>NC_064631.1:129545300-130170300 GCF_023864275.1 Schistocerca cancellata
TACAGGAACTGGGTTGAGACGTTACTCCGCACTCACCTTTGCGCCTGATCTTACTCTCTCCAATTTTCATCTTTTCTGGTCTATATGAAGAACCTCTAAAGACCTTCCTTTCGTGATGTAAATGTATGCTTAACACGGCTCGACGAGTTCTTCGCCTCAGAACCACGTGGTTTCTACCGTTGTGGAAGGGAAATGTTGCCCCGGCTTTGACAGAGTGTTGTATATAGTGAAGGAAAATATATTATTGATGACTATAGACTCTGTTATGTATATATGTTGTGTTTATTAAATTTATGAAAAAAGGCTACAAACGTATGCACCAAATCAATAATTACATACAGCAAGTGAAAAAGGAGCTCAGATAGCTTTTCTTGCACTTATTCAATGTGGGAACATTTCATTACACGATACACATTTAGTGGATAGTCGGGTTCCTCCCAATCCTTGATCAGTGAGTGTGGAGTCATTGTTGCAACAACAGCTTCA
The DNA here is from genome assembly GCF_023864275.1 of Schistocerca cancellata. NCBI lineage: Eukaryota > Metazoa > Arthropoda > Insecta > Orthoptera > Acrididae > Schistocerca > Schistocerca cancellata. The sequence continues at coordinate 129,545,787 of NC_064631.1, forward strand.
CTTCCGTTTCATAAGTCGGGGCAACCAGCTGGTAGTGGAGGCACATATACAGGGTGGTACATTGATACTGACTGGGCCAAATATCTCACGAAATCAGCATCAAACGAAAGAACTACAAAGAACGAAACTCACATAGCTTGACGGGGGAAACCAGATGGCGCTATGGTTGTTCCGCTAGTGGCGCTGCCATAGGTCAAACGGATATCAACTGCGTTTTTTTTAAATAGTGACCCCCATTTTTATTACATTTTCGTGTAGTACGTAAAGAAATGTGAATGTTTTAGTTGCGTCACTTTTTACGCTTTGTGACAGATGGCGCTGTAGTACTCACAAACGTATAAGTACGTGGTATCACGTTACATTCCGCCAGGGTGGACGGTATTTGCTTCGTTATACATTACCCGTGTTAAAATGAACCGTTTCCCAATTGCGGAAAAGGTCGATATCGTGTTGATGTATGGCTATTGCGATTAAAATGCCCAACGGGCGTGTGCTATGTACGCTGCTCGGTACCCTGGACGAGATCATCCAAGCGTCCGGACCGTTCGCCGGATAGTTACGTTATTTAAGGAATAAATGTTCAAATGTGTGTGAAATCTTATGGGACTTAACTGCTAAGGTCATCAGTCCCACAGCTTACACACTAATTAACCTAAATTATCCTAAGGTCAAACACACACACCCATGCCCGAGGGAGGACTCGAACCTCCGCCGGTTATTTAAGGAAACAGGAAGTGTTCAGCCACATGTGAAACGTCAACCACGACCTGCAAAAAATGATAATGCCCAAGTAGCTATTTTAGCTGCTGTTGCGGCTAATCCGCACATCAGTAGCAGACAAATTGCGCGAGAATCGGGAATCTCAAAATAGACGGTGTTGAGAATGCTACATCAACATCTATTGCACCTGTACCCATACTTCTATGCACCAGCCCTATGCGTAGGCTGGGCGCTCCCAAAAAATGTAGTGGAATTTGCTTTTAAATCGAACACGGGGTCATTCTTCCTTTCACTCGGGCAAACGTTGTCTGCTCTACGGGCGGTCACCGGCCAACGTAGATAGGTTGTCTCGTCCTTTGAAGGGACTGGGCTCCTGGCGTACAGTTGCCTCTCCCGAACTAAAAGCCCCTGCGACTGTCGTGTCTTGAATGTGTGTGTGTACACCAGCCTCGAGTATTTCAATCTCGATGCGCACTTGCGATTTACCAGTTATTTGCATATCGTTTACATGAATTCATACAACATTGATTTTATCTTATCGAGTTTGGGTTCGAATGAAGTGTCTTGATGTGCGGAATATGATTGTGAGGGCGGAATATGTAAGCAATGAAGGTCAGGAGACCACGACGTCTTACGAAAGTAGTCAAAGAGTCTGTTAGTCTAAGTTATCTTCCAGACTAAGACTTCATGATCGGTGTAGATACTATTCCCTGACGTTTCATTGTTTTAGTGTTACAGTAATATGTATAATTTGTGAAACGTCAACGACTTATCAAGCAGGTTCCGGTATCATTAGTAGTGGATGTGACACAGAATGTAAGTGTTTCCTATGAAGTGTTGGACACGTGTATGAACCAGAGGCATTCATTGTCTTATTTAAGGAAAATAACATGTCATGGTTCTATGAAACAGACGCTGCACAGGAGGTGAAGAGAACTTTACAACTATCAAAGTTAGAAGAGTACGCCGGAGTGTACAATACCTGTGTTACAGCACAATTGTTCCGTAATGTAACTCAGAAAACCTGCTGTGTGGTCTTCAGCAGATACTGCGTTTAGGAATGACAGAAGCTGAGTGCAAATTATGCTAACCACGTCCATTACAAGTCATTTATGTTGTCACGCCTCAATACAAAAAAGATCTGAGCCATGCACGTGGCGATAACATTTTTTTCTAAGTTATCACTAATCTGCCTGGACTGATACTACCCGCCACGAATTCCTCTCCTGTGCCAACATCTTCACCTCATAGCAGCACTGGCAACCTACATCCTGAATAACTTGTTGGATGTATTCCAATTTCTGTCTTCGTCTACAGTTTTTGTAATTTACAGCTCCCCCTAGTACTATGGAAGTCATTTCTTGATGCCTTAATTTATTTCCTGTCATCCTCTCCCTTTTCCTTCTTGGAATTTTCCTTTCCGATTCTCTGCAGAACCTCTTTGCTTCGTACCTTATCAGTGCATCTAATTTTCCACATTCGTCTGTAGCAACACATCTCAAATGCTTCCATTCTCTTCTGATCTGGTTTTCCAATAGATCATATTTCGCTACTATTCAGTGTTGCGCTCCAAACGTATATCCTCAGAAACATCTTCCTCAAATCAAGGCCTACGTTTGGTACTAGTAGACTTCTCTTAGCCACGAATGCCCTTTTTGCCTTTCCTAGTCTCCTTTTGATGTACTCCTTCTTCAGCCCGTTATTGATTGTTTTGCTGCCTACATAACAGAGTTAATTATCTTCATCTGCTTTGTGAGCACCAGTCCTAATGTTAAGTTCCTCGATGATCTCATTTCTGTTACTTTCCATTACGTTCGTCTTTCTTCAATTTATTCTCAGTCCGTATTATGTTGTCATTAGACGGTTCATTCCATTCAGCAATCCTTCTTCACTTTTACTCAGGATAGTAACGTCATCAGCGAATCGTATCATTGATAACCTTTCAACCTGAATTTTGATTCCGCCCCTGAACCCTTCTTTTATTTCTATCATTGCTTCTTCGATGTACAGACTGAACAGTCGTGGCGAAAGACTGCATCCCTGTCTTACACCCTCTTTAATCCGAGCACTTCGATCTCTGTCGTCCAGTCTTATTATTCCCTCTTGGCTCTTGAACGTATTGTAGATTACCCGTCTCACCCTATAGCTTACCCCTATTTTTCTCAGAAATCGAACATCTTGTACCATATTACATTGTCGAATACTTTTTCAAGGTCGACAGTTCCTATGAAAGTGTCCTGATTCTTTATTAGTCTTGCGTCCTTTATCAAACGCAACGTCAGAATTGCTTCTCTCGGCCTTTACATTTCCTAAAGCCAAACTGATCGTTACCTAACACGTCCACAAATTCCTTTCCCATTCTTCTCTGTATTATTCTTGTCAGCAACTTGGATGCACGAGCTGTTAAGCTGGTTGTGCGATAATTCTCACACTTGTCAGCTCTTGCAGACTTAGGAATTGTGTGAATGATATATTTCCGAAAGTCATATTTTATGTCGTCAGACTTATACAGTCTACAGACCAAAGTGAATAGTCGTTTTGTTCCCACTTCCCCCAGTGATTGTAGGAAGGATGGGATGTTATCAATTCCTTCTGCCTTATTTGATCTTAAGTTCACCAACGCTCTCATAAATTCTGATTCTAGTACTGGAGCCCCTATCTCTTCTTAATCGACTCCTGTTTCTTCTTCTATCTTATTAGACAAATCTTTCCGTCATAGAGGCCTTTAATATACTCTTTCCACCTATCCGCTCTCTCCTGTGCATTTAACAGTGGAAGTCCTAATGCCCTCTTAATGACACCACCCCTTTTAATTTCACCGAATACTGATCTTACTTTCCTATGTGCTGAGTCATTCCGTCCGACAATCATTTCTTTTTCGATTTCTTCACTTTTCCATGCAATCATTTCGTCTTAGCTTCCGATTTATTTCATTCGTCGGCGACTTGTATTTCTGTATCTTTGAATTATCGTGAACATTTTTGTGCTTTTTCCTTTTATGGATCAACTGAAGTATTTCTTCTGTTACTCGTGGTTCCTTCGCAGTTACCTTCTTTCTACCTACGTTTTCTTTCCAACTTCAGTGATTGCCCTTTTCGGAGATGTTGATTCTCCTTCACGAGCTATTTCTCTTTGCGTGTCTATGGCCTTTGAGCACTTGAAGCATATCTCTACATTCCTTAGAACTTCCGTACACCACTGCTTTGCATAGTGATTCTTCCTGAGTAATGTCTTAAGACTTCATCCTTCTCGTCATCACTACTACATTGTGATATGAATCTGTATCTGCTCCTTGGTACGCGTTGCAATCCAGTATCTGATTTCGGAATCTTTGCTAGGCCATGACGTAATCTAACTGATATCTTCCCGCACCACCCGGCCTCTTTCAAGCGTACTTCCTTCCCTTCGGATTCTAGAACAGTGTATAAGCTATTAGTTGCTGAAATTTGTTACAAAACTAAATTAGTATTTCTTCTCTCTCATTCCTTGTCCCAAGCCATATTCTCCTGTAACCTTTTCTTCTTCTCCTCCCCTACAACTGCATACCATTCCCTCATGACTATTAGATTTTTGTCTCCCTTTGTGTATTGTATTACCCTTTCAATATCCTCATGTAATTTATCTATCTCTTCATCTTCAGCTTGCGACGTCGGCATGTATACCTGAGCAAATCGTCGTCGGTGTTGGTTTGCTGACGGTTCTGATGAGAACAACCCTATGAATGAACTGTTCACAGTAACGTTCTCTCTTCCCTACGGTCCTGTTCGTAACAAATTCCACTTCCTTATACCATTTTCTGCTGGTGTTGATATTAGCCTATACTCATCTGACCAAACATCCTTGTCTTCTTTTCATTTCACTTCACTGACCCCTACTTTACCTAGATTGAGACTTTGCATTCCCCTTTTTAGCTTTTCTAGATTCCCTGTCATGTTGACACTTCTGATATTCCATGCCTCGACTCTTAGAAGGCTATCCTTTCGTTGGTTATTCAGTTTTTTTTCCCAAGGTCACCTCCCCTTTGGCAATCCCCTTTCGGAGATCCGAATGGGGGACTATGCCGGAATCTTTTTCCAATGGACAGGTCATCATGACACTTTTTCAATTGGAGGCCGCATGTCCTGTGGATACTCGTTAGGTGTCTTTAATGATGTGCTTTCCATTTCTTTCTGCATCGTCATGCTGTTGGTGATTCCTTATTCTTCCGCCATTAGGGGCAGTTACCCACTCCTAGTTCAAGAGAGTGTTCTAAACCACTGTCCGCTCTTCCACGCTCTTTGACAGGGCAGTTGGCAGAATGAGGGTGAATTCTTATGCAGGAAGTCTTCAGTCGTCAGTTCTGATTATTGATCGAAATTTAAGCGATGGCAGTTTTAGTACCTGACTGAGGACGTTTTAATTACCAATCAAGAAAGCTACCCCTGGATTACGGGTGCTTTACTAAAGTCTTTGCTAAGCGTTGCTTGGTGATCGCTTTCTTGACGTCCCGAGTTGTAGCTCCAAGAGTGCCGCTGGTGGATTCAAATAAGTGCGCAGGTGAGTCAAGGTCGGCGATAGTCCATATCTTTCGATAGAATGTGGTATGGGATACCATCTTGTACCTCTGAGATGTGGTGGTTGCTCATCGTGTCTGCACGGTTGATATTTAATTTGCGAACCAAACCTCCACATACTTGGTAGATGGGGGCTACCCTGCCTGTGCGTTCCTGTTGCCTTGGCCGGTAGTCCTGGTCCCAGACACTGCCCATGAATTCCTTCGGTCTGAAACGGGAACGGAGGTGAGTAACAGTGTTTATTTATTTATTTTTTTTTACTTTTGAGTGTTGGTTGGGATTCGCTAATCAGTTACTTCTGAGTGCCCTTCCTTATTTTTTATTTATTTATTTATTTCTTATTTTGGCTCGTTCTACTGTTCATCTATGACCGAAGTCTTTGTATGGATCAGCATCCTCGCAATAAGATGGTTCTGATGGCTCTTAGCACTATGGGACTTAACATCTGAGGTCATCAATCCCCTAGAACGTAGAACTACTTAAACCTAACCAACCTGAGGACATCACACACATCCACGCCCGAGGCAGGATTCGAACCTGCGACCGTAGCTGTCGCGCGGTTCCAGAGTGAAGCGCCTAGAACCACTCGGCCACACCGGCCGGCTTGGCAAGAAGGAACTGTCTATATCATACTCGTTTAATTATAAGAGTAGCGTCTGTATTTTTTCCTTTACAAAATTAAAATTATAGTGTTTAGTTAAGTGCCTCTTAATGTTTATCTTCTTTTGATACTAATGTGCCAGAAGGACTCTTTCGTATGCCCTTATGTTTCTGTTGCCTTCAGTCACTGTGTAAAATTAATTTGTACTCTGTATGTATGTTTTAGGAGTTGTCGAGCAACAGTCTGGGAGGCCAGCCTAAATCAAGCCGTCACTGTAGTTAACTTATTTTTTTTTTTTTTTTTTTTTTTTGCTTCAGGCTCTTTGCTTCCCTGAGATTTCTTTCCTTATAAAAGTACTTGGTAAGCTCCTCTGTCTGCTTCACAGAGGTGCACATGTTCAATTTTCCGCTTTCTATGATTATGTGTATGAATGAAATAGGCTGCTTCACAGCCGTGTGTGCAAAGTCAAAAAGCAAAAGTCTGCTACATCGACGTATATATTAATTGAAATTCTCTGCTGTTCTTCAAACAAATAACGAAAGATGTGGCACGGTGATATAACACATTGTGACCCATATAAATTCCACCGTTGTTTGGGGACATGAAATCCATGAATGGCAGCAAATGGTTTCCAACTAGTCGAACATAACCATTTCCAGTCAGTGATGGGTTCAATTGGACCAGAAGGTCCAGTCCATCCCCTGTAAACACAGCCCAAACAATTATGGACATACCACCAGCGTAGATAGTGTTGGGGAACGGCTACGTGGAGATTGCGCGACACTCAAACCGCACCATTATCTCTTACCAACTAAAATCGGGACTCATTTGAGCACGCCACGGTTCTCCAATCGTGTAAGGTCCAACTGATATGTTCACGAGTGCAGGAGACTCCCTGCAAGAAATGTCGTACTGTTAGCAAAGGCACTCGCGTCCATCGTCTGCTGCCATGGACCATTAACGCCGAATTTCGCCACACTTTCCTATCGGATACCTTCGTCGTATCCTTCGTCGTATGTCCCATATTTATTTCTACAGGTATTTAAACCAGTGTTGCTTGTCTGTTAGCACTGTCATTTCTACGCAAATGCAGCTGCTCTCGGTCGTTAAGTGAAGGCCGCTGCCCACTGAGTTGTTTGTTGGGAGTGGTAATGCCTGGTATTCTCGGCACAGTCTTAATACTGTGAGTCTCGGAATATTGAATTTCATAACGATTTCCGAAATGGAATGCCCCATACTTCTAGCCCAATCTACTTTCCACGTTCAAAGTCTGTTAATTTCCATCATGAGGTGATGATCACGTCGGAAACCTTTTCATATGGATCACCTGAGTACAAGTAGTAGCTCCACCGATGCCCTGCCCTATTATACCTCGTGTATGCGCTGGTAACGGAAACTGTGTATGTGCATATCGCTATCCCATTATCTTTGCTCATATGAGTGTAATTTTTAGTTTATGCATTAGTTAATTACAAGTATGAGGTCTCCAGTGGTATGTCACACACGAAGTAACAACAGAGCGTATTGTGTTACACCTGGTACCGACAGTACCAGATTGGTAGGAAACGCAAGATGGTACCAAACGCAATCGTCAATCTTACAAAGGATTAGCAACCTAGGGTTAGATCTCAGATGTACAGTCACTTTTCAGCGGGTTTACATTAGGTGTGGTAATCTCCCTTTGCGCAGAACGAGTGTCCGCTGCCTGCCACGAGAGCTCTCCCCGGGAGATAGATTAGGCAGTAGAGGAAGCGCCTGGACGCAGAGCAGAGCGCGCGACTCGCAGCTGCCGCCGGACGGCGCAGTGTTTATTTATCGAAGCAGGCGCCTCTCCAGGCCGTCACTCAGGCCGCACAGTGGATGGCGAGAGGGCCAGGGCAGGGCCGGGCTCTGCAGCCGACCGGAGGAGTGCCGGCAGAGGATCGTATTACCGGCTTGAAAGGGCGCCGGCGGCCTACGTGCTGGGAAACTGCAAGTGGCCCGAGGGCCCTCGTCGGTGCCCTGCCCAGCCCTGCTCGGCTCCTCTCCGCTCCTCACAAGCCGCGGCCGGCGGCCTGCCGGCTGCTCGCACCGTGCGCGCCCGGTTGCCTGCTTGCCAGGCGCTCGAAACTCGGAAGTATGGTAGACGCCAGACACAGAGCGACCATATCCGCATCGGTGTCATACGCCTCTGAATGGAAAGAGTAACTGCTTAAGGGAATACGACAGGAAACATTTCTGCATTTTTTGTAATTGATATTAATGTAAAATACAGCATTTCCTGTAAAACTAATCCTATTTTTACCGGGTGAATCATCGACTACCTTCACCGCAAATACTGAGGAACTGGAAAGTGCTGTTGATGTATGGTTTACATGGAGAGGATTGATATTCAGGGATACGTGTCGTTAGCCTATCAACAGGCTGTAATTATACTCCGAAAGTGTATTTTTGTGCAAACATAAAGTTTTCCATGGAGCAATGCCTATTCACATCTACAAACTCAAGTAGAGTAAACTTGATTGTCAATGTTGTTGGTTGCAGCTTCTCCAACTGAAAAAAGTTTATAGGTGACAAATCTGGGGAATAGGCCAGCAAAGGTACAGCTACTCTGCATCCAATTCGACGTTATGGAAATAATTCGTGAAGACATGCACCATGGGGTGGACAATCATCATGTTTCCAGAATGAGATTTTCACTCTGCTGCGTAGTGTGCGCTGATTTGAAGCTTCCTGGCAGATTAAAACTGTGTGCCGGACCGAGACTCCCGAGACTCGAACTCGGGACCTTTGTCTTTCACAGGCAAGTGCTCTACCAACTGAGCAACCGAAGCACGACTCACGCCCTGTCCTCACAGCTTTTCTTCTGCCAGTAGCTCGGCTCCTACCTTCCAAACTTTACAGAAGCTCTCCTGCGAACCTTACAGAACTAGCGCTCCTGAAAGAAAGGATATTGCAGATACATGACTTAGCCACAGCTTGGGGGATGTTTCCAGAATGAGATTTTCACTCTGCAGCGGAGTGTGCGGTGTTATGAAACTTCCTGGCAGATTAAAAGTGGGATGATATTACAGTCTGCAGAAGATCATCTAGCATTCATGGAAGACAATTTGTTAGGAGGCTGGTATACTTGTGCGAGTACATGATTTGTCTGTGAAAAACGGTCCTATGAGATGATGGTTCACAGTTCCACACAACATATTTACACTCCTTTGACACTGAAGTTTCACCTGATGAAGCCAATGCGGACTGTCTACAGACCAATAGAGCATGAAACGGACCTGGCCACGAGTGGTGAATGTGGCTTCATCGCTAAGCCAGATACATGATACATCTCGAGTATTGCATATTAATAACATGTTAATATACTCTCATATTTGTTTCCACGCTTGATGGACAGATATGTGATAGGGATGGCACCTGTGTCAATGGAGAATGCATAGGACACTTGCCTGACTCATCCCACCTCTTTGTGCGATAGAGCAGTACCTAACATGAGGAGGAACTGCAACAGCAGGAAGAACGTTAGTTTCCCCATCTTCTGTCGTCACTTGTTTCCTTTACGTTGTTAGGCGCAAAGATGCCACTTTCACTAACTATCTGAAAAGGTTGATAAATAACGGCTGAGATGGTTGACATCTATTGGGATATCTTGTTCCATACACAATACAGATTCTTCCTACACTATCTATAAACCATTAACATGTTGGCTTTTTCTGCATTGATAAATCCCATTGTCCCATCTCTACCTCCTTCTCAGAAGGTCACACACTAACTGACTAAGAAGTCATACTGCATGCAGTGAACTCAGTAGCACAATGCAAGCAAACATAAAAAGCAATGTACCTAGAAACTAAGCAGGATCAATGGCTGAAACAAGGGTTACTGTGGAGACTTTTCAAATTACGATATGTCGTAAACGCCGTGTAGTAGAATCTTGCGATAAGGATGACTGATATTTTAACTTATCCTAACTTAGTTTGTTATTCTTAATAGGCACTGTTCCATTTAAAAAGTGTGTGTTTGCACAAAAAGTACACTTTATAAACAATATTACAATCTGTTTATGGCTAATAATACAAGCCCCTGACTACCATTTAATTCTGTCCTCCTGTCGAACTGCAAATAAAAATTACAATAAAATCTTCTTCCCATGTAATTTCTTCATAATCTTTAAATAACCTGTCAAATTACTCTAATGTATAAAGTACTTCATTTTGCTTTACTTCTAATTTTCCCAAGTCTATTCACTTGATAGAGATAAATTCAGTTCAATGAAAACAGATGAAGAACTAAAGGATGTTCTATTCCACTTGGTTTCCTTTAGTAATTCTCATAACGTCAAAGAGTTTCATCAAATAACTAAGATTTAATTTTTTATTTTACTTTCTATCATATTTTGGATACAATGATTGTAATATATCAGGATTAGCTATAACAGTTCTAAAATTCATATAAAAGAATGATTGGTTTGGATGTATCTATCTATCTCCTAAATTGATATTAATTCCTGTTCCTTTGTTTAGGATATCTGATTTCCGTTTCGTTTTGTTACCAGCAAGAAACAGGTAAATTGATAAGACTCAATTTTGTTCATCATTTACAATGAAAAAATTTCATTAGGATATTTTTTAATTTACTGTCACACAAGCACCCTAGAAGTCAATCAATTTTTCATTTTCATCACTTAAAGTTATTTTTAAATTCTGAATTGCATCAATAATTGTAATATGTACAGACTAATTTGGTTCATAAATTTTTGGTCTTCCAAATTCAGCATTTTGTATAAGGAAGAAATAATATTAATTCATGTATGAAAATTTTGTGTGTGTTTAGAAACATTCCATCAGATAAACAAAAATTCATATTTGTTAATTCAAATGGAAAATTTTCAGGAACATTACTAGCAACTGTTTATTCATAAGCTTCAATAATTCGTAATAACAACATTTTCAGCAGTAGCTCTGTTTAAAATTTTATCTACCTTCATGTATGTACTAGCCTTTTTCCTAAAATAAATTTTTCTCAAAATTGTTCAAAATATAATGACCAAATTAATTTGTATCTATTCTCCTTCAGTACATAATTTTTAATTTTTGATATAACATTTGTAGTTAAGGGAGCTGTTAAGAAAACGACTAATGTAAAGTGTTTAGAGTTTCTCTTATTACAACAAATTTTTCGGATTTGACCATGAAATTTCAGAGGTATAATTTCTTGAATAATCACTTGTGTCAATTTCATTTATCACTGGATTCATATATTTGTAAAATTCTTCAGTTTATCTGTAGTAAATAAAATAAACACTATCTGTATAACATAAATACCTATTTTCAGCATATTTTAATTTAATTACATTATAATGAAATTTGTACACTTCTTTTTGAAATATCTAGAAAATTTATAGCAATGTAAATTAGTTTGTTGAATTTCACTATTGTTTTTTTCATAAGAACGTCAGCAAAATTTTTTTTGAAAACACAGAGATATTTTCATAGTATGGTTCTGATACTAATTTTACATATTGATCGCGATATTTTACTAATTAAATATTCTGCAGTTTCTATTATGTTCCCATGTTCTTCATTAGTCTGGAAACTCTTTTTCAAATTGTTAGTTGAATTTATTCTCATTTCTGTACCAAATTAATTTATTTCACAACAAGTCTGAGTATCAAATGGCAATATTTAATGGACATTTATTAGATGCTATCCAAGATAAAAACATTGTTTAAGATTTCTCTAATGCAAAGTGTAAGTTTTTAAATTTGTTAATAATTTTTTACCTGTTTCTGGTGCTAACAGTAATCTTTGCGTAAATCATGCAATTCTTTTGAATATTCTAAATCAACTTCTAAATTATGACCATATATATTTTCATCTGTTGTTTCAAGCATTTTTTCAGAATTTAAATATTTTGTATGTAACCATTCGAAATTTTTAAGAAGTAAAATTGGAGACTTTGCATAGCTGTATAAATTATTTACGACTTAATGTGCCATATATTTTGATTGTTTTTCTGGCTCACAATTTTTCATTTATTTTTATTTGATTTTATCAATCTTTTAATACTTTCGTAACCTCCATCTGAATTCCATTGTTTAGGAAATAAAAACATTTCCTAAGTTTTTTATAAAACTAATATAATTTTTGATATTTCTGTGACAGAATCGAAAGATAATCCTGGTGCACTAATATAGTATCTGGATCAAATGTATATAATTTATGACGAATATCTCTAAAATTTTCTAAAATATCACAACGTTATAACGTCACATTTATTATAGAGAACTGTTTATTAAACTGAATTTCTAATATTCAACTTCTTCTGAACTTGTTTGGCATGATTATAATCTTCATCAGAAAAGTTTACTTATTAAGTTTTGCATAAAAAATCCTGTATTTGGTAATTTTGTTTTTGTAATTTCCTTCAGAGTCCATACATACATAAGCAGTAAATATTTTTTAATTACTAAATGTAAATATTTGGAATACTGTCGATAGTTTGACTCTTTATTGCTAGTTCTTCGATATACAAAATAATGTAGAAATTTCTTTAGTTGTGAACGTAAACCAGAATAATTTAGGTTGTAAGGAATGTTTTGCTTCATCTTTACCAGGACACATAATTGGTTTTTTTAAACCACTGTCTGATTATTTGACATAATTGCTAAGTGTTTTTGATATTTATTAACATACGTTTTCCTGGGCCTCATTTGAAAGTATTGATATCTCTTAAGACATTTAAATTCTGCACAAGTACAAAAATTAATTTTTCACCTCCTGCAGGAATATCAATTATTACTTTTTGTGTTCTTTACAATTTTCTTTATGATTGTCTGATTTTTTGTGGATAGAAATATCTATTACTAGGATAACTTTTTGATTAGTGTATTGGTTCTTGCAATTTAAGTAATTTACTTAATTCTTTTATTAAACAATAATGAGAATTATTTTTGAATAAAAATATAATAACATGTTTTTCTTTGTTTATTTTCTTTAAGGTAAATGGTGTGTATGTACTTAATTTTTATCACAATGATAAATATTAATGAAATTTTTGACTTCTTTTCATACTTTGGAATATATGTTAGCTGAACAGGAAAAAATTTTAACATTTCTAATCCAATTATTTTTACCATTTTTAATCCTTTCTGTATGATCATTTGCTGGCTATACAGCTGATTTTGTTGAATAAAGAAGACATTTTTACCTTTATTTTAACTGTTAATTACTACTTTTGTCTTTAATTTCTTTTGTCGATCGATATAAGAAGAACCAGAAAAATTAACACTTAAATCTAAACTATTTATGTATAATAAAGACCAACCAGAATTATTCCTTTGGATTTATTGAATTCCAGTTAATAGTTTATTTGTTAATCTTTGATAATAATCTTAATCAGTTGTTCTTAATGAAACTTGGTTACTTAATTTAAAATTAAATCCTTGTATTTCGTCTTGATAATTAAAACTGTAATAAAATTTCATTTTAACTTTAATTGTTCTTCTTTCCATTGAATTATTATTAACTTTTGTAATTACTTCTTCTTTATTTTCATTGAAACATTCTTGTGGTACAACAATACTATCACTACTATTTACTGCATAACTTATTATTCAGGATTTGAAAGCAGTAGATCTTCTATAAATTCATTTAGGTGATCATTACCGTCTAGAAATTGGGCAAATGTTTCTGATAGTTTTTTTCTAATTTCTTGATATTGGCCTAAAGCATTTGACAAAAAAATGGCTGAAATGGCTCTGAGCACTATGGGACTTAGCGTCTAAGGTCATCAGTCGCCTAGAACTTAGAACTAATTAAATCTAACTAACCTAAGGACATCACACACATCCATGCCCGAGGCAGGATTAAACCTGTGATGTAGCGGTCGTTCGGTTCCAGACTGCAGTGCCTAGAACTGCACGGCCACTCGAGCCTGCCATTTGACAATAAGTGTCTTTATCAGTATTACTAATGTTGCCCTAGATCCTTTGTTAGAAGTGGTTAAATGCTTTTTATTAAGTTTAGTATGAATTTTAAATTTGTTATTTTACAGTTTTTATGATGATATGTTAAAGATATATTAACGAAATTGTTATCATTGATATTAATATTGTCCTCTAAACTTTGAATAATGACATTTAATTGTTTTTTATTAAGTTCAATAGATTTTTTAATTTTTTCATTTGAGAGATTGAGTTAATTATTTTAAGAGATTTTTTTGTATCCAGTTAATTAACATTATTATTTATTTTGAATACAGTATTTACAGCAAGATCGTTACTCTTTCTTTATTAAGCTTAGCATATTTTTTTAAATTTTTCGATTTACTAAATTTGTTCAGAGTTGTTTTATATTTTTATAACATAGTTCTCTCTTCTTCGGCTCTTTAAAATTAAAGTTATCAATAATTCCAAGTGATTTTGTTTAGTTACATTTACATAACATTTTCCTTTACAGTAATTTTCAAAATCAGAATAACGTAACCCATGTTTCTCCTTACAAATTTTTCTAAGTTTTTGAATAACTCAGCCTTGGAGTATAGAATGAATTGGGAGTGGAAACTGGTCGCGTCAGAAGAGGACTTGGTATGGCGCTGTGTATGTTCTGATATAGGGAAATCTTCTCCAACACCAATCAATACAAAGAAGAAGAAACACACTTTCTGAAAGATTATTCATATGTTTTAATTATATTATTAAGCTGCCTTAAAAATTTTTTAATTACTGTAAATAATTTCAGTTCATGGTCCACTCAAAAAAGATTATGTTAATGTTATTTCTTTAAAAATGGTCTTATTATTAAAATATATTCGCCATTGATATGTTTGGTGATGAAATAAAATCTTTGTACATATGCACAATTTTTATAGATAAGAGGAAATTTTTTACTTTTACCAATCAGGTTTTCCAAAACTGTGATGTATGGTTTTAACAGATTAGAAATTACTTTAGTTATTGCAGCAAACCAATAGTTCTGCACTGACAGGTTACTCTGTAACTGCAATATATGGTATGTTTGCATTTTAATACATTCAAAATTTTTTGTAAACTAAGGTAGTTCTGTCAGTAACTTTATAATCTCTCTTGTTAGCTGTATTTTTAACTTTATCTAACAGATCTGAAGATGGGCAGCTAGCCTGAAAAAAATAGCGATCAATGACTGAAATGCTGTATTTTTATTCAAAGAACAATCTCAGCTATCCCAATAAGACAGTCATGTCTAGCTTTGAATATTCTATTGTTGCTATAGATATATTTGTGATTGTGGGTCACAGCAAATCTAAAATCTTGGTTTAAACCAGGAAATTTTAGAAAATATGATTAAGACTCATCACAACCAGGAGAACCTCTGAAGATGTCCAATGTAGCTTTGGGCGAAACATCAGGGATAGAAGAGTTCTACTGACCATGGCTATATTATCCGGAAGAATTCGTGTCAGCTTAGAAAATACGCTTTTTGATCCAGAATCCCCATACATATGATACTACCTCTCTTAGAACAATGTACTAAATCAAAATTACATTTGCGAGATTTATAGATATTTTTAGATATGGTTCTCAGGCTTAAATCCAAATTTATTGTTGTATGTCCACCAAAACTCTCCAGCTTTGCCAGATGGTGTAGGAACTTAATGTCATGAGAACAACACCCACAGTAACATTTGATTTGCACTGTCAAAGAAAAATCTATAGATATGAGGAGTCACTGTCCGTTTGCCACTGTCGACTGTATGCCACTCACATATACCATATTTAAAAATTTTAATAAACTCTAAAAGATACAATTTTCTAAATTAGCCTAAATTCTTCCTCAGGGTTCAGTCTATCTCCATACTAAATTTTACCAGAATCAGCTCAGTGGTTTAGGCATGAAAGTGTAACAGACAGAGTTACTTTTGAATTTATGATATTAGTATAGACTAGTTGATGCACAGAGCTACTTCATCTTCGCACTAACGGTATTGGCCTAGTTTTTCCGTCTGTCGTCTTACCCTTTCTGTACTTTTGTAGGTCTTATTGTTGAGTAGATAAATATTACTCAACTGAAGTGATCCATTAATATTATTTAGCTGTCATATAAGTGTAGTTGTCTGAATGAATGATGTATAATAATGTGGAAATTTGCCACCTTCCATCATTCATCCCAAGACTATCACTCCTGCTGCCAGTAAAAGTTTCAATCGTTAAAATCCGCACCTTCCTCTCATAGATAGAGTAGTAAAAGCTTTCGTCCTGAAAATTTGATCATAGATTCTCTTCGTTCTTGTTTGTTTCTTTTCAAGACCATAGTATTACAAAATTATCAGAGGTATTGTTCTATTCAGTATAGGACTTCAGAATATGAGGTATCATTTTGTTTATTCATTAATAACTATCAGTTAATTTAGTTTGAGATTTTCGAAGTGTAGGTATGCTATGTGTACATATCACAGGCGAAAATAACAGATATTATAATTTTCTGACCTATCTGGCACCTTACAGTTAATGCAAAGTAATTTATTCTTTAGTAACTGTGGAAAGTAAGCTCTGAAATTGAACATGAACACTTTAGGCCCTTTCTATTAGTGTAACTAAATGGAGTGTACATTGTGTCTAGTAATTGCCATTCCAGATAAGAACACGAATATATGTATTACACATCGATTATGCCATTCACTGGCAATCGTTATAGTCCACTTTATTAAAAAAATTATTGCACTGATAAAGTTTCATAATGAATAAGAAATGCATGAATATAAGGTTTTACATCAAATCATATTTTATGTTTGACTAAATATATGTCTCTCAGCTAAGGGAGAAATCATGAAAGGAACAGAATTTAACAGAACTGATAGTTTAATATGGCCATGCTGAGTTTAATTATAGTTCTGAGAAACCAGCAAGTCGTATTTGAAGATGACAGTCATTCAGAATGAGTGCTTCAAGTGTTAATTAAACTCTGGCAAAGATAAAATATATCACGAATTACTAAATTTAGCTAGCCTGTATTAACTGTCCTGATGAACAATCAGTGAATATAATTTGAGATTTTCAGTGTTTAGTAAAACAATCTGGTAGATTGAAACAGTGACTCACATTTTCATAAAACACTGGTGATCCTCTCTCATCCAAGCCAGTTTTATAATAACATGTGTGTCTTTCAGGATATTTTCACTAATTTTCTATATTTTATTCAAAACTTTAGTAAGAGAATAATGGACTCCGTTTTCCAACAGAAAATTATGCAATAAATATATTAATAATAAAAATGTTTTCTGCATGAGTAGAAAATTCTAGAACGGCCATGATACTGACAAAACATTTCACGTCATTACAGAGGATTTATAACATTTACTGTTAGTTTTCCAACTGAACCAGGTCATTTCAATGTGTTCAACGACTCCTTACTCCTAAATACTCTGCCTGAGAAGACAGGCATGGCACACACAATGGTCGGAGGACACATAATGATACTTTCTGGGTAGTGAGGGTAAGTGATTTTAATGCAATGATCACAAGGTCGAGTCAGTTGTACAAAGAACTAAGCAGTATTAGCCGACTTATCAATATGACGGTGTATCCCATCCGATATGGATTCATGCAGTCATTCAGTTGACAATGGCGTCACTGTATCCTCTTTTGATATAAGGTGGCCCAGAACTGTTGTAACTGGTCCTTGATACCCTGGATTTTGATACTAGGGCTCAGTCGACATTTGAACTGGTGTCACACACATTCTGTCAGAGACAGATTTGCAGATGTTGCTAGGCACGGGATTACCTCAGCATGAGACACGCAATTTATACACAGGTGCCATGTATGGAGGAGCTCTGACCCGTTGAAAAATAGCGCATGAGAGGTAACACATGCAAATTCATAGCGTGCGTGATGTACTGTGGTAGTAACAGAGTTCCCTATCTGCCATGATCCTGTCATACCCGATACCCCTCCCCCCCCCCCCCCAACCATGACACTAAGAGCAGAACAGATGTGCCTCCCCAAACATTGGAAGAAGGAAATATTTCCCTTCGTCGACAGCGATAGTCATCTGGAATAGTGCAAAACGTGATTCATCGGGGAACACAACGCTACAACATTCATCAACAGTCCATCCTACCTTATCACAGCAACACTCTGTTTTGATGTTAACGTCAGCCTACACATGGAACGGATATTACCTATTGTGGCTGCTGATGGTCTCCGGCAAATGGTTTGGAAGGGCTGAGAATCCATTGATTGGTCTGGAATGGATGGTGTGTATGTAAAGCTCTTACAACGTATGTAGTGCACAATATCGCGATCCTTTCTTGTAATGGCCAGACATGGTCGACTGGAACCTTTAGAAGTATGCCAGTCCTGACATTTCCATGTATCCAATATCGTGCCAATGTCACATTAGAATGGCCCACTAGCCAAGAAATTGCACGATGCTACCAGCCAGCCAAATGGAGTTCCACAATGAGATGCCTTCGAAACTCAGGCAGTTGCCTGCAACGTTTCTCTTACGAGTACTTGGAATCTCTGTGTCTTTCACAGTGATTGCTTAACTTCTGAAGCTATTTACGGTCTTTATATACTCTACCAGGCTTCTTAACAAACTAAACTCGAATTACACTAATGTACTCGGATGGCAGTTCTACATGTCACAAAGATTTGCAATTATAAACTTTTACGTACTTTCCTATGGTATGTACGTGTACTAATTTGCACCGATTTTGAGCATGTCTTCTGGGACCTTCGTCTTTTGTTAGGTGGAACAGGATGGATATAATGAAACTTTTACTGCTTGAGACAGTGCAGTCGGAGAACTCTTTACATACACTAAAGTTTCTTCATTTGGTGCTGTCCTTCTGCACTACAGTTCTGGTCAAATTATGGCTCTGCACCCATATATACACTGAATTCCCATAGAAACTATTATAGGCATGCGTAGTCAGATACAGAGAATTGTAATGAGGCTGAATATGGCGTTGCGGTCGGCAACGCCTGTATAAGACAACTAGTGTCTGTTAGATCGGTTACTTTTGCTACAATGCAGTTTATCAAGATTTAAGTGAGTTTGAACGAGGCGTTATAGTCGGCGCTCGAGCGATTGGACATAGCACCACCGAGGGGGCGATGAAGTGGCGAATTTCCCGTACGACTATTTCACGAGTATACAGTGAATATCAGGAATCCGGTAAACATCAAATCTCCGACGTCGCTGCGCCCGGAAAAAGATCCTGCAAGAACGGGACCAACGACGACTGAAGAGAATCGTTCAATGTGACAGAAGTGCAACTCTTCTACAAACCGCTGCAGATTTCAGTGCTGGGCCACGAACAAGTGTCAGTGTGTGAACCGTTCAACAGAACATCAGCGTTGTGGAATTCGGAGCCGAAGGCTCACTCGTGTACCCATGAAGACTGCACGATACAAAGCTTAACGCCTAACTTGGGCCCGTCAACACCGACATTGGACTGTTGATGACTGGAAACATGTTGCCTGGTTGGGCGAGTCTCGTTTCAAATTTCATTGAGCGGATGGACGTGTACGGGATCTTGCATGTCAGCAGGGGACTGTTCAAACGGGTGGTTGCTCTATAATTGTGTGGGACGTGTGCAGTTGGAATGATATGGGACCCCTGATACGTCTAGATACGAGTCTGACAGGTGACACGTACGTAACAATCCTGTCTGATCACCAGCATCCATTCATGTCCATTGTGCACTCCGACGGACTTTGGTAATTCCAGTAGGACAATACTACACCCCAGACGTCTATAATTGATAAAGAGTGGCTCCAGGAACACTCTGCTAAGTTTAAACACTTGCTCTGCCCACCAAACTCCCCAGACATGAACATTATTCAGCCTATCTGGGATGCCTTGCAACGTGCTGTTCAGAAGAGTTCGCAACCCCCTTGTACTGTTACGGACTCATGGACAGCACTACAGGATTCATGATGTCAGTTCCCTCCAGCACTACTTCAGACATTAGTCGAGTCCATGGCATGTCGTGTTGCGGCACTTCTGCGTGCTCGCGGAGGCCCTACATTGTGGTGTCACCGCCAGACACCACACTTGCTAGGTGGTAGCCTTTAAATCGGCCGCGGTCCGCTAGTATACGTCGGACCCGCGTGTCGCCACTGTCAGTGATTGCAGACCGAGCGCCGCCACACGGCAGGTCTAGAGAGACGTCCTAGCACTCGCCCCAGTTGTACAGCCGACTTTGCTAGCGAAGCTACACTGACAAATACGCTCTTATTTGCCGAGACGATAGTTAGCATAGCCTTCAGCTACGTCATTTGCTACGACCTAGCAAGGCGCCATTACCAGTTAATATTGAGATTGTAAAACCTGTACCGTAAAGAGCGATGTACACCAATTATGGATTAAAGTTAAGTATTCCAGAAGCTATGTACTATTTTTGGCTACTATAATTCCTTGTCATTTTCCAGACCTCACGCCAGCCTGCGTGAGCTTTAACGCGTGCATTTCGGCCTCCTCTAGCTGTACGGTGTTGGCTCTTCTGCCAACACATCACACATGACATTAGGCTTATATGTAAAGTTGTAACATTTGTGTGCTAAAAATGAGTAAAGGTGGTAAAATATCATGTACTTCGTAAAGAAGCTAAAGTGACAATGTTGTTGGTGAAGTTCATTCCCTAAACATGTGCACCTAGCCCCTATTTTATGTCTTTAACTGCTATTCCCAGCATCAAGTATTCTTTGAAAACAGTAAATTAATACATAGTTCGTGTCTTGTTACACCAAGACAGCTACATTAATAGAGAATATACTTCTGTTTCATTCCATGCTATGAGGCTAAGTCACATATGCTGTATAGAAGACAACGAAAAAAGATAATTATTCCGACGTAACCGTATCCGCCAGGAGCGTGCAAGAAAAGCACGCTATAAAAGTGGACGAATGGAATACACATACTCGGCCGGACCGATGGCGGACATACGGACACCGGAGGGTCATTTAATTACCTGCACTCGAGCATCCCTTTTGTCACGACGCGACAAGCTGTTATTAAGCGGCGGAGATAAACCAGCCGCGGTAGTTTGCCGACTTGCGAGTAGGCAATTACGGCAGTAATTTGTGTGGCGCGAGGGAGAGGGCAGAAGGAAGAAGGAAGAAAGGAAGGCAGGCAGTCAGGCGGGCAGCGGCCACCGGCGTAGCCCGGGGCCCACCGTTACCATCGCGGCGACGTCGCAGACCGGCCCCTCCTGAAAATGAAAGTAGTTAAGAGTTACGGCGCGCTTTTTGCCGACTGCGCGCAGATTCATTACGCCGGCCCGGCCTTTACATGGCGGCCGTCGGCGGATATTGGACGTTAGCGCGGCAGATAGCGGGGCCGTGGCTCACCGCCGCCTTTCATGCGACGCCGTATTGGAGGCGACTCGTGAGTCGCCGCCCACCGCACCTCCTCCTCCGGATGACTCCCGCGCGTGTCCGCACTGCGGTCTCGCTGCGGAACCCGAAAGAGACGCTATGCCACACCAGCAAATTGAACGAACAACCCTCCGCCTCGGTTACAGGTCTATCCCGTTCTATCCCCGGATATCCACAGTTGTAGCAACGAGTGGCGCTCAGTAAGCAACACAACGCACAGTTCACTTTCACGGCCTATAAAGCAAAGAGCTGTTATTGAGATTCTTTTGACGGAAAACCAGAACATCGAAGACATTCATAGCCACTTGCAGAATGTCTACCAGGGCTCGGCGGTGGACAAAAGCACGGTGAGTCCTTGGCCGAGGTGTCTGTCTTCATCACAACAATGTCACTCAAACCTCTACAGCATCTTGCGTGTTAGCCTACCGTGTGCACCTGTGACTCTGTACTGTTTCTCCTGGGTGGACGTGGGTTAAAAAAAATATGTAAACTAAATATTACGATAGATTTTATAAATAATCGACAAGTACGCCAAAGAAGAAGAGATAGAACTACAATGGACATGTTATTCCATGGACTCTTGCGCTTCTATGCATGAGCTATCTTTCCTTTCTCATTCGCTTATCTTATCTGCTTGGATTCGGACCTAAGAGGACTTTCTTGTGTAAGAATGGTTCAAATGGCTCTGAGCACTATGGGACTTAACATCTATGGTCATCAGTCCCCTAGAACTTATAACTACTTAAACCTAACTAACCTAAGGACATCACACAACCCCCAGTCATCACGAGGCAGGGAAAATCCCTGACCCCGCCGGGAATCGAACCCGGAAACCCGGGCTTTCTTGTGTAAAGCTCATTTTACTGTACCAGTTGATAATGAAAGTTGGGCTTAAAGCCCTAAAAAGATAATGGTTATTATGTCAAAAGAGTCTTGTGTATGTGGTCAATCTATTGTTAGTGTGATAAGTAGACTGCCTTAAGTAGATATGGGCCTTAACAAAGAATTTTCATTGTTAGGCGCATCTTAGAAAAATCTTTAACATTTTTCTTTTACCTCGTTTACGAGACGTGTTGTCCGTTAGGACAATTAACTTTATTTCAGATCCCACGAGACCGGATGCAGCTACTAATAATTTAACAATTTTATTTACAGATTTTCTTTATATAACGAGATTACAGCCCAAGCAGAAAAGGCCTCATCACAGGATTCCAGTTCCATTATAGGATTTCATTTGTAGATGCTACTCTTATTATCTTATATTGGGGAATCGAGACGAAACCACGATGAAGTTACGTATTACAGTAGTGTACATCGAAGAGATTTGGCAAATATTCTCTAGTGTTAAATAAATAAGAAAAGGACAATTAATTATCGACGATTACGTAACTACCCTGAGAACTGAGTTAGTTTACTGAGTGCTTATACACGTCAGGCTAAATTAAACAACATATTACACTGTTAATAATATTACTACATTAGTTATTTCTCTTTTATGTTGAGGAATTGCATTAATGTTTGTTTCTGTTTTACAGAAGTCACGGCTCATGCCTTATTTTATTACATTACACTAACAGTCAACAATATAATAAAAAGTTTTGTTTTATTACATTTGGAACGTGCATTCGTCCTCTTTCGAGTTGATTGACGGATGACCATCAAACATGTCGCTGATCAGCTGGACGTCTCCCTTTGTAGTGTCGACACACTCATCCATCAGTTGGGGTACTCAGCGATGTGTGGCGGCTGCGTTTCTCGCCGCCGTCACAAGACCGTAACAACGAAGAACCACTTGTGCGGAATTGCATGCGCGTTATGAGGCTATTAGTGATAATTTTTGTCAAACATCGTCACAGGCGATGAAACACGGGTTCATCATTTCGAACCGGAAACAAAACGATGATCCAAGGAGAGACGCCACACAACCTCTCCTCCGAAGAAGAAGTTCAAAGCCGCTCTTCAGAAGGGGAAATACCTGGTTAAGGTCTTCTGGTACTCTGAAGGTGTTATTCTGTCTCATGGTGCAACGATCATCTTTGATGTGTGTTGTGCTACACTCAAGAATTGAAAAACACACAACAATGCAAACGATCTTTCAAAGGGTCCTCTAGCCCCCTGTCATTAGTCCGGTAGCCCACTTTCACTTGCATTTCTCTTTCTTTTCCTTGTCTCTCATTTTTCATAACTCTCATACTGGTGTGACTGAATGGACGTGGTTGTGTGTCACGTTGCTAGACGGTGGCATAGCCTGCTGCAGAAAGTCTGCTATAGTCATACAGATTCAGCAGCAGTTGTACAGAATATCCAACTCTCGTAGTGGTCAAGTAGGCAAAGAGGTTGAAATGGCATCTTTGGGTTTTCCGGGCCACGCTGAGCTTGGAAGAGGCTGGAGAAGAAAAAGGGAGGCAGTCTGCCGCCGGTACGGAAACCGTCCACAGCTGTGCTCTAGTCGAGGAAGGGTGAGTTAGAGTGACCGCGTGGCGCGTTGTTATTTGGCATCTGTTAGCTTTTGGTCTCGCTTTTCAACTCTGAAAGATTGCTTTGCCTTGTCGCAGCAAGGAATGCAAAACTTCGGTAGATTTTTCTTTTAATAAACTTCTATAGCACACTTGGATCCACCGGAAGAGCGCCACACAAAGGTGTCGATTAGAAGTGAGCACTCGCTTCTGTATGAATGTTTGTTTGCCTTCAGCTGTGCCTGTATAAGCTTTCACTTTTCTAAATATTAATAGCTTTGCCTTCTCGTAAATTTTCCCTGCTTTATGTGTCTTTCGTCCGCGGTGAGCCAACCACGTGGTGGAACATTAGAGTTTGTTGGGCTACCTTCATCACTAATTGTCCGATCTATTGTTTGTTTTAAAGAATGTTAACCGTTCATGACTGCGTGGTGTGATATTGTTGCAACTTGGCCACGATACCTAGAAATTGCGTCTCCACAAACCACGTGTGCACGTGGTTGTACTGCGAAACGTGTACCGTTTCACGAGTTATTGCGATCACTCATCAGGCAACAGCAGTTGTATGAATGATTCACACCAATGATTTTAGGTGTATATTATAACGGTGAGTGTATCGATGCTTTTCTTTAATGTTTTAGGAATTAATGTGACCAGGAATTGTGTACATGCCTCATATCCATGTCTTAGGAATAAATGATTTTATCCACAATTTTCTCTTGTATTCCGAAGTCACGGTTTTGCACCTAAGCCACTCACCTCGTAGCTTTCCCGTTAGCACATACAACGCCTTTCCTTACGCACAGGTCCATTGATTAGTTTCCCCTTCTATTATAACACAAGTGCTTTAGATTAAATCTTATTTTCAGGTGTGTTGCTGGGAGCTGATCTTATGCACAGTGTTCATGCATTTTCTATTTTATTTCAAATGTTTGATTCTCGTGAACACTGCACGGGCAATATTATTAATTACATCCCATCCCCTATGAGCGACATCATAATGTATGCATTTTTATGAGTTTTTGGACTGTGATACAATTAATTTATTTTCCGACTCGGCCAACGCTTTGATTACTTGGATGGTTAGAGTCGGTGGCGACCCTAATCTTAACGTAATAACCCGTAGAAACAGGTTAGTTACAACTTCTCATTCTCCGCGATCCTCTTTGAAGTGTTTGGTGCTACGCTCAAGAGCCGGATAGAGTGGCCGAGTGGTTCTAGGCGCTTCAGTCTGGAACCGAGCGACCGCTACGGTCGCAAGTTCGAATCCGCCTCGGGCATGGATGTGTGTGACGTCCTTAGGTTAGTTAGGTTTAAGTAGTTCTAAGTTCCAGGGGACTTATGACCTCAGAAGTTAAGTCCCATAGTGCTCAGAGCCATTTGAACCATTTACAATCAAGAAATGAAGAACTGACTTCAGCGTGTTCGTCCCCACAGGAATGCAAACGAACTTCTCATTCTTCATGACAGCACAAGGCCACACACAAGTCTCTGCACTCGAGAGCAGCTCACAAAACTTCATTTATTCCTGATCCACCTTACAGCCAGGATCTCTCACGTTTCAACTTACATATCTTTGACCCTATGAAGGATGCTCGCCGTGGAAGCTGTAGGTGGATGATGCGGCAGTAGTACGTTGCCTGCGACGTCTACCAGTAGAATGGAATCCTTCCAGTAAGGTGTCGTAGGACTGTCGCATTGAAAGGAAAAATAGCTTCTTTTATAGCAAAAAGAGTAGGAAAAATATGGTATATTGAAATCCTGAATAAAAACAACCTGCATTCAAAGAGAATGTGTTGCATTTGTTATTATACACGATCTCACCAGTTGCCACATCAACGAAATCGATACTAAAGAGAACTGTAAAAGCGATGTTGTGTCTACAGCCATCAACTACGAAGCGTATACGATTGTAATGCACCGCCTCAGCGTCAGTTAAGGCGTGAAGATGGTGAACTGAGTCACCAAAATCGGCTGCAGTATAGTAAAATGACATCAAAACTTCGGCTGCAGGTAATCGCTCACAAGGATGGACATAAGAAAACAAACAAGAACTGTCTCGCTTAAGAAAGAACTGCAGACTTACTACATAAAATATGGCAAGATTTTTTTTATTGCAGCTCGCAAAGAGGCATTAAAGCCCTCGTTCTCTCCGCGCTCCATATGTTAATGGAACAGGAAGAAAACGTAATAACTGCTACAATGGAACGTACCATCTGCCTTGTACTTGTCAGTGATTATAGAGTATAGATGGAAATATAGGTCAACTGATTTAATGAAAAAGAGGCGTGAATTAGAGCGGCATATGGTGAACTTGCATGGCTTTCATATTCTTGTTTGGTGCCACACATCTATAAGATTCGGGAGCCACAGAGGATTGTACAGCTCACTACTGGTGATACGATCGCTTTTCAGAGTAACAAGTTTACAAATAGCAGTCGCTTTGTGTTTTTGTGCCGATAACTAGGACGAAAACTTCTTACGGTCTGAATCAAAGGCTTCGTCGATACTGCGACTGTCTTAGTCGCAGATTTCTGGATGTTCCTGGATAAGTCAGGAGTGCACAAGACAAACAATACTCCGGTAGTGCTCTACATGTGCAGAGTACATTGTCCTTTCTTTTTAAGGCGATAGTTCGAGATACTCTGATGAACGTTTGCCACTAATTATGAATAAAGAGAAATCTGGCCGCATATAATTTAAACAAACTACGAATGTTAAGAATTTCCGGAAAGCATTTATCACTGTACCCCACTGCAGACTTCTAACAAAGGTCCGAGCATACCCAATAATTGTCACATACGTGATGGCTTTGAAAATCTTTTATTTAATATAACTCGGTGTCTTGTCTAGACGGCCAGTGTTAATCGCAGACAAGGGCACGGTCAGGCGTGTCTTAGGGAAGTGTCATAGTAGCGGTCTTGTTCTATATATACATGAACAATTTCACGGGTATGGTGAGCAGAAATCTACACCTGTTTGATGATGATGCTGTAGTGTAATATCCAGTCATTAAGTGACTATAAGAGGATACAGGGGGACTTGAACCAAATTTGTGTTTGTGTGATGAATGCTAGTTTGCTCTAAATGTTGAAAAATCTAAATTCTTGCTGATAATGAGAAATAACAATCCAATACTGTTAACATGTAATATCAAATGTGGTGTCACCGCCAGACACCACACTTGCTAGTTGGTAGCTTTTAAATCGGCCGCGGCCCGCTAGTATACGTCGGACCCACGTGTCGCCACTGTCAGTAATTGCAGACCGAGCGCCGCCACACGGCAGGTCTAGAGACACGTCCTAGCACTCGCCCCAGTTGTACAGCCGACTTTGCAAGGAACGGTTCACTGACAACTACGCTCTCATTTGCCGAGACGATAGTTAGCATAGCCTTCAGCTACATTTGCTACGACCTAGCAAGGCGCCGTATTCAATTGATATTGAGATTCTATTAATGTATCATCAAGAGCGATGTTCTACAAATGTGGATTAAAGTTAAGTATTCCAGAAGCTACGTACTTTTCTTTATAGCATTCATTACGTATCCTGTTTCAGACCTCACGCCAGCCTGCGTGAGTTTAAGCGCGTGCCTTTCGGCTTCCTCTCATTGTGTCTCGGTTGTCTTGTCTAGACACAACATCTAACGTATGCTTCATGATACAGTTACGGTGATTAAACATTTAGGCATAACCTTGCAAAGCGACATCAAATGGAAAGTACGCACGCTAAAATCGGTCGTAAAGAGAGCGAATGGTGGACTTCGGGTTACTGGGAGATGTCTGTAAAGGATACAGCATACAGAACACTTGTGCGACGAATTCTTGAGTGCTGCCGGAGTATTTGGAATCCGCGAAATGCAGAATAAAAGAAAACATCCATTCAATTCAGAGGTTTGCTGCTTGGTTTGCTACCGGTAAGTTTGATCAACAGGCAATTACTACGGAAATTCTACGTGAACTGAAATGGGAATACCTGGAGGGAAGAAGAGTTTTTTACGCCAAACACTCTTGAGAAAGCTTAGAGAACCGTCATTTGCGACGGACTGAAGAACCATCCTACTGCCGCAGATATACACTTCGCTTAAGCAGCACGAACAAGGGAGAAATCAAACTCATACGGGAGCATACAGCCAGTCGTTTTCCCCCTCTCTCTATTTGCTAGTAAAACAGGAATGGCTGTGACTACTAGTAATACAAGGTACCCCCACCGTGGACCGTATGGTGGCTTTCGGAGTACGGATTTAGATGTAGTTGGAGAAGAGGTAGAACGCCGTTACATGATTAGATTCTTTGCTCCCAGAAGAATGCTCTTATTTTGGAAAAAAGTAATAACACTGCTGAACAGTTATTTTTTGTATATTTCGAAATTATCAACTAAATCACAGTACGCCTCCATGTATCTGTCTCTCGGATCGAGCATTGTACATCGGAGTACCCATTTCGTTTTCATTTGCTAGCATTCAAAGATTCGTTTCATCTGTTTTATGCACTCTGAACCACGGTTCTTATGTGCACACACGATTAACAACGAGACGTGACTGTCAGTGCAAACGAACTCGCTCAGTTGCTGCCGAGTTGTGTCAGAGGTTTCCGCTGATAATCTCCCACTCCACTACATATCTTCAAAGCTGGTATCTCTCTCTGTAGACGTCGTTATCTGTTCACCAGTTAACGCGTTCGAACACGTATTGTACTCTCCTGTAGACTCCGAAGGACTTGAATAACATCCTCTGCAAAGGACAATACAATACTTACACATGGAATCCATTATTTAGTCGAAAAGTCGGTAAATATTCTGGAATATCAACATAGAGGAAAAGTCTCTCCAATCACGTATGCATTGTGAGACTATTTCTTCATAATGAACTAATAACTACTTTTGTATTATTATTGGTGCAGTCTTTATACAAGGGTAGTAGTATTAAGTGTGAAGTGATGGTATAAAATAAATATTTATAGCATGATGTAAGTCATAGCGTAATAACTTGTAGCAATTGAATGTAAATGCGCTTGTTTTGCTAGTTACCTGTTCAGTTAAAACCGTCAGTGAGACGAACATGAAACATGATCGAAAAAGGTACCATATCGTCCGAAAATCAGAGAGGGGAATATCTGTTAACGTTTTGGACAGACACAGCAGTGTTACCACCCGCTTCACTGTGTGGCAAGGGTTCGAGTATGACCTCAGTTAGCCTAAGGTAGTGGTTCAGGGAGCTCTGAAGGTGGAGTGATACGTCAGAGACTTCCTACATGTTGTGCTATCATGCTTGTCGTAACGGAGCAAAGACACAAATATAGAGAGAAGGAATGTGCAGTATAGTAGTTCTCGTTCGCCAGAACTTACTGACAAAAAAACGTCCAAAGTATCCAACATCCTCTGGCTAGGATTGGCGAAGAAGTAAGTAATGCTGAGGAGGATAAGGTATGAAAAATTCTCTCGATCGAAGATAGAGCTAGAAGGTATATCCCTAGGAAACACCCAAAGGGATTTCTCTACGGAAATATATTTCTTGAGAACGTCTCCACTACATCTTACTTCATGAGAAGAGGGTTTGTGGAATATAGAAATGCAATGATTGAC
Source organism: Schistocerca cancellata (assembly GCF_023864275.1). Lineage (NCBI taxonomy): Eukaryota > Metazoa > Arthropoda > Insecta > Orthoptera > Acrididae > Schistocerca > Schistocerca cancellata. The sequence continues at coordinate 129,575,045 of NC_064631.1, forward strand.
TAAAGAGGACTTACAAAATGATGTCAGGCGTGGTTAAGGGGGGTAGGACGTCAAACGTGCCTACTTGGAGCGAGAGACACAACAGGACATTGTAATTTCCACTGTATATACTTTTACAAATAAATTCATAAAACTTTGAAAGCATAATCAGGAAGGATTCATGATTCATACTCATAGCAGTGGAAGCTCAAAAACGTAACAAAATACATTTTTTTACCTGTGAAATTTCATCATTTTTTCACTTACTACTGGCTGCATTTGTTGCTATAACTACACTTTTCTTCCTAAGTAAGAGAGATTCTTCGATTAATTTTGCACGGCGTAGAAACTATAGTTACATGTGTATGAAACTCTAGAGTTTATTTAATTTGTGAAAAAATGAATGAACTGTTACATTTTTAACTTCATGTTCAGAAAAAACTCAAATCTTATAGTTAATTATCTCAATTTTTACCACAGTTTTTAATAGATTTGGAAATTTCTACAGTTTCATACACCTGTAAGTACTGCTTGTATGCTATGCAAAATTCATAGAAGAATCTGTCTTACTTAGGAAGAAAAGTGTACCTACAGAAACAAATGCAGCCAGTAGCAAGTGAAAAAATTATGAAATTTCACATGTAAAAAAAGGTATTTTGCTACGTTTTTGAACTTCCACTGCTATGACTGTGAGTCCCCAATCTTTCCTGGTTATGCTGACAAAGTTTTATGAATTTACTTGTAAAAGTATAGACAGTAGAAAAAAAACGTCCTGTGGTGCCTCTCCTGCTCCAAGTCGGCCCGTTTGACGTCCTATCCCACTTAAAGTGCCGAATAACCCCACACACTAAATATACACGTTCTTTATAACGCGGCGATAGCATGATTGATGCAAATGAGTCGTATTATTCAAACATTACATTCAGCAGAACACTGAATAATGCACCACCTTATGTTTTCTTCTATTTATACTGTGCAGCCCATTGTTTAACAGATTCGTAGCTCCTGACCACGAAACTACGAATAATTATTACGGCGTTATCGTGTGTAAGTTGCATATTCTTGCTTAATTTTAAGACTGATCGATGTATAGCAAACTGATCGTCGTGATCTGCCTTTTACGGAGTGAGTGAGATGAATACTACGGCCCTGAGTTTGCAGAGGAGTTAGACAGCTCCAGGCCTGGCAAAGCACCGCCGGTAGCGTTTGCGAATAGCGGCGATAATGCGATTCAGCCGTCCCGCATACATTGCATCACGCAAACATTTAATCTCGCTAATACCGTTGAGATTTGGCGATATACATAACGTGCTCTGGTCCGCTTTGCTCCGGTCCGTATTGATCACAGGGCACGGCAGCTTATTTATCGATGGTGCACCCATGAGGCAGCTGGCCGCGTGTGATCGACCACGGACCCCAAAGCTAGTGTACTATCAGAGCGAAGGCCTTTAGATTTCTCCGTAAAGAGCAAATCACCTCACCGCGTCTACTCTCATATAATTATACAGGGTGGTCCATTGATCGTGACCGCGCCAAATATCTCACGAAGTAAGCATCAAACGAAAAAACTACAAAGAACGAAACTTGCCTATCTTGAAGGGGGAAACAAGATGGCGCTATGGTTGGCCCGCTAGATGGCGTTGCCACAGGTCAAACGGATATCAACTGCGTTTTTTTTAAATAGGAACAGGAACCACCATTTTTTATTACATATTCGTGTAGTAGGTAAAGATATATGAATGTTTTAGTTGGACCACTTTTTTCGCTTCGTGATAGAAGGCGCTGTAATAATCAAAAACATACGTCACACAATTTTAGACGAGCAGTTGGTAACAGGTAGGTTTTTTAAATTAAAATACAGGTCGTAGGTACGTTTGAACATTTTATTTCGGTTGTTCCAATGCGATACATGCACCTTTGTGTACTTATAATTTCTGAGAACGCATGCTGTTACAGCGTGATTGCCTGTAAATACCACATTAATGCAATAAGTGCTCAAAATGATGTCCGTCAACCTCAATGCATTTGGCAATACGCGTAACGACATTCCTAACAGCGAGTAGATCGCCTTCCGTAATGTTCGCACATGCATCGACAATGCGCTGACGCATGTTGTCAGGCGTTGTCGCTGGATCACGATAGCAAATATCCTTCAACTTTCCCCACAGAAAGAAATCCGGGAACGTCAGATCCGGTGAACGTGCTTCGACGACCAGTCCGCCTGTCATGAAATACGCTATTCAACACCGCTTCAACCACACGCTAGCTACGTGCCGGACATCCATCATGTTGAAAGTACATCGCCATTCTGTCATGCAGTGAAACATCTTGTAGTAACATCGGTACAACATTACGTAGGAAATCAGCATACATTGCACCACTTAGATTTCCGCCGATAAAATGGGGCCAATTATCCTTCCTCCCATAATGCCGCACCATACATTAACCCGCCAAGGTCGCTGATTTTCCACTTGTCACAGCCATCGTGGATTTTCCGTTGCCCATTAATGCATATTATGCCGATTTACGTTACCGCTGTTGGTGCTAAATAGAACGTGTGCAAAAAAATCTATCATCGTCCCGTAATTTCTCTTGTGACCAGAGGCAGAACCGTACGCGACCTTCAAAGTCGTCGCCATGCAATTCCTGGTGCACAGAAATATGGCACGGGTGCAGTCGATGTTGGTGTAGCATTCTCAACACCGACGTTTTTAAGATTCACGATTCTCGCGCAATTTGTCTGCTACTGATGTGCGGATTAGCCGCTAAAACCCCTACTTGGGCATCATCATTTGTTGCAGGTCGTTGTTGACGTTTAACATGTGGCTGAACACTTCCTGTTTTCTTAAATAACGTAACTATCCGGCGAACGGTCCGGACACGTGGATGATGTTGTCCAGGATACCGAGCAGCATACATAGCACACGTCCGTTGGCCATTTTGATCACAATAGCCATACATCAACACGACATCGACCTTTTCCGCAATTGGTAAACGGTCCATTTTAACAAGGGTAATGTATCACGAAGCCAATACCGCCCGCACTGGCGGAATGTTACGTGATATCACGTAGTTATACGTTTGTGATTATTACAGCGCCATCTGTCACAAAGCGAAAAAAGTAGTTCAACTAAAACATTCATATTTCTTTACGTACTACACGAATATGTAATAAAAAATGGGGGTTCCTATTTAAAAAAAACGCAGTTAATATCCCTTTAACCTATGGCAGCGCCATCTTGCGGGCCAACCATAGCGCCATCTGGTTTCCCCATCCAAGCTAGAAGAATTTCGTTCTTTGTAGTTTTTTTGTTTAATGCTTATTTCGTAAGATATTTGCCCCGCTCACGATCAATGGACCACCCTGTATATAGATGTCATCATGAACACTCCCTCTTTCGTAGCTGGCCCATCATACAATTCCCTTAACTGCATCTTCTTTTTTCTCGGTCCTCTGCTTCTCGGAGTAGCTGGCCCCATGTTTGGTATGTCTTTTCCTTTATCTGGTCTACGCGTCGTCTGTGTGGTCTTCAATCATCTCCCACAACTTCGCCTGATGATCATAGTTTCCAAGCTATCCTCGTGTCGTCGAATTATGTGACCAAAGCACTACAGGATTCGCTGTAAACAGGTACCTGACAACCTCCTCTCTTCTTGAGGGATTGATTTATTGGTTCGTTTGTCCATCCATAATGTTGTCATCAACCTGCTATATGCCCACATTTGAAAAGCGTCAATTGTTTTTCATTGACCTTCAGTTATTGTCCACGTTTCAATGCCATAAAGGAAAACTAAAAACACAAGAGATTTCAGCACTCTCAATGTAGTATGTCTCTTTGAACTCTGCCTTTCCAAATCACTGAAAGTTTCTATGCGCCATTCCTACCCAGAACAATCCTGCGTTGTATATCCTGTGTAGGGCCACCGTCTTTCTGAACCACTGACCCTAGGTAGAAAAACTGATAACTTCCTTATATTATGACAGTACATTAGTTGCTGGTAGTGACTGATCTTTGTCAGTTGTCATGATCTGTATCTTTTTCTTATTAAATGACAGTCCATTTTTCTCGCTTTTTCTCCCAACTCTGTCCAGTGAAGAGTAGCCTCAAACAGCGTGGGCGTCGTGGGTGAATGACCATGGTGTTGAACTACGAAGCGGGCTTGCCGTGTTCAAATCGTCTCGTGCCTATCTTTTTACAACATTTTGAACTGTCCATACGGTTGTTGAAATACACTCCTGGAAATGGAAAAAAGAACACATTGACACCGGTGTGTCAGACCCACCATACTTGCTCCGGACACTGCGAGAGGGCTGTACAAGCAATGATCACACGCACGGCACAGCGGACACACCAGGAACCGCGGTGTTGGCCGTCGAATGGCGCTAGCTGCGCAGCATTTGTGCACCGCCGCCGTCAGTGTCAGCCAGTTTGCCGTGGCATACGGAGCTCCATCGCAGTCTTTAACACTGGTAGCATGCCGCGACAGCGTGGACGTGAACCGTATGTGCAGTTGACGGACTTTGAGCGAGGGCGTATAGTGGGCATGCGGGAGGGCGGGTGGACGTACCGCCGAATTGCTCAACACGTGGGGCGTGAGGTCTCCACAGTACATCGATGTTGTCGCCAGTGGTCGGCGGAAGGTGCACGTGCCCGTCGACCTGGGACCGGACCGCAGCGACGCACGGATGCACGCCAAGACCGTAGGATCCTACGCAGTGCCGTAGGGGACCGCACCGCCACTTCCCAGCAAATTAGGGACACTGTTGCTCCTGGGGTATCGGCGAGGACCATTCGCAACCGTCTCCATGAAGCGGGGCTACGGTTCCGCACACCGTTAGGCCGTCTTCCGCTCACGCCCCAACATCGTGCAGCCCGCCTCCAGTGGTGTCGCGACAGGCGTGAATGGAGGGACGAATGGAGACGTGTCGTCTTCAGCGATGAGAGTCGCTTCTGCCTTGGTGCCAATGATGGTCGTATGCGTGTTTGGCGCCGTGCAGGTGAGCGCCACAATCAGGACTGCATACGACCGAGGCACACAGGGCCAACACCCGGCATCATGGTGTGGAGAGCGATCTCCTACACTGGCTGTACACCACTGGTGATCGTCGAGGGGACACTGAATAGTGCACGGTACATCCAAACCGTCATCGAACCCATCATTCTACCATTCCTAGACCGGCAAGGGAACTTGCTGTTCCAACAGGACAATGCACGTCCGCATGTATCCCATGCCACCCAACGTGCTCTAGAAGGTGTAAGTCAACTACCCTGGCCAGCAAGATCTCCGGATCTGTCCCCCATTGAGCATGTTTGCGATTGGATGAAGCGTCGTCTCACGCGGTCTGCACGTCCAGCACGAACGCTGGTCTAACTGAGGCTCCAGGTGGAAATGGCATGGCAAGCCGTTCCACAGGACTACATCCAGCATCTCTACGATCGTCTCCATGGGAGAATAGCAGCCTGCATTGCTGCGAAAGGTGGATATACACTGTACTAGTGCCGACATTGTGCATGCTCTGTTGCCTGTGTCTATGTGCCTGTGGTTCTGTCAGTGTGATCATGTGATGTATCTGACCCCAGGAATGTGTCAATAAAGTTTCCCCTTCCTGGGACAATGAATTCACGGTGTTCTTATTTCAATTTCCAGGAGTGTATTTTCTCTTTCTGTAGTCTCGGCAGCTGTAAAACTATACACTGGTTGTAGAATAAGAGTCATTTGGTAAGAATACTTTACCGAAGCAAGTAAATCTGATGGATAGTGAGAGGAGGCGACATACTACATACAGTACATGTCTTACAGAAATGAAAACAACAGCCGGCCGGGGTGGCAGTGGTTCTAGGCACTACAGTCTGGAACCTCGCGACCGGTACGGTCGCAGGTTCGAATCCTGACTTGGGCATGGATGTGTGTGATCTCCTTAGGTTAGTTAGGTTTAAGTAGCTCTAAGTTCTAGGGGACTGATGACCTCAGACGTTAAGTTCCATAGTGGTCAGAGCCATTTGATTCTTTTTTTTCTGAAAACAACAACCAAACGGGTGTGAACTATGTTACAACAAAGGACTTCATCAGTCAATACGTCCAAAACAGAACGCAGGTTCAAAAACGTTAAACACAGTTGTTTTGGCAGAGCATACAAAAACTGTGTGACTGTGAAATGTTGCGTTCATTTATTGCAGCTTATGTCACCAACTATTATGTTTTCATAATTTTCTTGGAAGTGATCACATTCACATTCACACTAACACCTATATTGTGCAAGAAGGCATATCTCATTCACTCACCAGTCATCATACGACACACACACTGTCACTAATGCGATGTATGACACACAAGATGCGTTTTCTGGCGAGGGATTCGGTTGACTTGTCGCCTTATCATCAAACATTGCGGCTCCCATTCTAAAGCCACTTCCTTTTGGCTATTAATAGAGTAGTTTACTAATAGGGAAGTTGTGCAGATTAAACTGTCATTATAGATCCCTACCTCACACCCCGCTGTAGCAAACGGACGTTACATCACGACACGGCCACAAATTTGTATAAAGGAAACAGCGAAAAAATTAAATAAATAAAATTTCCGCGAAGAAGGTTTGAACATTGCTCGCCTGGTTGGTATTCCAACACCGTAACAACTTAACCACAACAACGTTTCTTTTCTGCTCTGTTCGATATTGCACTTCCTTTTCTTGGACCGTTCATTGTTTGTATTTTGCTTTTTTTCACAGTCCAATACACCTTTTCCCTGTTTGTACATGCTTAATCTGTGTTCAGTTTTTGGTGGACTGTCCACTGGGCCCTCTTACCACTAAATCTCACGGTGTGCGATGGAAAGTTTCCCTTACAAGTAGTATCTCAGGCGCTCATGGGTAACGCTTAGAAGCATCTTGCTGGCATGTGAATTAATGAAATAGTTCTGTAGTTCTCACAACCCTGTGAATTTCCTTTCCTATGAAACGCTGTCGTTACCGACATGGTCCGGTCCTCCATCCATGTTTCGTTATTTCATATACTCCAACATACTTCATGCATGATTATCAAACGAAAATCTCCAGATATTTTGATCATTTCGGCAGATAAGGCCCAGTCGAGATGCTTCGTTAGTTTTAAGTATAGCTATACCTTTTCAGACTTGTTCTTTCAAGATACGGGGTTCCTTCTCTGATGGAATATTTGCACAACCATATTTAACTTGTTGCAGTATGTTCCCTATCAGTCAGCAGTTAGTTCAATGTTTGTTAGAACTGTGACGTCTTTGTCTTCTGTAACCATATTCTTGGTTTATTTAAACCAAGAACATGGTTACAGAAGACAAAGACGACACAGCTCTAACAAACATTGAACTAACTGCTGGCTGATAGGGAACATACTGCAACAAGTTAAATATGGTTGTGCAAATATTCCATCAGAGAAGGAACCCCGTATCTAGAAAGAAGAAGTCTGAAAAGGGATAGCTGAACTTAAAACTAACGAAGCATCTCGACTGGGCCTTATCTGCCGAAATGATTTATACAAATATCACCTTCGTGATCTGCAAACCAAGTTCTTCATTTGAAGGCTCGATATAAACGTCACCTTCGTAAAATACGCTCACGGTCAAATGTTACTGACGCTTAGAGCTGCGCACTACCCAAACTACGGGTTGGTAATTTAGGCACAGTATAAAAATGACGCAGTCAGTGGTAGGATTAACGGCACTCTTGGTAGCGTTGGTAGGGACAGGAACAGAAATGGATGTGTTAGAAAGAAACTGGGAGTCGATGACTTCTTTCTCTATCTCCTCTGTTCTTATTTTTTTAAAGAAGATTATAGTCTCACATCATTCAGTGTCAGCCCATTGCGTATTTTGTATAATTGCAGAATATTAATTGTATAAGCAACAAGAATTGGCTGCTCGCGAAGCACCTACGCTTTTTGTAAGCAAAGCAATTACCTTCGATGCAAGCACAGTTTACTATTACTTTTCATGCAAATACAGTTTGCAGTACTCACTGGAACGTTCTTCGTCATAATCAAAGGCAACAGTTTCCTGTTTATTAGTGGTAAGTGGGAAAGTTGTTTATGAGTAACAAACACTTTTTACATCAGCTCGACGAAGTATTGAAGCGGTGTAGGATATATTTTTGTTTTCCTTTTTTTAATTCTTTTATTTACTTACTTGCTTTTAAAGAAATTGTTTTTAATAGCGTTAGTTGATAAATCTGTATTGTTTTTACTAAAACACCACTCTGTATCACAGACCACCAAACCCGAGCTAAATTTTGATAATTTCAGTTTTTTGTAAATATTTTTTTACTTTTAAGTAATAGACAGGAGAACAAAACTTTTCCATAGGTTAAGGAGCAGCCGGCCCGAGTGGCCGAGCGTTTCTGGGCGCTACAGTCTGGAACTGCGCGACCACTACGGTCGCTGGTTCGAATGCTGCCTCGGGCATGGATGTGTGTGATGACCTTAGGTTAGTTAGGTTTAAGTAGGTCTAAGTTCTAGGGGACTGATGACCTGAGAAGTTACGTCCCATAGTGCTCAGAGTCATTAGAAACGTTTCTGGTTAATGAGCCCTTTGTACATTCTCACTCAGTGTTTAGACTATTCACATCTTCTGGTTTCTAGGAGAATCTAGTAAGACACCGGTTGCGTACATGAACAAAGCGATCGATGTGAGGCAATGCCCGAAATTTATGCAATACTCAAGGAAAATTACGGTGGTCTACGCTTACTTACGATAGTCTATGGTTTTTTACAACATCAGTCATGCAGTTAAAAGAGCACAGTGGTCGCTCTGAATCGCTGCAAATGCTACAGAACGGGTACCAAGCCCCTACGTAACTCTATACCGCTGACGTAATTCATGAAAGTGTAATGATCGGTATGTTCCACTGGGTTGTGTGGAATCAGTGATGAGGACGTGGAGACCTGACAGTCCGGCAGAAACAGCTACTGTGTTTGGACGTCCCCATGACCACATCATAAGCGGAGTTGCTAGCCATGTTGGTTTAATAACGCTGATTGTTCCCAGTGTCTACAAGGAATGGTGTACCACTTGCAGAGTTCTCAGACTCCGTAAACACATAGTTCGTAAAGAGAATCACAACCTACAAGGGGTGCAGAGGAGCGTCACGTCACGTCAGTAAAAAGAGATTTAAAACACTGCTTCGGTCAGTGAATGTGGGTCGATCTGAACGAGTTTGTGACCGAGCACTGCGAAGAGAACTGCTTATATTAGAAGTGCCGACGTAAACGCCACTGCTCACAGCGGAGCATATGGCTGTGGGCTTTGAGTGCGACAAAGTACATGGAATGTACAGTAGCTGACAGGAGGCGTATGAGTTGGTCGGAAGAGTCGCGATTAAGCCGCTTTCCAGATGACGCAAGATGTGGAGTACATCGACGATCCAACGAAGCGTTTGACTAGCAATGTGTGGAGGGTGCAATACACGCCGGATGTGGTCTCGTATTGTTTTGATGGCGTTTCCGTGACACGACTTGGTCCCATTCGTTCATGTTACCGTGACCATGAAGCAAGAGGTGTATTTCAACATTCTCGGTGACAACTGTTGTCTTTTTTTTCTTTTTCTTTTTTGAGCATGTCCATGAAGAACCTGCTGCAGGGACTCTCGGCTTGGCACAACCATATTAACAGGCCTGCACGCATACATTATTGGTTTCAAGAACACTCAGGCACCTTATCGAACACTGACTGGCTAGCACTAAACCAACAGATCATAATCCTATAGAAAATGACTGGGCCGATATACACTCCTGGAAATTGAAATAAGAACACCGTGAATTCATTGTCCCAGGAAGGGGAAACTTTATTGACACATTCCTGGGGTCAGATACATCACATGATCACACTGACAGAACCACAGGCACATAGACACAGGCAACAGAGCATGCACAATGTCGGCACTAGTACAGTGTATATCCACCTTTCGCAGCAATGCAGGCTGCTATTCTCCCATGGAGACGATCGTAGAGATGCTGGATGTAGTCCTGTGGAACGGCTTGCCATGCCATTTCCACCTGGCGCCTCAGTTGGACCAGCGTTCGTGCTGGACGTGCAGACCGCGTGAGATGACGCTTCATCCAGTCCCAAACATGCTCAATGGGGGACAGATCCGGAGATCTTGCTGGCCAGGGTAGTTGACTTACACCTTCTAGAGCACGTTGGGTGGCACGGGATACATGCGGACGTGCATTGTCCTGTTGGAACAGCAAGTTCCCTTGCTGGTCTAGGAATGGTAGAACGATGGGTTCGATGACGGTTTGGATGTACCGTGCACTAATCAGTGTCCCCTCGACGATCACCAGTGGTGTACGGCCAGTGTAGGAGATCGCTCCCCACACCATGATGCCGGGTGTTGGCCCTGTGTGCCTCGGTCGTATGCTGTCCTGATTGTGGCGCTCATCTGCACGGCGCCAAACACGCATACGACCATCATTGGCACCAAGGCAGAAGCGACTCTCATCGCTGAAGACGACACGTCTCCATTCGTCCCTCCATTCACGCCTGTCGCGACACCACTGGAGGCGGGCTCCACGATGTTGGGGCGTGAGCGGAAGACGGCCTAACGATGTGCGGGACCGTAGCCCAGCTTCATGGAGACGGTTGCGAATGGTCCTCGCCGATACCCCAGGAGCAACAGTGTCCCTAATTTGCTGGGAAGTGGCGGTGCGGTCCCCTACGGCACTGCGTAGGATCCTACGGTCTTGGCGTGCATCCGTGCGTCGCTGCGGTCCGGTCTCAGGTCGACGGGCACGTGCACCTTCCGCCGACCACTGGCGACAACATCGATGTACTGTGGAGACCTCACGCCCCACGTGTTGAGCAATTCGGCGGTACGTGCACCCGGCCTCCCGCATGCCCACTATACGCCCTCGCTCAAAGTCCGTCAACTGCACATACGGTTCACGTCCACGCTGTCGCGGCATGCTACCAGTGTTAAAGACTGCGATGGAGCTCCGTATGCCACGGCAAACTGGCTGACACTGACGGCGGCGGTGCACAAATGCTGCGCAGCTAGCGCCATTCGACGGCCAACACCGCGGTTCCTGGTGTGTCCGCTGTGCCGTGCGTGTGATCATTGCTTGTACAGCCCTCTCGCAGTGTCCGGAGCAAGTATGGTGGGTCTGACACACCGGTGTCAATGTGTTCTTTTTCCCATTTCCAGGAGTGTAGAACAGTACAAGAAACGTAAGAATCACAATCCATGTAGTTTGATGCCACGAAGGGACGTAACCAACAATCAGTGACTTTAGCTGAAAATAACACGTGACCATATTGTACAGTGATCAGCCAGAACAGCATGACCACCGACCTGCTATCGATATAAACCTGTCCAGGCGTCACCTGCCGAGAAGCGACTGCTAGTCAGAAGTGCCTGCTACTACCAGTGAACACGCTGTTCCTGCGTAGGATGAGCAAGGCGCGCGATCTATCTGAGTTTGACCGAGGGCAGATTGTGATGACCTGGAGGCTCGATACGAGCGTTTCGGAAATTGCACGACTTGCGGCGTGTTCAAGGAATGCTGTGGTGAGTGTCTCCAACACGAGGCGAAATCAAGGTGAAATCAAGTCCAGACGTCGAGGGGTTGGGCGGCCACCCATAATTACAGATCTCGGGCGTCATAGGATAGGCAGATTGATAAAACAGGACAGGCGGCGAACTGTGGCAGCGCTAACATCAGACTTTAATGTTGGGCAGAGAGCAAGTGTGTCTGAACACGCAGAGCACCGAACACTCCAAATGTTGACCCTTCGCAGTCGACGACCCACGCATGTGCCACCACAACATCGTCAAGTACAACTGAAATGGGCACGTGATCCTCGGCACTGGACGGTGGCGCAGTGACAGAGCGTTGCATGGTCTCATAAATAACGATACCTTCTTAATTACGCCGACGGGAGGATGATAATCCATCGTCCTCCAGGGGAATTGTTCCTTGACACCTGTTAATGAAGGACCGATACGACCTGGCGAGGGGCTCCGTTATGCTCTGGAGAACATTCACGTGGGCGTCCACGGGTGCAGTGGAGCTCATGCAAAGCACCGTGACGGCCAAGGAATATCGTACACTGGTTGCACACTACGTGCACCCCTTCACGACGATCACGTTTTTAGACGACAGTGGCATTTGTCGACAAGAAAATGCGCCATGTCACAGGGCCAGGAGTGAGATGAAGTGGTTCGAGGAACACAGTTCGCCAGATCTGAACCTGATCGAACACATCCGAGATGTGGTTAAACTTGGCGTGAGGGCTCATGGCTCCTCTTCCCGGAGTTCACAAGAATTAGGTGACTTGTGTGAAGCTGGGGTGCCAAATCCCTTCAGCGACCTCACTGCTTACACTCCCCGAGGCGTCACTGTTACAGTCTGTGGTAAAGGTAGACTTACAGGCTATTAAGTGGGTTTTCATAATCTTCTGGCTGATGAGCGTGTAATTGGAACAGCACTGCAAAATGCTGAACAGGTCGCTCAATGAAACATCAGATGTGGAATGAATGACTATAATATTACGCGTTTCGAAATGACCCATCAGATATTGGTTATAAACAGCTGTATAGATGAACTGAATTTACATGTTACATACAGACCGTATGTATGTAACGTATATCATCAGTTAATCTCTACAACTCGATGTCTCTGACATACGATGAAGAGTTGTTCCGAAACGCGTTATATTAGTCGTTGATTCACCAGTCAGGGATGTTTAATTCAGTTGCCTTGAAAGAGGTGTGTGTAAATTTTCGTAGAGATTTTTCTTATTTTGGAAGTCTAGAATCGCGCTAGTAATGTTTGAATTGCTGTGACATGTGCGCCCGCCTCGACAGAAAGCTGCGCCACACAGAGATGATCTTTCCCCTGCAAAGATGCTCGTCAGGTTTACTTATTAATCATGCAGAGAACAGAGGAGACAGATAACTGAGCTCCGGTGTTAGATATAAAAGACGAGTTTTGATTTAGTAGCAGTAACCATTAAGCAATGGAGAAATTAGGGAATTACATTATGGATTAATGTAAGATTTACTGCTGGGAGAAAAGAACGGATTCTTACAATGGTACGATTATTCTTTCTGTTAAGAATGAATTACAGCTAATTATAAAGTTTGTTTTGTTTTCCGCAACGGTTTGATAATGCAGCATTCTTGCTTTATCAGACATCCAAATCAGGACTTTGATAGGATTTATTGATCACTACAGACAACATGGAATTAAGAATTACGTTTTGGAATTTTGTTTATGGAAAGATTGTACAAGTGAAGTTTAATTCTTGTAAGTCGTGGATTATAGCTGCGTGATTTCAGAGGGAGCTTAACTGTTACTGTTGTTTCATACAATGTTATCAAATAAAATTGTATGAGATTGCTATTGAGTTCATTTAACACAGAGTCATTGTCCACATCCCGAGAGTCAATTAATTTTCAGTTTACTTAAAACCATTGCCAGTAACTATGAACTAAGAGTAGTAGCAATGTCTTTAGAGGATGCACTGCACCTATGAGTAGCTCAGTAATTAGATTTGCAGATCTGTTATCGAGACGCACTGTAGCTATGATAGCAGTTTGTACAGCGCTATCCAGTGCGAACCAGGTAAGCAAAATAGTGTCGAAATTTTATTATTTCCGTAATGAAGTTTTACAGTGATGAACTTTAGTTTCATAATAATAAGTTTTTCATCAAAATTCCTAGTCAGATTTTGTAATAACATTAAGCCTGAAGCGGGGTACGATTCTCTTAGAATTCTGGCATTTTCATTTCGCTATGCCTTCTCACAGAAGAATTTTGGCACCAACAGCTAGCGTTCCGCAAGCTTTCAGCGTCAAGTCCTGGTGTGCGCACCATTCAAAACAGTAAGTCCAAAGTTTAGCATCTAACAGACAAATATGACAGTAAAAAACTATAAACATTAAATATCCACTTTCAATGAAATATTTTTAAACAGACCGCTTTCACTTGGTGACTTTCCTACTAGGTCGGATGTCTTGGAATTTTTTTTTTCAAGTAGTCAGATAAAGTGCACTGCCCTCGATCGCTATTTGCTTGTAGTTTTATTTTGCTGCTGTGCTGTTTACTAACAATTTGTGCTTTCTTACCAATCATTGAAATAATTTCTCAAAATTTCTTTTTATTGTTCCATCATCTTTCGGGCGTGCACTCGGGACATCGAGAATTCTTCTTGTGATATTTTGGCTAGAAACCTCCCAGCCATCTTCAGGGCGAGTCGAGACAGTTCAAAGCGTTTGCGCGTGCCTATTTATACGGAGAGTCACGTGATACAAAGCTGCTGAGGATTGAAAGCGCATGCGCCAAAGATATCAAAGTCGCCGCACAATATTGGTATAAATAGGCACGCGCAAACGCTTTGAACTCAGTCTCTGACTCGCCTTGAAGATGGCTGGGAGGTTTCTATCCGAAATATCGCAAGAAGAATTGTCGCTGTCCCGAGTGCACGCCCGAAAGATGATGGAACATTATGTCCGCCGGAAAACTTCAAGAATCATTTCTCTACATACACTCCTGGAAATTGAAATAAGAACACCGTGAATTCATTGTCCCAGGAAGGGGAAACTTTATTGACACATTCCTGGGGTCAGATACATCACATGATCACACTGACAGAACCACAGGCACATAGACACAGACAACAGAGCATGCACAATGTCGGCACCAGTACAGTGTATATCCACCTTTCGCAGCAATGCAGGCTGCTATTCTCCCATGGAGACGATCGTAGAGATGCTGGATGTAGTCCTGTGGAACGGCTTGCCATGCCATGTCCACCTGGCGCCTCAGTTGGACCAGCGTTCGTGCTGGACGTGCAGACCGCGTGAGACGACGCTTCATCCAGTCCCTAACATGCTCAATGGGGGACAGATCCGGAGATCTTGCTGGCCAGGGTAGTTGACTTACACCTTCTAGAGCACGTTGGGTGGCACGGGATACATGCGGACGTGCATTGTCCTGTTGGAACAGCAAGTTCCCTTGCCGGTCTAGGAATGGTAGAACGATGGGTTCGATGACGGTTTGGATGTACCGTGCACTATTCAGTGTCCCCTCGACGATCACCAGTGGTGTACGGCCAGTGTAGGAGATCGCTCCCCGCACCATGATGCCGGGTGTTGGCCCTGTGTGCCTCGGTCGTATGCAGTCCTGATTGTGGCGCTCACCTGCACGGCGCCAAAGAAGCATACGACCATCATTGGCACCAAGGCAGAAGCGACTCTCATCGCTGAAGACGACACGTCTCCATTCGTCCCTCCATTCACGCCTGTCGCGACACCACTGGAGGCGGGCTGCACGATGTTGGGGCGTGAGCGGAAGACGGCCTAACGGTGTGCGGGACCGTAGCCCAGCTTCATGGAGACGGTTGCGAATGGTCCTCGCCGATACCCCAGGAGCAACAGTGTCCCTAATTTGCTGGGAAGTGGCGGTGCGGTCCCCTACGGCACTGCGTAGGATCCTACGGTCTTGGCGTGCATCCGTGCGTCGCTGCGGTCCGGTCCCAGGTCGACGGGCACGTGCACCTTCCGCCGACCACTGGCGACAACATCGATGTACTGTGGAGACCTCACGCCCCACGTGTTGAGCAATTCGGCGGTACGTCCACCCGGCCTCCCGCATGCCCACTATACGCCCTCGCTCAAAGTCCGTCAACTGCACATACGGTTCACGTCCACGCTGTCGCGGCATGCTACCAGTGTTAAAGACTGCGATGGAGCTCCGTATGCCACGGCAAACTGGCTGACACTGACGGCGGCGGTGCACAAATGCTGCGCAGCTAGCGCCATTCGACGGCCAACACCGCGGTTCCTGGTGTGTCCGCTGTGCCGTGCGTGTGATCATTGCTTGTACAGCCCTCTCGCAGTGTCCGGAGCAAGTATGGTGGGTCTGACACACCGGTGTCAATGTGTTCTTTTTTCCATTTCCAGGAGTGTATTTTGAATATTTTTCTTTGCTATTGTAATTGCGTTTGTACAGCAACCAGATGGCAGTTATAAGAGTCGAGGGGCATGAAAGGGAAGCATTGGTTAGGGAGGGAGTGAGACAGGGTTGTAGCCTCTCCCCGATGTTAATCAATTTGTATATTGAGCAAGCAGTAAAGGAAACAAAAGAAAAATTCGGAGTAGCTATTAAAATCCATGGAGAAGAAATAAAAACTTTGAGGTTCGCCGATGACATTGTAATTCTGTCAGAGACAACAAAGGACTTGGAAGAGCAGTTGAACGGGATGGACGGTGTCTTGAAAGGAGGATATAAGATGAACATCAACAAAAGCAAAACGAGGATAATGGAATGTAGTCGAATTAATTTAAGAATTAAATTAAGATGCTGAGGGAGTTAGATTAGGAAATGAGACAGTTAAAGTAGTAGTCATACAAAAAATTCAAGTGACAAGAATATCTTAATCTCTTAAGAGTCACTTATTAATGCTACAGAGACTAATTCAGACACAACAATGTTTGGGCTAAATGATTCCCTCGCAGACAGCCAGATGGCGAGGAATGTGGACAACAAACAGAATTCAGATGGCAACATTTTTGCGAACTTCAATATTTCCTTCGATAATGAGGTGTGAGACTCGCGATTCTAACTTTTAGATTCAGTGCAGTCTGACAGTATCACCACACAGTCAACGAACAATCAGTTCATCAAACAACAGTTAGCATGAATTCTACACAGAGAAGCGAACTTGCACTCACGCTTCAGCATTTACTACGAGAAAGTCATAAAATGCTAGAAAACGAGTTATAAAGTATCCTTGAAATAAAATTACAAGAAAATCACAAAATAAATGAAACAAAATTTTCAAGAAAACAATAAAATACCTGAAGATGTAAAGATGGGTATGAACACTGTTAAGGAAAATCTCTACAAGAGTAGAAGAAATTATAGAAACAGGTACAATTACGTCAGTTTTGCTCTGAGAGTGGCAAAGATAGACTCAAAATTGAAAGAAGAAGAAAACTGAAAGAATATACAAATTCGTACCGAAAAGAGAAAGCTTAAATCATTGAAATTATTAATGAACCAGTTCTTAGTGCTGCGGTGACAAAATTACAGTGCGAAATTGCATTTGTAACAGGTGCAGAATTTGGCAAGAGAAACAAATAAAACTGACACCAGAGCAAAAGAACGATTTGATACGCTGAAAGCACAGATCGATAAACTTCCAAAGTTGAGCGAATAGAAGTAAACGTAGACCATCACACAGCAGACACATATGCCATACAGTTATAAAGACCGAAGAATTTCGATTTAAAGGACAGATGACGGTAAACAAACAACAGAAACAAAAAATCAATAGGTTACTCACACATTGACATTGGAAAGCATTTGACACAAGAATAAGATACAAGTGACTTAGTGAGAGATGCCACGAACGAGAAAACATCTCGTGCAAAAATAACATTTTGTCCGCCTTAGACGTGAAAGTGACTGAAAATTAACGCAGACATTCACACACACACTTCAACCGACAGAACATTAATTGCGTAATAAGCCACAACGGATTTAACTACAAAAATTTTTATCTCTAAAAAAGTTTACTTTTTCACACTTGCATCAGTGGTAGCATCTCCTGGATTCGATACGATAGTTTAACTTCTCTTTATCAGCAGCTCGGCCGGCGACACACAAGTTAGAACTTAATTGCTGCTTTTTAGAAGGTGAACCACCTATGTGGATGCTGCCCGTAGCAAGAAAATGCTTTTCTTTAGAGGAATTTCAAAATGCGTTTCTCCCAGTATACTGGTCAGAGACAATACAGTGCGTAGTAACGGACAAACTCTTCAGTTTGCCATATTTCGATTTACAACCATAAAGCATTTTTTCGAGCACATGTTGCACCAGAATCCACATTTGTCAGAACCGTAAAGCCAATCTGCTTTAATTCAGCTTTGTATTTCTAAAGTTCCAAGACCTTATGTGTTTGTTTGGTGATAGGACATCAGAAAGAAAACATCAATCCATTCAGTGTCGTTTTGCAGTTCCTTGAGAATCAAGAATCCGACTGTACATACAGAGAGAGAAACTTCTATCAGAACAAAAGTAATTGTAATGACATTCGGAATAGGGGACAACTCAGGTCATTCATTGACAACAGAGACAGGAATTACGGGAATAACTACAGTACCGAAAACACTATCAGGTGCATAAGATTCTGAGAAGACCACCACATTGCTACTGGCTGCAAAATACAAAACCAGCAGTTTCATAATTCAAGGGGAAGCCTGAATAATCCTCCACAGCAAAATAGTAATTTTCCAAGCAGTTACATACAAAGGAATAACAATTTGCATGTGCATAGCTTTAAGCATAGCCAGACAGGTGCGCGGCGGCTCGGCAGAGAATGTTACACAGAGATGAGTTACAGATGATTTGTTTGTTGGCCGAGGGGTGAGGAGAGGAGATAGAGAGTTGAGCTTTCGTGGTAGATGTGAAGATTCGAGTTTTGGTATGGTGACAGTAAGCAGGAAACATTAGAGATTTTTGGGAATTACATTATGGGTTAAGAGAAGATTAATTTTCGAGTGAAAAACAAGTGATTTATTGATTTGCACGATTATAGTCTTTGTGAAGAATGGATTACAGGTAATGATCAAATTTGTTTTATTTGTGGCAGCGTTCTCATAATGCAGCATTGTTGGTTCGTGAGATATCCTGATCAGGAATATTTTTGCTCTTTATTTTTTATTTTATTTTATTTATTTTTCAAGGATTTATCGATCGTTGTATGGGAAATAAATTTCAGAATTTGTATTTTGTTTAAGGGAAGATTGTATATGTAAAGTTTGAGGTTTGTAATTTTTGACTTATAGTTACGTGATTTCAGAGAAAGCTTAACTATTACTGAAGTTTCATTAAATGTTATCAACTCAAATGATATGAGATTGCTGTTAAGTTCATTTAAGCCTTAGTGTTGTCCACATCCCAAGAGTCAATTACGTTTCATTTATTTAAAACCATTATCAACACCTATGACCAAGATGATAAAAATACCTTCAGCGAACAAATTCCACCTTTGAATATCTCTCGGTCGTTAGACTTTACACCACTTCTATCGAGAGTGCTGTAACCACGTGGGCAGTTTGCGCAGCGTTGTCCAGGTGTTACCAAGGTAAGCCAATTAGGACAGAAAACAGATTGTTTCAGTAGTTCAATTTCACAGGGATCGGCTTTAGTTTCAGAGTAATCAGTTTCTCATCAAAGTTCATAGTCAGATTTTGTGATGACAAGAAGTTTCAGGCAGCACATAATTTTCTTATGATTCTTGTAGTTATATTTCTGTGTGCATTCTCGTAGTTGCATTTTCTCACCAACAGTTAGTGTTATGCAAATTATCAACTCCAAGGTGTGGTACGCACACCATTAAAACCAGGAAGCCCAAAGTTTAGCATCAAACGGAAAATTTTACATTAAAAACACAATGACCATTACATGTCCACTCTCACTTAAACATAAACAGATAAATTTCAATCTATTCACCCACATTTGCAGTATTGTTTCAGTTATATGATGGTATGCAGACTCAAACCGCAGCGGTGGGTGGAGTGATATTAAGTGCTTGATACAGCACAAGTCGTCATTACTATTAATTTCTATATACTTCACGTTATTTACTGTTGCAGGCAAGCTTCTAACTATAATTGCAGCAAAGCTACACCTTCAGCAGCACAAACTAAGTGACTGAAGCAAATATAGTTATCTCCAACCTGAACAAGAAACTGATCGTTCATCTCAAGTGTGCGTCTTTTGCCCAAAAGCTTAATATATGTCTCCTTGAACACACTATTTGCGGCAGTGAATCGCGGTAACTTGCAACTAGGATGTCAACTGTTGCGGCATTAACACTCAGTTTTTTATGGTAATAACACAAAACTTAAAAGAATATGGGCAGATTTTGTCATACATCCCACAAAATAAAGAATGATTAAATCTATATACATATACGTGTGTGTGTGTGTGTGTGTGTGTGTGCGTGCATGTGCGTGTGTGTTCTACATCTACTAAATCACTGGACCTATTTCAATCAGACTTGGTACACAAATCACTTACCATCTGCAAATAATCGCTATGGGGGTTAGAAAATCCTACAGGTGGAGGTAGGTGTGAACAAGCAGTATAGCCCACATCTTGGGAATAGCCCTACTGTAGTCATCCAGCTGATCGCTTTGTGACTCGGAAAAATTTTAGACACAATTTCAAAATTTTACAC
The DNA here is from genome assembly GCF_023864275.1 of Schistocerca cancellata. NCBI lineage: Eukaryota > Metazoa > Arthropoda > Insecta > Orthoptera > Acrididae > Schistocerca > Schistocerca cancellata. The sequence continues at coordinate 129,595,241 of NC_064631.1, forward strand.
AAGTTTTTCTCGGTGACAACCGTCATAAAAGGATGACAGGAAAAAAAAACTTATCGCTAACTACATTTTCGCTCTTCACACAGTATTAATTTAATACTTCTTTACTACTAACTGCATTCGCAACACATTTTTCAAACGATATTACCATTCTATGCACCAGCAATATTTCATCATTGTACGACGCTTGATTCAGGAGATATGACGTCATAAACACTATGATGCTTGAAAAACTGTCTCATCATGGACGAGACTTTATTACTTCGTTACTACTAAATCCATATGCAACAAATTTCACACACAGAATCAACATAAGCCGCTGAATGTGCTTACAAAAATAGGTTCTTGTAGGATAAATAGTTCAGGAGATATGACGTCATAAACACTGAGATGTGTGTAAAACTGCCATATGTTGTGTGATGCTTTCATTTATTACTTCTTTACTACTAACTATACTTGGAACACAGTAGCCACACATACTATTGAACCTACCTGCAAAAATTACATCATTGTGCAGCCCATAGTTCAGGACACACGATGTTACAAACATTACGCTGCTCGGCTGCAGGGCGAAATTCGTTATAAATACAGGTGAGATACGTGTTCAAATAAGTGTGAACACGTTAAATGTATATGTAATGTGCGTACGTGAGTCATAGACAAAAAGCAATTCCTTAACCACAGAAACAATTTCAACCAAATTTGGCACACATATTAGTTACGATCCGGAAAGAATGACTGTAGGGGTAAGATACACCAGCCACCTATTGGGAGAAGCATGATAATGTGAGAGTGAATTGGGGAGGAGAAGATGGGTGGACGGGTGGTGAAGGATGATGTGGAGAGAGAGTGGAGGAAGGAGAAGTTGGACTGACAGGAAACTGGAATAAATACATACCTAGGCCACACCGGACACTGGAGAAGTAGAGGATAAAGTAGAATTTAGAACGCTAATTGTTCGAGACGTGGGACAGATAACATAAGAAAATCATGAATAGAACTTTTGCTCTAAGGATTCATATTAATGATTGTCTTTCTGCTTGTGTACTGTCCGTTTCCAGACAGAACACCTTTCGTGTGTTCAGTTGATGTTTGTGCTTATGTCAACTGCACACGTGTAACCTCCCCCTCCCCCCCCCCCCGATTCTCTAAACAACCGAGCTTCCATTTGTAATACGTGATATCTTCTGAATTACGTGTCAAACAATAATACATTTCTGCACGTGTAGTTCGTGATATAAACGGATACCGTCTGAAAAATGTGTTGCGAATACAATTAGTAGTAAAGAAGTAATAAACTGAAATGCCATGCATGATGCTAAAGTTTTACTCCAACATCGAAAATGTATTGCGCTATCAACTATTTCTCTTTCAATACTCGTTAAGGGATTTCAACGAGAAAAAGATTCGAATGAATTGTAAAATTCATGTGAGGTAGTCAAATGTTCTCATTGTAACAGCAATGTAAGTTTTATGTCCGGCTAATTAATTATGAAATACTGATATACTTTGTTGTCCCTGGAAGCATTTAGGTAGCCAACCTGCGACTGGAACTTTTGCCGTTTAGATGTATAGATGACATATATTACTCAAAGATACTGATTACCCTAAATAGTTTCTAATTTTCTGCGTATGAACGAATTTGTGCATGTGTTTTGTAAAATCCGCAGTAGTGTGAATTCATATATATATATATATATACAGGGTGTTTCAAAAATGACCGGTATATTTGAAACGTACACCGTTTGTAGCAATATGCTTGGGACCACAGTACATTTTCAGGCAGACAAACTTTCGAAATTACAGTAGTTACAATTTTCAACAACAGATGGCGCTGCGGTCTGGGAAACTCTATAGTACGATATTTTCCACATATCCACCATGAGTAGCAATAATATGGCGTAGTCTCTGAATGAAATTACCCGAAACCTTTGACAACGTGTCTGGCGGAATGGCTTCACATGCAGATGAGATGTACTGCTTCAACTGTTCAATTGTTTCTGGATTCTGGCGGTACAACTGGTCTTTCAAGTGTCCCCACAGAAAGAAGTCACAGGGGTTCATGTCTGGCGAATAGGGAGGCCAATCCACACCGCCTCCTGTATGTTTCGGATAGCCCAAAGCAATCACACGATCATCGAAATATTCATTCAGGAAATTAAAGACGTCGGCCGTGCGATGTGGGCGGGCACCATCTTGCATAAACCACGAGGTGTTCGCAGTGTCGTCTAAGGCAGTTTGTACCGCCACAAATTCACTAAGAATGTCCAGATAGCGTGATGCAGTAATCGTTTCGGATCTGAAAAATGGGCCAATGATTCCTTGGGAAGAAATGGCGGCCCAGACCAGTACTTTTTCAGGATGCAGGGACGATGGGACTGCAACATGGGGCTTTTCGGTTCCCCATATGCGCCAGTTCTGTTTATTGACGAAGCCGTCCAGGTAAAAATAAGCTTCGTCAGTAAACCAAATGCTGCCCACATGCATATCGCCGTCATCAATCCTGTGCACTATATCGTTAGCGAATGTCTCTCGTGCAGCAATGGTAGCGGCGCTGAAGGGTTGCCGCGTTTGAATTTTGTATGGATAGAGGTGTAAACTCTGGCGCATGAGACGATACGTGGACGTTGGCGTCATTTGGACCGCAGCTGCAACACGGCGAACGGAAACCCGAGGCCGCTGTTGGATCACCTGCTGTACTAGCTGCGCGTTGCCCTCTGTGGTTGCCGTACGCAGTCGCCCTACCTTTCCAGCACGTTCATCCATCACGTTCCCAGTCCGTTGAAATTTTTCAAACAGATCCTTTATTGTATCGCTTTTTGGTCCTTTGGTTACATTAAACCTCCGTTGAAAACTTCGTCTTGTTGCAACAACACTGTGTTCTAGGCGGTGGAATTCCAACACCAGAAAAATCCTCTGTTCTAAGGAATAAACCATGTTGTCTACAGCACACTTGCACGTTGTGAACAGCACACGCTTACAGCAGAAAGACGACGTACAGAATGGCGCACCCACAGACTGCGTTGTCTTCTATATCTTTCACATCACTTGCAGCGCCATCTGCTGTTGAAAATTGTAACTACTGTAATTTCGAAAGTTTGTCCGCCTGAAAATGTACTGTTGTCCCAAGCATATTGCAACAGACGGTGTATTTCTAACGCTGCTCGTTTAGTTTTTATTGCCGTTTCAAATATACCGGTCATTTTTGAAACACCCTGTATATATATATATATATATATATATATATATATATATATATATATATCCACAGGTAACGACAGGTAAATACAGGTTTATTCCATCAGTTTAGGCGATGCCACTATCTGTTTGCAGCACGAAAGTACCGTTGCATGATCGATACATGACCCCATCTAGTTACCATGTGCCAACCGACTGCAGGAATTTAGCGATTACATGTGATATCAGCTTCACTATAACAGTGAAAGTTTCCCAAATATACTTATTCAGCAACAACTTTTTTCGCATAAGAAATATTTAAAGCAATATATAATTATTTCAACTACATGTTACCTGGGATTTTTCGGTAGTTTCTTTTATATGAAGCATGAAGGCACAGCACTGAAGTGAAATAAAGATATGAGAAACCAGCTAATATCGTGCTGAACCTGCTTTTGCCGGGCCTAAAGCACCAGCAGTGTTACCGGTGCAAGACTCTTTGCATTAACTGAACTCCCTATTATGACCCACAAATGTTCGATGGGATTCATGTCGGGCGATCTGAGCGGCCAAATCAACCGCTCCAAATGTCCAGAATGTTCTTCAGAGCAATCGCGAACAATTGTTCCCGGTGACATGACCTATTCCATCGTCTTTGGGGACAAGAAGTCCATGACTGCAGATGGTCTCCAATTAGCGAAACTTAATCATTTACAGTCACTCATCGTTTCAGTTGAACCAGAGCACACAATATAATCCATACAAACGCTGCTCACACCATAGTGGAGCCACCACCAGCTTGGAACAGTATCTTGTTGAAAATCGGGGTCCATAGCTCCGTGGCGTCTGCGCCATACCCGAACCCTAACATCAGCTCTTACCAACTGAAATCGGAACTCATCTGACCAGGCCACGGTTTTCCATCGTCCTGAGTCCAACCGATATGGCCACGAGCCCAGGAAAGGCACTACATGCAATGTCGTAGAATAGCAAAGGCAATCGCGTCAGACTTCTGCTGCCATAGCCCATCAAAGAGAAATCCTAATGGATACCTTCATCGTACGTCCCACATTGATTTCTCCACTTGTTTCAAGCGATGTTGCTTGTCTGTTAGCATTGGCTACTCGTTGACAGTGGTGAGAAGTCGTGCCCAAAATTTTGTATTCTCATCATTCTCTCATTACTTTCTAACTCGGAATGTGGAATTTCCCAACGATTTCCGAGATGGAGTGTCCCACGCGTCTAGTCCAACTACTATACCGCGTTTAAAGGCTGTTGATTCCCATAGTGCGGTCATAATCAGGTCGGAGATCTTTTCACATTAGTCCTCTGAGAACAAACGACAACCCCGCCAAAGCACTGTCCTTTTATACCTTGTGTATGCGATACTATTGCCACCTGTATGTGTGCATATAGCTATCCTATGATTTTTTTGTCCTCATTGTATATCCAGAACCTGCTTATATAAAGGGTTTTATGGCATCAGTTTGGTTTATATTTAATTAAAAATGTGTACTATTTCGTGTGTCATTGCAAACAGTCTTCTAAGAGGAGAAGTTTATATTTAATTGAAAATGTGACTTTTTTCTGTGTCATAGTAAACAGTCTTCTAGGAGGAATTTACCAATTTAAATTCTCTGGAACTGATCAAATAGTAAGGAGATAACAGGTTCACAGCCTACTTTTCAGCCGTTGGGTGAGTAGGTCTCTCAGATGTCTTCTCTACCTTAGCAAATGTAAGCAAATTCTTAACTTAAGCACTAAATAAAGTCTGGATGGGCAACACTGCACGCAGAATTTCATCTGAAACTATGGCAGCACATGCCCGTGTTGGATAGTATTTCAAGTCTGCAGGAGTCGGTTATTGTAGTGCGAGACGTCAGCCTGTGCCAGGTCATTCTCTCACATTATTAATTCCTATTTAAATTATGATTTGCATACTTTTCGCCCTTTATCTTCGATTTCTCTTCCTTCCTTTTCCGTCAAGTTCAAATCGAAGGAGAACTTTACCTAAAGTATGATGAATCATTTCTTCGATATCATACTGATATGACGATTTCCTTCTTCTTAAGTTCAAAGAGATGAAGTACATTCAGTTCACGTCCTTCCCTTTATTGATATATTGAATGAAACTACGGCTGAAATAATTTCCAAGCTCTGACAATTAATGAACATTAATTGGGCCAGTATTGTTCAGCGATACTCTGGTAGCGAGCGTAGTTTGTATTTCTGAATAATATGCTCTTTGTTTCATGTTACTAGGTCGATGTTTACAAAATATTATTATGTCTGAATACGTTGTTAGCCAAATGGTCGTGAAAAAACATACAGCAAACTTACTTACAGTGTTCACTCATAGCGTTATGATCATTGCCCACCGCGATGTTGCATACATGTTGCGTTCATGTAAAGTAGGACAGATGGTGATCTGTTGCGTCTCTACCATCGTACGACGTTTATTACGCATTGTTGAATATGGAGCTGTGCAACAGACCACATGGTCACGTATTGACCTAACGACATCTTCAATTACGATTTCAGTGGGCAGCGGACCATCGGGATTCGAGAGTTGATCAGCGGTAACTGTCAGCTCTTCGGGTGAATCACATTATCTTCTACCGTAGGTCGTTGGTTGTCTGCACAAACGCCCTCATCGAGGCACGAATGTACACCCGCCACGGCCACAGGTCTTTGGGAGCAGTATTATGCTACGGGAGACACTCTCCTGAGCTTGCATGGGACCTGTGGTTGTACTAGAAGACATGCTGACAGCTGCGTACCACTTCATCCCTTCATGCTTGAGGTCTTCATCGACGGCAATAACGCCTTTAAGCAAAGTGTTTGTCCATATTTGGGAGCCAGAACTGTGCTACAGTGGTTTAAGAAGCATTGACATTGATATCTCGGCGACCAAAATCGCATGATGGAAATCCTATGGAACCCATCTGAGTCCTTATAGGACGCCATCGCCGTGTACGTAAATCAGCGGCCCATTATTTACACGATTTACGTGACCTGTGCGTAGACATCTAACGCTACATGCGTCCACAAACATACTTACAAATTGTCGGATCCCTGATACGCAGAATCAGTGAACTATTTCGTCCAAAGTCACAAAAACAAGCTATTAAGCAGGTGGTCATAATGTTTTAGCACATCAGTGTAAACCTACCGTGGTGAGCCGCTGATAGAGAGGGCGTTACACACACCACATCACCAGAGGAGGCTGTCTCCACACCACCTCACTGAACGACAACAACCAGTGAAGCATACGGAGAGAATACGGCACTAGAAGGCGGGAGGCGTTGGACATCACCTTGTCTAACCTGTATGTAGTAACAGAAGAAACAAGCCTTTCTTTCGTAAGGAAGCAGTACAATTGGAAACACGGTATAAGAGGAAGAGCCCTTTAATAAATGGCCGAATGACAGTTACAAAATGCAGCAATGGATGGCGCTGTGTGCGGCATAATTTAATAGTGGTTGACTACAAATGACAAATGAATCATTCAACAATGCATAATGTGTACGTTTGACGTTAAACAAAATGTACTACTCAGTGTGCATGGGTGTACAGGTGTGATACTATTAGTTACGTAAGTCCATCCACCACGGGAAGGTCATATCACATCGGATGGGAAAAATTGGTTTTGAATTGTCCTGAGGCCATATACCGCATGAAAAGCTTCAATAAAAATCAAAATCAGGTCATTAATTTCCGTGTGACTGGCGCAAAACATGTTTAATATACTGTCCACAGTTTTCTGCAACAAGATGAAATCGAGAAACAGCATGTTCCACCATTGATGGAAGTGTTTCCGGGGTCGCGTTCAGAATGTGTTGCTCAGTGCATGCCTTCAACGCTGCTAAGTTAGCAATCTGGACACTGAACACAGCATCTTTCAGGCAGCCTCACAGCCATAAGTCACGCGGATTATGATCAGATGATTGGGACGGCCAGGCTGTAGGGAAATGGCGGCTGATAATTCTATGGCATTCAGCAGCTGCTTAACTGGCTTTGAAAGTGCGGAAGTGCGCCATCTTGCATAAAAATGATCCATCCACACATCCATGCTGATGAAGGGCTGGAATGACGTGGTTGCGCAAAAGACACTCTTAGCGCTTTACCAGTGACAGAAGGGGTAAAACCACCGGAAGCACCTGTCTCTTCGAAAAAATATGGCCCTATGATGAATGATGCCGTAAACCCTCGCCACACATTGACCTTTTCAGGATTCAGTGGTACTGGTTGATTTGTTTGTGGATTTTCCGTTGAACAAACTCAGCAATTTTGTGTATTGACATATCCTGTCAGATGGAAGTGGGCTTCGTCTGTCCACAAAATTTCCCAGAGCTAATCATTGTCCACCTGCATGCGAGCAAGAAATTCTACAGCACAGGTCTCTTTTGCTGGCAGGTCAACAGGAAGCTACTTGTGGACATCGGTAATTTTGAACTGATAGCACAGAAGGATGTTTCGTAGGATTTTGTACTACGTGCTCCCGGGTGTGTCCAATGTTCTGGCAACTCTCCGTGCACCACACGTTTGCACACTACCACTCATCTCCTCCTGCATTGCTGTAGCCTCTGCTTCGACTAACGCCGAATCAATTCGTTTCCTCCCTCTATCAGGTTGCACAACCCCCAACACGTCTTTTAGAATTTCCGAATCTTTTTCTCCAGACCCACGGCAGTCATCGGACCAACGCCTTTTTTCCAACCCGTCAGTGTGTGGAATTTCTGCAGAGCGAAGTGTGCACAGTCATCGTTCTTGTAATACAGCTTTACAAGCAGAGCGCGATCCTGCATTGAGACAGTCATGGCGAACGTCGCAGACGCGAAAGGAGGTAAAGCCTTGTACCCGGCTTGTTTATACCAACTTCAATGAATCGTACGCATGACAGGTATTCTCATTTACGTATTCCGCTGCAGTTTGACGTCATTCTGACCAATAAAGTTATTTCTACAGTGTTTTGAAAGTTTAACTTTAATTATAATCACCCTGTATATCCCTTTACACACAAAGGTTGTTGTGGTTATAATAATTAATCTATGTTCCTATTTTTTATCCTAATTATACATAGTGACAATACCATAAATTATTACTCTGTCTTTGCTGTGTTTTTGTAGCATGCTCTGTACCTACAGTCATTTCACTGACAGATTATACTTCACGTGCCTCATCCTAAGGTGGTATACGAGTTGTACTTTATAGTAGGCAATAACAAGGGTGACATTAACCTACAGTCAGAATATTTGGTATATGTGACATACGATTAGGTCTCATTGTTGTATTTTCATACTTACTTGATAGTTAATATCTATTCTCATTCAAGTTTGTCTGAACAGTATAGTATCGTTAGCGTTCTGTTGCCCAAAATCTAGGTTCAGTATGTCAATGCAGAATTCTAGTTTATGTTAATTAAAACTTATCTCCAGATATACCTAAATATTTAGGCTCTTCCCATTACTGCTGTGTATTAATATATTGTACCCATTCCACAATGTGCTATGTTGGCACTACCTGTTCTTAAAATAATCTTTTTACTATTATGATTTGTAATAATGCTTCAGTTGTAAAATACTGTACTTTACCGTTTAATGATGTTTACCAGGACTTACCATAATGGTGGGGCATTATAACTTTTTACATAAGAAACGTAATGATTTAATTTTACCTGCTGTTCTCCATTACACACTGATAATGACTGTTACAGCTGGGTGATATAATTAATTGTGGTCTGTTATATAGCTGTGTTTTATGTGTGGAGCCTCTCATACAGCTATAATTACGCTTACAATACATTAATGTTTCTGAACTGTATGTCCATATTGGATGCAAGGTTATATACAGTGGTAATCTCTTTCCCTACACGGTTCTAATTCTGTTTGGAAACAATGTTACCTAACACTGTATTTACAATTACGTTGTTCTTGAAACAGAACATATTGTAACATTTATTGCTTGTGGTCTTTAGTCAGTAGTTACTAAGTTCTAGGATATCATGTTTCATATTTGGCACATTATGTTGGGACCTTATGTGTGATGTATAACTCCAATTACATTACTACACATACATATATATTGTGTGTGCTTTCCACATTAATATATAAACCTGAGGGACAGGGCACGTGGTAACTATAATACAATTATTATACTTAGAATTTTTAGGAAAAAATTATGTTTTCATCTTTTTATGTACTGGCTATAGGCTTTTCGTGTAATATCACTGTATAATATTACTGGTTTTTACTGTTCTGCTTTTACTCTATTTCTACTACACATGTTAACTGGTGCTGGTTTATTTCAGTGCCTGGTATCTAGATTTAATGTGTACCCAAGGATCTAGGTAAAGTTAGCAAACTGGTGTGCAAATACACTGAACCTAATTGTTTCATGATCCTGTACTACTTTCAGCTTCTATTAATTTTTATTGTAGCTATATAGTGTTGTTTTACTGACAAAGCTTAAAGTTTAGGTAACATTTTATACATCGACACACAGCGATTTTATAATGACCCTGTCATAAAATTGTATGAGATTCTCTTCATATTTTAATAATATAGTAACACCAGGTTTTAAATTAATAAAATATGTAAATTAGTACAGATGATTTACTTTGCACTTTACCATTTCAAAATGTGGCTACAGTTTTTCTGCCATGTGGCAGCGCAATAGATTAATACCTGTTTCATAGACGTTATTCACACAATGTACATCTAAACACATCCAACAATCTTGTTTTCATACGATATTTGTAATTAGATGTAATGTTACTACTGGTTTCCTGATATTCATCGATGTCTTTGGCGCCATGTTGTTGACAGAGATACTGATGTCTGCCAACCTTGATTAGAACATAAGATACATACTCTTTTAACTGTAGATTATTGTTGTTTTCAGTATTCTTTGATAATTCTGTCTTTAACATTCAGCTACTACTTTATACTTCTTTGTGTCTGAAATACCTGAAGATTACGTTTTATGCAGTGTTAACTTGTATCAGGAAGAAAATTTTCGTTCAGCTGGGTTAATGGGACAACTGTATGAACATATGATTCTAATTCATTTGAATACAATGGATACATGATTAATTATTGTACAGCTTTGTAAGTACTTTGTAATTTACTATTGTTCACACGTGTGCTTCTTTTGTCTAGGGGTATTATATATGTTTTTTTTCTGTTTCTCCTGTGAAGATGGTTATTTAACTGAAACTGGTAGAGAATAAAGGTGTGTTTGTGGGGCTGATGGCTCAGATACACGTCTTCCACAGTAATTTCTAATCGACTGTTAGAAAAAGGGTATGAATTCTATGAAAGGTAGAAAGAGATTACAAACAGAGGAAATGAGATTCTTGAGCACAATAAGATACAAAACAAGCCAAGAATATTAATTTAGGATTATGAAGAAAACTAAAAATTTTTACCTTGAGAAACTGGAAACAGGGACACAAATAGAAAAGCTAAGCATGATACTTGAATTATGAGATATAACGGTTGAAATGGATTATTCGTAACTGAAAAACTTGTAGACACTTCACGAAGTAGTTTTCTGAGAGTTATGAGGCAGGGAACCATGCGACCACTGTAGCTCATTGTACAATTATTCATTTGCTCTGTTAAATAAAACGCTAATGGGTTGAATACACAGACATGTAATGGCAAAACGAATACATGCCATTGCATGACTAGAGCTAATGATACTTTCCAATGCATATTTACTGTTTTTTTTTTACATTTAGAACGCTGTAGAGATGGTAGTAGAAAGCACCTGTAACTAGATATTGTAAATTAATTGGGATAGGAAAATTGTGGTCTAGGCATTAAAAGTTTATTGCTTAAAACTATTATATTTAATAAAACAGATACCATTGATCGATTATTGTACTTACATTGCTAATTATCATAGTTATACTACATTTTACTTTCACTTGCTGCTTGTGAAGCCATGGAAGTACTGAGAAACTATATATAAGTGTTTTTATTTGATAACAATTGGTTTCAACATTTCAGTAAAAAACAGAACAGTGAAATTTTTCCTGTGTTAATATACTTTGTAGACACACATTTAAATATAGAATATTTCTATGTGTAACATGAGCATATAAAATTATAAAGGTAAACTAAATGTTGTCTGTTCTAGTTACTGTGAGAAGCGTCTCAGCTCAGGAAGAATTAACATGAGATTCAAATTATACTGTGATGCATTTGAGAAAGTGAAACACCAAAAAATCAGCATGAGGTCCTTCCCTTAAGTAAAAGTATACTTCTGTATGAATGCATGCTTACAGTTCTTTTATCAATAATATCTCGAACCAATCATGTTTTCAGGGTCAGTAATGGGTAAGAAATTAAGAATCATAGAAACTGACTACTTCTTTAAGTTCATAACTAGTACATCGATTCCCAGTTTATATTTCTTCACTACCTATAAAGTGTCAGTTCCATGACTTTCTTTCATCTTAACATTTGTTATATTTCGATTGCACCTCTAAATCGTCCGATTTTAATCAATACGAAATGAGCTGCGGCGGGCTGCATCAAACCAGGCCACAAAAAAGTCTGTCATTTTCTGGAGTAGAGGGTGAGACGTAACGATCAACAGAACAACACCTCCGCTGTTAGGCGACTTCGCGACGTCTAATCATCAACGAACGGCTTCACCTCAGTATGTTATATCAATGACGTAGCTTGTAGCCTATTATCCATACAGAACTGATGCTTTTTTCAAGGGTAGAGGCTGTGTGACACGGTATTGGTGAGATATCTCCACTCCAATGTGCTTCTATCCCAGTGTTCATATGGAATTTCCAAACGCGCCTGTAGGCCACTATGTGCCATGGTGATTACATCCACTGGAGTATCTCCAGCTTGGGCAGAACACGTCAAAACGTTCACAACGTTGACAGCACCCCGAGTGCAGTGAAATCGCAGCCGGCCAAACAGCGAGAGCGGCTGAAAGTTTTCGCACCGCCGTGGGCCGGATTAATTTCGATTAGACTGGAAAGAACAGGTGAGTATGCAGCTTTCGGCGGTGCGGCCCGCGAGCGGCACAGGCGTTTGATAGTTTTGAGCGCCGCGGCCTGACAAGCCAATTAATGTGTCCATCCGGGCCGGGCGGGCGCTCCCGCAGGCCGACCGCAATTTGCATGCAAATTGCTGGGGTAGGGGTTTGGGGAGGGGGCGGTGGAGGGGGAAGAGTGGGCCGGCGGCAGCGAGCCGGCCCACGGCGCAATTACGCCGCCGTAGCAGGGCGGCGCCGCCCACGCACCAAGCGGCGCTCCGCGTCCCATCCCCGCAGACCTGTTGGCATTACGCTGCCAAAGCGGGCCCCAGGACTTCCTCAAAATCCTCGCTGAGGTTTGGCTAACGAAACAAGCTTATATTTCATTTTCCCTCAAGTCTCATTACACAATATCTAACAGCTGTATTACGATATTGCAGTTGCTCTGCTGCTCAGAAATACGATGCCACACATGGTTGACCACATACGGGAGTTGGGATCTGGTCGTGGAGCGTAGTCGTATTTCTTAATGATAAGGTGACAGCTCTCGATAAGCGAGAAATCCGGGTTCGAATCCCTGACCCGCATGCATGATCACTGTCGCCTTTCTATTACAAACAGAGGTGACAAAAGTAATGTCATAACGATATACACATATTCAGACGGCGGTAGTATCGCCATAAGAGGGCAGTGCAATGGTGGAGCTGTCGTGTCATGTGGATACGTTTCTGACGGCCACACGACAGGATTTAACACACTTTGAAATCAGTATTGTAATTGGAGTTAGACGCATAGAATATTATATTACACTTCAGAAATCGATAGCGAATTCAGTGATCCGAGATCCACAGCGTCAAGAGTGCTCCGACGATAACGAATTCTTACTTCTTTCAATGGAAAAACGCATAGAGCTAATAACGATGGGCTACGGGAACACTTGATAGGCAATCGAAACTCGTATAACGAGAATATACTGACGAAAATACATAGAGCTCTTTGGTATTAAATTTACGAAATGACGAACGAGAATACTCTGACCACATACAGAGTACTCGTTTTAACGAAAAAGCACACACAGAGCAACTAATTCTCTGAGTTTCTACGAAATAACAATTGTTTTAACGAAAATACAGAGAGCTTCTTGTTCCCCATTTCTGGCACCCATTTGACATGAAACTCGTTTTAATGAAAACTGACACAAAAACACACACTGTGAAGTATCTGCCATAGCAGAATAGAAATGCGGAAAACACAAGTCCGAAAGCTATTTATTGGACTCACCAAAACGAAACAGTAATACAGTCTCCAAAAGAACAACAGACTCCATCCCAACTGAGGATCGTCACGAATATGAAACAACAAATAATAACAGTAGAAAATACCCGTCTCTTTACGGGGAAAGATCACAATATACCATGTCCATCTACAAGTGATCGGCCAGCTAGAAGAGACGTCTGGCAGTGGCTGCCAGGGTGGCAACTCTGTAGACTTCGTAGCGTTGCGTGCAACTGCCCTTTGCCGGCAGTGCGCCGCCCTATAAAGTCCGTTCGGTGGATGTACCTACTGGATCTACTGCGATCACATGCCTGGCGTATCAAAGTAGTTCCTGTTACCACAGACAACGAAGTGGCCGGCGGCTTTCAAAACGATCGATAACAGCGGCATTGTCAGTGCTAACAGACAAGCAACACAGCGTGAACTAACCGCAGAAATCTGTGCTGGGCGTACGACGAACGTTTGCCTTAGGACAGTGTGGTGAAATTTGGCGTTAATTAGCTACGGAAGGAGATGAGCGACACGAGTGGCTTTGCTAACAGCACGACGTCTGCAGTGCCTTTCCTGGTCTCGTCACCATATCGGTTGGATCCAGGATGACCGAAAACTCTTGGCCTAGTCAGAACAGTACCGATTTCAGTTCGTAAGAGCTGACTGTAGTGTTTGAGAGAGGCGCAGACCCCACGAAGCGATGGACCCAAGTTGTCAACAAGGCACTGTGCAAATTGGTCGTGACTACCTAATGGTGTGGGGTGTGTTTACGTGGGTTAGAGTGGGATCTCTGGTGCAACTGAACCGTTAGTTGGCCGGAAATCGCTACATTCGGCTCTGTGGAGACCATTTTCAGCTTTTCATCGACGATGGAACTGTTATGGATGACACTGCGCCATGTGACCTTGCACAATTGTTCGCGATTGGTTTGAAGAACGTTCTGGAAAGTTCGAGCGAACGATTTGACCACCCAGATCTCCCGACGTGAATCCCATCGAACATTTACGGAACAGTAGTAGTAGTAGTAGAAGGGTTGTGTGGGCGCACGACAGCAAGGTCTTCAGCGCCCGTTCAGTATCATAGTGAGAGGGGTGTCAAGAAAAAAAACTCAGAACATTTACATCAAACGGAACATAAAACACAGGGAACAATCATAAAAAATATGTGCTCACCCACACCGAAGCGTGGGATGAAGCAGGGCGTCAACAGTAAAACATGAACAACACGGGAAGAAAAAGGTAGAGGGTGCTAAAACAATGTAGCAGATGGAAGTGGCTGGCTGACGGCAAGGAAAAAGGGAGGAGTCAGCCACTCTGCAATACACTAAAACCTCCAGCCTAAAAGTTTAGGCCAGAGTCCAGACGCATCACAAAACTTAAAAACCCTAGACACACACGTCTCATCGTTAGCTAAAACATAGGGCAGATCCCCATCAACTTGTGCTTCTGCCCTTGCATCACGGAATAAAATGCAGTCTGTTAAAATGTGCCGGACAGAGATGTGCACACCACAAGCATCACAAAACGGAGGATCCTCCCTCCGTAATAAATAGCTATGTGTCAGAGGACAGTGCCCGATCCGAAGACGTGTGAGCGCCACCTCTTCCCGCCTGAGCAGCCGGCAGGAGGAACGCCACGGCCGAGTGGTTGACTTTACCAACCGCAGTTTATTGGCCGTCACCGCCAGCCATTCGTCCTCCCACAACTCCATGCACTTCCTGTGGAGTGCAGCGATGACTGACTGCAAGGGGATGGGACACTGGACCACATCCTGCTCTCTGCAGGCCTCCTTGGCAGCCCGATCAGCCTGTTCATTGCCCCATATGCCGACATGACCAGGCACCCAGCAGAAGGATGCCTCTTTACCCCGCCGTTGGAGCAAGTACAGTTGGTCATGTATCAGCTGGACCATCTCTTCAGTCGGGTACAGGTTCTGCAGCGACTGTAAGGCACTAAGAGAATCGGAGCAGAGAAGAAATCGATCGCCCCGAACACGATGCATCTGCTCCAGTGCCGTCAGGATCGCGTGGAGCTCCGCTGCGAAAACGGTATATTCAGCAGGGAGGCGAATACAGGTAACATGATCAGGGAACACCACAGAACAGCCAAGGAAAGTCTCCTGTTTGGAGCCATCAGTATAAACGACAGTGAAACCATGATGCACATCTAAAATGTTAAAAAACAGAGATTGGAACGTAAAATCTGGTGTGCCAGCTTTCTTAAAATTAGTCAAATCTAAAATAAGTTTGGGTCTCCGGAGGAGCCAAGGTGGAGATCTGCTCCAACCGCGACGTAAAACACGAAGACCAGCCATAGACATCGCACCGAGGCAATCCTGTGCGCGAATCCCATAGGGCTGCGTCGCACGTTGCCGGTTATGAAACAATCGTTCCAGAGGAGGCTGAGCAATGGTATGGTATGCAGGGGTGTAGGGTGTGGACAAAGTTTTATACGCCTGGCGCACTGTAAGTAGCCGTCGCCGCATATGAAGTGGCGGTTCACCAACCTCTGCACAGAGGCTTGGTATGGGGCTAGTTCGGAATGCCCCAGTGGCCAACCGAAGCCCTTCATGGTGCACAACATCCAACAACTTTAAGTAAGAAGGCCTCGCAGACCCATACACAACCGAGAGGTCAGCTCGTGCGCAAAATCCTGAAACGGCAAGACTTTCACTCTTATCAACGGCTACACAGGCAGCATAGCTCAAAATTTGTGGAGGGCGCTGCAGCGAGTTGTTGAGTCCATGCCACGTCGAGTTACTGCCCTACACCGGGAAAAGAGAGGTCCGGCACCACATTAGGAGGTGTCCCATGATCTTTGTCACCTAAGCGTACAGCTGAATACTCTCCATATTCGCTGCTGCGAATACATATTTTGTATTTCATAACGACTTAAGTCGCCGCAATGCCTGTTCCTTCAGACATGGATACATGTCCGAAAGATCATTGCGTCATATTTCTTGGCAACACAGGCACCGAAAAATCATATTTATCCGCCGATAACAGGTAAGTTACTTTCAATTAAGAAACGTCTCCACTGTATGGAAACATACACAGTGGATGTACTTGTGAATGTCGTAAACATGTGGTTAACTACACATGGAAGCTTGGGTCTTACCGCCAAGCGTGTTCGGATAGCCTAATTGTAAGGTGACAGTTCGCGGTATGTAGGAAACCCTTGTTCGTATCCTGGTCTGGTAACAATTATTTTTGTCATCATTCCATTATACAACTTATGGTTATTCATATTCGCTAACTGCTCCTACATTTCGTGTAACACAGTACTAGCCCATCGAGTCTGTCTTGTGATCCACATGAATAACCTTCGAATCAAATATAATGTTCGGTCTTACCACGTTCACACTCTCAGGAGTACCAACTGGTTAGCATCTGTGTAAAGTTGCTTCTTATGTTTTACTTTATCGCGTTCTCTTGGTTCGGTTGTGTAAACGGTTCACTGTTCGATGCAGAACTAAGCACTATCCTAAAGCCTTACGGCAGACGGTATGTGTTGAAAATGCTATATTCATCGTTTTCCCCAACTCCCAAACTGTTCTAAATGATTGATAACCCAGCAGATAAAGTACGAGGAGCGGTTCAATAAGTAACGCAACACATCTTTTTTCTTGGCCAGTTTCGGTTAAAAATTTCAGAATTTGTTGTGGACATTGTGGAATATTACCCTATCAGCCCCTATAGTTTCATGAATTTTCGATAGATGGTGACGCTATACATAGTCGTATTCTAATCAGAGACCTGTAACTGAGTGTCCTCTTTAGGAAAGCTAGAGCATCGCAAAAATCAATGTGCGCTTGCAGAATGTCTGCAGAGACCTTGCAGTGAACAAAACCACTCTGAGTCGTTGGGCGAGGCGTCTGCCTACTAGGCAACAGGGTCTCTCAAACCTCATCGTGCAATGATCGACTCAGAAATGTGTTGCACTACCCTAAGGCAATTCAAAAAAATGACTTCAGCGGGTTGTTCGCCACTAAAATGAAAACGAACTTCCCCCTCTCCCCTCATTGGACTCTTCTTACTCTTCCATCCTACAGCCCTGATCTCGCACCTTCCGACTTCTATTTGTTTGTCCCAATGAGGGATGCAATTCGCGGCAAGCAGTACGTGGATAACGGGAAGTTATGGATGCAGCAAGACATTGGGTCCGATGTCGACCAGTAAAGTGGTACCATGTGGACATACAGGTCTTCCCCGTAAGGTGATTAAGACCATAGATAGCATCGACCAATGTTCAAAACACGATTTTTAAGCCAAAAGATTGGGAATAACACTTTATATTGGAATCCTGAATAAACCCAACAATATTCCAGAAAAAAGTGTTGCATTACTAACTAAACATCCTTCGTAGAATATCCAGCGCATTGCTGACCACCTGTAAACGCTGAGGACAGGGGCATTAGTTATGAAAGCAATCCTAGGTTTTCGTGCAATTGCTTGTGCAGAACAATGAACAATTCTACTACCATGTGGTAACAAATCATATTCAGATGGAGTCATGTACAAAAATGGCCTATCTATGGGAATTTCGGCCAAAGGGTTAATCATTAACACAGCATTTTCATGCGTAAGTACTTTATATGCTAAAAAATACGTAAAAAAATCTATGTACTTTTCTATACCTGGTAATGTTACCCGTATCTAAGGTAATGGTACATCACGTGTGTAGTGGAATCACCCATTCCATTAGCTGATGGGGCTGCTGTGCCCGGAAGTGCTTTTTTAGCTTTCTTTCCACCTTTTGACTCTTGCGCCGATGCTGCGCGTTTACCTCAGTCTACGTCCATAGCACTATTACCTGTGTATGAGTCAGAATAAGGAACTAATGGTCGAACGGGGTACGGATCCTGTGCGTCTGCTTCCGAATCTTCTATGACCTCTTCCGAGTCGTGGTCTTGGTGTTCAAGCACACCTTCTGACCTTGATGCTAATGATGTATTGTCAGACTTAATGGACGTGCGTGATCTATGGGCAAACCACGACGTACACGTGACATTAGTCATTGTTCATATGCATAACGTTTCTGGACTTTGTGCATTTCATTCCAATTTGGACTTTCCCAAGGAGGCCAATCGTAATTCTGCTGAAGGCAAGACACGTCATTATTATTATAGGAGTATAATATGTAATAACGGGTATTAAGAGAAACTAATTAGCAGATACAGCAGCCAAGGAGACCCCTAGTGATAATCAGATAGTTCAGCGTAACGTCCCCCTACATGCTGTCGCCTCGCTGTTAGTCATGGGAAAAAAGCTACTGGAATTGATATAAACAACGCACATTCTTAGAGAATCTCTTTCCAGCCACACAGACGAGATAAAATAAATTTCATTCGGCTTCGCACTGTCCCATGAAGCATGCCTTCCTATAGCAACGAGGCCACTGTCCGATGTATGGTACTTGGGACGTAGAGATATCGCTGCGTCACATCTCAGTGTACTCTGTTCTATATTCAGACAAGAGGACAGCAACTTTTGTACTTACAGATTTGCCATTTTAACTGACTGTGTTACCAGTAGCCGGCCGAGAAATAAGCAGAAACGCGGAAGTAACAGATTTTCTTACTTTTACGAGTTCCTAACCAGGAGCTAATTTCATAATATCATCTGTGTGCTTTAATAGTATAAGTTTTTGAGTTTCTGCGTGTTTATTTAATATCTAACAGCCACAGTTCTCGCGTTTTCGTTCATGTTGGAAAGTAAACCCATTTTGTGACATATTACAAGTTCCTAATTAGGATCGAATTATTTCACTGGAGTGCGTTGGCAGCTATCCTTTTGAATCTCTGCATATTAATCTAATTTATTAGACACAGTTCCTGCGTTTTCGTCAGGATCTACATTAGAGTTGCGCAGCACGTGCCGATAGCCCTTTTATCTGCATAGTTTAGTTTTCCACGGACTTCAATATGGACAGAGACTGCGATTGTTGTGTGCGGATGCGATCCGTGTTGGTGACACTTAGCTCTCAGCTTCAGGCTGTGATTGCTTCGGTTACACACCTTGAAGCTCCAGTGGATGGGAACGACTGTTCTGGTCCGGCAGTGGAGATCCAACGGACGGCCAGCACGTCCGAGTCCTTCGATCTGACGTCACCGGTGGCCAGCCCAGTTACCGTTCGCTCTGAGGTTGAGCCCTCACCTGTGGTGGAATGGGAGGTCGCCCACGGGCGAAGCAGGCGGCGAAACTTCCCAGGCGGTCGTACGAAAGGCGTCCCAGGTTTGTCTGATAAACAGGTTCCAGGTGCTGTCTGTGGCTGACTCTGTCGCTGAGAAAGATGCTATCCTGTTTCAGAGGAAACCTCTCAGCCTTCAATATCCGGACTATCACAGAGGGTCGGGTTATTGATAGTTGGGAGTTCCAACGATAGGCTCATTATGGGGCCCCTTAGGGACATGGCTGCCAAGAAGGGAATAAAAACCAATGCGCACTCCGTGTGCATACCGGGTGGAGTCATTCCAGATGTGGAACGGGTCCTCCCGGATGCCATGCGTGGCCTTTGTGGCCGAGCGCTTCTAGGCGCTTCAGTATGGAACCGCGCCACCACTACGGTTGCAGGTTCGAATCCTGCCTCGGGCATGGATGTGTGTGATGTCCTTAAGTTCGTTAGGTTTAAGTAGTTCTTAAGTTCTAGGGGACTGATGACCTCAGATGTTAAGTTCCATAGTGCTCAGAGCCATTTTGAACCGGATTCCATGAGAGCACAGGGTGTAGCCAATTGCAGGTGATTGCTCAAGTCGGTACCATTGGTGTGCGTCACTTTGGATCCGCTGAATAGGTCAGATATCCACTATACTCAGGAGGCGGCTACACGGGTAGCAGGGGCTGTGTGGCGTGGACTGAGCGGTTATTTAGGTTATAGGGTCTCGGGAAAACACAAGAAGGGCTTTAGTCACAAAAGGACAGGCCGAATACGGGAAGAACGTAGATACAGGAATCATGGGTATAACAGTTGTAAATTGTCGTAGCTGTTGCCGAGAAGTCTTCCGGTTTGTTTGGCCGTGGTCCATGGAACACTTCTATCCCTGACGTTTCGTTCAAAGCTAATGGGACATCGTTGGAGGTGCTCCTAGTCGGCAAGACTCAGTGCAACTAGGAGCACTTCCGAAGATGTCCAACGTAGCTTTGGAGGAAACGTCAGGGATAGAAGAGTTCCTTGGACCACGACCATACACCCCGGAAGAATTGTCGGCTGCTGAAACATGCGGTCGTGAAAGCCTTCATTGTATGTCGTAGCTGTGTTAGGAATCTACCATAGCTCCAGGGGTCAAATAGAAAGCACTGATGGTCAAATCGTTATAGGCACTGAAAGCAGCCTAAGCCGGAGATAAGCTCAGCTGAAATTTTTACGAAGAACCTAACTTTGTTCCGAAAGGATAGGCTAAACACGGTCGGAGGCGACGTGTTGCTATTGTGTCGCGAAATTGAAGTAGATAGTTCCTATGAGTTAGTATGGGCAGAGGTCATTGTTGGCAGTCGGAATAAAATAATAATTGGATCCTTTTACCGACCTCTCAATTCAGATGATACAGTTGCCGAAAGTTTCAAAGAAAACTTGAGTTTGGTTTCAAACATGTGCACGACTCATACGGTTACAGTTGATGGTGACTGTAATTTACCCTCGATATGTTGCCGAAAATACATGTTCAATTCTGGAGGTACGCATAAAACATCACCCGAAATTGTGCTAAACGCATTCTCTGAAAATTATTTTGAGCATTTAGTTCATGAGCCCACCCGAATAGTAAACGGTTGTGAAAACACAATTAACCTCTTAGCAGCAATTAATCCAGAGTTAATAACGAGCATCAAAACGGATACAGGGATTAGTGAACACAGGGTTGTCGTAGCGAAATTGAATATTGAAAACACCAAATCCTCCAAAAATAAACTAAAAATATACCTATTCAAAAAAGCAGATAAAAATTCACTTGACGCCTTCCTGAAAGACAATCTCCACCCCTTCCAAATTAATAATATAAGTGTAGCCAAATGTGGCTTGCCTTCAGAGAAATAGTATCGGCAGCAATTCAGAGATTCATACCAAATAAATTAACAAACGACGGTCCTCATCCTCTTTGGTACACAAAACGTGCCAGAACACTGTTGCAGAAACAATGAAACAAACATGCCGAATTTAAACAGACGCAAAATCCCCAAGATTTGCGATCTTTTACAGAAGCTCGAAATTTAGCGCAAACTTCAATGCGAGTTACTTATAACAGCTTCCACAATGAAACTTTGTCTCGAAACCTGGCCGAAAATCGAAAGAGATTATGATCATATGTGAAGTATGTTAGCGGCAAGAAACAATCAATGACTTCTCTGCGCGATAGCAATGGAGATACTATAGAAGACAGTGCTGCCAAACCAGAGTTACTAAACACAGCCTTCCTAAATGCCTTCACAAATGAAGACGAAGTAAATATTCCCGAATTCTAATTCAGAACAGTTTCCAACATGAGTAACGTAGAAATAAATATACTCGGAGTAGTGAAGCAACTTAAATCACTTAAGTCTTCTGATCCAGACTGTATACCAATTAGGTTCCCGCTGATGCATTAGCTCCATACTTAACATATACAACCGTTCGCTCGACGAAAGATCCGTACCCAAAGATTGCAAAGTTGCACAAAATGGTTCAAGTGGCTATGAGCACTAAGGGACTTAACATATGAGGTCATCAGTCACCTAGAACTTAGAACTACTTAAACCTAACCAACCTAAGGACATCACACACATCCATGCCCGAGGCAGGATTCAAACCTGCGACCCTAACGGTCGCGCGATTCCAGACTGAAGCGCCAAGAATCGCTCTGCCATACCGGCCGGCTAAGTTGCACAGGTGACACCAATATTCAACAAATATAGTAGGAGTAATCCACTTAAATACATGACCTTTTTCATTAACGTCGATATGCAGCGTTAGTTTGCAACATAATTTTTCTTTCTAACATTATCAGTTACCTCGAAGATAATGGTCTATTGACACACAGTCAATATGGGTTTAGAAAACATCGTTCCTGTGAAACACAACTAGCTCTTTAATCGCATTAAGTGTTGAGTGCTATTGATAAAGGATATCAGATACATTCCGTATTTCTGGATTTCCGGAAGGCTTCTAACACTGTACCGCGCAAGCGGCTTGTAGTGAGATTGCGTGCTTATGGAATATCGTCTCACTTATGTGACTGGATTTGTGATTTCCTGTCAGAGAGGTCACAGTTCGTAGCAACTGTCGGAGAGTCATCGAGTAAAGCAGAAGTGATTTCTGGCGTTCCCGAAGGTAGTGCTATAGACCCTTTGCTGTTCCATATCTATATAAACGATTTGGGATACAATCTGAGCAGCCGTCTTAGGTTGTTTGCAGATGACCCTGTCGTTTGTCGGCTAATAAAGTCAACAGAAGATCAAAACAAATTGCAAAACGATTTATAAAATATATCTGACGGTACGAATGTTGGCAGTTGACCCTAAATAACGAAAAGTTTGTCGCCATCCACATGAATGCTAAAAGGAATTCGTTAAACTTCGGTTACACGATAAATCAGTCAAATCTAAAGGCCGTTAAGTTCAACTAAATCCCTAGGAATTGCAATTACGGACACCTTAAATCGGAAGGAACGCACAAAAAATGTCTTAGGGAAGGCTAACCAAAGACTGCGTTTTATTGGCAGGACAATTAGAAAATGTAACAGATCTGCTAAGGAGACTGCCTACATTACGCTTGTCCGTCTTCTTTTAGAATACTGCTGCGCTGTGTGGTATCCTTACCAAACAGGACTGACGGAGTACATCGACAAAGCTCAAAGAAAGGCAGCACGTTTTATATTATCGCGAAATATGGGAGAGAGTGTCATTGAAATGATACAGGATTTTGGGTAGAAATCATTAAAACAAAGGCGTTTTTAGTTGCGACGGTATCTTTTCACGAAATTACAATCACCAAATTTTTCCTCCGAACGCGAATATATTTTGTTGGCAGCGACCTGCATAAGGAGAAACGATCACCACGATAAAATAAGGGAAATCAGAGCTCGCACGGAAAGATATAGGTGTTCGTTCTTTCCGTGCGCTATACGAGTTTGGAATAATAGAGAATTGTGAAGGTGGTTTGATGAAACCTCTGCCAGGCACTTAAATGTGATTTGCAGAGAATCCATGTAGATGTAGCTGTATGAATTTCAAGTTCTGTGAAATGTCAGGTTTGTTTCCTAAAATTTTAGACATTATTTCGTTTTTGTCTGTTTATCCTTATGGGCTGGTTTTTCTCTGTCTTTTCGTAAGTGGTAAAGTCAGCCGTATGTAATTATGCAGTTATTCTACTTGCCTTTTTTAAATTCAAAACTTTAAAACATTTAACAAAATTTACAGTATATTCAAGAGTGTGAGGTGGTGTGAGCGTGTGAACGTGGGTGAGATTCGGAGAGAATGAGTGCGGAACACGCAGGCGGAGGGGGGGGGGGGGGGGGTGGCTTATGAAACCTTGATGACTGTGGCATCCAGATGTATAGGCGACCAAATAGTTAATAAAATAAAATTTTTTGTATCCTTAAAAGCGGACTCGGTACCAGGCAGGATAAAACCGAAATAAAAGAAGAAGTACACAGTCTCATTTGTACAGACCGGTGAGGTGCCACACCATTGAGACGCAGGACTCGAGGGTGTGGCAGTTCAAAGCCCCATCGGACCATTCAAAGTTTTCTTTCCTGTGGTTTCCCTGCATCGAGTAAGACACATCATGAGACGTTTGTTTCGAGAAAGACTGTGGCAGTTTCTATTCCTCAAACTTTCAGTGCCCTCCATTTCTAATCGCTTCGTTGTCGATGTGGAGTTAAACACTAATTTTTCGTCCATCTTTTTGTAGTGCTAAGAGCAACAGCGATTTGTTGAGACAGTGTGGAGTCTGTGTAGTTAAGGGGCTCCGGAAAGGCTCAAAATCATGAAAAGTTCAATTTTTACTCTTTTGCGTTTTCTGAATCTGCAGACTATTACCTTTTAATAGATATATAATTTATTCAATTCCGAAGACTACAATTATTTTTAAATTTTTTTTGAAATGTGTTCTACATGGGCGTGACCCACTGCAGCGCTGTTAAACTGCTGTCAAATGGTGTTATTATTAACGTCTGTGTTCATCAGGTACATTTTAGTGATGTAAGATAAAGTATGTGTTGTGGCTAACCTGTGATGGTTCAATATATATCGCTGGTGTGATTTTCGATTGTTTCATGTTTATTTACTCTGTCTTTATCTCGAAAATATTCGTAATTAATTCTGTTTCTTTAGTCTCTGATTTGTTGAAGTATAATAATGAGTAAAAGTAAAGTTATTAGAAATCCTCTGAAGGCTTTTAAGAAAAGGAGAAATGTTGGAAAGCCAAAGGTATGTGTTATTACTGTAAATAATAACATTCTAACATGGTACGAGCGATGCTTGCTTTAGACAAGGAACGCCTTCGGGCTGCAGACAGGGCTGTAAAGAGTCTAGAAATACAAGCAAGAGTAAACAGGAGGAGGAACAAGAGGAAGCTGGAGGAGTTTGCAGAGGATGAAGATAATCCATCCAATGGACCTGGAATGCACTAAAAAGTTAATCCAATCTTTGTCGCTCGATTCCCAAAACTTTTATTTTCTCATACTAATTACTCGTACATGTTTTCTAAGGATCTTCCAAACATATTTGTTTCAAACTTTCAGTAAATGTTACACAGTACCTTCTGCATAATTTAACACAGCCTTTTTGCTAAAAACTGTATATTTTTGAATATATAAATAAAAAATTGCAAAAAAAATGTTGTGAATTTTCATTACAATTGAAAAAAAATCATCTTTAATAACTGAACTAAAATTTTGTAAAATCCCTGTGTTAAGTTGTAGCCCATATTCCAATAAATAATCTGTAAAAAGTTCAACTTCCTACCTCAAATACTTTGTGAGGAAAGATGTAATTTATAAGCATTATTTTAACATTACAAGTATAGGGCGTTCCGGAGCCCCTTAATAGATATTACTTTTAATTTAAAATATTACAATTTCTCTACGATAATGAGAGAATCTGAAGAAATGAATTAAAATTTGTACCATTGCCAGAACTTGAACCTGGGTTCCTGCTTACTAGGTAGACGTGGTAGCTATTACACCACGGTCGCAGTATAAGTAACACACCCACACGGACTACCATAATCCCATGCCCTCCATAACAAAAACTTCTATTCCCGCCTGCAGGCTATTTTCCCCTCTCTTAAATCGTGAGTACTGCCGAGGCTCTCTGACATTGGAATAGCACTCCATCTTTGTACATAATGGGGAAACCCTGCCTGTACCTCAGGCATAGGTGATCCATAGGTCTGATGTTTAAATTTTCCGTGAGACATATGGAGTCTCAACTTTATCTACGGTAATGACAGAAGCAGAAGAAATGGATTAATATTTCATCACTGCCAGAACTTGAACCTGGGTCTCCTATTTACTACGCAGTTGTATTAGCCATTACACCATCATACAAGAATAGGTAACACAACTGCATTGACTACTTTAGTCCAGTGCCCTCTCTAATACAAACTTCAGCTTATTTTCCTCCACAAACGATTTGATCCAAATCAACAAAATGCAATCTGATTATTCTCACTCGACACCCATACTTACGTAGCCACATAGCGCAACGTAGCATTTTGTTTTAATATCTGCAATACTTGAGTATTGGTTATTGGGTAGTCTTTCCATTGCTGAATCAAACTTGATTCTTCCTGTCTATTTTTAAAATTTGCCCAAAAAACAACACAGAAACCCAAATTTATGCTTCCATGCGTAAAGCGAATATATTTCGTTTTGAAATGTCCTTTCAGTACCACGGTATAGCAAACCCAGTAAATTAAATGTCGAGCAGCCGCAACTTCGAAGTTCTGGAGATAATTTTCTGTCTATAATCTGAAATTAATTCGTCAATCCGAAGAGTGGTTCTTTGTGAAAATCTACTACGAGCGAAATGATTTTGGCAAAAAAGGTGATATCGATTAGGCACAAGAATAGTTTAGGCATTGTGCTACGCATCGTGGGTGTTCGCTACTACTATCTGACAAAATTGGTATTTCATTTAATTACAGTTATGAAATTTGAATTTGAAATAAGGATATGAAATTTGCATTAAATTTATTGTTTCAGAACACGCAAGTGCTGCATATGAGTGGAAGTCAAATGAAAACCGAACACCAGCAACAACGAGACCGTAGTATGTTTCCAGTCAAATGTAATTACCATTAAGACATTTATCTCACCGGAAGATAAAGACGATCAGTTCTTGTTTCGTAGAATGCAGTCATCCGATGACGGATCCACAACCTCACCCATCCTTATACTTCCTCGTCCGATTGAAATCGACGTTCATACATGTCTTTCTTCAGGTCGCCAAAGATGTGAAAATCACACGGTAGAAGATGTAGGCTGAGCGAACGATGTTGCAGTGTTTCCCAACCAAATCGCAGATGTGTGTCCTTCGTCTGATAATAAAGCCAAACGCCAAACGATGCTGCTGGACGGAATGACCTCGTTGCAGAACAACGCCTGCCCACACTGCTAACCGGACGAAGGCTACGTATTTAGTGATTATTTTGGGAACCACTGCAACATCGTCCTTACAGCCCAGATCTTTCAACGTGTTATTTTCACATCTTTGGCGAGCTGAAGAAAGACATGCACGAACGTCGATTTCAATCGGACGAGGTAGTGTAAGAGTGGGTGCGATTGTGGATCCATCGACG
Organism: Schistocerca cancellata; assembly: GCF_023864275.1. NCBI lineage: Eukaryota > Metazoa > Arthropoda > Insecta > Orthoptera > Acrididae > Schistocerca > Schistocerca cancellata. Next base: position 129,622,459 of record NC_064631.1, read on the forward strand.
GTTGACGGCGTTCCACCAAACAGAAACTGATAGTGACGTTTCTTAGTTGGATAAATGTCTTAACATATGTGGTGATTAATTTTGAACGGAACCACACCGTGGTCCCTTTGTGGCTAGTGTTCGGTTTTCATTCGACTGCTCCTTATAGTTCCAAGCGTTACTCAAAAGACCTACTACTCTCCCTACAGTCACACAAATCCAATGTCGTTAAAATACGTTTGGAAAGGAAGAGAAACCTATTTGGTGATTACGACAGGCTTGCTAAAGTCGATCACGAATCACAGATAATAAGTAAACGAAAAATGCCCTGCCCTACAGCAATCGTAACCGCGGGCGTCACTCTGCTACTCATTCAGTAACATTCCTTAAGCATACATATTCTTCCAGTATAGTTCATCACAGGGCAGAGTAAGGAAACATGAGATACAGAACAGGTGCATAGCGTGGACTTGTGAATGCTTTTTATAATTGCTACGTAAAGAAAAAGAAAAGAAACCACTACTACATTCGTCCAAGACATATACTAATACACCCACACTCTTTACCACACCATAACACGAGGAAATCACTTCATCCCCCCATAGCATCCCACACTGAACGGACTGAAATCGAACGCCTTGTTTTCCTTCAAAGCAAGTAAGACACGTGTGGCGTTCACGCCCTCGCTAGACACTGGCCGAAGCCACAAACACCTGAAAGATCTCAGGTAGATATGCGAAAATAGGTCAACGTGCCACATATACGAGGTTTGGAACTTTAATAGTGGCAACTATTTGTTTACAGCTCGTACAAAATAGATACGTGTTTCAAAGTTGCCACTATTACAGTTCTAACCCTCGTAGAATAGCTAAGGATGCCCGTGAGATGAAGCTACATAAAGCACAGTATTTGGAAGGTGCTCGATTATGATGGTCACGATGGGTTTGTTTGTACTATTCTGCTACCATTCATGATTTTCTTTTATTCATGGTTTACACGATGCGTTTCGGGAAATTATTGCCATTTACAATTGCAGTCCGTCTGTGTACTTTGCCGTTCTTAAATAATATTTCCTGATGTTTGAAGTTCTTTTTGTTTTGCTGATTTTGCTGCAATATATAAAACCGTGTAGGTTTAGTTAGTTATCGATTTTTGTAAGTAGTTAGTGACAAAATTTGGAAGAACTTGATTTTACAGCTCTTATCTGTACAGTTTCTCAAGGAGGTCACACATTTTATACACTGTTTTCTTTGCACAGTATACATTGACATTAACTTACATAAATAAACAGAGAGATATTTTTAGATGTAGATAATGTTACAGATTGTTCAAAGAGTATGATATGCTCCTGTATAGAGGGGGTATCTTGACAGTGTCGATCATAACTTGCTTATAATAGTTTTACACTCTCGCTCTTATTTCTATATGTAACTATTTCTGTTTAAATATACTGTTAGAACATCTGAAGAAATTCACTGATTCGTTTTCAGGCAGCATATAGTTCAGTGTTACATAGGGTAACGAAACTGCCTTTCAACTAAGAAAACATGATACAAGAAATAAATATAGTGAAACACATTGTAGTTGCCAATAATTATACTGTTTCCATGGCTGACACGGTCAAAGTTCGAGTGAAGAAAGTACATCAGCAAATAAGAAGACAAAAAGAAATGTATATCTAGCATCCCATGCATTGTCCGTATGTCACAGAAGAATGCAAATATTTCCAAAAATCACAAAGTAAAAACTGGTTTTCTACATCTAATAAACTCAACACAAAATAATACACAACTTAAAGTGTAAACATGACCCATACTCAGACTCTGGAATAAGCAACGTAACATGCCAGGAATGGTCCATGATCTGCCTAGGACAAACAGGCCGAAATTTCAATACCAGGTACACAGATAACATTAAAGCCTACACACCCAACAGACACACAACATCAGAAAGAGCTGCACATGTAAATAATACAGAACATCCATTTGGAAAAGTAGAGAAAAATCTAAAAGTACTCCAACGACTAAACTAAGGGCTTAAAATGGATTTGTTAGAAGAACTGGGGATACACTCGGATTTCAAAAATATGAAGCTAAAATGTTAAAGGAAAAAATTTGAAAGTAACTCAGAGAATTTCTTTACATGTTTTGACAGTATACCTTAATAAAAATAGTAACGCCAAAAAATAAGCACCATTGTAAAAATGACATAAGAAAATTATGAGGTATTTTCAAAGTGAATACCATATCCTACTCTGAGAAAGATCTGTAGCATTATCTCTGTCGACTACATCTAAAAACATCTTTGTAACTGTTTGTTTACATAAGTTATTCTCGATGTATACTGTGGCAGAAAATTCGGTGTGGTATTTAACATGTGTGAGAATATGCACAAATGGGCCATAAGAAACGTATAAACACAAGTTCTTCTAAATTTCGCCACTATCCACGTATAAAAATCGGCAACTAAATAAAAATTTAACGTTTTTATATATTTCAGTGAAATCAGAAAAAAACACGAACCAGAATCGCATATACCAAAAACATGGCTTGAGAGTGGCACAGTATACACAGAAAGCCGAACTGAAAGTTGGAATCATTTTCTGAAACGCTTCGTGTAGAATACGAATGCAATATACTCAAGGCTCGTTTGATAAAATTTATTTGCAAACGAACCCCTTCTTTCACAGTCGCAGGCCTTCACAAAACCATTTATAATGAGCGAAATCAGATAACGGATCAGTTTTAAGACTTCCTTCAAAAATTACCCCTAACGTCGGCAGCTCAGCTTAAGTCAGTGCTTCACGTAGCAGATTCTGAGAAAGGGGTAGCAGCGTTGTTGGTCGGTATTCCATCCCGCACAGCACTCTCGTCGTACGTGAAGGACCTTGCATTTTTCATGCTAGGACGGAACAACAGCAAGTGGTCGAGGTGCTCTGAGAATGTGACGAACGAAGTGGTGGCTTCACTGATAGCTGTGACTTCTAAATTATTGCCTGACGTCTAGAATAATGGTCTCTCCGCTACACTCTCTTCCATTCTATCACACCAATAAGACAACGCTAGTCCTTACATGGCACGTCAACCTATGAACAGTGATGTTAGGATACTCCCGTGGCATGACCTGTCCCCCTGTCCCTGATGTAAATTGTGTGGGAAAAGTCGGACATTAATTCCGTCCTAGTACCAGTGTCCGGGATATCAAGGACTAGAGACAACAGTTGTAGGCCATATTGGTTGCCGATAACAACACAACACTATCGGTTGTATTAGGATGGTACCGTGGCGAGGCAGTACGGTCTGCTGATGAATGATGTCGCACTGTGTTCAGAGATAAATCCCTGTTCTGCACTATCCCGAATGGAATTCGTCAGTGAATGTGGTGGCTACCAGGGGAGCGGTGAAGCCACTCTTCTACGACCATAAGCCGCGTTTTTAAATAATTTCCTTAACATTTTTCAACAACTGTGAATTATTTAACAACAACCAATTCAAAACAATAAATAGTGTACTAAAAACTTCTAGGGGTAAGAAGTTATATTTACGTCAACTTTTATTTCTTATAAGTTTATAAACAGTCGAGACAATAAAGTCTCGCTCTCATTTTGCCATTTTTTCACAGCTCATCTTGTCTCACGTTGTCTGTATTGTGTTAGATCGTATGGGCGTTTATTGTGAAAATATGCCTTAGTCTCTGACGTGATGCACACGTAGCTTATGCAAATATTTTACCCTCTGATGCCTATTACAATTTTGTGTTGACAAGAGCTTCTACCTGTGGGCATCTACTAGTGAGCATTCATTCTGAAGTACGATATATGTAATGCCGCTGCTATATGAAATCGTGGCTTGAGATAATTTTTGATTCGTCAGTTTTTTCTACGACAAGAGCCGCTCGGCTTTATCTAATCTACCACCATGTGATGTAACAAAGTGCACTACTTCTGAAGAAGATATTTTTACAAATAGCGATACCTAAGTCAAGAGCGAATAAACATTTATTTGCAACTGGTTGGCTGACACTTCAACCTGTTTAATGTGAAAGTATTCAAAAGTTTAATTTCCGAGGCGCTTTCCACTTTATCTGAAAGGAATTATCTTTGTGAGACGGAAAAATTCTGCTTTTTAGTGAACTCAGTGAATTGATATGGGAAGTTCCAGTCGGCAAGATTTAAAAAGCTGAAACTGTGTGAATGTTAATTATTTTCGATCGCTACATTACGCAACGCAGCGCAACGATCGTCATTTTTTCGTCAAATCCAACAGAAGCAAACATAGGCATAGTATCTTTGACTGCAAGCTTTAATAAACATTGATTTTAAAATAATTCGCAAAAATAACTTTTGACCTGAATTTCACTCACTTGTAAGAGTGTGAAATTAATTTCTACAGGATTTGCTTTAAGATCCATCAAAGTTAAAAGAGAACGATACTACGAAATATTCAGTTCTACTACGAACCATGTTTCGCATTGCATTTTATAAGTAGGCAATTGTGGCATCTTCTCGCAAAGAAAATTAACAATTGCCGCTGACTGAAATCAGAAAGAAACCAATATTAACGACGACTAACCACTATCGACTAATCAAGAAACATCACGAGAGCCGTAGCAGAGATCACATTCTTCGAATGTTTAGGAGAGTTACAACGATGCTGGTTTTGGTATCATGGTGTGAGAAGCCATCAGGCATATCTTGAGTTCACGGCTGGTAGTAATAAACGCCGGCAGTACAACAGTGCGTCGTGGACATCCTGCGTTTTCATGTGTAAGCTCTCACGCCTCAGTATCACACAGACAATGTGCTCGCTCTTACGTGGCACGTGCCTCTACCAACTTTCAGCGTGATGCTGAGGTAACTGCATCCCCAACAAGTTCCCCAGAACTATCCCCGATAGAATCCACGTAGGACCAGCGCAGACAGGCTAACCTTCATTTTCCTCATCATTTACGTATGAAAGCTTAAATACAAGGAGATTTTTAGAAACGAGAAATTACTTCGATGAGTAAAATATAACCACTGATGCTACTTTGCTGACGTACCAGTTCTCCCTCCCCGAGTCAACCAATCTCTCCGCTACCACCCATCCACGTCTCAGTATTTACTGCTGGTATTTTTTTTGGAAACTACCACTTACGTGTCTTATTTGTCTTTCAGTGAGCAGAGCATGTTGTTTCATGCTTTCCGACCACAACTGTTAGTTTATGAAGTAATTGATTCACAGGATGGAACATGTCTAGGCGTCAATTATTTTTCCTTGCATAATTTCTTTTCCTCGGTGTGTAAACATTTAGCTATAGTTGCTCGGCAAGGATTTAAAGTAAGAAGGAGTAAAAACGAACGGCGTTCACACAGGACGTGTTTTACCCTAACATTATCTAGCTGGATGACTACGGTGTATCAAGGAAAAAAAAAACCTCCTGTGTTGTTTGTAATGAAACAGTATTTGTTCTACTCTTGCCTTCGGCGCCGAGAGTTGTTGATCATTTTAAACAAAACCACAATTGAAAACGAGAGATTCAATGAAAACTACTGTTCCCTAAAATGTGTTGCGTTCATACACAACGGAGAACTCCGCTTCGCACGCGCATACCACGGAGCAGTCAGACACTTTATGTGGTAGGATGTGCCTCCTGAGAGTGATCAGGCGTCTTTTCTCTCGTGTGTCGGGAAATTTAGTTTTTGCAATGTGTAGCTGGAGTCACCCCAAATAGATACTACTCAAGTCTTTAATGCTTCGCGCTGTGTCGACGGAAAGGTCGGTTTGTATCCCTTTCCGAACAAAATCGTTTTAAAGCGAATTTTACGTGCACGTTCCATAGAGTGGTCCAAGATTAGCCTGGTGCAATTTTAGTATTGTCAGTACGTATTAACAGGGGCACTAAAACACGAAGAATAACCAGTACTCCATCAGTGACGGAGCAGCGCTGTTGCATGGCGATAGTTGTCCGCACGGACAAGAGCGGCACACGAGTAGTTTCAGGGACGATGGAGAAGGGTAAATGTATCAATTTCAAGTGTAGGAGCGCCGTCCGGAAACGATCAAGTTGAAAGTTACAAGCGAAAATCATCCTGAAACCTCTGACAGTGGGATACTTGTACCACAACTCGAGAAGTTCTATGCCCTATCTTCACAAATGTTCGGCAGGTGGTCAGTTACTAACACAGCACATGCCTAGGATATACACTCCAATACGGTTCACATTCACCGCAAGGAGATCGCATCGAAGTCAGTCACAGCTACCGCGAAACATCCTCGTTAGGCAACGATGTGGCGGGAAAGTGGAGGTGTGAAACCAATGTCTTCAGTGTAACCCCACTGGTAAAAGTCACACAGTGTCAGGCACAAAGAACATTGGGGGGCACGCCATCAAATGCAGATTGCTATCTGATGCGTGGCCAGTCCATCGTCGTTGTCAGCTCAGTGACCGGGAACTGACAGACATCATTGTGGAAGCGTAGTAGAGCAGCATCACGTTGAAAAATGAAATTATCATGACGCTCTTGCAATTGCAGCATGAGTCACAGGAGAAGCATATGTAGCTAACAATAACCACTGATCGTCTCCTCTGCAAAAAGAGCGGTCCACATACACTTTTTACCTCGGTAAAGCACAAAATGCATTAATTTTTTGGGGATCCACGGACATGTTTAACGAAAGTGTGGGGATTCTCTTACTCTCATATTCATTTACTGGTTCACTGCACTGTTAAGGTGAAAGGTAGCTCCATTGCTAAAAATCAACCTGCGAGGGAGACAACATCCTCTTCCACGAAGTGCTGTATGTCAGTGTAAAACTGTTTCAGCGGACATTTGTCACCATGAGTATGTCTTGCATCACCGGAATCCGACGTGGATGCATTTTAGGCGCTTTCTCAGTATTCTCCAAACAGTCAGTTGTGGAATTCCTAGCTCGCGACTGTCAAAAAATGGTTCAAATGGCTCTGAGCACTATGGGACTCAACTGCTGAGGTCATTAGTCCCCTAGAACTCAGAACTACTTAAACCTAACTAACCTAAGGACATCACACACATCCATGCCCGAGGCAGGATTCGAACCAGCGACCGTAGCGGTCTCGCGGTTCCAGACTGCAGCGCCAGAACCGCGCCTCGCGACTGTCAAAGGACGGTCATTTTTGTGGTCTTATGAGGAATGTTTCCTTTATCTGATCAACCTCTTCCACAGAAGTTGACAGCTGCTCACTGCTTTTGACTTTACAAAGACATCGTGTCACGCCCGGGTTCCCGGGTTCGATTCCTGGCGGGGTCAGGGATTTTCTCTGCCTCGTGATGGCTGGGTGTTGCGTGCTGTCCTTAGGTTAGTTAGGTTTAAGTAGTTCTAAGTTCTAGGGGACTGTTGACCATAGATGTTAAGTCCCATAGTGCTCAGAGCCATTTGAACCAAAAAAGACATCGTGTTTCCTTAAACTTCTGTATCCATCCGTAAATGGATTGTCTGGTAAGTGGAGCCTTGTCAAGTGTGGTCCAGACTTCCATCGCACTGCTGTTACGGACTTGCACTTGCAGAACTCTACCTTGCAAATGCATTCTCCACTGGTCGTGGTGCCATGTTGTTGGAAATCACTGTTACAAAACGCACTTCCTCAGCCGCTTTTTTTAAACTTAGAATCATATAACACCTTATCTCAATGCAAACATATTTTACAGTCATTTCAACGTGCCTAGATTATTTTGAGTAACAGTTGTAAGTAGGCGGTTTAAGTTTTTATGTTGGTAACGCCCCGTAGCGCTCTGAATGAAAATCACTGACTGTGCTGTGTACAGTCTGTGGTTGCTTGCCGTTGTTGGAATATTCGCTGTTGTAGTGTTGGGCACTTGGATGTGAACAGAGCGTAGCGTTGTGCAGTTGGATGTGAGCCGCCAGCAGTGGTGGATGTGGAGAGAGAGAAGCTAGAGATTTGAGCGGTCGATCTGGACGTGTGTCCGCCAGAAAAAGGAAATTTGTTTAAGTGGATGTCACAAAATTATATATCCTACGAGAGCTTTAGTGAAGTTTGGAAGGTAGGAGACGAGGTACTCGTGGAATTAAATCTGTGAGGACAGGGCGTGAGTTGTGCTCGGGTAGCTCAGTTGATAGAGCACTTGGCCTCGAAAGGAGGTCCCGAGTTGGAATCTCGGTCCGGCACACAATCTGCCAGGAAGTTTCATATCAGCGCACACTCCACTGTAGAGTGAAAATTTCATTCTAGGAACCCCCAATTTTTATTACACATTCGTGTGGTGCGTAAAGAAATATGAATGTTTTAGTTGGACCACTTTTTTTGCTTTGTGATAGATGGCGCTGTAATAGTCACAAACGTGTAACTACGTGGTATCAAGTAACATTCCGCCAGTGCGGACGGTATTTGCTTCGTGATACATTACCCGTGTTAAAATGAACCGTTTACCAATTGCGGAAAAGGTCGGTATCGTGTTGACGTGTGGCTATTGTGATCAAAATGCCCAAAGGGCGTGTGCTATGTATGCTGCTCAGTATCCTGGACGACATCATCCACGTGTCCGGACCGTTCGCTGGATAGTTAACGTTATTTAAGCAAACAGGAATTGTTCAGCCGCATGTGAAACGGCAACCACGACCTGCAACAAATGATTATGCCCAAGTAGGTGTTTTAGCTTCTGTCGCGGCTAATCCGCACATCAGTAGCAGACAAATTGTGCGAGAATCGGGAATCTCAAAAACATCGGTGTTGAGGATGCTACATCAACACCGATTGCGCCCGTACCATATTCCTATGCACCAGGAATTGTATGGCGACGACTTTGAACGTAGTGTACAGTTCTGCCACTGGGCACAAGAGAATTTACGGGACGATGACAGATTTTTTTTGCATGCTTTCTATTTAGCGACGAAGCATCATACACCAACAGCTGTAACGTAAACCGGCAAAATATGCACTATTGGGCAACGGATAATCCACGATGGCTGAGAAAGTGGAACATCAGCGACCTTGGCGGGTTAATGTATAGTGCGACATTATGGGAGGAAGAATAATTGGCCCCCACTTTATCGATGGCAATCTAAATGGTGCAATGTACGTTGATTTCCCACGTAATGTTCTGTCGATGTTATTACAAGATGTTTCACTGCATGACAGAATGGCGATACACTTCCAACATAATGAATGTCAAGCTCATGACTGGCGTGCGTTTGAAGCGGCATTGAATAGCATATTTTCTGACAAGTGGATTGGTGGTCGAAGTACCATACCATAGCCCGCACGTTTGTGGACATGTTTTGAACGTTTGTAATTTTCGGTTCTAATAAAACCCCATGTCATTCGAAGCATGTGTGTCAATTTTTACCTCTCTATCTACATTATTCCGAGGTTTATTAAGTTTTCAAATTGATACTGACTTTTTGATCACCCGGTATTTTGTACGAGCTGTAAATATATAGTTGCGACTATTACAGTGCCAGCCCTCGTATTTAAATGAACGCACTTACCGAGGAGACGTTCATTCTCTACCTGAGCTGAAGGCCAGTATACGGAAACAGGTTGCTCATATTCCACAGGAACTGCTGCGAAGAACTATTTATCACGTCGTTTTACGGATGGAGTATCTCATCGGCGTTTACGATGCCCGTACTGAATAAAGTCTGTAAACGGCGGCTAGTAATAAAATCAATATTAAGACTTTCTCACGTGTTTGGCCTTTTCTGTCCACGTCCCGTTCCCAATCCATCACGTATGGAAACACGTCTATTTGTCTTCCTTGCATTCACAGCTCCAGATTTGCACCTGGTGGCCAAACCTGGAACTAATTTTATTTTCCAGCTTAAACTGGTTTTTCATTAACGTAATAGCGTATCCACCAAGCTCTGCTGGGCCTCTGAGAGTATCAGCACTTCAGTTACACCCACGCAGAATTTGCATATGAAGCCCTCTTGTATAAATATTGAATCGAAGTCAATAACCGAATGAGAAATGGAAAAGGCAACAAGCGACCTTAGCTATACCGCGAATATAAATAGGGACAAGTTATCCCAAAGCATAGTAAAAACTAAAACGAACTTCACAGTATATCAGGGGTAATAATATATAACATTACCGGGACAGACCAAGGAGAAGGTACCTGGATTCGGTTAAGAATCATTTTGAAGTAATAGGTTTAACATCAGAGGAGGCACCAATGTTAGCACTGAATAGGGTATCATGGAGGAATTTTATAAGGGGGCTATGCTCCAGACTGAACGCTGAAAGGCATAATCAGTCTTAAATGATGATGATGATGACCCTTATTTAACTTTTTCACCTCGCTAAGCAATGTAAAATATCTCTGTATCTTCCTTTTTTTCTACGCTTTCTAGGAGACTATCGTACTCGACCCCGACTAAGGGCACCAATTGGGTTTCAGAGGAAAACAGGTAAAACTTAATTTACGCTCTACTAACTTCCGGAAATTGTTGGGTGCGACGAATAAATTCTTTGGCTTCGACATCTTACGGTAAAAGATCAATAAATTATCTAAGGATGGCGAAGAAATTCGTAGCGAACTATTTAACACCCCAGAAGACAACCGTGGTACTGAATAACAAACGTGGCCGTTATTAATGTGACGCAAAATTCCTCCCTGCGGACCCAAGAACTTGGCGAATTCCGCCGTAATTGCTGTCGGAGAGGAATGTCAATTAGAGAGCTTTCACAGGTGTACCATATTGACCTAGTAGACTGAAAGTGTAATTTTGGAGATTAATTCATTATCAATTTATAAGTTCAAAGTGAAAGATATATGCACCAGGACTTGGAACAAGAATTACTACGTACGTTAAGAATGGTATCTATAAACTTCGTTAATTTATTGTTTGACACATTATAGCTCAAGTAAATACTCCGGCTTTGTATAACTAAGTCTATGGCCACTGATGCTAGGCTGCTGTGAATTCAGACACAGATAAATAAAATGAACATTGGATTTAATGTTATTGTTTTCTTCCCTTTATCTCTTTTTCTTTTGCTAGCTTGTTTTTCTTATGAAAAGTTCGAAGTATTTCGCGTTTTATTTGCGTCTTACATATTATATAATAATGTATTGGGTCTCCCCTGACTTGGGCCTGAAATATCATTACAATAAGACATTTCGTTGGTCCTCAATGAATATGTTTCTGAGAACATGAACTTCATTGTATTACTAACACAAAGAATAACTTTCCTAATTACCTTATTTCACGCTTGCATTTGTATTTAACCACAGTTCTTCTGTTATAGTAATGTTAAGTGCACTGCCGGTTTCATATGGATTCTTGTAATTGTGGATATCAGACAGTGGCGGACCACTTACTAAAAAGCGTCTTATTGCCTTCAACGACGATTTAGAAATAACTTCTCTGGCATTGTCTCCTCCTTTGAAAATAGAGAGACAGCAATGCATAGATAATAAGCTGCATCATTGCCTTACTTCATTGTAGATGGTTAAACCTGATATATATATATATTGCTACGATGGATATATACGATGGAGATAGAAAAGTCATAGATACTGCAAAGTGACAGGTTTATGCATATTTATATCTTTCGTCCTCTCTGTCCTCTTTTTCTCTCTCTCATTCTGTTTCATAAAGACATACACTCTCTCGCTCCCCCCCCCCCCCCCCCCTCTCTCTCTCTCTCTCTCTCTCTCTCTCTCTTTCCTCGCCCCGCGTATAAACACATGTGAGAAGTATAGGTGGAATCAGCGACACACGACATTGTTATGAATACAAGCAGAAGTTACGTAAGTCCAACACTTCCTCCAATTACTGTAATCGATGTTTGAACAAACTAACGAAATATTTTATAATCCTAGTAACTCAAAAACATTTCTGCTAACAAACTAGGGAACTGCATCAATCTACAAGATATACAACAACAAAAAATTTCATAAGTTGTGTGTTTAAAAACAACGTAAAGAAAATCATCAGTGTTTAAATTTTGCGTCTTTAAGTAACTCTCCCTTCAAAGCTAAGATCCACATATTTGATCTTACATTCGTTGTCGCAACTCAAATAATGTTGCTGGAAGAATAGTATAGACCAACCGAGAAATTTCATGAATAGAGAAAGCAACTAGACGCGTAGCTAAACGAATGTCGCACAGTCTTCACATGACCCGTTTCTGATCCCCTGTTTGCCTCTATTCAAAGCAGGAGTCATTAAGTTATGTAGAATTGTGCAACAGAAGACAGCAGCGGCTCAACAGACAGGCGTCCGTTTACCTAGTGTTAACTCTGGTACTTTTCAACAATACTAAAGACGAACGTTCTACGGTTACCGAATAAAGTGGAGCAGATAGTGAGTAGCAGTACTCACAGCCAGGATGACAGTGATACATGCCCCATCTGGACATTTAGAACTAAGTGCCCGTGAAGGCCTTAAATTCGCTTCATCCTTTGAGCCCCTGTGGTTGATGAGTGAAAGCAATGTTTTAATGATTGTTTTGGAAGTACTAGTGTCTTTCGCGTGAAATCACCGGTACTGTTGCAAGACGGAGACATCTAGCGGTACCCTGAGGTACTTCTACGAATATATTACACTGCAGCAGTCGCTTACAGCCTTCAAAGCAACAGTTGGCGCGGAGTTTGTGATTTGATCGTAGAAGAGACTGACATGAGTTTTTTTTATATACTGCCTATATTGAGGATAACATTGACAGTGAAAGTTAGGATATATAAGTTACTGTAACGTAAATTTGAGTTCCAGCTACTGCTTTTATATACATTACGGAAATGAAACCACTGGGACAGTACGTAGTTATTACACAAACTTTTTGCTGTTAGCGCCAATTTTGCTTGTTTTTTAAGACTATAATTTGTTTTTGGAGTTATGAATTCATGGAAGGTTCGAGAAATGTGATTCTGCCAATGAAAAATGCGAATTTGCTTTCAAGTATATCGCATGGAATGATGGGTGTTGGAAAAATACATCTCCCTGTGGTTCCAAGGTGAAACCATCTCCTTAAAACAACTGACTGACTGCCGTTTGCCAATTTCATATTACATTCGTTTCTTTCTATGATAATAAAGATCAATATCCTGAAAAATTTTACATTTATTTCCCAAAGTGCCACCACCTCCTTATACAACTGATTACTTTTAGCCAGTTTCTTCTTGTATTCATTGGTAACAATGATAGTAAAGGTTAATTATGTAACTTTCAAAATTATATTGTAGTAATGCTGGTACTCATAGGAGTACGGAAAATGTCAGGATGGTTTCATCATAAAGATAAGATTTCCTTTCCCACTTATCATCAGCCTCGGATTTGGTAATGTGCAATGTTCTAATATATATAGCCGTCAACGGGAACTTAAAAGCTACTCATCATCTCATTTTTAATATCCATAGTTTTAGCGTGCCACATACCGATAGTTTTACATGACAAGAAACCTGTGAAAAGGTGATGGTTATCATTTGAAATCCATTACACGAAAACAAAATCATAAATCTCAGGATAATTTTGATCCAACTCATTATCACAGCCTGCTTGATAAGGTGTTGGTCATTCCTTAGAACGCAATACAGCAGCGATTCCGCGTGGCATGCATTCGACAACTCCTTGGTAGGTTTCTGGAGGACTATGGAGCGAGGTGTCTCCGTACAGGTAACGCAGCCCGCGTAAACATTATTTAAGGGCACGGATCTGGCGGCTGATAGCGTCTTGGATGTGTTAGTTAGTTACATTGATAAATCTCACGGTAAAAGTTATGATGAGGAACGTGTCAAGTGCATAAGAAATACACACAGATGAATGTACGGTGATGTCAACAGAACCATAAATTGGTATAACAGGAATATCAATCGTTATGAATAGTAAAGTGGGGGGAGAGTGAGTTACGGCGAAGAGCTTAGTGATACGGATGTTCTCGTCAGAATCGACAGCAAACTACTTTCAACAACAGTTGTTCTGGTATACAAAATGCATTGCAAGCTGAGGAAGAGATAGAGAAAGTGTATTAGGTTATTAAACGGGTAATTCAGTACGTAGAAGAATAAGAAAGCCTAACAGTCATGGGAAGCTGGAATGCGGTTATAGGGGAAGGAGTAGAAGAAAGAGTTGCGGGAAAATATGGGTTTGGTAGTGGGAATGAGAGAGGATGGACACAAACTGAGTTCTGCAATAAATTTCGATGGTAATAGCAAATACTCTGTTCAAGAATCACAAGAAGAGGAGATATACATGGAAAGAGTCGGATATAAGGGAAGATTTCAATCAGATTCCATCATGGTCAGGCAAATATTCCAAAATCAGATATTGACCTGTAAGGCATTCCCGGATAAGATGTAGATACAGATCACAATTTAATAATGATGAATAGTAAGCTGCAGTTTAAGAGACTAGGCAAGAGTAATCAATGCGCAAAGAAGTGGGATACGTAAGTGCTAAAGAATTAAGCGACAAGCTTGAAGTTTTCTTAGGCTACAGATACTGCGAAATGAGTAGCTCAGTAGGCAGTTCAGTTGAGCAGTCATCTCTAAAAAGGCGATCACATTAACTGGGAAGGAAAACATAGGTACTGCGGAGGTAACTGTGAAAAAATCATGGATAATAGAAAAAATACTTCAATCGATCAAGAAAGAAGGAAACACAAAATGTTCAGGGAAATTAAAGAAAGCAGAAATACAAGTCACTTACGAATTATGTTAACAAGAAGTGCAGGCAACCTAAGGCTAAATGGCTAAATGAAAAAAAGCGAAGAAATCGAGAGAGACATTATTGTCGGAAGAACTGACTCAGCACATAGAAAAGTCAAAACAAACTTCGGTGAAATTAAACTTAAATGCAAGGGCGGTAACATTAAGAGAGCAATAGGAATTCCATTGCTAAATGCAGAGGAGAGAACGGATGGGTGGAAAATGTACATTGAAGGCCTCCATGAGGGGGAGGACTTGTCTGATGACGTGACAGAAGAACAAACAGGACTCGTCAGGCAAGAGATAAGGGATTCGTTATTAGAATCCGACTTTAGAAGAGCTTTGGAAGATAAATTCTTCTACTCTACGGCCATGGTTCAGCAGTCACGATACACTTTCAATAGGAAAAAGCAACCTAGGTTTCGAAAACAGCGTAAGGTTATTGGCGTTCTTGGGTGTGTGTACCGTCTATGCAATCAAGTGAAGGCAGTTTGCTGCCATACGCGTTTCGCTTCATTTCTTTGGAAAGCATCATTAGTGGCCTATAAGACATGTTTCCTTGTTTACATACAATTAAGTATTATGTGGTAGGTATAATATGCTGCGACATTAAATTTCGTCGTGTCTTTTTCTTGTTTTTTAGGTTACAATTAACTTTTGTAGCACAAAATGTGAACTTATCGTTCGGTGTCACGATTACCAGCATTTATTGACGTGTTTCACCTTTTTGAGGCATCCTCAGAAATCTTACAAGAACTGTAAGTGCCGCATTAGTAATAAGTCGTCGTTATTTTCGTGTGCGCCTTCGGCGGAGGCGTGCTATATGGGGCTTAGTTACATGGGTTCGTCGAAGGTTCACACGAAATTTGCGACTAGTTGTATCTGATGAGTTACCCGCAGTTCCTATACGATTTCTCAAGATGCCTCAAAAAGGTGAAAGCGCCTATAAACTCTAAGCGGCTTTTGCAACCTAGACTGTTTTCTTTTCAACTGAAAATCTCTGGAAGCAATGACGGAAATAATGTACAACAACCAAGAGCGAAGAATAAGAGTGCACGAAAAGCACTGATTAAAAAGGGTGTATTAGAGGCATGTAATTTTTCGCCCTACTATCAATCTATGCGTCAAAAAACAATGACAGAAAGATGAAAGGTTCAAGAGTGGAACTTGCAGTCAAAGTGAAGGAATCTCAATATTAAGATTGGCAGAAGACATTGGTATCATCACTGAAAGTGAAGAAGAATTACAGGATCTGTTTAATTGATTGAACAGTCTAATGGAGTACACAATATGGGTTGACAGAAAATCGAAGAAAGACGGAAGTAATCAGAAGTAGCAAAAGTTAGAACAGTGAGAAACTTAACATCAGAATTGGTGATCACGAAGTTGATGGAGTTAAGGAATTCTGCTACCTAGACGACAAAATAAACCATGACAGACGGAGCAAGGAGGACATAAAAGAAAACTAGCTTTAACGAAGGGGGAAATTCTAGCCAAGAGAAGTCTGCTAGTATCAAATATGTATTCCCGGAGTATATAGAATGAGTTTGGAGTTAATTAGTCACACTGTCTTCTCCGTTACTGGAGACATTATGCGCTATGATTATATAGGTTATCCTGTGCATGATGCTGCACTACCTGCATCCATAGCCCGGCATTCTTAATATGACTCACTCTGTATATTGACTGTTATGTTTCATTCGTGGTATGCCGGTTTGCCCCTTTTATATTTTATGCTATATATTTATTAATTTTGTGTTCTATTTTACTAATTCTATTACTTGACCATTTTACTATCCCTTTTTATTAGTTTTATTTCTTGACAGTTGCATTGTAATTACATGTCTTGCTTTTGTTGTTTGATCTGTACTAGGCGTATATTAGCTACTATAATGCACAAGAAATCATGTGCAACTGTGGCCGAATCATTGATCATGAATAAGAGTCCTATCACACTTCCTTTGGGTACTCCAGAAATTAGCTATATATCTTCCGATTTTGTTCGTTTAAAAATGACGTGTTGAGCTCCATCTGTAATTAACTCCTTAATCCTGTCGCAAATTTGGTCCTATTCTCGAAAAGGCCGTATTTCTTTTCCCTAAACGGCGTTGCGAGACAGTGTCAGATGCCTCCAGCGCTATGGATCTCGTGGAGGAATAGAGCGAGGTGAGTTCCACAAGATCTCCATTTGGGAACCCTTGTTGATTCTTAAATAAAAGATCTTCGTTCTCCAAAAAAGTCATAATACATACTGTACAACTCACAGAGAAATTGCTCTGTGGTGCTTATATACGTAATGCAGTTACGTTTCCCGCAACCGATTAGTCATTTAATTACAACAAGACTAAAAGTTTTGTAATAGACACATTATGCATCTGTTGCATTTGAAAATTCGTTGCTTTCGTTCTGAAATTTTCGGCGTAATTACGAGTTTCACAGAACAGAAACCAAGAACGTCCATAAGTAGGTCACACACAGACGCAGTTTAGGCAGCGTTTGATGTGCCACAAAGAATCATTTCAAGTACTAATGAAGCATTACAGCCCAGCCAGTGGTTGATATTTGTTTACAAGTATCACTTCGGTTGCTGCGTATGCCAGACAATAGGCAGCCTGTGTGCGTGTGACGTGCGTTTTGTGTGTGTGTGTGTGTGTGTGTGTGTGTGTATCTGTGTGTGTGTGTGTGGTTGTACACTACTCATGGCCGTTTAGAGATGGTTCATTTATAGTCTAGTCAGCAACACTGTCGTTGCATCAAAAGTGAACAGAGGTATGTGCTCTTCACAGGCGAATCCCTCTTCAATTTGCGGATAGTTTCACGTGTCTCTTTCAGCCGTTTTGTGAGTAGGAAGGTGGGGGGGGGGGAGAGGAGGCTAATAGTTTGTACGATATTAGCAGCATAGACAGATGCCAGTTTCGGGTGGAGGCATTCTACTGAAAATGGTCTTCATGATGTAAAAAACGTAGGCCGTTTCGCATCTTCTTTCATGGAGTAGAAATACAAGTATTACGTCATTGTACAGGTAGAAAGTACTGTGATTTTATGGAAGACTTTTTGCATGTAAATTTGGTACAGATTTCTAACTCTAAGGCTAGGCAATATTGTAAACCATCTGCATCATAGCCCAGATTTACATTTTTCTTGAATCGAGAATTAAGTGCTTTGTTGAGGACAATTCTCTCGTCAGTGAAATTTGCCAGACCTCTTCTCGCCAAACAATGTAACTTGAGTCACTGAAAATTATATGATATACGGGTATTTATTTTTGTAACCTATATAAGAAGTCATCTACATCAGCACCGTTTTCTATGAAAAATTCCCTACAATTGATAAATATGATGAAGGTGTGATATCTACTCTAATTAGATGTTATTGAATTAACTGGTCACCAGACTATTGTTACTCGTGTTAGATTATGAGATACTTTGATTATATTTCGAAGTTCTATGGTACTATAGTGAGAAATGCTTTTATCGTTCAACGCCCCCTATATTCGTAATGTCAACTATAAGCATCTATATAATTCAGATGATGAATTACTTCTCTTAGTTTCACATTTGATTAAGTATAACTCTTCCTTTCCTAATTTGTACAGCAATACACGTAATTATAGAAGTCATCTACAATCGTTGTTAACGAAAAAAACTGTTCCTGGAGTATCGCATGGCCACTTATTTTCAGACAAGGCATCTACGTCTCAGTTCCTGTCATCGAAAATCGACTCAACGAAAAGTTCTTCACCGTGGTGTTTCAAGATTCTATGTAGAAGTAACACACATTTCTACTCTATGCAAAAACGTTCTGTTATGTTGACAGACGATGAGTGAAGAAATCTACTCATGTAAAGGAAAGCATATACTGGAAACAAAAGTTTTCTGTGCAGAGTTATTAATGAATGACACTCATGGTGGCCATTCCAGTGATGCACCACCATCACATACTAGGTGTATCTGTTATAAGGTGAATCCAAAATGAATGTAGAAAATGAGAGCGCTGCTACCGTGGACCATAGCATGCATTTTTCACATATCAACCCGTGTCTGCATCTCTTAGCTTACGGCGATAGGCATCGTTGAACAGCGTCGAGCGCCGCCAAGACGGTAGGTAAGCAACACGCTATCCGAGCCGTCATGGTAGCAGGTTTACAGTACATATGTGGCATCAAAATTTACTTGAAAACAGTTACAAAAAATATTCGAAATTACGCCGTCCTGCTTGAATGCACGCCGTGCAATGGGGCTAGAGTGAATGTCGCTCTCTTTCAAACAGTCCTGGCAAACTGGAAATTGCATCGGATGCTGCCATAATGCGCGTTAGGAGCTCTGCATCAGTCTCCATGGATGTTCCATAGACAACAGGTTTCAGGTGGCCTCAGAAGGAAAACAATCTGTGAGAGTCGGGGGAAGGTACAGGCTATGCCACCGGCCTGCCTCGCCCTGCGCAGTTCCCAGCAAAGGTTTCGTCCAAATGCATCCGCACTGCATGTATGAAGTGCACAAGTGTATCTTCGTGCTGGTGCCACATTTTCTGTCGCACGTTGAGAGGAACATGTCCCAGCAACTCTGTTAGAGTTTCTCGTAAACAGATGAAATACCTGTCTGCGCTCAGTCGCCGAGGGAAAATGTATGGACTGTCCAGATCATCACCTACCAAGTTGACAGTGAAGCGATCTTCCTGACAACGAACAAGGGCTGCGTGTCCATAGCTGTTATCAAATTCTTGTCGGATCAAACTGTCATCTGAGCACAATATTTCAGCGGTCCACCTGGCCCCATCATCAGGTGAGAAAAGCTACGCTGCTCTCGCCGATAACTCCTCTTTTTATGGAGGACTTTGAGGATATGGCCCCGAAAACATCTATTTTGAAGCCTTCGTGTTTTCTGAGGTATGTTGACGATACGTTTCTTGTTTGGTCACATGGAACAGACTGTTTGCACCGGTTATAGGACCATTTTAATTGTTTTCATCCGAACACCAAATTCACGATGGAAATTGAAAAGGAGGGAAAGTTTCCTTTTTTGGATGTACTATTTTGTAGAAAAGAAGACGGAACTCTTGGACGCAGGGTTTACAGAAAACCGACTCTTACCGACAGGTATTTACATTCTACCAGTTGCCATCCACGTTTTCAACGTACAGGAGTCCTTCGGACCTTGGTTAAACGAGCGTAAGCTGTCTCAGATGCTGTAACTTTCCCACAGGAGCTGTCACATCTTAAGGAAGTGTTCAATAATAACGGCTATACGGACAGACAAATTCGATGTTCTTTTGAGTTTGGACCTCTATCTGAACCTTCTGATGACACCTGTGGCTTTTCTTCCTTATGCTGGGAATGTGTCCGCCAAGATAGGTAGACTTTTGAAGAAATATGAGATCAGATGTGTTTTTCATGCGCCAGCTAAGATTCAAGCACTTCTTGGCTCTGTCAAAGATGATTTAGGTTTGAGGAAGTCTGGCATTTACAAAATACAGTGTGAGTACGGGAAAATTTACATTTGCTAAACTATTCGTACCGTCAACGACAGGTGTATTGAACATCATCGCCATACGCGATTATTACAACCAGATAAGTCTGCGGTGGCTGAATATTGCCTTACAGAGGGACACAGGATGCTATACAGGATCTTACAAAAAGGTACGGCCAAACTTTCAGGAAACATTCCTCACATACAAATAAAGAAGAGGTGTTATGTGGACTTGTGTCCGGAAACGCTTAATTTCCATGTTAGAGCTCATTTTAGTTTCGTCAGTATGTACTGTACTTCCTCGATTCACCGCCAGTTGGCCCAAATGAAGGAAGGTAATGTTGACTTCGGTGCTTGTGTTGACATGCGACTCATTGCTCTACAGTACTAGCATCAAGCACATCAGTACGTAGCATCAACAGATTACTGTTCATCACGAACGTGGTTATGCAGTCAGTGCAATGTTTACAAATGCGGAGTTGGCAGATGCCCATTTGTTGTATGGATTAGCACGGGGCAATAGAAGTGGAGCGGTAAGTTTGTATCGAGACAGATTTCCAGAACCAAGGTGTCCCGACAGGAAGACGTTCGAAGCAATTGATCGGCGTCTTGGGGAGCACGAAACATTCCAGCCTAAGACTCGCGACTGAGGAAGACCGACGAGGATACCTGCAATGGACGAGGCAATTCTTCGTGCAGTTGACGATAACCCTAATGTCAGCGTCAGAGAAGCTGCTGCTGTACAAGGTAACGTTGACCACGTCTCTGTATGGAGAGTGCTACGGGAGAGTCAGTTGTTTCCGTACCATGTACAGCGTGTGCAGGCACTATCAGCAGCTGATTGGCTTCCACGGGTACACTTCTGCGAATGGTTCATCCAACAATGTGTCAATCCTCATTTCAGTGCAAATGTTATCTTTACGGATGAGGCTTCATTCCAACGTGATCAAATTGTAAATTTTCACAATCCACATGTGTGGGCTGACGAGAATCCTCACGCAATTGTGCAATCACGTCATCAACACAGATTTTCTGTGAACGTTTGGGCAGGCATTGTTGGTGATGTCTTGATTGGGCCCCATATTCTTCCACCTACGCTCAATGGAGCACGTTATCATGATTTCATACGGGATACTCTATCTGTGCTGCTAGAACATTTGCCTTTACAAGTACGACACAACATGTGGTTCATGCACGGTGCTCCTGCACATTTCAGTCGAAGTGTTCGTACGCTTCTCAACAACAGATTCGGTGACCAATGGTTTGGTAGAGGCGGACCAATTCCATGGCCTCCACGCTCTCCTGACCTCAACCCTCTTGACTTTCATTTATGGGGGCATTTGAAAGCTCTTGTCTACGCAACCCCGGTACCAAATGTAGAGACTCTTCGTGCTCGTATTGTGGACGGCTGTGATACAATACGCCATTCTCCAGGGCTGCATCAGCGCATCAGTGATTCCATGCGACGGAGGGTGGATGCATGTATCCTCGCTAACGGAGGACATTTTGAACATTTCCTGCAACAAAGTGTTTGAAGTCACGCTGGTACGTTCTGTTGCTGTGTGTTTCCATTCCATGATTAATGTGATTTGAAGGAAAGTAATAAAATGAGCTCTAACATGGAAAGTAAGCGTTTCCGGACACATGTTCACATAACATATTTTCTTTCTTTGTGTGTGAGGAATGTTTCCTGAAAGTTTGGCCGTACTTTTTTGTAACATACTGTATAATGAGACGCAAGAAGTTGCAAATGCGTCGCGGTATTGGGATTGTGTTCTAAAACAATCCGTCGAAATCAGACTATTAGATAATATCATTAATAGTGATAATCGATACCCACTAAGTAAAACGTGGAATCCTGTGTTATCAGGCATGAAGAAGCAACGGCATCTGAATCGGTCGGGCCAGCCGGAACGGCCGAGCGGTTCTAGGAGCTTCAGTCTGGAACCGCGGGCTCTTGCAACACGACAACACTCGTCCCCATAGGTGTTGGAAAGCTACTGGCGCCGTCTCCGGAATGAGAATGGCAGGTACTGCTACATCGACCAAATTTTTCTGACGGTCTCTTCTGATTACCACCTATTTGGGGCTATGAAGAAACCTGTGAGCGGACATACGAGGGTGAGTCAAACGAAAACCTTAAATTTGTAATAACGAATCGAAATTTCGCGCCGTTATCGTGTAAGTTGGTAAGCTTGCTACAAACAGAGTGCAGAATGGCCTGTAGGTGGCCGCATAGTGCAGATGCACATAAATCATCGCAGTATCAATATAAAGATGGCCACCCTACTTGCAACTAGCACCAGGGAAGAACTGCGTTCTGTTACTCGGTTTATGCGTAATGAAGGTGTGAAACCTATTGAAATTCATCGACGAATGTAAGTTCAGTACGGTGATGCATGTTTGTCACAGCAGCAAGTCTACGAACGGAGTAGGAAGTTCGCAAATGTTGTGACTTCAGTGGAATATGTTCCTCGTCCAGGTCAGGCGCAACGAGTTATGACTCCAGATAACACTGCAGCAGTTGAAGCCATAGTGAAGGAAAACCACCGAGTGAAACTGAATAACATTGCAGTATGTTTAAAGATTAGTCATGGGTCAGCACACCACATTATGCATGATGTGCTCCAGTTTCACAAAGTGTCTGCAAGATGGGTGCCACGGCAGCTGACTCCTGAAATGAGAGAACGACGTGTTGATGCTTGTGAAGAACTTCTTCGGCGCTTTGAACGAGAAGGTGATGACTTCCTTGCAAGAATCGTTACTGGGGACGAAACCTGGGTGCACTTCCACCAACAGGAAACGAAGAGAGCGAGCAAGGAATGGCGCCATTCCTCATCACCAAAACCAAAGAAGTTTCGAACAGAACCTTCAGCAGGAAAGCTTGACTCTCCTTTGGGAAGAAAAAACGCGTCATTTTGGAGCATTACATGCCTAGAGGGACCACTGTCACCAGTGCATCATACTCAGGTCTCCTAAAAAATCGTCTGCGGCTTGAAATCAAATCAAAGCGACGTGGATTGCTGTCAGCAGGTGTCCTTTTGCAATATGACAATGCAAGGCCCCACACTGCTCGTACAACAGTTGCAACAATCACAGACCTGCATTTTGAGTGTCTTCCTCGTCCACCATACTCACCAGACCTTGTCCCAAGTGATTTCCATATGTTTGGACCACTCAAAGACGCAATGGGAGGAAAGAAGTTCCGTTCTGATGGAGAGGTGCGCCAAGCGGAGCATGAGTGGTTGCGCGGACTACCAAAAGAATTTTTTTTCTAGAGGAATCTATGCAGTCTGTAAGCGCTGGACGACTTGCAATGAGCGTGGGGGAGATTGTGTTGAAACGTGATACAGCTTTGTACCGCTTCTGCACAATAAATAATATTTAAAAAATATTTAAGGTTTTCATTTGACTCACCCTCGTAATTTCACAGGCTTCCAGGACTTGCAAACAGATGTTCAGCGTTACCAACGGCAGACTCCAGTAAAGTGGATGGGGAGGGCCTATAGAAGCTAAAGGCGCCAAGACAGGAGTATACGGTGAGTGTGGCAGTAAGTGGATTCCCATTTTAGCGATGGCAGCCGTAGTTTTGCGACTCGTATGTGCCCGAGAGCCGTCGCGTTACAGAAGGAGTTTTCGTGACGCTGCATACTGGACACATTGTCACCAATCAACTGTGGATATCCGCAGTGGTTAGACTATTCTTTCCGAGAAGCCATGTCGTCCAGCGCTGTCCGTGCTGATCACAGCACATGTTGTCAGCTCACATAATGACAGCATTTCGGGATATGGGGCGTGCTATGCAGGCATTACACTTCTAGTGACTATCCTGCCACCTACGGTTAGACTAAAATATTACACACTGTCAACTGTAGTCATGAATCAAATGGCGCACAAGGAATAACGGGAAGAAATGAAGTGCAAATCGATTTGGAACGCCCCTCTTACGTATCATTAAATTTTAGATAACAGACCTATCTCATGAAACACCCTTAGGCATCATTACGAAACAGCCAGCAACTGTATTTGACTGCAGCATTTCACTGTCAGAGCCACATGCGATTAGCTTCATTATGGCTAATAGTGGGGCTGCATATCTGCACTGAAACTTTGCGCTTCAAGGGAAACACAGTTGTTTGATCGACAAACAGGATTAAGGGATAAACTTGCAATAATCTGATTTTCGATTTAAGGTCTAATAATGAGATTGTTCTAATGGATTCATGGGTTTCCGCAGCCTGTGATCACTGCTCTGTAAATCAGAACATGTGTGTTATTCACAAACTGAAATTTCCACGAAGCACAGCGTGTGTTCTTCTGTGCGTTTGCCTGTGTGTGTTTAAAACGTTCAAATGTGTGTGATATCTTATGGGACTTAACTGCTAAGGTCATCAGTCCCTAACCTTACGCACTACTTAACCTAAACTATCCTAAGGACAAACACACACATCTAAGCCCGCGGGAGGACTCGAACCTCCGGCGAGACCAGCCGTGTGTGTGTGTCTGTGTGTGTGTGTGTGTGTGTGTGTGTGTGTGTGTGTTTGTGTATGTGCGCGGGTCGGTGAGTATATGAGCACGCCATTTGTGTCTCCGTCTTTCAGAAAAGGTGACGTTGTTACAAGAGCATAAAATAAAAATAATCTCGAAAGGGTATTATTTTATCTTGATCTCCAAATACAGTTTCATGACAGAGACAGATGAATCTTGCTTTTGGTATCAATGAGAAAGTTGGAAATACAAGTGCAACATGTACTGTGGTATCCCAGTATGGCTGATACGTAAAGAAAGTAAACATTTTGTCAATAATTTATGTGAACGCGTGCTGTGATGTTAAAATTTTTCACAATTTTTTTTCCATGAAACAGCGTCCAGTACACCATCAGTTCATTGAAGGTATAGCATTATCTAAACATATAAATATACCGCCTCCGTAGCGTAGCGGTAGCGTTACCGCCTAACACGCAGGGGGCCCGGGTTCGATTCCCGGCAGGGGACTGGGTGTTGTGTGTCCTTCATCATCACTGACTCGTAACAAGACGCCGATGTGGCGTCAACTATAAAGAACTTGCAATACGGCGGCCGAACTTACCCGAATGTGGCCTCCCGGCCAACAATGCCATACGATCATTTCATTTCATGTAAACATACTACTGCCTTCTTCTGAGACTGTGAATTGCAATAAAATAATATATATCAGTATCGCAGTGAAACTGAGTTACCATAATAACAGCGCTCTGACGCGTTCTTTCATCAGAAGAAAGTGATCATGTTTCTGAAGGCAGTGCCCTATTTCTAATCGTAATAAAGCCACTTCTATCCGAATGCGTGACAGCAATGAGTCCAAGAGTGGATTCATGTTTGGATTATTCTGCCGTACTTAACTGCCTTGAGGCGCAATTAACTTGTATCCGATTCAGTCATGACTTTCCTCCTCAGCAGCGAGACAATAGCGTAAAGTTTCATGGAGCATAATTGTCGTGGCAAGCATCCGTTCCTGGTACGTCAGGCAGCTCGTTTTCTTGAATTCTTACGTGATGCTATACCCTGCAGAATACCACTTCCTTATTTTACCGTTGTAGTACGTAAATGCTACCTTGTACGGTTCTATTTCATGTTGTCTTTTGGGTACATTTGACGAATGGCGTTATGGGTACTCAGAGAAGAAGAGCAAATGAGTCCATTGTCCCATCAACAACATCTGTACTGTTCCAATACGATAAGAGTAGCACGAAGTTGTGTCTCACAGCATGTAAAATTCCCAGAAACGTAACTATAACAACCCTGTCAGATTAAACTGCTGAAATATTAATAAGACTCAGAGTAATAAAACGTAAATGTAAAGTTCTGGTGCACACATTCTTGTACTTGTTAAAGTAAAGAAACAGCCTAAGCATAGTAACAAACTCCGAAAATATACTCCTGCAAATGGAAAAAAGAACACATTGACACCGGTGTGTCAGACCCACCATACTTGCTCCGGACACTGCGAGAGGGCTGTACAAGCAATGATCACACGCACGGCACAGCGGACACACCAGGAACCGCGGTGTTGGCCGTCGAATGGCGCTAGCTGCGCAGCATTTGTGCACCGCCGCCGTCAGTGTCAGCCAGTTTGCCGTGGCATATACGGAGCTCCATCGCAGTCTTTAACACTGGTAGCATGCCGCGACAGCGTGGACGTGAACCGTATGTGCAGTTGACGGACTTTGAGCGAGGGCGTATAGTGGGCATGCGGGAGGCCGGGTGGACGTACCGCCGAATTGCTCAACACGTGGGGCGTGAGGTCTCCACAGTACATCGATGTTGTCGCCAGTGGTCGGCGGAAGGTGCACGTGCCCGTCGACCTGAGACCGGACCGCAGCGACGCACGGATGCACGCCAACACCGTAGGATCCTACGCAGTGCCGTAGGGGACCGCACCGCCACTTGCCAGCAAATTAGGGACTCTGTTGCTCCTGGGGTATCGGCGAGGACCATTCGCAACCGTCTCCATGAAGCTGGGCTACGGTCCCGCACACCGTTAGGCCGTCTTCCGCTCACGCCCCAACATCGTGCAGCCCGCCTCCAGTGGTGTCGCGACAGGCGTGAATGGAGGGACGAATGGAGACGTGTCGTCTTCAGCGATGAGAGTCGCTTCTGCCTTCGTGCCAATGATGGTCGTATGCGTGTTTGGCGCCGTGCAGGTGAGGGCCACAATCAGGACTGCATACGACCGAGGCACACAGGGCCAACACCCGGCATCATGGTGTGGGGAGCGATCTCCTACACTGGCCGTACACCACTGGTGATCGTCGAGGGGACACTGAATAGTGCACGGTACATCCAAACCGTCATCGAACCCATCGTTCTACCATTCCTAGACCGGCAAGGGAACTTGCTGTTCCAACAGGACAATGCACGTCCGCATGTATCCCGTGCCACCCAACGTGCTCTAGAAGGTGTAAGTCAACTACCCTGGCCAGCAAGATCTCCGGATCTGTCCCCCATTGAGCATGTTTGGGACTGGATGAAGCGTCGTCTCACACGGTCTGCACGTCCAGCACGAACGCTGGTCCAACTGAGGCGCCAGGTGGAAATGGCATGGCAAGCCGTTCCACAGGACTACATCCAGCATCTCTACGATCGTCTCCATGGGAGAATAGCAGCCTGCATTGCTGCGAAAGGTGGATATACACTGTACTAGTGCCGACATTGTGCATGCTCTGTTGCCTGTGTCTATGTGCCTGTGGTTCTGTCAGTGTGATCATGTGATGTATCTGACCCCAGGAATGTGTCAATAAAGTTTCCCCTTCCTAGGACAATGAATTCACGGTGTTCTTATTTCAATTTCCAGGAGTGTATTTATTCCAATTATTACACTAAGCAGTTCATCCCAAGTTTGATTAGTGGTAGAAATCGTTTCCACGCACTTGGGCCTTGCTTACAGTAACGAAAACTGCAGTTATGTGCAACAAAATGCACACTAACTAGTAACATAAGAACAGTATCTGGAACACCAAAATTCTTTAGCTAAATATGACGAATTTACATTAATCAGTTTACTTTCTTCCATGACGCCCTACAAACAGTTTTCCTATGACGACACAGGTTTAATTTGACTGCTGATTACTGACACGGCTGTTTACGGTGTTTTACGACTAGGTTGACTTCGATTAGTGGTTGTCAGTTCACAGGAAAACGTGAGCCCCCGTGGCGGAGAGTTCAGCGCGGCTGATTGGCGTTGGGGGATCCAGCTTCGATTCCTGGGACTTTTCCCTGGTGGGAGGACTGAAACAGAGTGCACTGAGCCACGTGATGCCCATTGGAGCGGCCACGTTACCGAGTAGGAGCGGTCCGGCACACGGATGGCGCAAGACGGCCTAGTTCCTAGGTAACAGGACGCAGCATGTCATTCTCAATGGAGAGAAGTCTTCCGAAGTAAGAGTGATTTCAGGTGTGCCGCAGGGGAGTGTCATAGGACCGTTGCTATTCACAATATACATAAATGACCGGGTGGATGACATCGGAAGTTCACTGAGGCTTTTTGCAGATGATGCTGTGGTGTATCGAGAGATTGTAACAATGGAAAATTGTACTGAAATGCAGGAGGATCTGCAGCGAATTGACGCATGGTGCAGGGAATGGCGATTGGATCTCAATGTAGACAAGTGTAATGTGCTGCGAATACATAGAAAGATAGATCCCTTATCATTTAGCTACAAAATAGCAGGTCAGCAACTGGAAGCAGTTAATACCATAAATTATCTGGGAGTACGCATTAGGAGAGATTTAAAATGGAATGATCATATAATGTTGATCGTCGGTAAAGCAGATGCCAGACTGAGATTCATTGAAAGAATCCTAAGGAAATGCAATCCGAAAACAAAGGAAGTAGGTTACAGTACGCTTGTTCGCCCACTGCTTGAATACTGCTCAGCAGTGTGGGATCCGTACCAGATAGGGTTGATAGAAGATATAGAGAAGATCCAACGGAGAGCAGCGCGCTTCGTTACAGGATCATTTAGTAATCGCGAAAGCGTTACGGAGATGATAGATAAACTCCAGTGGAAGACTCTGCAGGAGAGACGCTCAGTAGCTCGGTACGGGCTTTTGTCAAAGTTTCGAGAACATACCTCCACCGAAGAGTCAAGCAGTATATTGCTCCCTCCTACGTATATCTCGCGAAGAGACCATGAGGATAAAATCAGAGAGATTAGAGCCCACACAGAGGCATACCGACAATCCTTCTTTCCACGAACAATACGAGACTGGAATAGAAGGGAGAACCGATAGAGGCACTCAAGGTACCCTCCGCCACACACCGTCAGGTGGCTTGCGGAGTATGGATGTAGATGTAGATGTAGATGTAGATGTAGAGAGCGGTCAGTGACCCCGCGCGCCTCAATATCGCAGCAACCAATGCCGCCGTTGCCGGAGGACGACACGGCTGCCGGTTGGTTCTTATAGTTACGCCATGGCCTGTGGATGGGGTTTACGTTTACGTTGACTAAATCATGCTGTATTTATGCTCCCAACTGACAATTGTGCCCAAACAGGACTTGTGAATGGTCGTAGTGAAACTGTCCTTAGCGGACAGTTGAACTCTTTGATACTGTAAAAGTCCGTTATACTAAGTCTTCGTTAGGCCCCTTATACAATATTATCTCTGCAGCTTTCATTCTTCCAAATATTCTTGGCACTTTCCTTCCGGTCAAAGTGGTGCCGTGAAAAATTGAAGGGTCTTGCTATCAACACTACTAGCCTTTCTCGGGGGCAACAGTTCACCGTTTTCCAAAACACGTCTTACGGTTGCACAAATTTGCGGACTCTCCATTTACCCCGGCACCGCTTCGCTTTCTCCACGTACGATCTTATCTGCAATTGAATAGATCCGCCTTAAATATTCTTAGGAAAGGTTGGCATACTAAACGCTAGAGTGAAATTAGTCTCATGCAGCTTAGTGTTATTAATTCCGTTACACCTCCCACCTTCTATTGCTTTTTTCAGCTCAGCAATCTCTGTGCCTATTGAGTCTATAAAATGTAGGATCCCACTGATATTAAGTTAGGCCGGCCGGTTTGGCCGAGCAGTACTAGGTGCTTCAATCTGGCACGGCGCGACCGCTACGGTTGCAGGTTCGAATCCTGCCTCGGGCATGTATGTGTGTGATGTCCTTAGGTTAGTTAGGTTCAAGTAGTTCTGAGTTCTAGGGGACTGATGACCTCATATGTTAAGTCCCATAGTGCTCAGAGCCATTCTTTTGATATTAAGTTTGTTGTGCTCCTTCACTGCTATGGGATCCTGACGAAGTATCCCTGTATGCACGAGTGCGGTGGCTTGGCGGAATGTGTCCGTTTTGTCCACGATCGTGCTGCTAGGAAATCATTTGATCCATTTCAGTTTCAAAACTATGCTGTCACTTCCATTCAACGTCAAAGATGTATTGAAGAAAATCCTTCTAAGCAACAATGAGTTGCTAATCTCTCAGTTGTGCAAAGGGTAGCAGTATTTTACTTTATGTAACCTGGTTGGCACCACTCTGGATCAGAGTTTCACTGCAGATAATTGGTGTAAAGCTCCCTATGGTGATAGACTAGCGGTTCACTGTTAGATGATTGTGAGTTCAGGTGTGTTGACTGCCAGAGCACGAGGCGACCGCTCAACAATCTCTTGTTCTATCGGGAAGAATGTACCTGTGGTGTTTCGGAATGTGTCCGGTGTTGAGTCTGCAGTTGTGACAGAGAATTGTGACATTCTGAACATAGTGCGTTATTGTGTATAGATATATGCCATTTTCTTCAAGTAGTGTATGCTGGTGCTTTGCTATATCTGCCCCAGCTTAGCCAAAGTGGTTGAAGTGTTTTAGTGCTCTGTAAACTTTTGTAACCTGTTGGTTATATGAAGTGACAGTTAATAATAAGCTGGTTAAATGCTGCAGTGAATGAAGTTTTCGTTGCATATTTATGGCTCCAAACATTCAGAATCTGTTCTTCTAATTTGATTTATGAATGTGTTTCCAGTGCCCATGAGTACTGTTTCAGCTTATTACATACTCTTACAGACCCTACGTCAAGGGCGGGCAGGAATCCTGCACGTGTGCGGTGCACTTGCACGCGTGCAGTTAACAGGTGTTCTGCGTGCACACAGGGGCAAGCTGGCCACCCGCTTATCTCCCATCCCCACCATACCTTCTGTCCGCTCCTTCCTCTGCAATGAGTTTTGTTTCCTAGCTTGCTTTATTGAGTGAATGAATAAGGTTAGTAGTAGGAGTGCTTGAAAGAAATCATGGTTTGAAAGAGTACCTATTACCTACGATACGTTTTATTTAATTATCACAGGTGGAGTTTACAATACGTTTAATATCTGGAACAAAATTTCTACATACAGACAAACACAAACAGTTACGTAAATTTTCATCATTGATGTTTGCTCTTAACCGAGACTTATTAATTCATCAAACGGTTTTCCAGCTCTCGCTATATTAAGCGCAGTCTTATAACTTGCTCATACCGCTGGGCTATTATTGTTGTCGTCCTGAAAACTTGAAAACAGTGCTCCATAAAACGTTAAATCAGTTAGATGAGAGACATGACGAGAGAAAGTCGCAGATCTCTCGTGACAACAGCAACTACGACAAATTCAAATGGCTCTGAGCACTATGGGACTTAACTGCTGTGGTCATCAGTTCCCTAGAACTTAGAACTACTTAAACCTAACTAACCTAAGGGCATCACACACACCCATGCCCGAGGCAGGATTCGAACCTGCGACCATAGTGGTCGCGCGGTTGCAGACTGTAGTGCCTAGAACCGCTCGGCCACTCCGGCCGGACAACTACGACAGATTCATCTGGTATCGTCAGGTCGCTCTTCTTAAGCTCAGTCAATTCCCCATCCGCTCAGAATCCGACAATAAATTGTACTCGTCCTTGTGAAATTTATTATAATGGCCTTCAATACTAAACTTCCGTTGACCAGCGAGAATGCTGCCACAATTAAACATTTCGAATTTTCACGTTTTTGCACAAAGAAAAAATGATTCTCCCATTACTTTTTAAAAGATAGCAAATCTCCACTTCTCCGTTTCTTGAAATACAATGTTCATTACATAGTGCTCGCTTCGCATCAACGTCCGCAGCTTAGCCTGGCACTACACTGCCGCAACCTGCCTGCTGTCTCCACAGCCCCGGTCGACGCCTGCACGCGAGCAGCACATGTGCAGCGCTGTGCGCTCATGAGCCGCGTGCAACGTTTGCCCGCCCCTGCCATACGTCTTTGGAAGAGGCAGAGGAGAGGAGTATGTTAAACTGATGTTGCCAACATGTTATGTGTCTGAACTGTTTCAGGAAAACCTTTGAGTAAAGGGTAATTCTGAGTGGATGTTACGTAGCAGCCAGGTTTGAGCAAGACTGTCTGGGATCCAGGCCCAGAACGTTCCAAATATGCTCCACATGGGAAGTTACCTTTCTTAAGTGTCTAATACTTAAAATCATCCTGAAGGTCTCTTTTGATATCGGTGTTGCTACTTCCTGTTCCTGGAGGCCTACAGCGAATTTTAACCAGTACATGAAGACCTAGAGTGCTTCAGTGAAATAACATGTTACTGCTGTAGCAGTTTTTCCAACTGCCGACAGACGGTGAACTAAGCGGAGAATAAAACATACTCTTTTGTGTCGTCCTGCTGTTCGATAGCGAGTGAAGGAATGGGGACACATCTCCACAAAGTGTCGGGGCGACACTTTCTTCCTTTGACGGACGGCGCCAACAGAAAACTCATCGACGGCCGATATCCGGACCACGGGGGAGACCCTCCTGTCCACTGGGAGGCCCTATATATCTGGACCATACCGCCCCAACCCATACCGCCCCACCCTCCCCTATAACGCACGCCGCCTGCCGGATTCCGGGCAACATTTCTGCCGGATGACGTGGCACGAAAACAAAATAATGGATGTTCCAGATTCCATCGACAATGCAGTTGAAAATACTTGGGGAATTCTATTCTTCGTCGGTATATTGAGTTATCGCTGGCTTCCACTGCCAGACGGAGTGGCATCTGAGGCAAGTTCCTCTTCCGTCACGGACGCCCCACCCAGAATGCTAGCTATGTTACCATCACGATGTCCGCTATTCCAAACAGTTCTGAGACTTGCGTACTATTTGCTTATGGCGAGTTAAATTTAATACCTTTGGACTTCAGTAAAATAAAATGTTATCACCACACAGGTTGTTGCAACTGCCGACAGACCGAAGAACCAAGCAGAGAGTAAAATATATAGTTATGTGTCATCCTGCTATTCGAGGGCGAGTGCAGATATATTTTTTAAACACACAAGTTGTCCATTGCAACAAAGATGTAGGCAAAGCTTCAGCTACATAAAGCAGCAAGTGATTAGCATGTATCAACATATTACTAAATCATGATGCGCTTATAAGACAGTATGTTTATTTGTAATTATGCCATGGTAATTTGTTCTACATAATATTACATGCCTTCAGTACTTGCGTACTTGAATAAAACACATGATGGCTGGCTGTACGGCATATATTCAGAGGTAAAAAAGAATTATAAAGATGAAGTACACTTATTTTTATATACACTGCTTAAAATATCAAAATACGTTTTACGATTAGCCACGGTTCGAAGGAGAGACTACTTTCAGCAACACTGATGCACACATTTTCTTTCTTTTCTAAGAAGTATGCAATGTATACAGGATTCTTTTGTTCTTGAAAAAGCGCTCCACAATATAAAATGGTGCAAGATATCAGAAAATCTCTCTAACATAAATATTATCTATATGGAAAAACGAGAGGAAACACTAAGAATGGGAAACTAAGAACTACCACCGTTAAAGGGTGCGTTCTCTGTTGACAGGTCCCTGATATCACTGCCTTCTCCAGCCAATCCTGTTCCGTGTCAAGTGTTTCGTTCTTATGGTATTTTCATTCTTGTTCTTTTTATTTTCATCTGTCCTTCCACTGTACGTTTGATATCTGTCTTCCTTTTCCTCGCAATATATTTCCCATCCAGTCTGCTTTTCTTAAAACCAGGTTTAGAATAGTTCTTTGCTCTTTACCCTTTCCAGTACTTCACTGTTCTTCACTTTATCCATGTGCTTTATTTCCTTAGTTTCCTCCGAACCCATAATTCCAATGTTCCAATAGCCTCTCTCTCTCTCTCTTTTCTTCTTCTTCTTCTTCTTCTTCTTCTTCTTCTTCTTCTTCTATGTCCAGCTTTCACAACTGTATAGAAAAGCGCTCCAAACGAAGCATATAATCGACCTCAATTTGCTGCATAATAAGCGTTTCCTTTTCTGGAAAGTTTGCTTTGCCTCTCGCAATCTAGATTTATCTTTGTTTATCATCTGCCGTATCATCAGCATGCACCCCAAAATATAAGAGCTGTAGTGTGCAATATTATTACT
Source organism: Schistocerca cancellata (assembly GCF_023864275.1). Lineage (NCBI taxonomy): Eukaryota > Metazoa > Arthropoda > Insecta > Orthoptera > Acrididae > Schistocerca > Schistocerca cancellata. Next base: position 129,656,435 of record NC_064631.1, read on the forward strand.
TTGACCTATCACTGTTTTCATTTTCACATCTCCTTTGACAAGTATTCTCATTACCTTAGTTTCTTACGGTCGATATTCATTTTGTTCTCTTGTAATCCTTCTTCAAATCTGAGCAGTGTTCTAGAGGTATCATTTTATCTGCAAGCAGTATCATGTCGTCGACAAATTTGATGGAGTTGATCTTCCGGCATCCTATGCTTTTTCCTTCCTTCTATGCTTTTACCGTCTATATTATTAAGTCTTCCATGTAAAAAATAAACAGATTTGGTGAAAGATACGAACCCTGCCGTACTCTTCTACCAATTTCAAACTAGTCTTTCGTACCATTTTTTGGCTTCATGGTTGCTTTCTGCCTTCTTTATACCTGCTTAAATAGTCCCCTCCCTTACAGTTCACCTTCAGTTGGTCAAAGGCCTTTCTAAATCTATGAAGAACTAACTCATTCTTTTTCTTCTTTCTATTTGTGCTTCTCCAATCATTATAATTCATTCTCTAGCATCTCTTGTACCTCCGTTTCCTAAATAAAATTCCTCTTACGCTACATTCTTTTCTATTACCTGTACCAATACCATCAACATAGCTTTGGCAGCATGAGAAATTGTACATATTGTTCTGTTTTCTGTCCTTTCCTTGATACTCAGTTTTTCGGGAGTTCGGACTATCACAAGCAAAGTCTTCTGAGCATGCATCACTTCTGTACAATTCACTACATGATACTGTCCATTCCGCTATGACATTTTCATCCACATACTGAAGCAGTTCTGTAGGGAGGCCATCCAATCCAATAGATATAACTCTCTCCATTTCTTTATTGCTTTTTCTTCGTCGGAGATCAGAACGCAAGCTTCTTCATGCTGTACTTCACCTCATGTTACAATTCAATGTTTCGAATCTGCTTTTCGCATTCTAGGTCTCCAACGTACCCTTCCCATCTACTTCTTGCTCCATTTTCCTTGATCAGTATCTTACCATTTTTTCCTTAACATCTCTTCCCCTAAGTCCTAGTTAATTTATCCAAAGTAAATCTCCGCACCTTCTTATAAAGTACGTCGTTTTCCTTTTTCTCTCCAGGTCAAGTCATTCTTTTTATAACCACTACTCCCTTTCTTTTTCCGTCTCCCTTCTCAACTGACTATTTAGTCTTTTATTCATAGTCTGACTATCCTCGTCTTCTTTTTACATTCGCTTCTGACTTCCGTTTCATTGACTACCTCTGTTGGTTTCATTCCTCTGTTTCCCTGCACGTAATATATTTCTTATTTAGCTGTTTTGCGTATAGCACTTCTGGTTTTTGCCCGTTTTTCCACTACTTCATCCTCCATTCCTTTTTCTTCTTTATGGTTTCGGCTACCTTCCCTCCTAGTGTTTTTATTCCATCTTCTCTTGCTCTTTCTAAGTTCACACTGTACACTTTCTTCACTTTTGTCAATGTTATGCACATTTGCATTGTAGCTGACACGTGATTGATATTGTAATGAAGACCTGGTAGCCCTTGGGAGTTTTTTTACTGCATTTACGTATCTATCACCCATCAAAATTTAACCCAGTTGATATTCAGTTCAGTATCTTGATGAGGTATGTCTATCGCGTCGTCTTTTGTGGTTTGTCAACCGCATATTAGTGACAAACATTTTCTTGCTCCGACAAGCTTCAAGTAACATTTATCCTCTCACGTTCTCTTCGCTGCCTTCTCCAGTTGCAGCATTCGAATCTCCTTTTACAGTCCTGCAGCATATGTTGGTATAGTGGTTCTATTACTTCACCTTCACAATATTATGTACTCGCATTAAAAAGTGTAAGAAAGAATGCAGTCTTTTGTCCTTTCTCTTCAGTCTGTACACTGAGATGTTGACTTCAGCGAAAGTGAGGATAAACTGCAGGACTTGTTGAACGAAATGAACAGTGTAATGAAAACAGAATATGGACTAAGAGGACACCGAAGAAAAACGAATGTAATACAGAACAACGCAAATGAAACTATTGCGCTAGAATTAACATCAAAGATGGGAATAACAAAGTCAAATTTCTATTTAGGGAGCAACAATACGCATGACGGACAGAGCGAGGGGGATATAAGAAGAAAGCTAGCACAGATAAATAGGATATTTATTGCTAAAAGAAATCTATTAATATCAGCCCTCAATTTAAGGAGGAAATTTCTCAGAATTCTTTGTAAATAAAGCGTGGACACTGGTAAACCGAAAAGAACAGATTCTAAGAGTTTTCGATGTGGTACTGTAGATATTCAAAGTTATGTGGACTGGTAACAGATGGAGGAGGTTCTCCGTACAATAGGAAATGAAAGGTATGTGTAGAAACCACTGACAAAAAGGTGGGGGAGGACGATAGTAACTTGTTAAGACATCAGGAAATAACTTCAGTGACACTAGAGGGAGCTATAGAAGATAAAAACAAAAGGGGAAGATAAAGACTGGAATACATATTTGGCAAGTAATTGAGGAATTTGGGTGTTACTGTGAGATGAAGACGTTGGTACAGAAGATGAGATGATGGTGGGCCGCAGAGATTTGATGTCGGTGTTTACGTTTCAGTAAACGTACGTTTACAGTATACAGGTCCCAGGATACGTAGTTCCCAAGGCGCCTACGTTTGTATCGTATCAAGAGTATCTACTTGACCTTCCAGTTGGTTTCCGTGTATAGCTGCGAGAGGCTATGCTGCCGAAATCCAGCGCCCTTACATAGGTCGCCTACTTTTGCCCCACTTCCAAAGAACGGCTTAGACAGTAACTGCGCATTCAGTGGTACCTCAGACATAGAAGCTTGTAACTACGCCTGGACACTAGCAGAAGTGTCAACTGCACACTGTTGGTCCCCACAACTGAAAACATGGCCTGGTGCACGTTTGCAGAATGTGGTGGGATGGGTGAGAACAAACGGACGGTACTCAAATAAGACAAGGAGCCATATTCCTTCACGTTGTTTTATCTTATAAACAACTCAAATGTGCCCTGATGTGTTGTTGGGGTTTTAGTGTCTTTCACGTATGTGTTGCCTTCTGCAACCTGATGAGGAACCGTTATCTTTTGAAACGCCTTGTTGACATGTGTTAAGTACGATTAAAGTGGTTGAACGCTACCAATTAGTGCTAATAAAGTATACCAACCGCTACCTCATACACGACAAATGGATAATATTAAAGGTCCTTATTGGTGGTAAGTGTAGATGGCAAACGATGATGAGAACATGCTCTGAGAAATACACGTGGTGGTGGCAGCCATATGGTGTCGGCAGCTGGTTGATAACATCCTGACACTTGCCTGGAGCAGAAGTCATTGTTCTGTGTACCCCACCGCACATCATAGCTAATGTAAACAACAGCGCCAATCCTCCGAGTAAGGTAACGATATTTTTTTCATTTCTACATGACTGAAAGACTTTGTATAAGTATTAGACGCTCTATCTTTATTTATTCATCTATGAATAATATAATGGATGTCGATCATGGTGCTTCGCAAAATAGTTCTATTCTGTAACAGTGTGACATAAGTATCCAACACAGGGTTCCTGCTGTTCGTTCACGTGTTATTACAGCTATAATAACACTTGAATGGATAGCATAAACTTTGTGTTTGTCTGATAAAATAGATGAAATTTGTGTGTAGCTGTTCAAAAAAGCAATGGAAAAAAGAATTGTTTTAACGCATTAAGGCAAAGGATGCAACACTACAGATTCAGAAACAACGAAAAATGTAGCATACATGGTCTGAAACTTCTTTCGGTAAAACAAAACTAGTGACACTGTGTCTTGCATAAGGCGGCGTTTAACTACAAGCATAGAAAGTAAGAAGACCTACAACACCTAAAACATGATCATTTCACAATTCATTGCACGCTGGTCTTAATAAGATTCGTTGTCAGTTGGCTTTCGTTTCGAAATCCTCGGACGTCATTTGTTCAATGACTTTTCTGACCTTTCCCCAGCATGCACTGCTAAAATTTCTGAAAGTTTCACCACCCACTGCCGGCGTTGGACTTTGACAATTCCAGTCACTCGTGGTACCAAAACGTTAGAAAAATTAATAGAAAAACATAGGCGATAGACCCCGGGACGGAAGCCAACAGACAAAGCATCAGCAAGTAGTCACGAAGTCCCAACAATTTCGAAGTTCTCAATGTATTCTAATAATTTCGCTGTCATTTGTTTCAAACGTCTTTCCAGATATTTTATCCGAGCAAACATCCACATTCTACAGAGCATACCAGGTGTGGTGTCACCGCCAGACACCACATTTGCTAGGTGGTAGCCTTTAAATCGGCCGCGGTCCGCTAGTATACGACGGACCCGCGTGTCGCCACTGTCAGTGATTGCCGACCGAGCGCCGCCACACGGCAGGTCTATAGACACTTCCTAGCACTCGCCCCAGTTGTACAGACGACTTTGCTAGCGAAGCTACACTGACAAATACGCTCTCATTTGCCGAGACGATAGTTAGCATAGCCTTCAGCTACGTCATTTGCTACGACCTAGCAAGGCGCCATTACCAGTTAATATTGAGATTGTGAAGCATGTACAGTCAAGAGAGATGTTCTCCAATTATGGATTAAAGTTAAGTATTTCACCATCTGCGTCCGTTTTTCTAAGTTCTAATTTTCTTGTCATTTTCCAAACCTCACGCCAGCCTGCGTGAGCTTAAACGCGTGCCTTTCGGCTTTCTCCAAACCCCGTGAATTCGCTCCTGCCAATTCACATGGTTTCCATCGCTAGTCACGTTGGCTGTACAACTGGGGCGAGTGCTAGGAAGTGTCTATAGACCTGCCGTGTGGCGGCGCTCGGTCGGCAATCACTGACAGTGGCGACAAGCGGGTCCGTCGTATACTAGCGGACCGCGGCCGATTTAAAGGCTACCACCTAGCAAGTGTGGTGTCTGGCGGTGACACCACAGTAGGTCCTGAAGACTTCGAGAGACCTCGTCATGATACTGGACGGAGACATCAGTGTGGTCACAGATATATTACATCTTCCGTACTCCTGCTTCCAACCTCAGCTCGTGGAAACATATTAAGGAGATCGTACTCTTTTACCCTAGCTTACGATTTCTTTAATATGTTAATCTTGATTTGCGCACTTCCAAATAGTGTCACGTTCCCAGAGACTCACTATGTGAACATGCGCTGTGTGGTGATCATTAAGTCAATTCTGTCCTCGTCGACTCTTTAATACTTAGAAAATGAAAAACATTGGTTGTTATTCGTAGACTTTACAGGTAATTTAAGGTTCATTCTTGCTCTTCAAAGAGCAGCGTTTCTTAACACAGGTACATGGGTATCGGCAGGAGGATCTGATTAAGTTATGTGCCGTGTCCGTTACCGCTGTGCTTATAAGTAACCTGTATTAGAGGTACAATTACACGGCGACACCTACACACTAACGTGTGAAAGATATGTGATCCGAGATTTTCACTGTGATCGGGGGAGCTTAAAAATGCTAAACGGAGTGTAATTAGCTAATGGAAAAAGAGCATGAATTAAGGTGTTCATTCAAAAATAAAAGCAACCTACCCTAGAACAATGACTTCCCTCAACAAATTCACGCCGCTGTCGCAATGTATTTACGTGTGGTTCACAATTCATCACAAAATCTTCGCAACTGCATTATCAGCGAAATATAGCACTGCACCGAAAATAGCTCGTTCGATTGCTGTGTTTTAACTGGTCCTCATTTGATAGGTCACTTGAGTGCTGTATTGCTATTAGTCAGTATTATCTTAGCGTAGTAAACTTGATGGTTTACAAATACTTTCCAAACTCTGCTCGACATATTGTGAGACTACCACGAGTATTCCACTTCGGCATGTCTGCAGAAATGTCACGATTTCAACAAGAGGTGCTCTACTGGTACATATTTGGTGTGATACACCCTTGTACTTACCACACATACAATTTCACACCTGGCGTAGACTTGAATATACATTCTCTTCGCGTTTTTACGATGATACATAAGGCTGTGAGTCTAGTGTTCGCACAGGCAAGAAGAGCTGAATCAACCCATACATTATCGATCTAATCTGGAATGCGTAAGGGAAAAGGAAGTATTTCCTGATTTATGAGAAATCGTATATCATCACACAACAGCCAGTCACATTTAAAAACGAAAGAATTAATATTGTTCTACTTGAACTCTGTTCTCGTTTCTGCCTTCACATCGCTAGCAATACAGGGAAAGAAATTGTTACCGAGCCTACATTAGCCTACAACCTAGTCTCCCAAACTTCCAGCGCAACTGACAGAAATACTTTCAACACAATACACCATCTGTTTATCACCTGCAATGATATTCCCGACTTTCTCATACCTGAAACTTCCTGGCAGATTAAAACTGTGTGCCGGACCGAGACTCGAACTCGGGACCTTTAACTTCCGCGGGCAAGTGCTGTACCAACTGAGCTACCCAGGCACGACTCACGCCCCTTCCTCACAGCGTTACTTCTACCAGTACCTCGTCTCCTACCTCCAGACTTCACAGAAGCAAGGTTCGCACGCACACGTGAATACACACGCAAATATTGCTGATAAATCTCTTTCTGTTAATAAAGTTTCAGATATAGTTTCTAACATATAGAAGAGCTTGCAATGAGGAGTTTACTATAGCCTACTTAGTGAGAGCAGTACTATAAAAAGCATTCGTTCGCCTTCTTGAACTTGTACATCTGTCTTGCCACTTAAGCTGCAGGCTTTCACGTTCTGTGGTCATAAGTCTTATACGCCGTATTTTTAGATACCGCTAATAGTAAAGCTGATCATACGAATTTATCTCGAGGAAAGGACCACTGAGTTCAGCAGAATTAGCCATTTCGTTGTGTTGTGAATGAAATAAACACCGGACACTTGTGTAATATCCTACAACATTTATTAGTTTACGAATAATTTTTCGGCTGTTCAGCCATCAAACAGAGATACAAAGATAAATATGTGTGGCTGTGAAATGGTTGTGAGATCAAAAATTTTACAGTAGTATAACTACAGATATCTCTGTTGTATTACTAAGATGAAAATTTCTGGTGTTTGATTTTAGACTAAAACGATATTAATTGTCTCAGTCAAAACGCGATGTAGGTTAGATAAGACATGTGATAAATTAAATAATGAAGTACATGATAGATTACAAAAATATTATGAAAGTATTCTGAACAGTATAGAGGAAAATTTGGTGAAACGTTCCAAGTGGGGTGACCGGACAACATAACTTTGTCCGTAACGGTTCCACTATTACAAATAGGATAAATCTGACAAATGATACCAAAGAGGTAAATAAAAGATCAGCAATAATACAACGTAAAATTTTATCAGGGCAAGTGCTTCTTATAAAGGGAAAAATGGGACAATGTATTTCATCTTACTTTCTTTGTGGATGTTATGTAAAACGTGTTGCATGTAGTAACGGTGGCCTTCTTTAGACAAGCGACCTGCAAACGTAGAGCCTCCTTTCTTAAAGTCTCCAAGTTCTGTAGTGTTCCTACGAGTGAGTAGATATTGTCTTGTCTGACTGGCCGATATAGAATTTTCCGCAGTTGAAAGTGGTTCTAAAACAGAGTTCTGGCTTTGTCAATCAGGAAAATGTGTCTTAGTGTTGTGAGCATAAAATGAAGTCTGGATGTTCCGGGATCCAAGCTTTGCGGTCACATGCACAGAGATTTTTCCTAAGTATGGAGCTGTGCACCGTTTATTGAGGTTCAAAACAATTCCAATTGATTATTCAGTCTCACTTGCACATTTTTTAGCGCGTGTGGTGTTCATAGCTCTCTGACTCATCTTCAACTCTATGCAGTTGCGTGAACAACCCTTCGTATGCGTTTCAGACCCTCACATGACAGTACTATAGTGAAGAGTTCTTAATAAGATGAGTCGAGCACAAGGTAATGAATATTTTTTTAAGCATTATGGTCTTCACGGTGGTTGAAATGTATCCGGTCCTTAGGCGAATTTGATTGGCTATATTTAATTCTGTTTGGAAGTTGTCATCGCTCATGGGATAAGACATTCGTTGGTGTATCACTGAATGAAAGCCAGATTACTTGTGGTTCACTGGTTGGTAAGTACAATGCCAGTGGTGGTAGAGATCCGCAAATCTTGTATGTATGAGTACGATGATTGATATTTATGGTCTATTCTAAAACACTCCATTGCGAATTTGATACGCCGGTGCCTAAAATTTAGCTGCTTCAGGAATGTTTGTAATTGACTGGTAGTACCTGGCCATATGCATAACACAATATCAACATACCTAAACCAGCATCCGACCATGGAAGAGGGCGGATTATTTTACAAGAAACGTTTTTCAAACTAGGCGATGAAGAATGGACTGATTGTGGATCTCACAGATAAACAATTTAAGTGTCTGTATATTTTGTCATTGAAATAACAAAAATTTTGTGCGTAGCAACACAGCAGCATCTAATTCATTCTGCATTTGGGATAAACCCCACAAATTATTTAGTCCTAAGCATATACTCAGTAAAATAGCTTATAGTTTCAAGATTTACAGGAAGCATACCACATCTGCCAACGTAATATGTACCAATTCTTAACACTCTGTGATCCACAAACGGGCTATCTTTCATTCAATGGTAGTTCCCTCCACGAGCGATGACAACTTCGAGAGTGAATTGAATGCGAGTATGATCAAAAAAACTGCCACACTCCTTGCAGTTCCATGTTCGGATTTAGCTTTTCAAGTAACAGCCATTTTTTTCTACAAGAGGTCCTAGTTTACAGGGTAGATACTTGGCCAGGTTTTATGTGGGCGAATCAGTTCCACTTGTTATCGGCGTTAATGAAAGGTCTTATTCGCATATTTGTTGCACCCAAATGATCAAACGTGTGTGAATTTCCTAAGGGATCAAACTGCCGAGGTCATCGGTCCCTAGACTTACACACTACTTAAACTAACCTATGGTAAGACCAACACACACACATGCCGCGAGAGGACTCGAACCTCCGGCGGAAGGGGCTGCGCAATCCGTGACATGGCGCCTAAGACCGCGCGGCCACTCCGCGTGACTTTGTTGCAATCAGTAAACTATAATGGGAGTACAGCTCTGAGCATGAGTCGCTTGGCTGTGCCAGCGTCAATTCTTCAGTCTTTGGTTAAAGTCTGTGTGCTTCTGATAATCTTACTTGGAGGGTCTGCCCTCAAATACTTGCTCAGTCAGTCTCGTCTCCGTACTGCGCGACTGCACGTTGCCCTGCATGACGGTATAATTGCCTTTATCCGCTTTTAACATCACCACTTCGTCCCCTTTGGATCTGTAATAACTTGCCGTGCCTAAGCAATTATATTAACAAAGAGATGCTACGAAGCAGTCGTAGCTTTAACAAAAATGATCACATCTGTGATCTGCAAACTTTTTCAAATTATGTTCCAATGTTACTTATTGTAAGAACTATTCTGAAAGTTTTTCTGTAAAAAGTGCAACACACTGTTCGCTATACGCATGTATAATAATTCTGTCCCAGCACGTGAGTGCAGCATTAAGTAGTCGTTTCATAGCACCGACAACTACTATATGCATTTTCTGTTTTGGGATTATTATCAAAGAGAATAAATAAACTCATTAGACACCAAGTGCCCCGTAATAGTCATAATTAACCTTACAAATTGCAGTGTGAGTGCAAAAATGCTGACAGATTATATGGTAGTCAAGGAGACTGATAAACAGATTGGTGTTGAGAAATCGAAGGGAAAGGAAATTTTGCATAGTACAATGATATGAAAAATTCACAGCACCATAACCTAAAAGTACTGGTCTGTATCACGAACGTTTCGGAGTGCGTGGTCAGCACAATGAGACGAAGCAGTGGACGAGCTTATACCGGTATGTAGGTCTGGTATAACACTTAACAGTAGGAATCTGTTCCCGCGGTAATAGCGCTGATTTTCCGCAGTGGTTTTAGAGAGGCGCCTCGAGCACTCACCTGTCCTGACCCGTTGTTCTTTCCCGCACACCGCGCCCTTTGCAGTAAACGAGGGACGCTTGGGGCCAGTGGTCTCTGCTCATAATTAACGTAATGAGCTGTTCGCATTTTCCCAGCTTTAATTACATTAAGCAATCGAATATATTCTGTGCATTCCGACGATCCGCTTAGTCGAGGCACGTTGGTTCCGATTATGGAACTGAGAGATGCGTTTTTAATCCTGCTGTGATATAATTAATTACTGTCAGCACTAAACTTAATTACTTACGTTAGTTCCTTCTGGGACCAGCCTTACCCCAACGAGACCTAATATGAGCGAGAGAAACGTCAACAGCATTTTATGAAGTGCCAATAGTCTTCTTAAGGGGAGATGGAATTTACACGAGTAAAGTAATATATGCCTTTTGCCACCTGTAGATTGTCATCCACTCCGAATTTCGAAGAATCCCAATCCATATGCACATACCCTCCATTTCATTACAGAATTTTACCACCCCCCTCCCACCCCAAGCTCCCCCCCCCCCCCACACACACACATACACCCACACAGTCAACCTGCATTTTAGTTTGCTACGTTCTGATTATTTTTGTATTTAATTCTTCATAAATGCACTATAGCACGTTGAAAAATACTGCTGAGAAAATTTAAGTTCGAAACTGGAAGTTATTTCCATTGTTCAAGTGCCAAGTTGTTCCACCACGTAAAACTGATTAATATTTAATAAGTAGTTTTAATTTCTAGTTGATCTTACTCTGTTATTGAAGAAAGGTTTTAATGCCAACAAGAAAATTTCAGAAATTGTTAATTCGAAGATCTGGATTAATTAATACGAGCAACCTTATCAATTCCTTTAATTGTGATGTTGGTTTACAAACTCGGCTTGATGTATTGTTGTTATTTCTTTCCTTGTGATACATGTGTGACATGATGTAGAATTACGTAATAAAAAGTTGTATGAGAAAGTCGCTGTTTTTCATTAAGACAATATGCTAAGCCTCTGACACTTACCGGTATTATTCTGTTAGCTGATATTATCATGAACCGCTTGTTGTACAGTTACGTGGTAAGTGTTAGTTGAACTGCAATATCTTGAGAAGAACAATGTTGATTCAAGTGTAAATATCGCTGGTATTCCGTCTGGTTTCAAGTAAATTTTCTCAGTTATGTATTATAGTCACGGTGGTATTAATGATCCAAGTGCTTGAATTAAGTACACATTTATTTTCGCATTAAGCTGAGTCTTAGAGAGACAGACACTTTTCGTCCATCGTGTGAAGAATGGTTCTTATGTTATATAGTATTTCATCCATTTTTATAACTAAATTGCTTTCCTTTTTCCTTTTCTTCCACAAGCTCACATACGCCTCAGATTCGTGTGAGCTGGATAGTCTTCAGGATTGTTGAGACTATGACTTTCTCCAGCACTGTTGACATATGGAAGTCTATTTCTATATATATGGAAGTCTATATATATGGAAGTCTATATATATGGAAGTCTATATATATGGAAGTCTATTTCTATATAACCAAATGTAAGTTTTTCTTCCATGAAATTTCAGCTCATATCTCTTCCGTTTCGACTCAGAGCTTGCGAAGGTCACCTAACGCATGTTTAGAAAGTATTCGTGGAATTCAAAAGTCACTGTCTGTGATTTATTCTCTAATGAAACGAAACAAGAATATCTTCATATGGCAGCTAGACAAACAGTGAATGCTACATATGACACTGCAGAATCTAGAAGTCTTCCAAGCGTGTTACAGGTTACATCATCAATACCGAGGTTTTTAATGTTGTTAAATGTAGAGAAAACATACGTTATTTAGAAAAATTCACAAAAAAACTGATTCTCTTCAGCTGTATTCCTTGTAAATGTCATCTTACTTAGAAAATTCGACATCCTGCTTCATTATTCGAATTGTATTTCTGATTAGTGGCGCGATACTGGATCCATTGACAACGAGGTTCAGCCTATAAGAAGCATAATGAAAATACACAACGTTCGAAATATTAAGTTTGGTCAATTGTTGACGTCCATTAACCGTATTAATCATAGAGGAGCATTCGCCAAATCCAAAACCAATTAGCTTAACTGTTCATAACCTTATAAAATCACAAGTTTGTGTGACCAAAAACCATCATCAAACGCCTTATTTTCAACCAGAATATTGTGTTATATGTATAATGCTCAGTTATCACTTTGGGTCATACTCTATTTTGGAAATGTTGCAAACTATATACCCTTCACTAGCTATAGATAGGTTTACGCAGAAAACAACTACAATTTCAGTCCCTCAGTTACGAAAATTGCTTGTTGCTTCGTGTTCGAAATACCGGGAAAAAGGAATGGATTACGGCTGCATCCCCAACACCTCATGGACTAATTAAAACGACCGGGAAACTTTATGATACAAACATGAGGAACACTCCACTCAGCATGTGACGGATACCGTGTTGAAGTCCACGTTGCTGATGTACTAAATGTTATCTAGTAAAGACCTACTGACGGAAAGCCAAAACAAATTGAAGATTAATTAAACTCGATTACGACAGTTATCTGCAGTGAAGACATTTTTCGTCCACAGATGTTGTGTCTAAGATTACTCAACATGCAATAATTATGAACAAGATTTATCTTACAACTTCCATGATGCTGGGAGAAATTGCGGACGTCATGCAACTCGTTAGAAAGAATATAGAACAATTTATTCCTTTGTTATGATATACATTTCACAAAACGTCTTTCTAATTGTGTCTATTTCGAATAGCTGTAGGCTTCATCATGACTCATACCTGATGATCATCGACATACTGTGCTATTCCAAACCTGTTAGTTCATAATCATGGACTATTATCATACATGGCTTTACTTAATTGGCAAAATGAGTGATACTTGATCCAAGATTATGAAATAATATATTGCGGTTGCCAGCGTGGTTAATGACATAGCCTAAAGTGATTCGGCACCGATAGCGATTAATAAACAATATTACATACACCTTCGTGAAGCGTATATCAAATTAATGAGAAAAAAATAGTTCCGTTCTGCGTAAAAACTGAGTGAGCTTGGTTTCTCAATCACACAGGTAGTTTCAGGAAGTCGTTCCTACACCAGAGACAACCACGAGCCATCTAAGATCCAGAGAACAACCGTTACAAAGCTTTCATTTTGAAGCATCACTCATTTGTCCATTAGTGGTTTCTTTTTGCAGTCATACCAGCAACACGTGACCCAGTACCTGAAAATACGCGACCACATTCACCGCAGTTCCTTCAGTGTAAAGTCGATATTCTCGTTGTGGGCACAGTTGGGTCATTTATTCAGTGCAGCCGGCCGCATTTCGCTCGGCTCTCGTGGATGAGTAGGTTACAAGCGTCGCTTGTGGCGTTCGGCTCTGGCGGCCTATGTAGCGAATACGCCCCTCAGCAAATCTGTGCACACCCCCCTCCCCAACCCCCACAGCAAAATTGCTTTCGTTGTCCTGCCGTCACGTCGGAAACGCAGCTCTGACTCACACGGTGGCAAAATTTGACACCATCTGGGAGATACGACGACAGCACTCGTTGAAGTGAATTCCACACAGGGCATGTGAAGAGATCAGTCGAATCAGCATAACCACGATGTGGAAAAAGTGTCAGGTGTGCTGTTTTCCTTGATATCTCTCATGTATAGGCCCTCCTTTTTCTTAGCATTCTGCGGGGTACGAGACAGTACTCGAAAACTGTTTATTTGGGCAACTGTTCCCATGCCAACATATTGTTCGCTGCGACTATTGTTAGAAGAGGCTCTTGTTCTTTCCCAGCCAATGTCAGCTACCAACATCTTATGCAGAATTCTCTAGATATAACCAAAAAACAGAAAAACTGTAACAATGGCGGGGCTATCAACTTACTTAACATGGGGTAAAAAAACTACCCCGAAGTATTGCCATAAAAGCTAAATGTAATAGCAGACAATATGTGATTGAAGAAATCACATGATCTTGTAAGCGGGAGATGTTATCCAGAGGATGTACTTCTTTGACACAGTTAATTGAAGAATGTGAGTAATTCAACAAACCTACGGTATCTGCCCAAAAAGTTCCGAGACGGTAGTGCAGTAACTAGGGTGGCATCATGAAGTAACAGCCATAAGAAACATATGTGCATTCGGACAGTCAGTCATGAAAGATAAGTGTTAAGTAGTGAATCTGCAGCGGTAGTGTGTAAACGTTGACGTGTCAAAAATCCCAATGAAGCAACGAACTGAACATCTCTAAATGGACTGCTGAGGCCAATCTCCAGAATTTCTGAAGACGAGAAAATTGTGTGCAAAATTTGTTTCACGCCCCTTCACTCCATAAAAACAAACTAACGACACATTCACGTTTCTTGCGACTTGACTGAGATGAAAAACGCGACAATTCATTTCTGAAAACTTTCTCACTGCTGCGAGACGTTGTATCATAAGTACGAATTTTTCACAAGACGAGGAAAACAGAATGCGTGTCTGATGGTTCGCCAACACCGAAGATGGTCTGAACGTGACGCACGATTGAACAACACCCAAAGGAAGGACTTTTGTGAGAGCTTCACGTGGTTGTTCACCACTCAAAGATAAGGGAAATTAGAGCTCGTACTGAGGCGTTCAGATAGTCGTTTTTCCCTCGTGTGATTCGCTAGTGGAACAGAGGGGGAGGGGGGGATATGACTTTGGCGCGAATTGTGCCCTCCGCCACACCCCGCTAGGTGGCTAGCGCAGTATATACGTAGATATGTAGATGTAGAACTGTGCGTTGTACACCACTGGGGTGAGGCAACGTAGAACAACTTCTTTTTCTTCCTCTTCTTCTGCTAATTATTGTTGCCTCTGTTTGCTTGCCTCATTCCGTGGATGGACTGGTTCAAATGGCTCTGAGCACTATGGGACTTAACTTCTGAGGTCATCAGTCCCCTAGAACTTAGAACTACTTAAACCTAACTAACCTAAGGACATCACACACATCCATGCCCGAGGCAGGATTCGAACCTACGACCGGAGCGGTCACGCAGTTCCAGACTGAAGCGCCTAGAACCGCTCAGCCACACTGGCTGGCGGATGGACTGGGCCAACTACTGTCCCGTATTTTGTGGATACATCCTTCCCACACGATCCTTCCAATTTCCTTTTCTAACCTTCATCCATTGATTTATATTTTATATTTCACATCTTTCCCTTACCGACAAGTATGTTATTTTGACCCACATGGTTACTCCTCGTATGTGTTAGCTCCTTCATTTCCACAGCCGTTAACTTCTGTTACATGTTTTTCGTTTCTGCTCTAGTTTATGCTGTATATGTGAAAACAAGCCGCACTACTGTTGTATATATATTTTCTCCCCCTCAGTTGTCATAAATTTGTTTCTGCATACTGTATTCCGCAGTCATTCGGCTACCCCAGCTGCCATTGTCACTTGATTTTTCGTTTCCTTGGTTAAGTCTTCAGAGCTGATGATAACAGCCCCTACATATTTGAAGCTCATCACTCGTTCAATTGACATACCATCTACTTGTAATTTACATCGTACTGGTGCTTCTGATATTATCATACCCTCAGTCTTTTAGATGAGATTTGTGTATAATTTTTATCAGCTTTTTTATGAAATTGGTAAGTAACTTTAGCAAGTTATCTTCATTATTTACTGTCAGGACGTCATTACCAGGACAAGATGTAATATATACCACTTTATTTCCAATTTTATTGCCCAGTTTCTTTCTTGTCATGAACGATGTGGTCCATTATTAAGTTCAACAGGTTTGGGCTTAATGACTCTTTTGTTTAATTCCTTTAACTACTACAGTTTCATCTGCTAATCTTTCATGTATTTTAATTTTCGTTTTATTATCTGTTTGCATATTTGTATGATTTTTCACTAATCCCATTGGAACTCTCTCGTGGAATAACGTTTGAAGTATATCCGCCTTTCTAATCCTCTAAAATGTCTTTGACGACATCTGTGACATTAAAACTCCTATCAAATTTTTCATTTATCCGTTCACGAAACATTCTGGGCTGACTGGGTAGAATCATGTACTTCATAGCCTATGCTATACCTTATTACATAGTGGCTAGTTATAAACTACTGGAAATTATGAAAGAGAGAGGAACCCCAGCCCATCTGGAAATTTCTATCAAGATCCTTCATGCCAAATCACAAAAGCAGAGGTAAATGGGTAAACGCAGGCAAACAGCTGCATACCAAGAATTCAAAGATGTTCGTTATGACTTGCTTTATTTAACTTTTGCGTTTATAACATCATTTAAAACTGGAAGAAAAAGGTTTGATTCCGAAATATAGTTGAGGAACGCTGAGCATGAATTTATTATTTGTAGATGACAAAGTAGTTGTAACAAGATCCAGTTCACTAGCGTTATTTGAAACCACTAGACTTTAAGGCACGGTAAAAATTAAATGACTGAACATTTGCATACTTTTACTGTTTCTAACAAACAATGTGTCACAGTGTCTGACGTAATTCACTCTACGGCATTGATCGGTTAAGTGAGTGACTACCAGATGGGTTGACAAATTGTGGTGTAAAGTAGAAATCTTGGTGAGGGTTTCCTATCGTTGATTCACGTTTCCCCTGGTGTATTTTTCACGCTCTTTCTTATTTTGATGATGAAATGATCACTAGCTTGATATAAGGATAGATAGAAAACCATAATCAGCCGCACAAATTGCGAAGCGTGATTGGCAGAAAACATATAGCTCCACGCAGTCTATAAAGATAGAATTCATGAAGTGAATGGTTAACCAAAAGTAAAGTAAAGTGCTAAATACAATCAAGATTGCTGAAAAACGTGATTTATCATCCACTGAGTAATTAGTAAACAAGTCAAACACTGCCTATTCTTTGCGGCGGCTTCATAGAATGCGAGATACTGTTTGCGCTCTGCTGGTCACAGTATTTATCCTCAGCATTGAACCAGCAGGGCGGCGCGGAGTAGCCGAGCAATTTGAGGCGCCATGTCACGGATTGCGCAGTCCCTCCCGCTGGAGGTTCGTCCTCCCTAGGGCATGGGTTTGTGTGTTCTTCTTAGCATAAGTTAGTTTAAGTTAGTTGAAGCAGTGTTTAAGTCTAGGGACCAATGACCTCAGCAGTTTGGTCCCTTAGGAATACACACACATTTTAACTCCTTTTTTCTCTTGTTTTGTTTTTGAACCTGCAGCCACACCTACCTCACATGTTATTTGAGCAATCTACAGCGTGACGAGCCAACTTGATGGCTGGACAGCCAAGCATCTCTCACAGCACATCAACGTTATTTGGTTAATTCAAAAGAGGGAGGAAGAGACCGAACTGCAAGGTCATCGGTCCCTTGTTCTGAATAAAACAATGCCACAAGGGTGAGAGTAAAACAAACGAGACTGACAATATAAACTGAGAGAAAGGAAATACCACATGAACGACGGAAGGGCAACAAACACTTAAATGAACAAAAGGGGAGAAGAAAACGACAGGCAAGAAACAGGTAGAAGAGATTAAAACTACAAAACAGATTACCATGGCTGGCTGACCATGCGAAAAAGAAGGAGAAGCCAGCCACTCTACAACACATTAAGGGGCTCTGGAAAGGCTCAAAATCATGAAAAGTTCAATTTTTACTTTTTTGCGTTTTCTGAATCTGCAGACTCTTACCTTTTAATAGATATATAATTTATTCAATTCCAAAGACTACAACTATTTTTAAATTTTTTTTGAAATGTCTTCTACATGGGCGTGACCCACTGTGGCGCTGTTAAACTGCTGTCAAATGGTGTTATTATTAACGTCAGTGTTCATCAGGTACATTTTAGTGATGTGAGATAAAGTATGTGTTGTGGCTAACCTGTGATGGTTCAATATATATCGCTGGTGTGATTGTCGATTGTTTCATGTTTATTTACTCTGTCGTTATCTCGAAAATATTCGTAATTAATTCTGTTTCTTGAGTATCTGTTTTGTTGAAGTATAATAATGAGTAAAAGTAAAGTTATTAGAAATCCTCTGAAGGCTTTTAAGAAAAGGAGAAATGTGTTATTACTGTAAATAATAACATTCTAACATGGTACGAGCGATGCTTGCTTTAGACAAGGAACGCCTTCGGGCTGCAGACAAGGCTGTAAAGAGTCTAGAAATACAAGCAAGAGTAAACAGGAGGAGGAACAAGAGGAAGCTGGAGGAGGAGTTTGCAGAGGATGAAGATAATCCATCCTATGGACCTGGAATGCACTAAAAAGTTAATCCAATCTTGGTCGCTCGATTCCCAAAACTTTTATTTTCTCATACTAATTACATGTTTTCTAAGAATCTTCCAAACATATTTGTTTCAAACTTTCAGTAAATGTTACACAGTACCTTCTGCATAATTTAACACAGCCTTTTTCCAAAAAACTGTATATTTTTGAATATATAAATAAATAATTGCAAAAAAAATGTTGCGAATTTTCATTACAATTGAAAAAAAATCGTCTTTAATAACTGAACTAAAATTTTGTGAAATCCCTGTGTTAAGTTGTAGCCCATATTCCAATAAATAATCTGTAAAAAGTTCAACTTCCTACCTCAAATACTTTGTGAGGAAAGATGTAATTTATAAGGGTTATTTTAACATTGCAAGTATAGGGCGTTCCGGAGCCCCTTAAAATCTCCACCCTCAAAGCACTAGGGTGGAGGACACAGAGGGACAAGGAACATGCGCTACAACTTAGATCAAATGATAAAACCCACCCTCACGAATAAAATGTAAAACTAAATAAGTCGATGATGTGTTGTCCGATAAAATTAGCGGCAACGAGTCCGGTAACCGTAGATTTCCTCTCGTGGCAGTAAAAGTGAGACAGTGCACCAGAGTACGGGCCACTGTCAACCGGGCGCCGCATCGACACTGGGACAAGTCTTCACGGCGCAGGAGGTTGCCGTGGGTCGCGCAAGCGCGGCCAATGCCGAGCTGGCAGAGTCCCTGCGAGAGGCCCACATGGAGGACTGCCACACATTCGTAGTCTCCTTAATGGCACGCAGTTCTTTGTTCCTACTGAGACTACGCCATTCCGTCTCCCAAAGCCGAAAAATCTGGCGGCGTAGAAACGAACGCAGGTCAGCTATAGGAATGCCGATCTCCATAAGCGGTTTTAGTGTAGACTGTTTGGCCAGCCTGTCAGAAAGTTCGTCGCCTGGGATTCCGACATGTCCTGTGGTCCACACAAACACTACTGAACGACCAGACCGTTCCATGGCGTAGATAAGGTCCTGGATGGTGGCTACCAAAGGATGACGAGGGTAGCAGTGGCCGATAGCTTGTAGGCTGCTCAAGGAGTCAGTACACAGAAGAAACGACTCCCCATGGCATGAACGGATGTGCTCAAGAGCAGGAGATATAGCCACCAGCACTACAGTCAAAACATTGCAGCCATCGGGCAAAGAATGCTGTTCAGTATGTCCTCCATGGGCATACGCAAAGCCGACGTGACCATCAGCCATCGAGCCGTTGGTGTAAACCACTTCATGGCCTCGGTACACGTCAAGAATCGAGATGAAGTGACAGCAGAGAGCGGTTGGGTGAACTGAGTCCTTTGGGCCATGTGAAAGGTCAAGGCGAAGCCATGGCATAAGTGCACACCATGGAGGTGTACGTGAATGGACCTCGAGTATAGCTGGTTAAAGCAAGGACTCCAGTTCAGATAGAAGTGATCGGACGCGGACTGCTATTGTAAGCCCTGACCTGGGTCACCCATGTAGCAGATGAACCGCCGTGGGTGGGAAAACGAGACGGCAATTCGGATGCGCAGGAGAACTAGGAACGTGTGCAACGTAACTAGCGAGCAGCTGTGCACGCCTGACCTGCAGTGGAGGGACTCCAGCCTCCTCCAGGACGCTGGTCACCGGACTCGTCCTAAAGGCTCCCGTCGCTAGTTGAACGCCACAGTGGTGCAGTGGGTCAAGTAAACGCAACGCAGAAGCGCCGCCGAACCATAAACGAGACTCCCATAGTCAAGGTGGGATTTAACAAGGGCTCTGTAAAGCTGCAGCAGCGTAGAGCGATCTCCACCCCAGTTGGTGTTGCTCAGGCAGCAGAGGGCATTGAGGTTCTGCCAGCACTTAAGCTAACGAAGGTGAGGAAGCCAATTCAATTGAGCGTCGAAAACCAGTCCTAAAAACGGTATGTCTTCACTACAGTGAGGGAATCTTCAGTAAGGTAAAGTTCTGTTTCCGGATGAAAGCTACGACGCCAACAGAAGTGCGTAACACACTACTTTGCAGCTGGAAACTGGAAGCCGTGGGCTAGAGACCCTGACTACGCCTTGTCAATGGCTCCCTGTAGGCACCGTTCAGCAACACCAGTACTGGTGGACCAGTACGAAATGCAGTAGTCTACATACAGAGATGGTGAGGTGGACGGCCCTACAGCTCCTGCTAGACCGTTAATGGCCACTAAAAATAGAGATACATTCACTACAGAGCCCTGTAGGACCCCATTCTCCTGGATATGGGGGGGGGGGGAATTTGGCAGGCACCAGCTTGGCCACGGAAAGTATGAAGTGACAGTAAATTCTGGATAAATACCGGGATATAATGTGGCAAGGATACGACGTCGCAAGGTGGTGTCATACGCTTTTCATAAATCAAAAAAGACAGTTGGCGTCTGGAAAAGGCTGTTCTGGTGCAGACTCGAGGGAAACAAGATTATCAGTGGTAGAGCGACCCAGGCGGAAACCGCTCTGGCATACGTTCCAGCAGCTTATAAAGAACATTGTTAAGGCTGTCGGGCTGATTGCTATCCACATAAAGCGGGTTTTTGCCAGGATAGAGCACTAGTATAATGGTGCTATCCCGCCAGTGCTATAGAAAGACGCCATCGCACCAGATACAGTTGAAGATCATGAGGAGATGTCGCTTGCAGTCAGACGAGAGATGTTTAATCATCTGACTGTGGATCCGATCTGGCCCAGGAGCTGTGTCGCAATGGGCAAGGGCACTGCGGAGCTCCCACCCTGTGAATGGGGCGTTATAGGGTTCACTGTGGCATGTAGTGAACGAGAGGACTTTCCCTTCCATCCGCGGTTTGAGAGTGAGAAAGACTGTGGGGTAATTCTCTGACGCAAAGGCGCGAGAATAGTGGACAACAAAGAGATCGGCAATCTCGTTTGCGTCGGTAGATTACACGCAGTTTATGTTAATACAAGGAACATCTGTTGGGGTCTGGTACACAAAAACTCGCTTGACCTTTGCCCAGAATTGGGAAGGTGACATATGGCATCCAATGGTCGAGACTTACCTCTCTCAACACTCTTGTTTCGGTCTGTGGATAAGCTGGCGGGCCGGCTGGAGTGGCCGAGCGGTTCTAGGCGCTACAGTCTGGAATCCTGCCTCGGGCATGGATGTGTGTGATGTCCTTGGGTTAGTTAGGTTTAAGTAGTTCTCAGTTCTAGGGCACTGATGACCTCAGAAGTTAACTCCCATAGTGCTCAGAGCCGTCTGAACCATTTTTGATAAGCTGGCGAACGCGGACGCGGAGCCGCTTGAAGGCTGTGAGGTGCTCCTTAATTGCCTCAGCGACTTTCGGTGACCACCAAGGGACTGTCTTTCGCCGGTAGCACCCTAAAGAGTGAGGGATCGCGTTTTCCGCCGCAGAAACGATCGTTGTAGTTACCTGCTCAACCACCACATCAATGTTACCACGTGGGGGAGATTCAATGGCGACAGCAGAGGTGCCTTGTTTAAAGCCCACCTGGGCAGGCGTCCGTGGGTCTGACGCCGGTGCAGTGGCAGGAAGATGGGGAAGTGGTCACTACCACACAGGTCGTCATGTGCTCTGCAGTGGATGGATGGTGAGCAGTGACAGGAAGATGGGGAAGAAGTCACTACCGCACAGGTCATCGTGTGCTCTTTGGTGGATAGATGGGAGAAGGCCAGGACTGCAAAACGAGAGATCAGTGGCAGAATATTTGCCATGTGTGGGGGCACCTGCGTTTATTTGTGACAGTAAATTTTCGACATATCTACCCCGGCCAGTAAGCACAGTGCCACCCCACAAGGGGCAATGAGCGTTAAGTAAGAAAGGTTTAGTGAGTTGATCAATCAGTGCGGCCAATTCGTTCAGGGGTACTGCACCTTCTGGAGGAAGATGAACGTTGCACACAGTTATTTCCTGTGTCGTCCTTATGCTGACAGCCACAGGTTCAAGAGAGGTTTGAAGGGGCCCAGGTTCACTGCATACTGAGTTCAGGACATAGACATAAAGTCCACCTGACACTCTATTATAGCCACTGCAGTTCTTGTAATATCCCCAACAGCCATGGAGGGCAGCGATCTGCATTTACAGGAACGAGGTTTCCAGAAGGGCAATGCAGAAAGCAGGTGTAAAGCTTAAGAGCTGCCATAGCTCAGCCAGGTGGTGGAACAAAACCTTTAGAATTCCACTGGAGGACGATGTTATCGTTAGGCTGGGACGGCAAGAGGCATGCAAGGAAGCAGGTTATGCCTCAGAAGCTGGGAGTATAATTTTTAGTAAACCACTACATAAATGTATGATAATGTATACGGCGTGCTATGTGACCCAGTAACAAAAGTGTGGACGATTGGCTATTAACAGGTAACGGTCGATGGAGATGATTTAATAATTCACAATGTGGGAGTCCTGGAAGTGAGGGAATTATACAATCTATTGTTTAAAATTAAACCGCGTGAAATTCCAACAAGGGCTATAAATAGGCACATATCGTCAATTGTGCATTCGATGAAAGTAACAGTGAATGAATATTGAGTGACTATGATGTGTATACTGGTCTGGGAGAGAATGAAAACGCACGTGAAATTCATGATTGGAAGACAGACATCACCATATCGCCAGTAAATAATGATTGCGCTCACCAGAATAATACAAAAGAATTGTTGGAACGATTATTATTCTTGCAATAATTCACATGATTATTAAAAAATATCTACAGAAGCAGAACTTCAAGAAGCATTGGAGTTTACGATGGCTGTCGAAAATAATTAAGTGAAAGAGTCATCTGCAAAATGGGAAGCAGCGGATGAGAACATTTCTTTAGTTGAATTATGTCCACCGAAAGTGAGTTTCGCTTATTTGGAAACTGTTCAGTGTTTATTTTATGCAAGTACCTTTGAACATAACGCCATTTTACACAAGTGTCGTTGAACATGACGCCAACTGAAGAGATGTTTACGTTTTTTTTTTTTTCCTTAAATACCACATATCGTCTAACTTGGCACCATTTCAGATCAAGTTTGTATAATTTCATCGTCACTTTCTGATTGAGGGCATCGTTTTAATGTCCACAAAAATACTATGCTATGACTGGCAGTCTCATTGCACTGGCAGGTAAAATTCTAGGCTGTTGCTGCCAGAGAGGGGAGGGGGATGGGGGATGGTGGAAACAGTGTGGCTTGCCAAGTAACATTTGTGATAATTTTTGATCATGTTTACTCATATTAGAAGCAAGGGGCAATCTGTCATAACTCATTAGAGAAGGCAAACTTCTGTGCCAAGGTCGCTAATAGTAACATTTATTCTCGATAAACGATTTCACTGATTAAAGTCATCGTTTGCAGATCTGGAAAGCATTTATAGTGTCACTATATACTAAACAGTTGTAACATTCAGTGTCAGGTACAATAAAAAAAAACAGTAGAAAAACAACATACCTCGACAGATAGGGTGTTGCACGTGCCTTCAAATATCAGTAAATGCACTGTTTCTTCTAAATTCATTGCAGCCAGGCGCCGCTATACTGGCAGCCATTATTAGTAAAGGATAGGAACTGACAATTGGATCGACAGGTGTCGCTTGTGCATCATTTACTTCAAATCATTTATGTCATTGCATTACAGTGTGCTAGCTAAAATGCGGACAAAAATAAATCTAATACATGTTTACAAAATTATTGCCAGTTAATAATTAAGACAGACTCTGAAAATATATTCTTATAGCATCAATTAGGCAATGTACTTATGTAGAAGATGAAATTAAATTGGATACAATCACCACAAACGGATAGGCAGTACATTAGTTAACAAATTATTTAACAATTTACAAAGAGCCACAGACACACGTACGTAGTCATTACAATATTTAATTTATTTCTGCTTTCTCTGTATTCTACTTGATACTGTACAACACAACTAGTTTATACGTAGTTACACTGTATAAATGCTTTCCAGATCAGAAGATGGTTACCTTCAATCAGCGAAACTGGTTACAGAGAATGAAGATTATTATTAGCTATCTTGTCTAAGAAGTTTGTCTTTAGTAATTTATTAACGTAAATCTCCCCTTTCTTCTCAAAATGGGTAAACTAAAGGCTATTGTGGACGCCAGACTCTGAGGGAAGCACACAACTTTCTCACATTGCAGAAGGAAATTACAAAACCTGCTCTCACATTACCTTCAGCAAGTGCCTCCAGCTGCATATTACACTAAAATATGCAAGAACATACATTAAGAGGTCTTCTAGAGCAGTAAGTGAAGTTAATGCCAAGTCTCAAATTACGTGGAGCAAAATGCAGATAACAGAGTTTTACAAATCAGTTCACATATTGCAGGTCAACTTAGGCAAGGTAGAAGAGGTTTTAAAAATTACGTAAACTAAGGCTCAATTTAATGACATGCAGAATTTCTTTAAAGGCAAATTACAAAAACTGCTACATCACGTGAATGATAGGCACAGGGTTAAGTTGAAAGGGTTACTGGCCGGGGGCAATAGAACCAGCGCGTTAACGGTGGAACACGCTTCTACTTTTGCCAACACATAGAGAATCTTAGTGATATTTGTTTCAGTGAGGCAGAAGTTAAACTGCTAGAAAAGGGCTTGCACAACAATATACCAAGAAGATGTAGAACACACCATGTCAAAGAAATTATAGCTCAGACTGAAATGGCACTGCTCTTCCGATATGAAGTAAAGTATAGCAATGGCAGTAAAATCAGCTAACATTATCAGTAATGAACTTAGTGGGTCAACCGAAGCGATTATTGAAATAAAAATTTTGTCATGTATTAACAAAAAATTACATGACTACCAAGCTATTGTAAAAAAAGAACTGACAAAAGCAATATAGTACCTCTAATGTATGATTGAGATTACATCTCGGAAACGGAAAATTCGTTTTTGCAAATAATACATTAACATTACTAATCACCCAACAGACTAGTCCCATTCAACTCTCTGTAACAAGATTAAAGACTGCAACTTTGTTTTGGACGATAGTGAAAAGTGCAATCTAAAAATAATGAATTTTCCCGTTCCAGCCTTACAATTTGAGGTAAAGATGCACAAAGAAGAGGGAAGTATTAGGCCTGTAGTTTACGGAAGATTTGCACCTAATTACAAACTGAACAAGTTTCTAAACAAAAAGTTAAAAGGATGATACATTTCTGAAAATTCACACAGCCTAAAATATAACTTAGAGCTAGCATTACTTTTACAAAACATTGACATCCCGATTGGTTCGGAACTTGTATTCTTGACACAAAAAAATGTGTTCACTGATATACCGGTGAAATATTGCATAGAAATAATAAAGGAAATTTACTAGTACTTCAGAAACTGAGTAAGGCAGACGTGATAAAATTCACAGAACTTTTAGTATTTCCACTATACGGCTATTATTTTGCGTTCATAATAAAAATTTATTGCCAGAGAGAGCTTGCTATGGGTAACTGCTTAGCTGGTACTATGGTTGACATCTTCGTCAAAAGTCTGGAAAATAAAATCTCCAATACCAGTAAAAACTATAGTGATAAAACTAAGTATTATTGAAGATGCATTGACTAAGTGATCACGCTCATCAGAGACGACGGATTGGGTGTGTTAGATTATCAAACAGCATTGAACACCTTGTAGAGGGACGCCATGGAGATGGAAAAGGTAAAATTCGAATTGCATAGACCTTATTACTACTAAAGTAATCGGCAGACGTAAATTTAGCATCTTTCTGGAACCAACATACACAGGTTCGATTATTAGAGCAGATTCATGTTACTCTCCACGATACAAAAGTGCATTTTACAATTCCACTAGTCATAGAATTTTGAAATTACAACTAGAAACTAATGGTGTAGCCACTGTCTTACAGACGTTAGCACAAACTGCCGTAACAACTGGTATAACGAGCATTTAGTTGGAACCCTATATTATAAAATGAAAAAGAAACTAGGTGCCGATGTCAGTAGTAAAGCTCACAAAGCTAATGCCAAATACTTGACCATTGTGTACAAAGAAAAAGTTTCCGATAACATCGAAAGACAGTATTGCAAATTAAATATTTCAATAGATTTGCACACCAATACAACTTTAAGATATAAATTATGACATAGATTCGGAGATAATAACGATAAATAAAAAAAATAATTTCGTGTACAAACTGCCATGTGATCAATGTAAAGGGGTTTTCGTAACGCAAACCAGATGATCATTCTGTGTTCGATACGGAGAACATACCAACAAGAACAACAAACCGGTATTTCAAGATCATTTGCGGGAGTCATTGCATAACACTAGCAATATTAATCATAACTTCAAAGTATTGCATAACGCCCACACAGGCAAAAAGTTAGATATTTTAGAAAACTTATAAAGATACTGCAAGCTTTCACCTCCTTTAATCATAAATATATATCCGATATATGCTAAATATTATTGTCGTTACATATCTTATCAGTAACCTTCAAATCGTGAGTTTATTTATGAAATTAGTGATTTTACTCATGGAACTATTGTTGCATATGACTGTGGTCACTTTCAGAATTCAAATTAATAATCAAATTAACTAATTTAATAAGACTGGCACTTGAATTGCTGGTACACCCGTGTACTACCAGATAAATATAAAAACGGTAAATAGTTGAGGGAGTATGAATGAGAACAGTGGCAAAGATAATGAAAAGATCTCCTTCCATCTAGACGGG
This sequence comes from Schistocerca cancellata, assembly GCF_023864275.1. Lineage (NCBI taxonomy): Eukaryota > Metazoa > Arthropoda > Insecta > Orthoptera > Acrididae > Schistocerca > Schistocerca cancellata. The sequence goes on from NC_064631.1 coordinate 129,683,300, forward strand.
ACCACAGCCCCTGATTTAGGGAGACATCAAATCTTTTCAGGCTGACCATTTCCAGTTCCTTAAAGAAGACTGTTAAGCTTCCAAGGCATTAGTGCCAAGAAATATATGTTTCTGCTGCTCGGTAAAAGAACCTAGCGACTGGCTGGCCCCAGGCAAGTTACAGTCTTGCCGCCACTAAACACGTGGACCAGTTGCTGCGCCCGTATCGTCTCAGCTTCTGAGATGAGAATGCTTGGAGTTTTATGTCCATCCCACAATTTGCAAAAATGCTCAGATTACTGCAGTCTCTCTTAAATAGCTTCCTCCATCCACTTTCTGCCAACTGTCGCCTTCGACATAGTTTGTTGCCTAGTCCTGGTAAAATGTTTTGCAAACTGGAGCCCTCCTCCTCTTACCCTAAGTAAGAAGAGGGGAGTGCCAAGTCGTCAAGTTCCTCTGCAGTTACAGTCCACAGAACGCTGCTTCCCAATATTACTCGCAGAGCCAGGTCACTGGACACAGCATTTGTGGCCCACAATCCATCTTTTCTCCCTGTTCTCCATCGCCTCCACTATAGGCTCTCGGTACAAGTTCTCTGCAGGTTGCATATGGAATTACATTACCATTCTGCCCACAATTTCCTCATGTAAAAAGTCATAAACCGTACATGCCAAATGTAGTACTGGGGAACACTGAAATATGGATATTGAGAGAGTGGTGTGGCGTGTCACCTCTCAATACAGTCATGAAAACCGATATAGGGTTAATGTACTTAATGACTAGATAGTTTTCTCTGACACATGTTTTCAAAATATTTTATGACGTCCTATCATGTAATGTCCATAGGTAAACTCTTTGAGGGGTGGTCTTCATAGCACACTAACGCTCCACTGGATTGTTATTAGTTTCATTACTTACAGCAAGTAGTTGCCATCGTACCATTCTGTACATACACAATGAACTACGCATATCTATGAACTACGCATATCTAACATTTCTTCTGTACTAACGAATCAAATGTTGAATTACGGGCAGCGAACACAAGTAAAGCTAATGTTTGCCTTAACAAAACGCAGTAAATGAGCATTGTATGGGGTCTGATGCACTCTACGAATGACTTGTTACTACTTCCATTTTTCCTTGCCCAGAGATGTGAGGCATGTTTATCTTCAGTTTTCCGTCCAGCAGGTTCGTGTATCTCAAGTCGAGTACATATTTGTAGGTAATCACTGTGTTTATTGCTATCTTTTTATGATCCACTGTCCCACACGTACACTTAAAGCTCGTGGTCATGCGGTAGCGTTCTCGCTTCCCGCGCCAGGGTTCCCGGGTTCGATTCCCGGCGGGGTCAGGGATTTTTTCTGCCTCGTGATGACTGGGTGTTGTGTGATGTCCTTAGGTTAGTTAGGTTTAAGTAGTTCTAAGTTCTAGGGGAGTGATGACCATAGATGTTAAGTCCCATCGTGCTCAGAGGCATTTGAACCATTAGAGTTCAGGCCAAGATGTTACTTTATTGCATGACAGTAAATATTTTCCACTGCTTGTCATAGCTAGCCCATTCTTAAACTGGCTGATGAGTTTCTTGGTCCAGCTGCTTAATACATGCATTGGCAACCATTCTACTGCTGTTTCTGTGTCTAGTGACGCTACTTTCCGTTTTCTTTATCTCTTGAATCACGTATCTCGCTGCACACTTATTCACGTATATATTTAAATGTCCTCTATACTAATACAAGTGGTCATTTTCGTCATTCATTAACTAGGTTATAATACGACATTAAATTTTGATTTGTCACTGATTCGTTTACAATTGAAGATCTCTCTGTGGAGCTATCTGTATATTTAAGTTATATTATACTTGTCACCAAAGCTGTGTCTGCAGAAAACTATGTAGAGAAGCGTGCCCTAATAAGTTTCCATGATAGCGCTGTACAGGCATTATTCCACACGTAATATTTCTGATATATCTTGTGTGCTATTGATCCAGATATGTATTCTGGGCAATGAACAAATAATACTGCACACGACTCCCTTGAAATCACACAGTAATCGAGTGTTACATGAGGTCTCATACACTTAGCAAATGACATTATATTTTATTACCTAGAGCTGTGCCGTGTGTGTACGAGTGCTGTTTCTCATTGGTTTAATATTACCATCTAGTTATAGTCCTAATACTATTTGTTCGTGGTATACCACAGGAAATACTTTGTAAGCATAGACTGCGACTATGATGCGGGCCATCACATGGTCTGCCTACTGATGGCACGATGAATTACGTGTTCCGCCACTGTTACCTTCGTTTAGACGTAACCACAACATAAACTGTTACCTAAATGACTTTGTGATAAGCCCAGCTTGTAACTATACTTCCACCCTTTCAAAAAATGTTTAAAAACTTTTTATTCTTTATTTTGTTATGTGATTACATAGTACTGCTTCACACTAAAGTGCAGCATACAGCGCTGCTCAAATGTCTTTGTGGCTGTCCGATTTGTAACGCTACATCTGCGCTCCTGATCTTCACATCCTTATAAAAAATTTACGAATAAAATTTTTTATATTTTATGTTTATTTTTACAGGGTTTTTATTCCAGTATATTGTTGTTACTTTGCTCATAACCACAGCTAACTCTGCTACTTAAACAGTATGGCAGAAGCCCAGACCTAAATGACTTGAGTAAGTACAGATGATAATTATGTTTAAGCATTTTATAGCTACATTTTTTACTATGTTATCATTTGAATACACTGCCATTACTTAGGATGTAACCGCAGCTTACACTGATACTTTAAGGACGTTGTAGGAGCCCAGATTTCAATTTTTTTTGCCCCTGCATACCTCAGATTTGAAAAGCTTTTTAAATTTTTTTGAAATATGTTAATAGCGTGGTACACATGTCTGTTATTCTCGTAAATTGTAAAATACTGTTTAAGTAGTCTATTGAAAACGTTTACAGTAACTGAACCTAATTTAAGTTCATAGGTATCTTCCGTAACTAAATCTACAAGAATATTTTTTTACTGTCTGCCTTAATTATTTATATGCAGTAATAGTCTAAACATGTTTTTAGATTTTCTTGTGCACATTTCAGCTAGTACACTGTTATATAATCACATAAATGATTTTAAGTAAGAAATACATGTTACACTGACAACATCTGTTGGTCCAGTTGTCAATGCCTATCCTTTACCAGTCACCGACTGCCAGTCTAGTCACGCCCTGGCTGCAATGATGAACTCTGTTGTGGGCGAATAAGACAGATGTATGTGTTCAATACATGTGTGTATAGTTGTTTTAATTTTGGCAGACTGATGCATCAGTCTCCTAGCCTGTCACATAGATGACAGTGCATGAACACTATGCAATAACATCTGTGTCGAGATATGTTGTTCCTCTGGTTTTTTTCTTTTATATTGCACCTGACTCTGTATACTACAATTGTTTTGTTTATAGTTACACTGTATAATGTTTACAGATCTGGTGACGGTAATTTTGAATACCAAAACCTGTTATCAATATCAAAGGTCATTAATGGCGCTCTTGGCAAAGAAATTTATCTTCATTAATGTGTTATTGATAAGGACCATTTTGTCAGTGATAAGAGTGATAACATCACTGATGAGGACGGTTGTGCTTCTGATATCACTGGCAGTCGAGCTAGGGAGGTTCTAGCCCACTTGCACTTTTCAAGGTCACTTTAGATTTCGAGTGCCTGTTGCCTCGTTACTAGTTATGTATTTGCAAGCAGGGTCGTTTTATATGTTAGTTTCTAATTCATTTGATCCAGGCTGAGAAACTAAAACAGCCAAAACTTCATTTTATGGGAACGCACATGAACCATGGACCTTGCCGTTGGTGGGGAGGCTTGTGTGCCTCAGCGATACAGATAGCCGTACCGTAGATACAACCACAACGGAGGGGTATCTGTTGAGAGGCCAGACAAACGTGTGGTTCCTGAAGAGGGGCAGCAGCCTTTTCAGTAGTTGCAAGGGCAACAGTCTGGATGATTGACTGATCTGGCCTTGTAACAATAACCAAAACGACCTTGCTGTGCTGGTACTGCGAACGGCTGAAAGCAAGGGGAAACTACGGCCGTAATTTTTCCCGAGGGCATGCAGCTTTACTGTATGATTAAAAGATAATGGCGTCCTCTTGGGTAAAATATTCCGGAGGTAAAATAGTCCCCCATTCGGATCTCCGGGCGGGGACTACTCAAGAGGACGTCATTATCAGGAGAAAGAAAACTGGCGTTCTACGGATCGGAGCGTGGAATGTCAGATCCCTTAATCGGGCAGGTACGTTAGAAAATTTAAAAACCGAAATGGATAGGTTAAAGTTAGATATAGTGGGAATTAGTGAAGTTCGGTGGCAGCAGGAACAAGACTTCTGGTCAGGTGACTACAGGGTTATAAATACAAAATCAAATAGGGGTAATGCAGGAGTAGGTTTAATACTGAATAGGAAAATAGGAATTCGGGTAAGCTACTACAAACAGCATAGTGAACGCATTATTGTGGCCAAGATAGATACGAAGCCAACACCTACTACAGTAGTACAAGTTCATATGCCAACTAGCTCTGCAGATGACGAAGAAATTGAAGAAATGTATGATGAAATAAAAGAAATTATTCAGGTAGTGAAGGGAGATGAAAATTTAATAGTCATGGTTGACTGGAATTCGAGTGTAGGAAAAGGGAGAGAAGGAAACGTAGTAGGTGAATATGGATTGGGGCTAAGAAATGAAAGAGGAAGCCACCTCTTAGAATTTAGCACAGAGCACAACTTAATCATAGCTAACACTTGGTTTAAGAATCATGAAAGAAGGTTGTATACATGGAAGAACCCTGGAGATACTAAAAGGTATCAGATAGATTATATAATGGTAAGACAGAGATTTAGGAACCAGGTTTTAAATTGTAAGACATTTCCAGGGGCGGATGTGGACTCTGACCACAATCTGTTGGTTATGACCTGTAGATTAAAACTGAAGAAACTGCACAAAGGTGGGAATTTAAGGAGATGGGACCTGGATAAACTGAAAGAACCAGACGTTGTACAGAGTTTCAGGGAGAGCATAAGGGAACAATTGACAGGAATGGGGGCAAGTAATACAGTAGAAGAAGAATGGGTAGCTTTGAGGGATGAAGTAGTGAAGGCAGCAGAGGCTCAAGTAGGTAAAAAGACGAGGGCTAGTAGAAATCCCTGGGTAACAGAAGAAATATTGAATTTAGTTGATGAAAGGAGAAAATATAAAAATGCAGTAAATGAAGCAGGCAAAAAGGAATACAAACGCATCAAAAATGAGATCGACAGGAAGTGCAAAATGGCTACGCAGGGATGGCTAGAGCACAAATGTAAGGATGTAGAGGCTTATCTCACTAGGGGTAAGATAGATACTGCCTACAGGAAAGTTAAAGAGACCTTTGGAGATAAGAGAACCACTTGTATGAACATCAAGAGCTCAGATGGAAACCCAGTTCTAAGCAAAGAAGGGAAAGCAGAAAGGTGGAAGGAGTATATAGAGGGTCTATACAAGGGCGATGTACTTGAGGACAATATTATGGAAATGGAAGAGGATGTAGATGAAGATGAATTGGGAGATACGATACTGCGTGAAGAGTTTGACAGAGCACTGAAAGACCTGAGTCGAAACAAGGCCCCCGGAATAGACAACATTCCATTGGAACTACTGACGGCCTTGGGAGAGCCAGTCCTGACTAAACTCTACCATCTGGTGAGCAAGATGTATGAAACAGGCGAAATACCCTCAGACTTCAAGAAGAATATAATAATTCCAATCCCAAAGAAAGCAGGTGTTGACAGATGTGAAAATTACCGAACAATCAGTTTAATAAGCCACAGCTGCAAAATACTAACACGAATTCTTTACAGACAAATGGAAAAACTAGTAGATGCCGACCTCGGGGAAGATCAGTTTGGATTCCGTAGAAATACTGGAACACGTGAGGCAATACTGACCTTACGGCTTACCTTAGAAGAAAGATTAAGGAAAGGCAAACCTACGTTTCTAGCATTTGTAGACTTAGAGAAAGCTTTTGACAATGTTGACTGGAATACTCTCTTTCAAATTCTGAAGGTGGCAGGGGTAAAATACAGGGAGCGAAAGGCTACTTTCAATTTGTACAGAAACCAGATGGCAGTTATAAGAGTCGAGGGACATGAAAGGGAAGCAGTGGTTGGGAAGGGAGTAAGACAGGGTTGTAGCCTCTCCCCGATGTAATTCAATCTGTATATTGAGCAAGCAGTAAAGGAAACAAAAGAAAAATTCGGAGTAGGTGTTAAAATCCATGGAGAAGAAATAAAAACTTTGAGGTTCGCCGATGACATTGTAATTCTGTCAGAGACAGCAAGGGACTTGGAAGAGCAGTTGAATGGAATGGACAGTGTCTTGAAAGGAGGATATAAGATGAACATCAACAAAAGCAAAACGAGGATAATGGAATGTAGTCGAATTAAGTCGGGTGATGCTGAGGGAATTAGACTAGGACATGAGACACTTAAAGTAGTAAAAGAGTTTTGCTATTTGGGGAGCAAAATAACTGATGATGGTCGAAGTAGAGAGGATATAAAATGTAGATTGGAAATGACAAGGAAAGCGTTTCTGAAGAAGAGATATTTGTTAACATCGAGTATAGATTTAAGTATCAGGATATCGTTCCTGAAAGTATTTGTATGGAGTGTAGCCATGTATGGAAGTGAAACATGGACGATAAATAGTTTGGACAAGAAGAGAATAGAAGCTTTCGAAAAGTGGTGCTACAGAAGAATGCTGAAGATCAGATGGGTAGATCACATAACTAATGAGGAAGTATTGAATAGAATTGGGGAGAAGAGAAGCTTGTGGCACAACTTGACCAGAAGAAGGGAGCGGTTGGTAGGACATGTTCTGAGGCATCAAGGGATCACCAATTTAGAGAGATACGTAAATAAGAGGAATACGGCGCCCCGATCGGCAACGCCTATACAAGACTAGAAGAGTCTGGCGCAGTTGTTTGATCGGTTACTGCTGCTACATTGGCAGGTTGTCAAGATTTAAGTGAGTTTGAACTTCATGTTACAGTCGGCGCGAGAGCGACGGGACACAGCATCTCCGAGGTAGCGATGAAGTGGGGATTTTCCCGTAGGACCATTTCACGAGTGTAGGAATCCGGTAAAACATCAAATCTCCCACATCGCTGCGGCCGGAAGAAGATCCAGCAAGAACTGGACCAACGACGACTGAAGAGAATCGTTCAACGGGACAGAAGTGCAATTCTTCCACAAAATGCTACAGATTTCAATGCTGGGGAATCAACAAGCGTTAGCGTGTGCACCATTAAACGAAACATCATCGATATGGGCCTTCGGAGCCAAAGACTCACTCGTGTATCATTTATGACTTTAAGACACAAAGTTTTCCGCCTCACCTGGGACCGTCAACACCGACATTGGTCTGTTGATGACTGGAAACATATTGCCTGATCGGACGAGTCTCGTTTCAAATTCTATTGAACGGATGGACGCGTAAGCGTATGGAAACAACCTCACGAATCCATGGACCCTGAATATCAGTAGAGGACTGTTCAAGGTAATGGAGTCTTTGTAATGGTGTGGGTCGTGTGCAGTTGGAGTTATATGTGACACATGATACGTCAAAATACGACTCTGACAGGTGACAGTACATAAGCAGGTGTCTGTTTACATGCAACCATTCATGTCCACTGTGCATTTCGACGGACTTTGGCAATTCCAGCAGTACAATGCGACACCCCACATGTCCACAATTGGTACAGAGTAGCTCCAGGAACACTTTACTGAGTTTAAACCTTCTGCTGGTCACCTTATTAACCAGACATGGACATTATTTGGCATACCAGTATGCCTTGCAACGTGCTGATCGCCAACCCCTCGTACTCTTACGGATTTATGGGCAGTCCTGCACGAGTCCCTCCAGCACTACTTCAGCCATTAGGCGACCCCCATGCTGCGCACTTCTGCGTGCTCGCGGGGGCCCTAGACGATACTAGGCAGGTGTACCAGTTTCTTTGGGACCCTATTCGATATTAGGCAGGTGTACCAGTTTCTTTGGCTCTTCAGTGTATATGAACACTGCCCACCGTGCCAATTCCTTTGGCTCTTCAGTGTTTATGAACACTACCCACCGGGATGCTGGACGTCTGGTAGCGTTGCGGACACGTGGCGCGAAAACAAAAGTATGTAAGCCGAGCAGACACGGACGGGTGATCACCCTAGCGAAAAAGGGCTGCAAATGGGGAAATCCACTGAATTAAGCAACTTTGACAAAGGCAGATTATTATCACACTGAGCCTGTGAACGAGTATCTCGTAAACTGCGAAGCTGGTCGAATGTTCAAGTGTTACTCTCGTGAGCGTCTATGAAAAGAGGTGGAGAATAGTGAAGCTATCATTAGGCACTAAATGGTTGGACGTCCACGACTCTTCACATAACGTGGGGTACGGTGGCTTATCTGTTCTGTAAAGTCGGATGGGTGGTGATCCGTGGCATCTCCACTGAAAGAGCACAATGCTGATGCACGGACAAGTGTTTCTGAGCACACCATTGTTGAACATGGAACTCTCCAGCAGACCATCGTACGTATACACATGTTGACCCAACGACATCATCAATTACGGTTGCAGCATGTACGAGGTCATCGGGATTAACCTTCGACCAAAGGAAACTTGTTGTCTCTGCGGGTGAATCACGTTTTTGCTACACTATGTCGTCCCCACAAATGACGTCATAGAGGTAAACGGTGGGTAGAAACTTGCAGAGCGCCTCTGCCGCAACTAGTGTGAGCATAACGCTGTGGGGGACATCCTCCTATGCTTGTGTTGTACCTGTGGTAGAGACAGGAGACACAGTGGCAGCTGCGAGCCACCTGCATCCCTTCTTGCTTGATGTCTTCCCCGTGGCGATGTCATCTTTCAGCAGTATAATTGTCCGCATCTCGCAGCCATAACTCCGTTTGAGGAGCATTATAGTGAACTGACATCGACGTCCCGGCGACCAAATTCACCTGATATAACACGTATGGAAGCCAAGTGTGTCGCCATCGGACGCGATCATCGCGTTCGCAAATCAGCGGCCTGTTATTTAACCGAATTACATGGCCTGTGCTTAGACTTATAATGCCACATACCTCCAGAAACTTAACAACAAACATTCGTATCCTTGATACACATGAACAGTTACGTATTTCGTTCCAAAGACAGACAAAGAATCTGTTAAGCAGATGGTCGAAACGTTTGGGGTGTTTCCGTAAGAGCGTGAAAACATGCAACAGGAGATAGACAATGCTCTACTGAACAATTTGAGGTAGGGAACATGGGGTCGGGAAAACCAGCTTAAGGATATATGGAAGTGAACTAGTCTACCGCTTTGTCTGGCACTAGTGTTTTCCGCCTTATATACACCTAACACTCGTACAGATCTACACGTACTGTGCTGCTTATTTACTTGTACATTCCTTATTTCCTGCATGAAAATAAGGAGCGTTACCAGGAAGTCATGACACAGATTTTGTTTCCTTCAATTGTCCATGAGGCGGCTCTGTTATATCATATTTACTTTGCACATGACAGAACGTGCTATGAATGAACAACAGACCTATTCATTTTCAGTGGTATTCAGAGACGTACGGTACAATACGATGGGACAGTACGGGTACATTATTTCCCGGTCGCTGCATTGGCCTGTAAGGTCACCTGACCTGAATCACCTTGCTTATTTCCTACAGGGATATCTAAAGTCAGTTGTGTATGAGACACCAGTGTATACAAATATGGAATTAGTTGCCTGAATTGTAGCTGCCAGTGATGTGATTCGAACCACACCAGGAATGTTTGTCACGGTGCATCAGAATCTTGTTCGCCAATGTCATGCTTGCATTGAGGTTGATGTCCGTCACTTTCAGCACATTTCGTACGATTTATTGCAAATGGTACGTTCATTGTGCCAATGACAGTATTTGCAGTTAACTAATGTAAATAAAAAGGTACACAGTAATGCGATTATATTCCTATTATCTCCTTAAGCCGGTGTCTCCGACCCCATGTTGACTACCTGAAATTGTTCAGTAGAGCATTCCCTATGTCCTGTTAAATTTTTGCACGCCCTTACGGAAACACCCTATGTGATTTTATTTCTATTGCACTATGCGATCAGAAGTATCCGGACACACCCAACAACATATGTTTTTCATATTAGGTGGCTTGTGCTGCCACCTACTGTCAGGTACTCCATATCAGCGACCTCAGTAGTGGTTAACAGAATGGGGTGTTCCGCGGAACTCACGGACTTCGAACGTGGTCAGGTGATTGGGTGTCACTTGTGTGATACGTCTGCACACGAGATTTACACACTCCAGAATATCCCTAGATCCACTGTTTCCGATGTGATAGTGAAGTGGAAACGTGGCGGGACACATGCAGCCCAAAAGCGTACAGTCCGACGTCGTCTGTTGACTGTCGGAGACCGCCGACAATTGAAGAAGGTCGTAATGTGTAATAGGAAGACATCTATCCAGACGATTACACAGGAATTCCTAACTGCATCAGGATCCACTGCAAGTACTATGAGGTTAGCTGGGAGGTGAGTAAACTTGGATTTCATTGTCGAGCGGCTGCTCATAAGCCACACATCATGCCAGTAAATGCCAAACGGCGCCTCGCCTGGTGTTACGAGCGTAAACATTGTGCGATCGAACAGTGGAAAATCGTTGTGTGAAGTGACGAATCACGGTACACAATGTGACGATCTGATGGCAGGGTGTGGGTATGGCGAATGCCCGGTGAACGTCATCTGCCAGAGTGTGCAGTGCTAACAGTAAAATTCGGAAGCGGTGGTGTTATGGTGTGGTCGTGTTTTTCATGGAGGGGTCTTGCACCCCTTGTTGTTTTGCTTGGCACTATCACAGCACATGCCACACACTGATGTTTTAAGCACCTTCTTGCTTCCCACTGTTGAAGAGCAATTCAAGGATGGCGATTGCATCCTTCAACACGATCGAGCACCTGTTTGTAATGTACGCGGCCTACGGTGGAGTGGTTACACGACAATAACATCCCTGCAATGGACTGGCCTGCACAGAGCCCTGACCGAAATCCTATAGAACACCTCTGGTATGTTTTGGAACACCGACTTCGTACCAGCCCTCACCGACCGACGTCGATAGCTCTCCTCAGTGCAGCACTCCGTGAACAATGGGCTGCCATTCCCCAAGAAACCTTCCAGCACCTGACTGAACGTATGGCTGCGAGAGTGGAAGCTGTCATCAAAGCTAAGAGTGGGCCAACACCATACTGAATTCCAGCATTACCGACGGAGGGCGCCACGAACTTGTAAGTCATTTTGAGCCAGGTGTCCAGATACTTTTGATCACATATTGTATATCTTTAAGCTGGCTTCTCCGACCCCATATTGCTACCTCTAATTACATGCACACACAAACACACACACACACAGCACACTGTAGTTGAGATTAAAGAATGATAATAATTAAGACTTAGGTTAGGAAGTAAATATGCACTCTTCATGTGTTACGAGCAGTCCAGTTAACACAATGACTGTACGTAGGGAGTTAAAAGGAATGGGGAGCAATGAATAAGCACCTCAACAAATTTCTGTAATCAGTGATAAACAGCGCTTGAGGAGGGGTAAAGAGCAATGCCACTGGACAGCGGGTGTCTTGAGGGATTTGTAGTGTTGGATGATTGGAGTCTCTAGTAAAGTACGGAGGTGATTATGTTACGGTAGGAGGATATGTTTTGGGAGTAGGGCATTGACTCCTTATTGTGCTTAAGAAAATGCTACAGGCGGAAATATATGAACACATATTACAGCCATTTGTGCTAGACAAAGCAGCGAGTCAGTTTGGACACGAAGAATGTTCCTATTAACATGACAAAGTACCGTGTCAAAAATTGCATCTGTGATACAATGGTCTGTGGACAAAAACATACCTGAAATGGTCTGGCTCCCGCAGTGCCTCAGCCTCAACATGATGGAAAACGTTTGGGATGAGTAGGAACATTGACTTCACTCAGTACTTCAGCATTTAATTACTCTGACTTCTATGGTCTCTAATCTTGAGGGAGAATGGGCTCTCGTTCCTCCAAAAACATTCAGACACCTCAATGAATGTCTTACCAGTAGACTTCAAACTAACGAAGCCAAACGGTGGACGCGCCCTCACATTAATTCTACAATGTTGCAACTGTTGATGGGATAATTTGTTGCAGTTCTCGCTGTAACATCACAAAAAGGCGACATATGATACTATGCTTGTTTTTAAGCATTAGAAAGAGAAAGACCAAAACTGCACTCAGCCTTCAAGACACAAATAATTTAGGCAACAATTTACACGAGGAAATAATACCTACTGGATAGGAACTTCGATTATTGATTGAAGCTTACAGTAGTTTTCTGAAGACTCAACTGTAGCTGCAAATGAAAACATTCCATTAGTTGAAATGGACACTCGCAAAATGTGTTACGGACACAGTTCACGAAACTGAAGCACCACGACAGATAAAAGAGCGTAGAGCCCTGCTGGACCACTATCTTACAGCAGAGCAGGCTAATGACTACTGATGGGTGTTGTGCATTTGGACATGCCCAGCTTGGATTATCCCATGTGCCTTAAGGAGTGGTAGTTAAATATTTATTTTTTACGGTAAACTGTGGTCACCAGCAGCACAGAGATACAAACACGCATTTGATTTCCTTCTGTGTACGTGTGTGTTTCCTATTGCCAAGATAGAACTTGCTCATTTAGGGCTTAGTTTCCTTGATTAAGTAAATTTCAGAGCTTACGTTCCTCTGAGATCATGTTCGTTGTGAACATGGAAAACCGAAATCTGATGCTACATCAACAGAACAGAACTTTATGTATATTGCTGGTTAATGTAGTAGCTTATCGCTGTTGCTGCACTGTCAGAAAGTCATCATCATCACTGTCATCGTTCATCACTTCTTCTTTTTGCACACAAAATGAATAAATTTTGCCACAAATACTGCGTATATTTGAATTGGCACTATTTTTACGTAGCTCATTTAATACTACACTGAGATTGGCTGGAGGGAGGTAGGAGGGTAGGAGGAGGAGGTGTGATGATAATGATGATGATGATGATGATGATGACATCATTGATGAAGGCTATGAAATCACTGATAACGGTGATGGTGTCACTGATAATGGCAGTGGAGCGTGTGGCGTTTAGGGAAGTGCAGGTATGGAGGTTCAAGCCCATTTGCGGTTATGAATGCTATTTTTTCCCAAATGCCTATAGTCTTGCTACTCTTCCTATTTACGGTTTCGCAATGACACATCCAATGCCATTTTAGACACAACAGGTATGCTTCCGACGAGCTGCAGTGTAGGGTGTCTCACTTCTTATGATGACTGAATTCACAGCGACCTGCGTTAGCTTTGTCTTCTGCAGTAATGTGCTGACAATTTACTGCATACATGTGCATAATTTTCCGTATTCGTATGGAATAATGCATACCGTTTATGAAGAAGTTACTAAATACTTTGATTAGTAACTTGAAATCACATTATTAGAAATAGCATGCATATAATAATGCAGTGCTGGCTTAGTACATCACACTAATAGTTGAAACCGTTGTTACTGTTACTGCAGCCCTCACTTGCTGTTGGATTTGTGGCATCAGTGAGTGCCGTCACAGCAGTTGATGCGTCGCTGCCTACATTTGTATCGAGAATGGCATCAGCTTTATCGATGTGACAAACAGAGACAACATAATCATGATCCAGTCCTACCAAATATGATGCGTAATAGCCCAACAGCGAAAACCAATTGCAAATTATTCACAATACCTGCTCGACACAAATGGAGTAAAGTTGACAATAACAACACAACGGAAAAAGCTGTTTGTTGCTGTTTATTTGGATCCCGCTCAATGGGACAGCCCAGGGAATACACCGATATCTCTTGTGCGAAGATCTGGTTGCCAACATTTACTCGGTCGTCACTGTAATATAGGTTGGGGATACGACCAACATGACTTTGTAACATATGAACGCATAAATCAAAGAAAAATGCCACTCCTCAATCATGGCAAGAGGGCCACCCAATGCAGACCATCCACAGTGCCCTCCTCCGTCCACAGGGACCATTTCCGACATTTTAGTCACTATTTCTAGTTCAAGTAACTCCTCAGTTGACTTCACAAGTCTGAGTACACTCGACTCAAATACTACTACCTAGCAAAATTTTCCGCCAGCAACAAGAAATTCAACAGGTATTCTCCACATGCGAATGACAGACAGACACAGTTACGTGGATGGACTCGTCACGTCATATAGGGATCTCGAATGTTGCCACCGAGCGAGGTGGCGCAGTGGTTAGCACACTGTACTCGCAATCGGGAGGACGGCGGTTCAATCCTGTCTCCGGCCATCCTGATTTAGGTTTTCCGTGATTTCCCTAAATCGCTTCAGGCAAATGCCGGGATGGTTCCTTTGAAAGGGCACGGCCGATTTCCTTCCCCATCCTTCCCTCACCCGAGCTTGCGCTCCGTCTCTAATGACCTCGTTGTCGACAGGACGTTAAAGACTAATCTCCTCCTCCTCCTCCTCGAATGTTGCCACTCTGCCACTTTTTTACCTCAGTGAGAGGCGATCCAGTGGGAATTCAGGAGGATGGCGGTTCTAAACTTGGAAAGGTCATTGAGGTTTTTGGTGTCTTACCTGAACCGCTTAAGCAATTACAGCCCCCAATCTTCCCTAATCCAAGCATGTGCTCTGCCTATAATCACCCGGCCAATGACAAAATGTTAACCCCTAATCTTCATTTTTCCTTTCACTTGCGTACCGTCTTCAAACCAGCGTATTGCTGTTGGCAGGTATGGTGACTGGCCTTTCCAGAACTTCTCGGTAATTGTTATGTTAATCTTTCGTAGCAGCGCCTGGCTTTAAAGTAAACCAAAAATTAAGAACGATTCGACTTTCATGTTTTAATGACAATAAATGTATTAAACGGAGCTACCATTAATTTTTAACCACAATATATAAACAACATTCAGAACTAGTTCCTTAATACGTTTATTAGAGTGAATTGGTGTCGCCGAGGAGTTTAGTTCACGGTCAGGTGAGAAAGAGATCGTTACTTGCCGACAACAAAAACTTTATTGTACATCCGAAGTACTGGTTTCTGTTGGACGAGAAACAACACCGTCATAACAATAATAATAATGACGTGTGGCTAGGGCCTCCCGTCGGATAGATCGGTCGTCGGGTGCAAGTCTTTCGATTTGACGCCACTTCGGCGACTTGCGCGCCGATGGCGATGAAATAATGATGATCAGGACAACACAACACCCAGTCCCTGAGCGGAGAAAGTCTCCAACCCAGCCGAGAATCGAACCCGGACTCTTATGATTGATATCCTGTCGCGCCGACCACTCAGCTACCGCGGGCGGACAGAACAATAAATACATTGCATACAGAAAACGAGTTGTAGGGCCCGTCACCAACATGAAAAGTATTATGAGCGTGAGTTTTTGTTGTGGAAACTAATAAGGCTGCAGCACGTTAAATTAAACCAGTCACATACTGAGTGACTCTACTGCAGTAATAAAATACCAGTGCTTCGAGCAACAAAATTTCAGTTCTCTAGTGCCACTGGGGTGGCATCAGAATGAGCGCCTTGATTGCCATCGTGCGAGCAGGTGGAATACACTGCTGCTGCTGCTGCCAGAATCCAACAAGTGACACGGAGCAGGTGGCAGCAGGGCGGCCAACTTAAATCCCTGCACGCGATGGGATATTGATGCGGTGCCGGCGGGGCTTGTTTTTCCCCATCACATCGGCGGCACGGGGAGCCAGCCCGCTGACACGCCATCCATCACGGTCGCCCTATAACTAGGTTCGCGTCATTGCTGCAGAATACTGATGCGTTTATAACCCCACAAGAGTCAACCAATCCTCTAAATCGTTCTACTCCTCTAATTATTATTCCTTTTAAATTACTGACGATAACTAGAAAATTTCAGGCTGCAGGACTAAGTATTACTGTAACGAAATTACAGGGTATTTCAAAAATGACCGGTATATTTGAAACGGCAATAAAAACTAAACGAGCAGCGATAGAAATACACCGTTTGTTGCAATATGCTTGGGACAACAGTACATTTTCAGGCGGACAAACTTTCGAAATTACAGTAGTTACAATTTTCAACAACAGATGGCGCTGCAAGTGATGTGAAAGATATAGAAGACAACGCAGTCTGTGGGTGCGCCATTCTGTACGTCGTCTTTCTGCTGTAAGCGTGTGCTGTTCACAACGTGCAAGTGTGCTGTAGACAACATGGTTTATTCCTTAGAACAGAGGATTTTTCTGGTGTTGGAATTCCACCGCCTAGATCACAGTGTTGTTGCAACAAGACGAAGTTTTCAACGGAGGTTTAATGTAACCAAAGGACCGAAAAGCGATACAATAAAGGATCTGTTTGAAAAATTTCAACGGGCTGGGAACGTGACGGATGAACGTGCTGGAAAGGTAGGGCGACCACGTACGGCAACCACAGAGGGCAACGCGCAGCTAGTGCAGCAGGTGATCCGACAGCGGCCTCGGGTTTCCGTTCGCCGTGTTGCAGCTGCGGTCCAAATGACGCCAACGTCCACGTATCGTCTCATGCGCCAGAGTTTACACCTATATCCATACAAAATTCAAACGCGGCAGCCCCTCAGCGCCGCTACCATTGCTGCATGAGAGACATTCGCTAACGATATAGTGCACAGGATTGATGACGGCGATATGCATGTGGGCAGCATTTGGTTTACTGACGAAGCTTATTTTTACCTGGACGGCTTCGTCAATAAACAGAACTGGCGCATATGGGGAACCGAAAAGCCCCATGTTGCAGTCCCATCGTCCCTGCATCCTCAAAAAGTACTGGTCTGGGCCGCCATTTCTTCCAAAGGAATCATTGGCCCATTTTTCAGATCCGAAACGATTACTGCATCACGCTATCTGGGCATTCTTCGTGAATTTGTGGCGGTACAAACTGCCTTAGACGACACTGCGAACACCTCGTGGTTTATGCAAGATGGTGCCCGGCCACATCGCACGGCCGACGTCTTTAATATCCTGAATGAATATTTCGATGATCGTGTGATTGCTTTGGGCTATCCGAAACATACAGGAGGCGGCGTGGATTGGCCTCCCTATTCGCCAGACATGAACCCCTGTGACTTCTTTCTGTGGGGACACTTGAAAGACCAGGTGTACCGCCAGAATCCAGAAACAATTGAACAGCTGAAGCAGTACATCTCATCTGCATGTGAAGCCATTCCGCCAGACACGTTGTCAAAGGTTTCGGGTAATTTCATTCAGAGACTACGCCATATTATTGCTACGCATGATGGATATGTGGAAAATATCGTACTATAGAGTTTCCCAGACCACAGCGCCATCTGTTGTTGAAAATTGTAACTACTGTAATTTCGAAAGTTTGTCTGCCTGAAAATGTACTGTTGTCCCAAGCATATTGCAACAAACGGTGTATTTCTATCGCTGCTCGTTTAGTTTTTATTGCCGTTTCAAATATACCGGTCATTTTTGAAACACCCTGTATAAGCAGCGCCTACATTAATCGATCACATATAGTTAACTATACCATATATTCGGACAACAATATAATCTGAAACCAGAAACGAATTAATTTAAGTGGCAGTATGTGAAAATACGCTTTATCGCATTGACAGTGACAAAATATAATTAAAAGTATAGTTCGGAGAGGACAGCGCAACTCTACTGAAATAATTGTAAATAGCAGACTCAGTTAAACAGATACATTGTTTCACAGAGACCCATAGATACATTTGCCAGAAAGCTCGCACTTTTAATAGATTTTGGAAGCATTGCTATGAGTGGTAAAAGTGCTCTTGTTGCTGAAAATATTACAGTTATACGAAGAATAATTCTTGATTTTTGAGACTTTATCTTCATAGATCACGAATTTTCGGTACATGATGTTAGATAATTGTTGGTTTAAGGACAGAGTGATAGTCCTAGGTCAATAAGGAAAACCAGTAAATCACGGAACGTATCGAGTTGTTGTGAATTCTGAACAAGAAGATATTAAACCGTTTTTTTTTTCGAGAAACCTGACAGCTTCTCTTCAACCTCTGAGGCTTTAGATATTGAGGGAAACTATTTCAACATGGCCCTAAGCTATAGGTCCTCACGGCCTGGAAGCCAATTGTACTAACCGTGTATGTGTTTTTTTTCCCATACAAGATCAGATCAGCAATCTCAGAGTGATCACTAGATTATGGTGCATTTGGAACTCCAGCACTCAAAAAATTCAGGCGACTACCCAGATAACTGATACGTATTACAAGCAACCCCAATAACTCTTCATTACCACAACTTTTGGAAGGCTGAGCAGAGCTGTTAGGTTACCAGACACTGAAGTCTCATAAAGGATGAAACTATCTTTCCAATGTATCCATGCCTGAAGCATTGGTATAGGGTCCACAAGTGTTTACGTTTAACGGTAAACGCAGTATCGGTGGAAATCACTAACTTCTTAATGAAACGGTAAACAAATCGCGAAAATTATGAAAAATGTGTTTGGAATCCCCGTCTGCTCTCGCATCAAACATAAAATTAATAAGAAGTCCAGCACTCATTAATAAAACATTTTTTGGCCTGAAAGAATTCCTATGCTTAATCGTCGTCATCTTTATTCACGAAAGGAATAAAGGACGTGGCATTGCCACAGCATGACACTGCTTGGTGAAGAGTGCAGAACGAATTAGACGCTTTCTGACAAAAAGAGTGGTTAGTAACTGCAGGATGGAGGAGACTTTTCAATATAATGTTGCACCCCTTCTGGCCTGGATGCATGTACTGATTCGGTCGTGAAGGGATTGATGAAGTCGTTCTGGGTGTTGTGTGCTGTCCTTAGGTTAGTTAGGTTTAAGTAGTTCTAAGTTCTAGGGGACTGATGACCATAGATGTTACGTCCCATAGTGCTCAGAGCCATTTGAACCATTTGATGAAGTCGTCGCATCTCCTCCTGAGTCTATCTGGCTCACAACTGTTGTAATCAGTCCTTTGTAACCCGGATGCTGCTACTGGGGCATAGTTGGTGTCTGAGCTATTCCCACACATGTTCTGTAGGGGACACGTCTTCCAGGCCAGTGGGGTATATCCGCATCAAGAAGACTGTTCATAGACGCATTTGCCAAGTGTCCAAGCAATGGCGCAGGATGACACAGAACGGTCTAGGACTTGTAACACCAAAGCTCTTATGCTGTATGGATTTATTTTATTTTTTTTTTTTGCTTTATTTAATTTTACATCGTTAAGAACCTGTAAATGTTTTTGATTGAATAGATAACACAAAATTCTATAGTCTTTTCTTTGTTAAAACTTTGATGTCGTGGTTTGTTTCAATGCAAAGTAGTGTATCTGTACTGTAAATGCTTTGTCCCATTTGGTGGGAACAAAACTTACTGTATATGATTGTAATTTTGTGTGAATAATTTTTTGTAAAAGTGTCAATATGTGAAAATGTTCTGTTTTATTTAATGTATTTGTTTGCTGTTATGTAAACTGCTGACCTTCACTTAGGGTTCTTAGTTAATTTGTATATAAAAGGTGTATTGGTTCCCCTCGGGAACGGAACTGTGTAGCGCGCGCAAATTGTGGTTGGCCTAGGTGGAAAAGGTGGAACTGATAGTCAGTCAGGGACAAGCCAGCAGTCAGAGACGAGCTACCAGTCGGGGACTGCCAAGTAACCAATGCATATTGTGATGAATCCGAGGGAGGCTTTTTCTGCTACTTTCCAATGCCTCGGATGGGTGGATAAATAGCTGAAACTATTCTGGAATTTGTATTTATCATCGCCACCAAGAAATGACAGAGTCCAGCAATTCTGCCTACAATTCCACTTACCAACATGCAGTTGCCACCACATTGCGCAATCATTGCAAAGTAATACTATAATGATGTACAGTGAAGGATCAGCTTAAGGGATGTGTTATTGCTCAAATATAAGGTAATTTATATCTGAATTTATGTACCTACCTTGATTTTCTCCTCATCATAACATCTCTCAGGTTCCTCTCCATTTGAGCTAAAGTGATAACCGAGTGTCCCTACTGAAAGAACATCTATGACCAATGTTATGCTAATTAATGCCTCTTGAACTTAGTAAAAAGAAAGTTAAAGTTAATGTGGCAATAGAGTGAGTTAAAGTAAATGTTATTTGCTCAAAATAATTTTCCTATTAAAACTGTTATTTAAAGTGCTGTTGCTAACTTCAATATTAAAAGTTCTTAAGACTGAGGCTTATAAGGCAAATGATCACATTATTGTCTGTAGTAAATTCTAAAAGGTGAGTCAGTTTCTTGCAATTTGGTCAGTATTATGTTTCGCTGTAGTAAAAGTGAGAAAGCTGCAGTTGTGGAACATTATATATTCAAGTTTGCTAGGTGTTTGTGTATCTTGTGTATTAGAAGTGCATGTTAATAGTAATGTTACAAAGACCATTCACTTTATGTAAGCCTGAAAGTAATAGCGTGCTTTGGTATCTCTTATAATTTTGCAAATAGTTCTGCTGCTCTAACTGTTAGCTTCAATCTTAAAACATATGTGTATGTCAGAGTTCATTGCACTTGCGTGTGGTTAAGTCTAGGTTGTGTTTGTCCGTTATAGTTACTTATACCTACTTTCTTAAACGAGAATGTTAATCTTTCTCTTGCCTAATTAGGCTGGCGACCGTTTCCCTAATTCTATAAACAGTACAGATAGGCAAAATTTTGTTTGTTACTGTTCAAACATTTACGTAATTCTGACTTTCATTCCGATAAGCCATTCCCGTTGGGTACAACACGGTTAACCTAGCAAAATTCCTCTCAGAGGGTAACACTGCTCTGTTGCTTTGTACCATAGTTGATTTTACAAAATAGTTTTATGTCACAACCTGTTTCTGGTATTGAGGTTATGGTATAGCAGTAGCAGTTGGGAGTGTTATACGTGGCGCCGCGTGACAGGACGTTGTTCAGTTGCACCAACAGACGGAAAAAATTATAAGTAGTTAGCATTTTACAAACATAGAGTGAACATAAAACGTCCAGTGGCACGAACCTGTACATTACTTGACAGAACTGGTAGTGAAAGTTCAGTTTAAATTAAAAATAAAAGGTATCAATACTTAATAATAGCTAAAATGGACAGGAAACTAGAAATAAATCTAGACACGCGAGAGCAGAATGCAACCGAGAGCAGTTCAGGCAGCACACCAACAGATGGCATGGCGCGCGAGTTAAATTACGTACGTTATCACGCAGACGTCAATAAACAGATCGAAGCTATGTGTGTAGCGCGTACTAAGCAAGACAATGTAGGCGATGTTGTCGAAGACAGTGGCTATGCTGATGAATCGAGGGATATGTTTGAATCACCAAAAACTGGAAGGAAAGTAGAACTTGAACACAAAAATGTAGCAGAACCTAAAAGTGAAAAGAATCCAGATACGATAGAATTGTTAAAAATGTTGTCTGCACAAATTACAGCACTGGGGCAACAAAATGTAGAACAAAGACAGCTAATTGCAGCACAGGGGCAACAAAACGCTGCACAAAATGATAATATTAAGGTACAAATTGCAGCGCTAAACGCAGCACTAGGTAGTGATATTAGTAAACAAATGCAAGAGCAGGGTACCACACTTAGTAAACAAATTGAAGAAGTCAACTCAAGGGTAGGAACAGTGAGTAATGAAATCAAAAGTATTAAAAGCGAAATTACTGTCATCAATGGCAATATTGCCAATGTACAAGGACAAATTGATGACATTAACGAAAGATTTGACTCTGAAATAATTAAAATTCAAGATCAAATAGAACCCTTAGTCTGTACTAAAGTGGACGAAAAGGTATTCGGTATTAAATCCGAAATACAAACAGAATGTAATGCGGAATTTGCACAAATTAAACAATCTGTAACAGAAAAAAGTAGAGAACTAACCAAACAGATTGTTACTTGCGAAAAGAAGTGTGAACATAACACTTCACAAATCCAAGGCAAAATGTATGACTTGGAAAGAAAATTACAATCAGGACCTACACATTTTACTGAAAAAATGCCTTTCAGTAAAATATTAGAGGGCGAGGAAAAATTCGACCCAGCAAAGAGACATAACGGCTGGCACCCCCTAGACTTTGTAAAGAATTGCGAAAGAAATTTTCCTGAATATTTGTCTGATCAGGAAAAAATTAATGTTGTAATTAGTGCACTGACAGGAGAAGCAAAAAGGTAGGGGTTGAATCTTGATACTAACCAGATGTCTTTTGAAACTTTTAAACAAAAATTTATTGACGAATACTGGTCAGAACAAAAACAAGACCAGTTGTGGCGTGAATTTCTAATGGCCAGACTGTATGATGCCAGAGGTAGGCAAACCATGAAAGAGTTTTGCGAATCATGGTACAGAAAACTAATACACCTAAAAGCAAGAAGAACTGAAGCCAAGATCGTGTGGGTTCTTTGGCAGAAATTGCCTGAGGATTCGAAACGATATGTTGGAAGTACCCACAGAAGTTTTTCTGCGTTCTTGGAAAGGGTAGAGGATGAAGATCACTGGCGAAGAAATCGCGAGTACCGTCCCCATAATAACAACAATCATTCGCGAGAAAGTAATGACCAAGCTGACCGACATGAAAATGATAGATTTCGTGTAAACACGATTCAGAGAGGTCGTGCGAGAGGTAGGGGAAATTGTACGACGCGCGGCAGAGGATACATGGCGCAGAAATTCCAAACTAGAGACGAAATGGAAAACTGAAAACCGCGTGTGTTACGGGCCGGATTCACGCGGAAACCGATTTCGGGCCCAAAGAAAAGATGTCAAATAATAGATTCGAGAAGGAAAGATGCAAAATACGGGGCAGGAAGGTTAAGGACGCGCCTATGGAAGACGGGCGCGGAGTGATACATAGTGACATTCTCAGTGCGAAGTCACGTGACCGTTCGTGCTCGGGCCAGCGGTTGCCGGAGCAGCGTACATTGCACTTGGCAGCACACACAAATGGCAGACGTCAGAACAAGATGGCTGCCGTAGAGAGAAACAGAAGAGGCGGGATCGGACACTTCCGTTGGCCGGTTTCAGTAGTAGATGAATGTAGAAATGAAAATAAAGTTAATATGTCATATGATAAAGATAACTCAGTATCGGAATCGTGCAAAAAGACATTATTAAAGGAAGAAAGAGAGACTGTAAAGGCGAGTGAAAAGGGGAATATTTGTACTGCTTATAATGTGTATGAGGTAAAAGATGTAGATGTGGGGGAGGCTATGATGAATAAAGAGGAAAGGAAGGTAGAATACGCCACGCAAAAGACGTGTGCACAATTAATAATAGGTGAAAATGACGTAGAGGAGGACGTTAGTAAACATTGCATTATAAGCAGTGCAGACGAGATTGTTGTTGATGGAAAGGTGTTTTATGATTCTAATGCAGAAGGGCCTAGTAGGAATTTCGCACGATTGTCTGAAAATGATAGTAAGGAAGAAAATGAAATGAAGGTTATCGAAGTATATGACGATTATACCAAGTATGAAGTTAAGGCTGAAATCGTTCAAAGTGATACAACAGAAGTGCCTGAGTCTCCAAACGATGTGCAGTGGGTAGAAAATGAGTCGAAAAACGAAGTGGCTGAAGCATCTAGTGATAATCTGCCTCACTGTCTAAAAGTTGCTTTCCTGCTCGAATCTGATGGCGAAAATGAAATCAGTGATAGTTCAGATGATGAAAGGTGTATGAATACAGATAAGGCTGAATGTACTAACTTTCCCTATTGTTCAAGAGTAGAGTACTTAAGTGAATCTGATGGCGAGGAAGGGAGTAGTGATGACTCCAGTGAAGATGAATTCTCAGGTGTAAACGAAAGTGAATATACTTTTGCTAAAAGAGGGTATGAGAAAGTTAGTGACCGTTTTCCAAAGCAAGATACAAAAAGTAGAACTGGGCCAAAACCGAAGGAATTATTCTGTAATGTAACACAGGGGCAGAACTTGCAGGAACCTCCAGATAATATTATACTGGGGCAGGCATTAACAAATGTTTTGAGGAAGTGTGAAATACAGGAACAAAACGAACCTCCTGATAAAATAATAGCAGAACAGGAGATGATGTACCTTGCTAAAGACTTTGAAATTTCAAAACCTAAAAAGCCACCTGATGAAACAAAACGTTGGCAAGATCTGAATGGATTAGTGAAAGATGTAGAAAACAGGAGGCCTAAAAAGCCACCAGATTTAAGTGACTGTTTTATGAATCATAAAAGATTGCCTTGTTAATAAAGAGACTGGGGGGGGGGGGCAGGCTGCTGTATGTATATATATTGTTAATATAATGCATGACTTTATTATTATTATTATTATTATATCTGAGTGTTACCTGAAAATGAATTATTGTTCTGTTCATCTTGAGGCCTGTGGGAGGTTGTTGCTTATTTACTGTAGTGTACTGTTTGACTTTGCTCAGAAACTGTTTATTTTCAATTGAATACTTACTGTTGCCAGTTTAATTATGAAGAGAGGGCCATGTAGTGTGAGAAGCCTGAAAACTTTAAAAATTATGATGCTTATAGTAACTTAACGAGAGTGCAAAGAACTCCACAAGATAATAATTTATTTCTAATATACTTAAAATTCAGAAAGGGCTTTATGTTTGCAGTATGTTGTGTATTTAAAGGTACATGTCCTCAGATGAGGGTTGTTAAGCCTCAGGGGACATGCACTCTTTGCATTGTCAGGTGCCTGACGAGCACCAGGGACCCGAGTCGTTGCCAGCACTACTTCTGTTTCTTTTCGTGCTGCCAACCTTCTTCTTCATCATTCAGAACTTTTACTATCTTCTTTTCTTCTTCTCTATCGGAGTAAACTGAATAGTGTGGAAATAATGTAAGATACTGTGTATTGTTTGTGGACAAGTAAATGAATAATTAAATTGGGTACACTAGAAAATGACCAAGATGAATGTAAGTATTGTGGATATTGTAAAGAGAAAATCTAATGGAAAAGTAATTGGAAAGAGAAATATGGATGAGAAAAGAATAGCTTACTGAAAAGAAAAGGTGAATGAATGCCACAATATGACTGAATGTAAATGTTTTTTTCTGAAAATAGGGATAATTATGATATTGAAAAACTGTATATGTGTTTAAAACTGAGGAGATGAACCTGACTAATGTATGTGAAATAGGTGTGTGAGGTATGTGTCTAGTGCCAGCAAAAGGGTTGGCAGAAATCAATTGCAATAGGATATGAAAATTATTGTCCTGATCTTGATGTATGTAATGACCTAACTGTGTGTGGAAAAGCAATGGTAAAGCATTAGTAAGAAATACTTTATCCTAACTTGATCCCGAATATGACATTTAAATTTACTCTATTAACGATGTGTATATTGCCTGATTTGGTCATTGTGTAAAGAAATGATTTTGTTACCAGTGTCTAATTGCTGTTTCAAAGTTGCAGGTTTTATGTTTTATACCATTAAGGCAATTTGTACCAAAAGTGTGACAGAATGATGAAAAACCTGGAAATGATGACAATAAACTGCTCAAAAATGTGTTGATGGGCAGCAAAACAAGACAAAACAATAAAATTTTGTGGTCCTGAAGTTGAGGACTACCAAATATGCTATGTGAGCAGTAACCAAAGGACTTGCCATTGTGGGGCAAGAAGTTGATAAGTGGTCACGAACTGCCAAACCTAGAGGATGGGGCAGTGTGTCAATTTAAAAATGTGTATTTTAGTATTCTTAACCTAATTTGTGTTTTTGTGTCTAAATGTTTACATACAAAGACTGCCAAACCAATAACGGGCAGAATGAGCAAGATGGACTGCTAGTGCTGAGGCAAGCAGTGAAATAAGTTAGGTTTGTTGGTCAATGTGTTATGAACTGACTATTCTCATTGAAGTCAGTGAAAAGTTATTATAAAATATACATGCATTCTTATTTAAATGGATGTAGATGTTTTTGATACTAGTTTTTTTGAAATAACGTAAAGTTTTGGACTGCCTTGTTTTAAAACACAGCAGTGATGATTAAAGATAGGCTCTGAATATGTTACTGTGTTTATGTGCAACAAATATTTTGGACTGCTATTAATAAAGAGCAGCTTTAAAGTTAATTATTTTGAAAAAAACCTTGCAAAGTTACTTCGGTATTTAAAGAGTCAGTTGGAAAAAGGTTCTCATAGTTGTTTGTGTAAATATTTGTGCATATCTAGATGCAAACTGAAATTTTCAATATT
Organism: Schistocerca cancellata; assembly: GCF_023864275.1. Lineage (NCBI taxonomy): Eukaryota > Metazoa > Arthropoda > Insecta > Orthoptera > Acrididae > Schistocerca > Schistocerca cancellata. The sequence continues at coordinate 129,709,609 of NC_064631.1, forward strand.
TCATTGATTGCTGAACCTTGCAAAAGGTACTACGATCATTAATATGCTTGTGTGCCTGTGAATATTTACTTTCTTTAAAATTATTGAGAAACAAATTTCTACTTTGTTGAGTTAAAATGTTCTGTGCTGTTGTCTATGTGTTTATTATTATTATTAATTTTGTTTAAGGATAAACCTATTCTGCTTATATGTAGATGAGTTTGTGTACTGTTTGTCAGTTATTTGAACTGTGTGTGTATGAAATGAACATGCTTAAAGATATCTAGTGTAATGATGAAAATTAGTTTCCTTAAACCAGTGTGAATATGAAAATTTCTGTAAATGTCTTATTTAGGAAAATGTTTTGGAAAAAATGGATGAAATTTCTTAGTGTTTATACTGTATGTTTGTAATATATATATATTTTTTTCTCCCAACTGAAGTTGATGGAATAATTTTTTTTCTGTAGCCAACACCACTTACGTGTTATAGATGTTTCCTTGAAGTATCCCTTACAGGAAACTTCAACGAAACATGGGGCATGTGTAACACCACAGCTCTTTTGCTGTATGAATTTATTTTGTTTTTTTTTTTTTTGCTTTATTTAATTTTACATCGTTAAGAACCTGTAAATGTTTTTGATTGAATAGATAACACAAAATTCTATACTCTTTTCTTTGTTAAAACTTTGATGTCGTGGTTTGTTTCAATGCAAAGTAGTGTATCTGTACTGTAAATGCTTTGTCCCATTTGGTGGGAACAAAACTTACTGTATATGATTGTAATTTTGTGTGAATAATTTTTTGTAAAAGTGTCAATATGTGAAAATGTTCTGTTTTATTTAATGTATTTGTTTGCTGTTATGTAAACTGCTGACCTTCACTTAGGGTTCTTAGTTAATTTGTATATAAAAGGTGTATTGGTTCCCCTCGGGAACGGAACTGTGTAGCGTGCGCAAATTGTGGTTGGCCTAGGTGGAAAAGGTGGAACTGATAGTCAGTCAGGGACAAGCCAGCAGTCAGAGACGAGCTACCAGTCGGGGACTGCCAAGTAACCAATGCATATTGTGATGATTCCGAGGGAGGCTTTTTCTGCTACTTTCCAATGCCTCGGATGGGTGGATAAATAGCTGAAACTATTCTGGAATTTGTATTTATCATCGCCACCAAGAAATGACAGAGTCCAGCAATTCTGCCTACAATTCCACTTACCAATATGTAGTTGCCACCACATTGCGCAATCATTGCAAAGTAATACTATAATGATGTACAGTGAAGGATCAGCTTAAGGGATGTGTTATTGCTCAAATATAAGGTAATTTATATCTGAATTTATGTACCTACCTTGATTTTCTCCTCATCATAACATCTCTCAGGTTCCTCTCCATTTGAGCTAAAGTGATAACCGAGTGTCCCTACTGAAAGAACATCTATGACCAATGTTATGCTAATTAATACCTCTTGAACTTAGTAAAAAGAAAGTTAAAGTTAATGTGGCAATAGAGTGAGTTAAAGTAAATGTTATTTGCTCAAAATAATTTTCCTATTAAAACTGTTATTTAAAGTGCTGTTGCTAACTTCAATATTAAAAGTTCTTAAGACTGAGGCTTATAAGGCAAATGATCACATTATTGTCTGTAGTAAATTCTAAAAGGTGAGTCAGTTTCTTGCAATTTGGTCAGTATTGTGTTTCGCTGTAGTAAAAGTGAGAAAGCTGCAGTTGTGGAACATTATATATTCAAGTTTGCTAGGTGTTTGTGTATCTTGTGTATTAGAAGTGCATGTTAATAGTAATGTTACAAAGACCATTCACTTTATGTAAGCCTGAAAGTAATAGCGTGCTTTGGTATCTCTTATAATTTTGCAAATAGTTCTGCTGCTCTAACTGTTAGCTTCAATCTTAAAACATATGTGTGTATCAGAGTTCATTGCACTTGCGTGTGGTTAAGTCTAGGTTGTGTTTGTCCGTTATAGTTACTTATACCTACTTTCTTAAACGAGAATGTTAATCTTTCTCTTGCCTAATTAGGCTGGCGACCGTTTCCCTAATTCTATAAACAGTACAGATAGGCAAAATTTTGTTTGTTACTGTTCAAACATTTACGTAATTCTGACTTTCATTCCGATAAGCCATTCCCGTTAGGTACAACACGGTTAACCTAGCAAAATTCCTCTCAGAGGGTAACACTGCTCTGTTGCTTTGTACCATAGTTGATTTTACAAAATAGTTTTATGTCACAACCTGTTTCTGGCATTGAGGTTATGGTATAGCAGTAGCAGTTGGGAGTGTTATAGACTGCAGGCGCAAATGTGAAGGATTAAGATGTGCTTGGTGCACAATAAGACGATCCTCCATTGGGTGGTCAGGCATGGTCGGTAGATACCTTGGCGACGAGTTTGTTGACCGTCCTTTTCTCATGCAATACAGCATATAACCTCTGTCAAATCTGAAACCCCCACAAATCTGGATATTGCACTTTCCACCAGCTGACTAAACAGAGTTCGACAATAAGATCCGTTTAAACTATATCAGGTGCAGATAATGCTGTCTCATGGGAGTATGCATCATCTACCTCTTCCATAACGACCATTCATCATCTGTTGCTGTTAATGTCCCATATATATCAGGCCTCAAAACAAAACACTAAACAATGACAGTAATACACTATGATGGCCATACTACCCATCATGAAGAATTGGAAATCTAATCACTTACATATACACTGATTGTGTGTACACATAGAGAGTTTCATTGACAACAGCCCATCTCTTCTGAGTGCTCGACTTTTATTGTTATGTAGTGTACAATATAAGTATCTTAAGTATTGTAATGTCTCATGTTACTTGTCCTCCGAGTGGTCAACACAACAGACTCTCGTATTCAAGATTACACTTTAATATTGATTTTACACCCAAGCCATCTTTTTTGTGAGACGACAGGAAGCTATCAACATCAACAGGCATTGATGGGAAGATGTGAGTTGTTAATGTATGTGGTATCTTTATGTTGGCCCTCCTTTGAATATTATTTACTGAAGTTTGAGAACAAATAAGCCATTTGGTCATTTAACAGTAAATCTAGCCGTGGACATTTGGGACTTGGAAGCCACATGCAGTTATTAGGGAAAGTAACATCCCAAAGCACTTACCAATGACAGAACGCTGGTTTCAAGAATTTCACGTACTGGTGTGCAGATAATGCTTTCGGCTGAAGAGACGAAAAAATCAGCCTATCTAGAACTACCTGTTAGCTGACTCTAGCCACAGCAGGGGCAGAGACGCCAGAGAAATGTAGGTCATTTGTCTAAGATGTTTCTACAGTGTCGTAAACGCCCTTTGTGAACAGGGATGGCAGTGACAAAGATTCGCTATCGAGGGAGCAATCAGGTAGCCTGGTAGCGTTCTCCCTTCACCAGCCATTCTTTTTTTTCGGAAGCCTCCGTCCTTCAAAAGAATTTTTGAATGAAAGGCAACATTGGTGGTGGCTCTGAAATGGTCTACACTCGGACGCAGAAGCACTGCTCTTAACTTAGCCGCGGCCCCTGGTTGAACGTGCTACAACGTTTGGCGTATCCAGATAATGATCTGTGTGATAAATATGTTATTCACTTTAGGACTACACAGAAACTTAAAAAATGCTGCCTAAAGTGGCCATTGGGGAAAATACAAGTGAAAAGTTCTATTTCTTGTACTCCCAACGCGGGAATTTGTGAGTCAGGGATTGGCTGGTTCTCAGAGAATAATATTATTGACTTCGGTTAGGGGGTGGGCCGATGGATAGAGCAGATGAATTGGATGGGAGACATGGAGCTCGTGAGGTCTTCGGATTGGTGTGAAATCCTTGCGTGAGTGCTTTTGGGGAGTTTGCTGAGGTTTGATGGAGAGGGAGGAGTGGAGAAATGTGGTCTTCTGATTTAGGCTGTGGTCTGGGAAGGATTCCAGTCTTGGCTATGGGTGGGTTGAACTTGGTACACTCATCCTGAGAATGAACACACACTGGGTAGTCTCTGGTGAGGATTTAGCTGTACCAACAATTCAGATCTCAGTCGTTTCGGACAACTCACTGTGCTGAGAGCAATTTTATTCATGTCAAGACTACTGAATAGACGTTTGATATCCTTGTGCACGTTGCTGTATAAGTGAGCCAAATTGGTCCTTGGTATGACTGGCGAACGGGAGTGTCACACGCTGTAAACTATCGAGACTCCTGGGCTCCACTAGAAAGAAACTGCGATCCGTCTAACAGATTGTCAGCCCGCGAATTTGCATATTTTGTGCCCACTTTAACGAATTACAAGAGTCACACGTCACTACTCTGCAGACAGCTGCACCACGACCGTCACCCAAGACAGCACTACACATCGAGAAAGGGATACATTATTGCTGCTCCAGCTTGTTAGGGCAAACAGAAACAGTCTCGCCACTTGTTCTCAGCTGCACTAACGAAGTGTAACTTGTGTGTACAATAAATCTATCAATATATTCACCATTACGTTATTTCAGATTGTGTTATTCACATTTTGAGCCGGAGTAAATAGCTTAAACAGTCTTTGCCAACCAGTCACCAGCCGTTGGAGAGTTAACTACTCATTGCGCTTATCTGTGTTGCCAACAGTTCAAAATTTATTTGTTGCCCTATTTTATGATCAATAAACTTTTTGCCATTATTTTTCTAAAAGATCAGTGCAATATTGATATACACTCCTGGAAATTGAAATAAGAACACCGTGAATTCATTGTCCCAGGAAGGGGAAACTTTATTGACACATTCCTGGGGTCAGATACATCACATGATCACACTGACAGAACCACAGGCACATAGACACAGGCAACAGAGCATGCACAATGTCGGCACTAGTACAGTGTATATCCACCTTTCGCAGCAATGCAGGCTGCTATTCTCCCATGGAGACGATCGTAGAGATGCTGGATGTAGTCCTGTGGAACGGCTTGCCATGCCATTTCCACCTGGCGCCTCAGTTGGACCAGCGTTCGTGCTGGACGTGCAGACCGCGTAAGACGACGCTTCATCCAGTCCCAAACATGCTCAATGGGGGACAGATCCGGAGATCTTGCCGGCCAGGGTAGTTGACTTACACCTTCTAGAGCACGTTGGGTGGCACGGGATACATGCGGACGTGCATTGTCCTGTTGGAACAGCAAGTTCCCTTGCCGGTCTAGGAATGGTAGAACTATGGGTTCTACCATTGAGTGTAGTCATGCGACTGTCAACAGATGTCAGTTCGATCGTGTTCTACACGGAAGATGGCATTCCGGTCAACGGCCAACCATGCCAACGATGACGTCAGGGCATCTATCAAACAGGATGGTGTTTTTCAGGTTGTCCCACATCCACAATCGCTGTTTATACAGTCAAAGACGATGCAGTTTGGCACAGAGGAGACATGTACCAGACTTTCTCCAGTGGAAGGCCATACGAAGAATGGAAAAAGGACCATCGCAAATCGAAGGCTTAAAGTGAATCACTCTGTTGTTTCTCGGATGTGGTGACATTTTATAGAGGCCGAAGCTGTACCCCGAAGACCAGGACAAAACAGACCACCTGTAATATAAGAGAGAGAGGAATGTTCTTTCGCCGTAAGGGCACGACGGTGCCGACAACTGGTATCCGACGGCAGCACCCACTGGACGTGTTGCATCGAGCCAAATGGTGTACAGAAGGCTTCGTCACGGTGGCCCTTAGTGTCGCAGAACTGCTGTACGTGTACATCTGATGCGTCTGCACAGAAGGGAGCGTCTAGAGTGGAGTTATCAACGTGCCACCTGCACGGTCGAACAGTGGGCAAACGTTCTTTTCACAGAGGAGTCCCGATTTCATCTGGAGAGTGATTCTCGACGCATTCTCATCTGAAAGAACACGATTTCGGGACACAAACTTCGTGGAAAGAGACCGATATCGAGGAGGATCCCTAATGGTTGTTGTTGTTGTTGTTGTCTTCAGTCCTGAAACTGGTTTGATGCAGCTCTCCATGCTACTCTATCCTGTGCAAGCTTCTTCATCTCCCAGTACCTACTGCAACCTACATCCTTCTGAATCTGCTTAGTGTATTCATCTCTTGGTCTCCCTCTACGATTTTTACCCTCCACGCTGCCCTCCAATACTAAATTGGTGATCCCTTGATGCCTCAGAACATGTCCTACCAACCGCTCCCTTCTTCTGGTCAAGTTGTGCCACAAACTTCTCTTCTCCCCAATTCTATTCAATACTTCCTCATTAGTTATGTGATCTACCCGTCTAATCTTCAGCATTCTTCTGTAGCACCACATTTCGAAAGTTTCTATTCTCTTCTTGTCCAAACTATTTATCGTCCATGTTTCACTTCCATACATGGCTACACTCCATACAAATACTTTCAGAAATGACTTCCTGACACTTAAATCTATACTCGATGTTAACAAATTTCTCTTCTTCAGAAACGCATTCCTTGCCATTGCCAGTCTACATTTTATATCCTCTCTACTTTGACCATCATCAGTTATTTTGCTCCCCAAATAGCAAAACTCCTTTACTACTTTAAGTGTCTCATTTCCTAATCTAATTCCCTCAGCATCACCCGACTTAATTCGACTACATTCCATTATTCTCGTTTTGTTTTTGTTGATGTTCATCTTATATCCTCCTTTCAAGATACTGTCCATTCCATTCAACTGCTCTTCCAAGTCCTTTGCTGTCTCTGACAGAATTACAATGGTGTGGACATGGATTATGTTGACAGCTCGAACACCTCTTCGTGCAGTTGTGCAGGTGATTCGGCAATGTTTAACAGCTGCCAGGTATTGTGACCAGATTTTAGGATCTCATGTGTGATTGTCACGAAATGCTGTGGGCCCGGACTTCGTACTGATGGACGATAATGCTCTACCTCATAGAGCACAGGTTGATGTTTTCTTCAAAATGGAAGATGCTGCACGCATGGGGTGGCCTGTTCGCCCTCCCAATTTTAATCCCATAGAACTTGTCTATGATGCACTAGGGAGATGGGTTCCATCACGTCGTCACTCACCAACAATTCAGTAAGACTTGCGAGCAGTTCTGCAGGAAGAACGGGCGTTATTGCCTCAATGTGAGATTGATGACATCAATCACAGTACACCCCGTCGTTGTCAAGCGTGGATTGCTGCCAGAGGTAGTCACAACGCATACTGAGTACAGTAACCATTTGTCAGAATTTGTGTACGAATTAGTATCTTTATTTGTATAAGAATTTTACCTTGTTAACTTATTATAAGGAACTAGGCAAAATTGGTTTCCACCTGTTTATCGAAACACATCTTGAAAATATTTTGAGGTCTGGCCTGCTCACTGAGCGGATTTTCAAAGAGCAGCGGTATTTTGACTCGAAGAAAAACGAAGAAAGTTTTGTCTACCGTTATGCATGATGAAGTTGCTTACATTCTGTATTTTTTACATGGTTTTATTTTACTATCACATGTTTATACTGTTTTGAGGCAAAATAAACGCAACCTTCAAAAATTTGGACACCAGTCTACTGTACCTGAGCTCTTCCAATGTTCTCCACCTTGTCAGCGATCCCTTGCCCAACGATAGACGTATTTTCACTTTAAGCTAGTCGATCATAGGGAAAGTCGATTGTAAAGCGCCGCTAGCACTACGTGAGTGACGTGTCAAGAGTTCGATTTCAGAGCCCGTCGGTTCGGGATGGAGCCGTGATCTACACGTCGTGTCGTGCCGGCTGAGTGAGTCCCCATCGCCGTGGGTTGACCCTCAGCAAAACGTTACCGATTCGTGGCAAGTGATGTTTCTGACAAGTTTGTCTTAAGACTTATAATGTGTGCCAATTATTTCGCGTTCGCGTCAACTGCGCAGGCAACATATTGGATTGCAGTGAGGATTGAGTCTGTGTGTTCATCAGCGTTACAGAGTGTGACGCAATACGAAAAATACTGACCTGGGACGATATTCACCGTAATTAAAAGTGTGAAAGGAAAGTAGTGTCTGTCTCAAAACTGTGTTTCAGACAAACAATTTAAAACATCTTGGCACTGGTGAAGGCAAAGCCCTTTATCATTGAGTGAGCATTATTGAGCAACCGCATCCTGATTACAAACGTGTCCAGAAACACCTAAATCATATTGGCACATATCTACTATATCAGATAATGAGAATGGACATGCGCCCGACCACCGAAACACCTCAGAATCCTGCCACGTACATAGCCTGCTTATCATCTGTCGCTTCCACAATTTTTTTACATGGATACCATGTTTATGAACATGCCAAAGCTTCCAAAACTACTCATACATTACATACAATTACATTGGAAAATAATATTAGAAGTCAAACATTTTCTTTACATGTCCACAAACATGAAGGCGTGGATAAGTAAAAGACAGAAAAAAATTAAAAAGTATTACACAATTTTACAATAAATTCTTACGGAACATTGAGCTGGTGGGGGAGGGGGGGGCGTTGCACAATCATTGGAGAGGCCTTTATATGCTTGCTGCAATTGCACTTCTCTTTTCTCTTCTGCACCTGTAATCCCCGTCTTGTCCTCGCCTTGTATGTCTACATTGGCTTAAGCATGCAGCGAATAGCCAATTTTTCCTCACGGGGACTGTAGAAAGTATCTCCTCCACTACCTAAGCTACTTATACTGAAGACAGGCCTCTTTTTGTCAAAGAGATTTGACAATAAAAATAATTATCAATAGTGTTGAACAACGCCTGAGTAACACAGCTGCGGAGTATTTCGTGAAGATATTTGTCGTAAACGTGATTAAAGTGTGGCCAAACTGCCTTTCTTTGACGTCGATTATCTGCTTAAAATAGGATGTTTTAGGCGAAATTTTGTAAGACAAATTTTTGTACCGATGGTACTCTACATCTACGTCTAGCTATATATACCTCAAACTACCGTATGGAGCGTGGCGGATGAGACCTTGTATAATTACTAGTCATTTCGTTTCCTGTTCCACTCACAAACAGAGTTAAGGAAAAAAGACTATCTGTAAGCCTCTGATCAAGCCCTAATCTCTCTGATGTTATCTTCGTGGTCCTTATGAAAATGCAGCGGCAGCACAATCGTTCCGCAGTCAGCTTCCAGTCCAGGTTCTATACATTTCTCAGTAGTGTTCCTCGGAAAGCATCTGCCGTAATAGCTGCGTAATTATTGAACCTACCGGTAATAAATGTAGCAACTCGCCTCTGAATCAAACTATACAGATTGTTACTGGCACAAAAAAGTCCACTCCAGTGTAGCTTATTCTAGTTATCGGCCCTAACCTAAGTAGAAAGAATAATCTTCACAGTGAATAGAAGAAATTCTGCACACACCCAGCAGCTGCCAATTCATGAGGACATACCTGCTATACGAATGAACAGACTCCAAACTATCGACTCAGAATAGTTATAAGTCTACCACAAAACTTGGAGGCAAGAGTGGAAGAATAAAAGTCCACAGCGCTCCAGAGCAATCTGCATGCTAACAACATACCATGGGAATTTGATCTACCTAGGCGGACATGGAGTACACTGACAAGATCCGGGTCAACTATGGGAGATTTGGTGACCTACTATACAGATGAAGAAAGACTACCAGAGCAGAGTGTATCTGTGGATTTCCAAGACAGCCACACAAACACATTGTGGAAGTGGGTCCTCAAAATTCGTTAAACCCCTTGGCCACTACAGCAGGTGTGATAAATTATATAAACAGTATGTTTGTAATTTGCAAATAATGTACCTGAATACAATCTTCAAGGGGTTCAAGCCGCGTCGATTGGAATAAGAATTTCGAGCTTTCGATGGCTATCTCCATCATCGTCGTCAGTAGTTAATCCAATGACTGCCGGTTCTGGCACGGTTTCCCGATTGTATAAGTACGACTGCAGCATTTACCACCAATAAGAAAGAGCCGAAACGACGCCACTGTGCAGCAGTAGATTGAACATCCATCATGCGGCGAAGAAAATGATAGAATCTGCATAGTAAAGTTACGCGCAGGGGGCTTGGGAAATTGTTCGACGTGTGCACCGAAATCAAACTGATGTGGTGCGGAGATGAAATCTGTTCCAGTTAGCTAGTTGAGGACTTAATGCAGCAAAAGCCGACCACGTTGGGCACGAGCACAGGATGATCGATATCTACGACTTTCGAATCTAAGTGTACTGAGCGCTCCAGAGTTAAACTCTTGGGTCGAAGAGGTTGTAGGACGTCGTGTATCGGATCTAACCTCACGATTGGCGTCGGGACAGTCTGGAGCCGTGCGACCGTCTATTAGTTATAGGGAGCTCCAACGTTAGGAGGGTTATGGAGCCCCTCAGGAAAATAGCGGGTAGGTCGGGGAAGAATGCCAGTGTGCACTCGGTGTGCTTGCCGGGGGGTCTCGTCCGTAATGTGGAGGAGGCCCTTCCGGCAGCTATTGAACGCACTGGGTGTGACCGGCTGCAGATAGTAGCACATGTCGGAACGAATGACGCCTGCCGCTTGGGTTCTGAGGCCATCCTTGGTTCCTTCCGGCGGCTGGCTGATTTGGTGAAGACAACCAGCATCGCACGCGGAGTGCAAGCTGAGCTTAATATCTGCAGCATAGTGCCCAGAGTCGATCGCGGTCCTCTGGTTTGGAGCCGTGTGGAGGGTCTAAACCAGAGGCTCAGACGACTCTGCGACTATAATGGTTGCAAATTCATCGACCTCCGTTATTGGGTGGAGAACTGTAGGGCCCCCCTAGACAGGTCAGGCGTGCACTACACACCGGAAGCAGCTACTAGGGTAGCAGAGTACGTGTGGCGTGCACACGGGGGTTTTTTAGGTTAGAGGGACCCCCCCCTTGGGCGAAACGATAAAATACCTGACGGCTTACCAGAGAGGACATTATCATCGTTGATAAAGAACGTCCGTCCTCAGAGACCAAAAACAGGAAAAGTTAACGTAATATTGGTAAACTGCAGGAGTATCCAGGGCAAGGTTCCTGAATTAGTGTCTCTTATTGAAGGAAATAGTGCGCATATAGTACTAGGAACGGAAAGTTGGTTAAAACCGGAAGTGAACAGTAACGAAATCCTAGACACAGAATGGAATATATACCGCAAGGATAGGATAAACGCCAATGGTGGAGGAGTATTTATAGCAGTAAAGAATTCATTAATATCCAGTGAAGTTATTAGCGAATGCGAATGTGAAATAATCTGGGTTAAGCTAAGTATCAAAGGTGGGTCAGATATGATAGTCGGATGCTTCTATAGACCACCTGCATCAGCAACCGTAGTAGTTGAGCGCCTCAGAGAGAACCTGCAGAACGTCGTGAAGAAGTTTCGTGATCATACTATTGTAATAGGGGGAGACTTCAATCTACCAGGTATAGAATGGGATAGTCACACAATCAGAACTGGAGCCAGGGACAGAGACTCTTGTGACATTATCCTGACTGCCTTGTCCGAGAATTACTTCGAGCAGATAGTTAGAGAACCAACTCGTGAAGCTAACGTTTTAGACCTCATAGCAACAAATAGACCGGAACTTTTCGACTCCGTGAATGTAGAAGAGGGTATCAGTGATCATAAGTCAGTGGTTGCATCAATGACTACAAGTGTAATAAGAAATGCCAAGAAAGGAAGGAAAATATATTTGCTTAACAAGAGTGATAGGGCACAAATCGCAGAATATCTGAGTGACCACCATCAAACGTTCATTTCTGAGGAAGAGGATGTGGAACAAAAATGGAAAAAATTCAGAAACATCGTCCAGTACGCCTTAGATAAGTTCGTACCGACTAAGGTCCAAAGCGAGGGGAAAGATCCACCGTGGTATAACAATCATGTACGAAAGGTACTACGGAAACAAAGAAAGCTTCATCATAGGTTTAAGAGTAGTCGAATCATAGCTGATAAGGAAAAGCTGAACGAAGCGAAAAAGAGCGTAAAGAGAGCAATGAGAGAAGCATTCAACGAATTCGAACATAAAACATTGGCAAACAATCTAAACAAGAACCCTAAAAAGTTTTGGTCATATGTAAAATCGGTAAGCGGATCTAAATCCCCTATTCAGTCACTCGTTGACCACGATGGCACCGGAACAGAGGACGACCGAAGAAAGGCAGAAATACTGAATTCAGTGTTCCGAAACTGTTTCACTGCGGAAAATCGTAACACGGTCCCTGACTTCAGCCGTCGCACGGACGCCAAAATGGAAAATATTGAAATAAACGATATCGGAATTGAAAAACAACTGCTATCACTTAGTAGCGGAAAAGCATCCGGACCAGACGAGATACCCTTAAGATTCTACAGTGATTATGCTAAAGAACTTGCCCCCTTTCTATCAGCAATTTATCGTAGATCGCTGGAAGAACGTAAAGTACCTAGCGACTGGAAGAAAGCGCAGGTCGTTCCCATTTTCAAGAAGGGTCATAAATCAGATGCGAATAATTATAGGCCTATTTCGCTTACGTCAATCTGTTGTAGAATAATGGAACATGTTTTGTGTTCTCGTATTATGACGTTCTTAGATAATACAAATCTCCTTCATCATAACCAACATGGATTCCGCAAACAGAGATCATGTGAAACTCAGCTCGCCCTATTTGCCCAAGAAATTCACAGTGCCGTAGACACTGGCGAGCAGATTGATGCCGTATTCCTGGACTTCAGGAAGGCATTTGATACGGTTCCGCACTTACGTTTAGTGAAAAAAATACGAGCTTACGGAATATCGGACCAGGTTTGTGATTGGATTCAGGATTTCTTAGAAGAAAGAACACAACATGTCATTCTTAACGGTTCAAAATCTGCAGATGTAGAGGTAATTTCGGGAGTACCGCAAGGAAGCGTGATAGGACCTTTATTGTTTACAATATACATAAATGACTTAGTTGACAACATCGGTAGCTCCGTGAGGCTATTTGCAGATGAAACGGTTGTCTACAAGAAAGTAGCAACATCAGAAGACTCGTACGTACTCCAGGAAGACCTGCAGAGGATTAATGCATGGTGCGACAGCTGGCAGCTTTCCCTAAACGTAGATAAATGTAATATAATGCGCATACATAGGGGCAGAAATCCATTCCAGTACGATTATGCCATAGGTGGTAAATCATTGGAAGCGGTAACGACCGTAAAATACTTAGGAGTTACTATCCGGAGCGATCTGAAGTGGAATGATCACATAAAACAAATAGTGGGAAAAGCAGGCGCCAGGTTGAGATTCATAGGAAGAATTCTAAGAAAATGTGACTCATCGACGAAAGAAGTAGCTTACAAAACGCTTGTTCGTCCGATTCTTGAGTATTGCTCATCAGTATGGGACCCTTACCAGGTTGGATTAATAGAAGAGATAGACATGATCCAGCGAAAAGCAGCGCGATTCGTCATGGGGACATTTAGTCAGCGCGAGAGCGTTACGGAGATGCTGAACAAGCTCCAGTGGCGGACACTTCAAGAAAGGCGTTACGCAATACGGAGAGGTTTATTATCGAAATTACGAGAGAGCACATTCCGGGAAGAGATGGGCAACATATTACTACCGCCCACATATATCTCGCGTAATGATCACAACGAAAAGATCCGAGAAATTAGAGCAAATACGGAGACTTACAAGCAGTCGTTCTTCCCACGCACAATTCGTGAATGGAACAGGGAAGGGGGGATCAGATAGTGGTACAATAAGTACCCTCCGCCACACACCGTAAGGTGGCTCGCGGAGTATAGATGTAGATGTAGACCGCTGCGGTCGCAGGTTCGAATCCTACCTCGGGCATGGATGTGTGTGATGTCCTTAGGTTAGTTAGGTTTAATTAGTTCTAAGTTCTAGGCGACTGATGACCTCAGCAGTTAAGTCGCATAGTGCTCAGAGCCATTTGGCGTCGGTTGTTGTTTACAGTCGGATAATGTGTCTGGAGGCAGCCTCCATCACTGTGCCACATGTGAAGGTAAGGTGGTGGTGGAGTGATGCTCTAGGATAGCATTTTATGGCACCACTGTACACCTCTTGTAGTTGTTGAGGACAGTCTAACTGTTCTATAGTAGAGACATGACATTCTGCCACCAATAGTGGGACCATATCGCTAACATTTTGGTGACAATTTCGTACTGATGTATGATAACTCGCGTGTTCATCGTGCAGGTCTCGTGAATACATTCCTAGGAGGGGCCTGCCTGTTTTCTGAACACGTGTAGGATCGATTGAAACGAATTGTTTCCGGACGTTGACAACGACGACGTACTTTGCGCGACTTACGTCTCTAAACAGTGGGACAAAATGAGCCAGGACTGGGGTGATGATCTCATCGATGGTATACCAAGACGGATCCAAACCTCCATCCGACCAAGGGGACGTTCCATCGCGCATCGATGTTGCTCATCAGTGCTGTGAAGAATCCTCGTCCCACCCTCCCCCCCCTCCCCCCCCTTTCCATGGTACAAGGACTATTTTGTCGCCACAGATTTTTCCCGCATGGTTTCACTATACTGTACGCCAGTTCAGCGGGTTATTTCTTGACGTAAAATGACAAGACGCGTATTCTGGAAACTCGAAATAAACCTTCGGGACATTACGACTCAATAGAGTACGCAAACTGCGTTGACCCATTTGTGTCTGGAGACACCCCATGATCGGCCGGAGTGGGGCCGAGCGGTTCTGGGCGTTACAGTCTGGAACCGCGCGACCGCTACGTTCACAGGTTCGAATCCTGCATCGGGCATGGATGTGTGTGATGTCCTTAGGTTAGTTAGGTTTAAGTAGTTCTATGTTCTAGGGGACTGATGACCTCAGAAGTTAAGTCCCATAGTGATCAGAGCCATTTGAACCATTTTTTTTGACACCGCATGCTCCATTAAACGTTGTTGAGAACGTAGTTTATTTTTATCTTAACGAAAGTGGTGGCAGCACGTAGTGAATTCTTGTGATCAAAACAGAACTGGGAAAGAAGTTCACAATCAAAATAGCAGAAACTATGCAAGGAATTCGGATCGGTGCGAACTTCCTTTTTTTTCCCGCATTAATTTATATTCAGTGTTGATGAAAACAAAGACTTAACAAATCGTTTAATTACGACGATTTTCATTTATCCTCTGAGGAAAAAATAATGAACATTATCATTTCCTCTTCATGAGGCAAGAGCCAGTTATACACATAGCACGAACATGACAATGGAAAATTAATATCACGGCATTCATAAGTTAATGTTCCATTGAACTGTCTGAGTGAAAATTTTAGACTGAAAAACAACTCCCATACAGACGCCTTTTCATAATTGCAGTAAATACATAAGCCCAGGATTCCGTCTGCCCAACGCGGAACATTTGCTGAATGTGTTTAAATGCGCCGACTAGAAATAAAAACAGTACCAGTTTACTTTCATAATTAACAAGCATGGTTTCAACAATAAAGCACACTTTGCGCCACAGCGGCTTTGTACAGCTTAAACGCATTTGCCTGGAAATAATTAACGGAATGCGACTGCTCTCTTTCTCACTCTGAGATACATTCAATTAAAGGAGTGTTAAGATCGCATTGTGGAAGTGCCCATGCACATTTGTTTTTTCGCTGACGGTCTGGGTAATTAAGTACAAAATAATTTGCCGTATTGCCAGTTACTTGTCAATCATCTATTATAAATCCGTAGGCTATCATGTAAAGTAAAATTGACTTTTTGAAAATCTTTGCTATGTTTAATCTAGACGTTCATCATTCATTCTACTGTTACGAACATCCACCCATGAATATGATATTTGTAACTCACAAAATATGCTACGTGATGTGCATTTATGTGCACAGACGAAGTTCATACTTAAGATTGCCTGTAAGCTTTATACTGACTGCTATCGTGGACGAAGCTGATGAATTGCCTAAATTTCTGGAAGGGGACATGACGTTGGGACTGAGGTTTTCTTTTTGTATTTATTTACAGGTGTATTTCCTCAAATTAATTCTTTTATATTAGTTGAAATATTTAAAATTAATTAGAAATGTTGTACATGTATATGTTTCATAATTGTACTAAGCTCAAAGAAATTAATATCAGTCTATGGTCAGAGGAACACGGAGTCAGTTCTATGAATGAAGGGTTGCATTGCATAGGAGTACTTACGTTTCTCTCAATGGATGGTGACGTGTTCAACACGGGACACTTAGTCAGAACAGAAAATTCTTAAAATTAATAATATGTGTGGTAGGAGGTAAAAGTAAGCCTAGACTGTTGAAGTTTGCAGAGTAATGTTTGAAAGGACGTGTTAATGAGCGTGTGTAACCGACGTGCGACTCTTAAACAAGAAAGAACGTTGTGGAAAGAACATACGCAAGTTATTAAGGCCTGGGCACATAACAAGCTAAATTTGTATGGTCTATAATCTGTAAAAGATTGAAATTTTTATTCCAACATAAACTGAATGTGTAATCTTTACTAATGAAGCCAATGTTTCTGTGAATTTACAAGTAAAATCCAGTCCGACGAATTGTCGTACCATTAAACTGCTCTAAATGAAATTGATTTTCATAAACTGATAAATTACAACGATTTTTGACACTTTTTTCAAACATCTATAATTTTAACGGCGAAATTCAAGAAGGGCGATTTGCCATATTGCATACAGCAGAAAGCGCGAGACCAGAGACAACGCTTCGTAGATTAAGAGGGTCTGTGCGCTGTCTGCCAGCAACATGAAGCATATATCAAGAGTATACGGAACAAGAGCAAACGGTTAGTGTTGTCTATCATTGGTCTGAGTTGGGGAATATGCGAGTATTGATCAGTGTGACGCTTTTAGAATGTATTTTAATGTTATTTATGTGACGCACAATTCAAATTTGTGTTAGTAACAGAGCTAATGCGCTACAGATGTTGTATAAGTGGGTGTAAAGGAAATTATCCAACCGGAACGAAAACGCTAGCTATTTTTTTCATTTACGAAGAAAACATAGTTATTAGATAAAGGGAAACTAGTATTTAAAGTGAAAATTCAGTAACTACCAAAACTACAAAGTTAAGTCATTTAAGTTCTTTTATTATTATAATGTAGTAAGGAGTTAATAAAAAGCACACCGTTTTCATGCCACAAGTGGCCCATAGGAACCATCCGACCGCCGTGTCATCCTCAGCTAAGGATGCGGATAGGAGGGGCGTGTGGTCAGCACACCGCTCTCCCGGTCGTTACGATGGTTTTCTTTGACCGGAGCCGCTACTATTCGGTCGAATATCTCCTCAGTTGTCATCACGAGGCTGAGTGCACCCCAAGAAGTTAATAAGATGAAGCATAACCCTAAATTTAGTCATAACACAACACTTATTGTGTTACTGTTGTGGCAATATTGTATTATTATTATTATTATTATTATTATTATTATTATTATCGTCACTTACGTATCTCAAATTTTGTAATGGGAAAGTGGATCTGAACACCGTGAGTGAAGTGTGTCCACTGCTTTAAATAAACTTTATATAAGAATTTAACGTCTACGCATCCGCAATTGTGATTTTCAGGAAAGTTTTAATACGTTGTTGAATTCACAGAAGGTACAGGACAATAAACGTCAATTTCGTGTTGGTTTATGCATGCAGCACATGTTATTATTTCGCACTCCATTTTAGTTGTTTTCTTTCTCGTGAAAGTGAGACCTGATTCGGAACAAGAGCTTATTACCGTGTACTTTGGCTAGCTCCACGTAACGTGTGTGGAGACTTTGTATTGTTTTTTATTTAGACAGTTAGATTGGTATCCCACTGCTAGCCGTGCCATATCCAGATACCTGTTCGGCCTGGAATCTCATCGTAGTTGAAATGTCTTCGAAGTGAGTCCTGAAGACCAGCGAAGAGGCGTCTGGAGACGCGCGGGACAGTGCTGAGACACCAGCTTGGCTGTCGCCCGTCATACGGACCAACAAGCGGCGTGATGGTCTTGGAAGCTGTTTCTTTTCATAGCGGGACACCTTTGATATTCATCCGCGGCACCCTTACAGCTCGGCGGTAGGTCGACGATATACTACTCCCCATTTTGTTGCCCTTCATGCCAAGCCATCCTGTGCTTAGATCTCAGTAAGGTAATTCCCTCCCGTGCATGGTGAGAGTTTCTATTGCTTGTCTCGTGCTTACCAGACCTTGGCCAGAAAGATCGTCAGATCTCTTCCCAGCTGAAAACCTTTGGAGGATTACAAGCAGGGCCCTCAACCATTTCTGGGTTTGACGATCTAAAGTGCCGATTGGACAGAATTTGCCACAATGTCCTTCACGAGGACACCCAACGCTCTAGTAGTCAACGCCTAGCCAAATGAGCGTTTGCATTATGGCCAAAGGTGGATCAAATCGGCATAGACTTCCTCAATTTGTGAGCCTCTTTCTCGTGAATAAAGCATAAAATATTTCTGAAACTGTAATCATTTCTTTACCTGTACATATATATCGCATCTACTGATTTCAGACGCATTCAGATAACTGATGTGTCGTTTTATTTTTATTTATTAATTTATTTATTTATTTTTGTCTTAGAGTGTATTTCAAACCAAAAGACAGTTCAAGAGTTTCTTCTTTTAGTTAATGAAAAGATCCATTTATTTATAAACATTCTTACAGACGATATTACACAACACTTGACGTATTTAACATTTGGCTTTGTTTCGTGTTTGGCAAATCTGAGGTGCGTTAACGCATACTTTGGTATTTTTGTATGTGTGTTGTGAATGCAGGGGTGGAAGTAAAGACTAGCACCGTGAGTATAACTTTATCAACAGAAGGAAGAAAAGTAGAGTTATAAACTTCAAGGGAAGGTTTAAGGGAGCAGAAATTATTCCGAAACGACGAATTATGGAAATAATTCACGTGTCTCTGTAAGACTAATTCCGTCGAGTATTCTGTATAAGTGTCGTGGTGGTGTGACTCTGTTGTTCTACATCACAGTAGTTCACAGAAGACTAAGACCTATATCGCAGCAAATCGAGTGGGCAGTTGATGTGGGCGTGCACGCACTAACGATGATGATTAAATTTCCTGGAGAGAATGGGAACGTGAATATAATTAAACCTGCCAAATGTTTCGAAGAACTTTTCACTCCCTCAGATTTTCTGATCCGGATGTCGCAACATTGAAAATCTGGTAAGTAACAAAAATTACACGGGTAGCCATTAAAAATTCAAAACCGTGAAGGTGGCATGCAACAAGCGTCAAGTGGTCATGAACTGCATTACATCGCGAGTCAATGATTAGCATATCACCAAAACTGCTCAATTTAGGCTGGTTAACACCTTGTATGTATTGTACGATGACAATCAATAAGTAATGTAACACACTTTTTCGTCAAGTTTAGGATGAAAAAAATTAGGGGTGGAATTTTCTCGCTTCAGCTCCTATAGTTCCTATAGGTAGCGTACTATAAGTATCTTGCAAAATGCCGTCTCTAATGGAGGCACGTTCCAAGCAAAGAGTTGTCATTAACTTCCTTTTGGTGGAAAACTAGAGCATCTCAGATATTCACAGGCGCTTATAGAATGACTACAGAGGTATGGCAGTGAACAGAAGTACGATGAGTCTCTAGGCGAGGCGTCCCTCACAAACGCAACGAGGTCACGCAAATCTATCTGATCTCCCGCGTGTCGGCCAGCCGCACATAGCTTGACTCCTGCAATGCCGGAACGTGCAGACACTCTTATTCGAGGTGATCGACGGACCGCAATGAAACACCTCGATGCAGAACTGGAGGTCTCCGTTAATAGCACTGACACACTCGTCCACCAGTTGCAGTACTCAAACGTGTGAGCCCGGTGGATTTCTCGTCGCCTAACAGAAGACCGTAAAGAACAACGAAGCACGCTCTGTGCGGCAATGATTGCGCCTTACGAGGCTGATCGTGACAATTTTTTGTCGAACATCGTCACATGGAATTATATGATACCTAAGACTGCTGTGCTTCCTCCCGTTTTTGTTTCGAATGGAAAAACTAGCAGAAGCCGACCTCGGGGAAGATCAGTTTGGATTCCGTAGAAATACTGGAACACGTGAGGCAATACTGACCTTACGACTTATCTTAGAAGAAAGATTAAGGAAAGGCAAACCTACATTTCTAGCATTTGTAGACTTAGAGAAAGCTTTTGACAATGTTGACTGGAATACTCTCTTTCAAATTCTAAAGGTGGGAGGGGTAAAATACAGGGAGCGAAAGGCTATTTACAATTTGTACAGAAACCAGATGGCAGTTATAAGAGTCGAGGGACATGAATGGGAAGCAGTGGTTGGGAAGGGAGTAAGACAGGGTTGTACCTCTCCCCGATGTTATTCAATCTGCATATCGAGCAAGCAGTAAAGGAAACAAAAGAAAAATTCGGAGTAGGTATTAAAATCCATGGAGAAGAAATAAATACCTTGAGGTTTGCCGATGACATTGTAATTCTATCAGAGACGGCAAAGGACCTGGAAGTGCAGTTGAACGAAATGGACAGTGTCTTGAAAGGAGGATATAAGATGAACATCGACAAAAGCAAAACGAGGATAATGGAATGTAGTCGAATGAAGTCGGGTGATGCTGAGGGGATTAGATTAGGAAATGAGACACTTAAAGTAGTAAAGGAGTTTTGCTATTTGGGGAGCAAAATAACTGATGATGGTCGAAGTAGAGAGGATATAAAATGTAGACTGGCAATGGCAAGGAAAGCGTTTCTGAAGAAGAGAAATTTGTTAACATCGAGTATAGATTTAAGTGTCAGGAAGTCATTTCTGAAAGTATTTGTATGGAGTGTAGCCATGTATGGAAGTGAAACGTGGACGGTAAATAGTTTGGACAAGAAGAGAATAGAAGCTTTCGAAATGTGGTGCTACAGAAGAATGCTGAAGATTAGATGGGTAGCTCACATAACTAATGAGGAAGTATTGAATAGGATTGGGGATCGGTTAGTAGGACATGTTCTGAGGCATCAAGGGATCACCAATTTAGTATTGGAGGGCAGCGTGGAGGGTAAAAATCGTAGGGGGAGACCAAGAGATGAATACACTAAGCAGATTCAGAAGGATGTAGGTTGCAGTAGGTACTGGGAGATGAAGAAGCTTGCACAGGATAGAGTAGCATGGAGAGCTGCATCAAACCTGTCTCAGGACTGAAGACCACAACCACAACAACAAGCAAATAGAGCATTGCAATTCTTGTAATTCATTGCTACAGCATTCCGAAAAACACTTCCAAACTAGAGATGGCACCATTTTGCAATATAACCCTTTTCAGAGGGTGACAGCGAGAAACTAACGTAGGGTGCAGGCTGAGAAGAAGTTTTGGACACCGCACACAAAGCATCTAACTGGTCACGCTTCAAGGAAACAGATTCTGCAATTCTTTTGTAAATGTAAACCGCCGTTTAACGGCATATTACTGTATTTATCTTCTGTACTACGTAGTTTTCCCCATTTATGCCGATTTCGAGAACAATGCTAAACGTTCTAAGACCATTAACACGTTATAGAATGCCTGTCAAGACAGTCCTTGCCAGTTTTCTCCTTCAAAAAAGTATTGCATGACTGTAATGAGAATGGTAGAGCATTTTCCCGCGAAGGCAAAGGTCCCGAGTGCGAGTCTCGGTCCGGCACACAGTTTTAACCTGCCAGGAAGTTTCATTGCATGACTGTCACTGAACACCATCGAGGAAAGTTTCTGAAACTCTGTACGGATTTTTATGTCATGCGTATGTTGCTAGTTACTCACTATAGACGTTGGCACTAAAATACTGCCGCTAGCTTTTCCCAAATTCTAGAAAAATCCAATGTTTCAAAGCAATAAGGATCTTATGAGTAAACATCTCACGTTATTAAAAATAGTTTAACTTAAAAACAAAAAAACTCAAGCACTGCTGCTCTGGCAAATTGACATGCCGGTTTTTTGCCTGGCTGTAAGGACAAAATGAGAAAAAGACCTGTTATAGCCGAGATCAAACAAATCCTGTAAAATACGTGTAATTCAAAGCTAGAATATACACCATGTGATGAAAAGTATCCGGACACCCCCAAAAACGTACGTTTTTCATACTAGATGCATTGCGCTGCCACCTACTGCCAGGTACTCCATATCAGTGACCTCAGTAGTCATTAAAAATCGTGAGAGAGCAGAATGGGGCACACCGCGGAACTCATGGACTTTGAACATGGTCAGGTGATTGGGTGTCACTTGTGTCATACGTCTGCACGCGAGATTTTCACGCTCCTAAACACCCCTAGGTCCACTGTTTCCGATGTGATGGTGAAGTGGAAACGTGAAGGGACACGTACAGCGCAAAAGCGTACACGCCGACCGTCTATTGACTGACAGAGACCGCCGACGGTTGAAAAGGATCGTGATGTGTAATAGGCAGACATCTATCTAGACCATCACACAGGAATTCTAAACTGAATCAGGATCCACTGCAAGTACTATGACAGTTAGGTGGGAAGGGTCAAAACTTGAATTTCATGGTCGAGTGGCTGCTCGCTTCGGGTAAGGAGCGTAAACATTCGACGATTGAACAGTGGCCGGCCGGAGTGGCCGAGCGATTCTAGGCGTTTCAGTGTGGAACCGTGCGACCGCTGCGGTCGCAGGTTCGAATTCTGCCTCGCCATGGATGTGTGTGATGTCCTTAGGTTAGTTAGGTTTAAGTAGATCTAAGTTCTAGGGGACTAATGACCTGAGCTGTTAAGTCCCATAGTGGTCAGAGCCATTTGAACAATTTGAATTCAACAATGGAAAGGGGGGGAAGGGGTGGGGAGGGTGGGACGAGGATTCTTTACAGCACTGATGAGCAACATCGATGCGCGATGGAACGTCCCCTTGGTCGGATGGAGGTTTGGATCCGTCTTGGTGTACCATCGATGAGATCATCACCCCAGTCCTGGCTCATTTTGTCCCACTGTTTAGTGACGTAAGTCGCGCAGAGTACGTCGTCGTTGTCAACGTCCAGAAACAATTCGTTTCAATCGATCCTACACATGTTCAGGAAACAGACAGGCCCCTCCTAGGAATGTATTCACGAGAACTGCACGATGAACACGCGAGTTATCATACATCAGTACGAAATTGTCACCAAAATGTTGGCGATATGGTCCCACTATTGGTGGCAGAATGTCATGTCTCTACTATAGAACAGTTAGACTGTCCTCAACAACTACAAGAGGTGTACAGTAGTGCCATAAAATGCACTAAAATCGTGAGCAGCTACTATTCGGTCGAGTAGCTCCTCAATTGGCATCATGAGGCTGAGTGCATCCCGAAAAATGGCAACAGCGCTTGACCTGAATGGTCACCCATCCAAGTGCCGACCACCCCCGACAGCGCTTAACTTTGGTGATCTCACGGGAACCGGTGTATCCACTGCGGCGAGGCTGTTGCCTATGACTACTGTGTAAAGGTGACGTAGAAGGAATTCAACAATGGAAAAACGTTGTGTGGAGAGACGAATCACTGTACACAATGTGGCGATCCCATGGCAGGGTGCGGGTATGGCGAATGCCTGGTGAACGTCATCTGCCAGAGTGTGTAGTGCCAACAGTAAAATTCGGAGGCGGTGGTGTTATGATGTCGTCGTGTTTTTCGTGGAAGGGTCTTGCACCCCTTGTTGATTTGCGTGGCACTATCACAGCACAGGCCTACATTGATGTTTTAATCATCTTCTTGCTTCTCACTGTTGAAGAGCAATTCGGGGATGGCGATATATCTTTCAAAACGATCGAGCACCGGCTGATAATGCACGCCCTGTGGTGGAGTCGTTACACGACAGTAACATCCCTGTAATGGACCAGGCTGCACAAGATCCTGACCTGAATCATATACAACACCTTTGGGATGTTTTGGAACGCCGACTTCGTGCCAGCCCTCACCGACCGACATCGATACCTCTCCTGAGTGCAGCACTCAGTGAAGAGTGGGCTGCCATTCCCCAAGAAACCTTCCAGATCTTGACTGAACGTATGTCTGGGAGAGTGGAAGCGATCATCAAGGCTAAAGGTGGGCCAACATCGTACTGAATTTCAGTATTACCAATGGAGGGCGCCACGGACTTGCAAGCCATTTTCAGCCAGGTGTCCTGATACTTTTGATCACCTAGTGTAGTTATCGATTCTAACCGTTTTCCCAACCCTACCCTTCGCGTCTGAATTCACTTAGCTCCAACATATCGCACTAACCATTATTCGGAACACTTTTCTACCCACGACTGACACTTGTAACGTATTGAGGAATTTGGACAGGTGCCGGATGTGGTCAAATACAACAGCGCAACATGCAGTGTTCGCTAGCATCTGCATTTGTTCTAGAATCCATTTCTCGCTGAGTTTCCATATTTTTGGCCAACCATTTAAGTGGTATCATGACTTCGTGAACACCCTTTACCGACTGAACAAGCCGGCCGCGGTGGTCTAGCGGTTCTGGCGCTGCAGTCCGGAGCCGCGGGACTGCTACGGTCGCAGCTTCGAATCCTGCGTCTGGCATGGGTGTGTGTGATGTCCTTAGGTTAGTTAGGTTTAAGTAGTTCTAAGTTCTAGGGGACTTATGACCTAAGATGTTGAGTCCCATAGTGCTCAGAGCCATTTGAACCATTTGAACCGACTGAACACGAAATTGGTGAACGCTACAAGAGCTTAACGTTTGTTGCGACACGGCGGGAAAGTGCAGAGGGCAACGGTCTGAAAGGCACGCGGCTGCGGTCGTATTGATCGGCGCGCGGCCGCGGGTGCTTACACGCCTCGTGCGGAACGCTGGCCTTGCTTCCGGCCACTCGCGTGCGCGCCTACTTGTTGCATGCGGCCAGGGTCCGCTATTACACGCCGCCTAGCCCTTATCGGGTGCTCGAAAGGCGTTATTATTTCTGAACCTGGTTAACGTACCCGCTAAAGCCCTGGTATTAACACGTGATACGTAATTCTATTTAGGAGATTAATACTAGAGGCAGGCAAAACGGAGTAGTTCCACGCCATCAACGTAAGTGCCTCTCACACCAGTCTTCCGTCGTTACCAAAGGCCACAGCACCAAAGAAATTCTCAAAAGTAACTCTATGAAAATGAACTGCTGGTACTACTAACCTTATTACCAAGAAACCGATCACTCTGTGGCTGGACTGTTCATTCCGTTCAACAGGCCCTGTAGCCGTTCTATACAGTCGCTGAGGATAGCAAAGCTGCCAGCGGATCTTATCATTCATATCATTTCACCCTGAATTTTTAAACCACTTCTCAAACCTACATTTACATCGTTTCTTCTTAGAAATAGGGACAAAAGACTGCAAACTTGTTTCGCATACAGAGGGATCCAAAAAAATGTATCCACTGTTTAAAAGTCCATAACTGGCAGACTAATTGACCGAGTTGTCTCATCTTTGGTAGTGTAATACTTTGTAGCTCCGTCAATCACCACACAAGTGTTGTATTGCGTTGTTTTGTTTTGTCAGATGACGGTCTCCCGATAGTCAGTGTTTTGTTCTTAGTTGCACCTAGTTACTCGAATAAACATGGCTGGCGCAAGGCTTACATTCGATGAAAGGAAGTCAGTTTTGAAGTGGTATTTTAAGTACGAGAACTTTAATGAAGCTCAACGGCAACGGCGAAATGAGTATCAAACAGAGCCACCTGCACGTTTAATGATTCGTCGCATTCGAGACAAATTTGAAGCCGAAGGCTGTGTTAAATATGTACACAAACAACGATCTGGATGACCTGTAACAGTAACAAGTCCAGCTAACTCCCGTCGTTTGTTACAACAATTCACTCGCTCACCACAGAAGTCTGTGAGACAGTGTGCCCGTGAAACTGGAGTGAGTCGCTCAAGTGTTCGGCGAATTTTGAATACAGCAAAGTGGAAGTGCTACATCCCACATTTGCTACACGCAGTGAGCGAGGACGACCCAGATCGTAGAATGGAGTACTGCGAGTGGCTTATTAACTTTGCGAGCAACGATGAAGAGCTAGCAGAGATGATTGTGTGGTCTGATGAGGCACAGTTCAAACTAAATGGTACAGTAAATCGCCACAATTGCATCTACTGGGCCGGCGAAAATCAGAACGTCCATGTAGACAAAGCCGTGAATTTGACAGGAGTGAATGTGTGGTGTGGGTTGTCTTACCGGGGCTTGACTGGGCCATTCTTCTTTGACGGTACAGTTACCGGTGAGGTGTACCTTCAGAAGCATTAGACATCCATTTTACCTGCCATCTGAGTCTTGTATGGAGACGGAAGAGTTTACTTTCAACAAGATGGTGCCCCAGCCCACTACCAAAATCGTGTTAGGGCGTATCTGGACGAAAATCTACCAGGAAGATGGATAGGCCGTAGAGGTTATGTGGAGTATCCACCACGTTCCGCAGAACTAACTCCTCTGGACCTTTACCTGTGGGGAACACTAAATGACGTCGTTTATCTTCCAAAGCCACGCACGTTGGATGAACTTCGAGAATCCATCGTACATTCATGTGCAAACATCCAACTGAACACGTTGTAGTCAGTAGTTCGTGCTACAGTTCGGCGGCATCGTTTGTGTGTGGATGTTAATGGTGACCATCTTTAAGTTGGACTTTAAGCTACACTTTCACCAAAAATGAGACAACTCCGTCAATTCTTTTGCAAGTTATGGACTTTTAACAGTGGATACATTTTTTTGGACCCCTCTGTATTTCCTAAGCCGAGCACATCTCCCTTAGTATTTCGTTGTTAATGTTCGCTCTTGGTTTTCGTACATATTGGAAACTATCGTCCTTTTCGTAAAGCTTTCATCTATTTTTCTGAAAATTTTGTACTTAAGAGAAGTCATAAGCGTCTCTCATGTGCCTCTACCTTTCGTAAATCCAAACTGACACTCATCTACCAGATCCTCAATTGTCTTTCCCAGTCTTGTGTTTACTATTCGTGATAGAAACTTCGAAGCATCACTTGTTAAGGTGATCGTGCGATAGTGCTCGCTCTGATCTGCCCTTACTGTCTTCGGGATTGTGTGAATAATCTTTTTCCGAGAGTCTGTTAGCGAGTCTCCAGTGTCACAGTCTCTACGCAGCAACTTGAATAGTCGTTTGGTTGCCACTTCCCGGAATGTTGTTATTCTGTCTGCTTAATTTACTCCCAAATATTCTAAGGCATTGTTAAACTCTGGCACTACTACTGGGTCACCTATTTCTTCCATATTTACTTCTATTTCTTCTTCTACTACATCATGAGTCAGTTCCTCCCCATTGTATAGGTCTTCAGAGCGCTCTTTCCACCAGTCTGCTGTTAACTGTGAGTTCGGTTTGGACTCGTAATGTTGATGCCATTGCTGTTAATGTCACTAAAGGTTTTTGTGGTTTTTGCGATTTCCTAACATTTATCGTTTCACCTTCCCCGCAGTTCGTACTTATTTTGTTTCCAAATGACATCTGCATGTGAATTCCAATCGTTTCATGAGCATTTTGTAGTTCCTTTTTTCTCAGATTAAAATACTTTTCCTGTTACCCAAGCTTTCTTCGCTGTTACATTCCATGTACCTATATTTGTTTATCCAATCACTGTGATTGCCCCTTTTAGAAATGTCCATTCCCCTTCAACTTAATTACCGACTATGGTATGCATTATAACAGTATCTGCAGTCTGAGAGAACTTCAATGCACATCATTATTCCTCTTTAGTTCAGCGTCCCACTTCATTCCACGGAGATTCTACCTGGCGTTTCTCTTGAAGTACAGTTTGCTCTTCATCAATACTAGATTGTGATATGGTTCTATGTGCTCCAGGGTACGTTCTTAAACATTGTTTCAAAGTCTCTGTCTGACAATGATGTGATCCGTCTGGAATCTTCCAGTATCTAGAGGCTGCTTCCAAGCAAACCTCCTCCTCTTGTGATTTTTGAACAGTGTATGCGCTATTACTAGCTTTAATTAATTGCGGGATTCGGTTAGCCTTTCTCCTCTTTGATTCTTACTACCGAATACGTATCCTCCCTTAACTCTGTCTTCTATTCCTTCCCGTACGACAGTGTTCCAGTCCTCCACGATTATTACGTTTTTCTTTCCATTTACAGAATAAGTTATCCATTTCATGTCTCAATATGCTTTCTCTGTATCTCCAGCGAGCTTCTACTCGTAACGTCGGAATGTACACTCAGACTACTGTTGTTGGCCATGCTTTGCTGTCACTGTTGACGGTAGTCTTACGCGAACAGTTCACAGCATCTCAATCAGTGCACTACCATCCTAATCATGACGAATCGTATCCCTTATCTACTTTCTCCTTCACTTCACTGACCTCAAATCTAGAATGAACTTTGCCATTTCCTTTTTCTAGTTTTCTAGCTACCTTGTCACATTCAGTCTTCTTCCTTTCCACGCTCCGGTTAGTGAAATGTTACACTTTCGTTGGTTATTCAATCTTTCCTTCATGGTGACCTTCCCCTTGATAGGGCCATCGAGGAGATCTGAAGACGGGGACTATACAGAAACCTTTTGACAGTGGAGAAATCATCATGTGTCCTTTCTAATTACAGACCAAATGTCAAGTGGAGACACAGTACGTGTCTTGAATGAAGTGCTTTTCATTGCCGTGTGCATCTTCATGATGTTCATCATTGCCTTTTAGGCCTTTTATGGGCAGATTACCGTCCAACAGCATGAGGCTGAGATGCAGTTCTGTTCGCTCCCTCGCCTTCTTAGCCATTAGTCACTATTGCTATCATAGTAAAAATTTCTATTGCTAAACAGACGTGGAAGAACGAGAGAGTATAATGCATCACAGCTGGTAATCCAACCACACTTTTGTTTAATCAAAAGTAACATTTCTGCTGCAACACACATTAACAGACTTCCAAATGTTAATAAGATACGAAGAGAAACATTTAACTACGTGAATGTTTGTATGTTATATATAGATACGGCAATGTAATGAATGTAATGGAACCGGGCATACGGTGATCAGAGATATACACGCACTGTTCCCGCACACTGCGACTCTAATGTTTCTCGTGCTCTCGTTGGTGCAGCTATTACCATAACACGCTATTGCTTGCCTTTTCATGCATATGTGTTTCCATATTGATATCTATTCGGGCCCGTGACTTATGTATTACGTTCTTAGCATTCAGTGGCCGTTATGAGTTCGAGAAATCCGGTCTCACCAACGAAGTCACTGGTGAACTTTATATTCGTCTACGTGTACCATTCATAACTCTGGATATTCGATACAACACATCATACGTGCTTGATTTTATAACACCCCTACTCTTTCATTCAATTCACGAAACGTATACGAACTGTAAATTATTTTTGAACAGTCCAGTACGATGTGTGACTTTAATACTGAGTCTAAAATGTCGAATGACGCACACAATTTTAAAAATGTCGTGTCCGTCAACACATTTTGTGTCCTTCATTTCCCCAAGGCTGCCTGAACATATCATGGCAAGCTTTCTCCAGCTTAGAGTTGGACCTTACATACCTATTGTATGTATTATGTAAACATGTATGTATTGTATGTATACATGAGGTATTACAAATGCCAGCGATTTAGTGACACAACCTTAAGTTACGGAGACGAAGCGACTTACGGGACATGTGGCAGCCCATGAATCTGGCACTGACTGCCCATCTCCAACAATATGCATCAACTGTTCGGAGAGCCACCCAGTCTCGAGCAGAGAAGGACCGGCATTGGCTTAAGAAGTAAAAATTCAAACAATAAAACTTACAAATCGGATTCCTTATGCAGAAGCCTAAGAAAGAATATAGGTGACCAGAAGCCCCAGTCTCTGTCACCTCCTTTGATTCCTTAATGAACAAACCTGTCTCTGGGCTGGACGTTTCAACACAAACAACCTCCAGCGCAACTGAACCCAGACCTACGCCTGCACTCGTACCTGAAAAGGCAGTGAGAGTAAAGATACAGCGATCCAGATAGCCATGTCACAGAGAGAAGCATATCTAACACTGAGTGCCTCTCAGCTTCCTTTCCCCAACAACCTCGAAGGAAGAAGGGGCCGCGAGAGGAGTACGACATTTGGGTCAACAGCAGTTCCAGGCTCAATCAGATGTCGCACTAGTGCACCTGAATGACGATGACGATACTGTGGATTTGGATGGCTCGTCATTTTACCCAGTCAGCCCCTCCACTCTCCCACACTCTTCCAGTTTCTCACTGACCCAGCACAAAGATAGAGGGATAAACTGAAACTGTGACTCGGGACGGCTTCCATAATTCAGTGGAATATGAATGGATAACGAACCCATTTGAAGCAGTTGGCACTTCTCATACAGAACAGACATTTCCATCTCTCTTTCCAGTAGACTCATTTGAAACATCGTAATTCACTTACAGTTGTATGCTACAATATTCACATTAAAGTGGTAACAGGGCGAAATGTAGAGTACTAGTGTTTATGCCACTCCTCGTCTGTGAAGTCAGGCTCAACATTTCAATCAGTGGTACTTATGATAAAAGCATATGTTACTGTTCCTTTTTTTCTGAGGTGGTTTTAATTCACACAAAACACTATGGGGATTCAACACTACTTGCCTCATGGGTCGAGTGATTGAGGATCTCACGCAAACTGAAGGCCGTGTACTGATGAAGCAAATACTGATGAAGTGGATCAAGTTACTCATTTCAGCATTGTTACAGTTTCGTCTACGGCCTTTACCTATGTTTACCTGCCCTCACACATGATGCACAGTAGGAGGTGACGACCTTCATGAAATCGATAGATATCCGGTCTGAATCCATTTACCACAGGGAGCAGATCCAGAAAGGGATCCGCCGAAATGGCTGTTCAGAAAGGCCGATTGGAAGCCTTACAACCAGTTAGCTGTTTCCGGGGATTGGTCCATGACTGGATGGATCACATTACAGCTGTCCTTCAACAAGTCACGATGCATCCATTGCCAGGTTATGAGGAGTACCTAGCAGCTAGTCAGCCTACTTTATACAGTCCTTCCTCTCAGGAACGCATTTTAGATAAATCTATGGGAATATTCTGTTTCACTGTTTCAAGCGAGAGAACGAAGTACCGCATTCCCCATCCTGCTGGCAAAAAAAAAAAAAAAAAAAAAAAAAAAAAGTTAAAAAAAGAAAATGGCTCTGAGCACTATGGGACTTAAGTGCTGAGGTCATCAGTCCCCTAGAACTTACAACTACGTAAACCTAACTAACCCAGGGACATCACACACATCCATGCCCGAGGCAGGATTCGAACCTGCGACCGTAGCGGTCGCGCGGTTCCAGACTGAAGCGTGAAGAACCGCTCGTCCACTCCGGCCGGCCCTGATAATCATCCTTACGTCCAAGATGAGGAGTCCTGTACAGTATCCTTTGTTCGTGGACGACTTTTCCATCTTGTGAAACCCTCCGGGGCCGGCCGGAGTGGCCGTGCGGTTCTAGGCGCTACAGTCTGGAGCCGAGCGACCGCTACGGTCGCAGGTCCGAATCCTGCCTCGGGCATGGATGTGTGTGATGTCCTTAAGTTAGTTAGGTTTAATTAGTTCTGAGTTCTAGGCGACTGATGACCTCAGAAGTTAAGTCGCATAGTGCTCAGAGCCATTTTTGAAACCCTCCAACCTTACAACGGCTACTTGACAGTTTCATTTCAGGATCAGGAGGCTGTAGGAAACGCCAAAAGCGTCATATTCTCTCCAGAGAAAACCATGTGCCTTGATTTTAATCTCTTCCGCCCCGATTTTAACTAACTTTTTAAACCGAGGTATATCGTTGTCATTTTTATGGAAAAGGTGAAATTCTAGGCCTTAGCTACGGTGAGAGGCTAACATGATTGCCACGCTTTATGGAACTGATATCCAGAAGCCTCAAGACTTTAAATATTCTCAACTGTGTCAGCCAGCGATATCAGGGAGCAGAGATCATGTCTTTACAAATTTTATAATGCCTATTGTGGCCAACACCTTGAATGCAGATATTAAAATTCAGGATCATCAAGGCTTTCATAACTCAATATGCGGGACACAGTGCACCAGGAGGGTATTACGTTGGCAACAGGGGCTTAGCAAACGTGTCCAGTTTCTAGCATGGTGCAGTGTCTGATGAAGATCCACTTGTCCCATCTATTCGAAGTCTCCTCCTCATGGTACGCCAACAGTACAGGGTTACGTTCAAAAATTGGTACCTGCTGCATCTTAGTTGCCCAGCCGCTACTGGAGTGTGTATTTTGTAGCCGTCCGAGGGCAAATAGGTCTTTTGGGATCCGTGCGAGGGGGAGCCTTCAGTTATTGCAGGTGGTAGTGATTAAGGTCCAAGGCCAGGGGTGAGTAGAGAATCCATCTGGCTGCTATAGAGGCACAAGTTATTTCTGGATTTGACTTTGTACAGAAGGCATTGTACCCCAAATTACATTTTTAAAACTAAATTTTACGAAATTTAAAACCGCCACCCTGATTTTATTAGAGTTTGCACGGTTGGGTCTAAGCATTATTCTTAACATAAGTCTTCCAGAGATGTTTTCATTTTATTACGTGTAAGTGTTCGCTATCCTGAGCATACTAAAGAAGATGAGGTTGAGTCGTGGCATGATATTCCTCAGCTGCTCTGATTCCCAAATTACACAGCGGATGGGGGGTGCATGAACTCCAAGGATGCCCCCCTTCTCTACAAAGGCAGAAAAAGAAAGTAAGTTTCAGCTCGGATCTTGAGATCCGGGGAAATGAACTCACTGTTTCAGCTACCAAGGAGACTTCTCCTATCAACCTCCTGCTCGCTCTTCGGTCCCACAACAGGCTGTTACCACATATAAGCACCCGGAAGACGATGTGTTGGCAGGAGGCCCAGTGGCTGGAAGTAATGAACAAGACGCTGCTGTCAGTGAAACCTTCAGTGCTAGTGAACAGTTACCTCCTTCCGACTACGACAAGCTGATGAGTGGGACGTTGCCCACTGACACAAGGCTTTCTCCTAGGTCGCGAGGAGTTACCAGTTTGTCCGAGGTGTGGAACAGGGGAGTCAGTACAGCGTATTTTAAAAGTGTTTCATACGATGGCATGAGGCCTGGCCGAGTCTTCCAGACAAGCCATCTACACACATGAAAAAAAGTTTTGCATCACCTCGATTGAGAGAGTTCTGAAACCTGTACAGAAAATCGTAATAGAGATCACCATAAACATCATTTCCACTGTTTTTATTGTTCATAAGAACCACACATTGCATGTTGTCCCAACATACAGAGAGATACAGAGGTGATGGTCCTGATTGCTGTAGACACCGGTACATCTAATACCCAGCAGCACGTCCCCTTGCATTCATGCATGCCTGTATTCGCCGTGGCACAGTATCCACAAGTACATCAAGGCACGGTTGGTCCAGATTGTCCCACACCTCAACGGAGATTTGGCGTAGGTCCCTCAGAGTGGTTGGTGCGTCACGTCGTCCATAAACAGCCCTTTCCTATCTATCCCAGGCACGTTCGATAGGGTTCATATCTGGAGAACACGCTGGCCACTCTAGTCAAGCGATGTCTTTGTGCTGACGGAAGTCATTCACAAGTTGAGCACGATGCAGCGCGAATTGTCGCCCATGAAGACAAATGCTTCGCCAACATGCTTCCGATATGGTTACACTATCTGTCGGAGGATGGCATTCACGTATCGTACAGCATTAGGGCACCTTACATGACCACCAGCGGCGTACGTCGGCCCCACATAATGCAGCCCCAAAACAGGAGTGAACCTTCACATTGTTGCACTCGGTGGGCAGAGTGTCTAAGGCGCTCAGCCTGACTGGGTTGCCTCCAAACACGTCTACGACAATTGTCTGGTTGAAGGCATATGCGACACTCATCATTGAAGAGAAAGTGATGCCAATCCTGAGCGGTCCATTCGGCATGTTGCTGGGCCCATCTGTACCGCGCTGCATGGTGTCCTGGTTGAAAAGATGACTGGTTGCAAAGATGACCTTACCATGGACGTCGGGAGTGATATTACGCATCGTGCAGCCTATTGTGCTCCGTCTGATTCGTAACACGACGTCCTGTGGCTGCACGAAAAGTATTATTCAACATGGTAGCGTTGCTGTCAAGGTTCCTCCGAGCCATAATCCGTAGGTAGTGGTCATCCACCGCAGTAGTACCCCTTGAGCGGCCTGTCTCTCTGTATCTTCTCCATGTCCAAAGAATATCGCTTTGGTTCACTCCGAGACGCCTGTACACTTCCTTGTTGAGAGCCCTTCCTGGCACTAAGTAACAATGCGGACGCGATCGAACTGCTGTATTGACCGTCTAGACATGGTTGAACTACAGATAACACGAGCCGTATACCTCCTTCCTGGTGGAATGACTGGAACTGATAGGCTCTCTGACTCCCTCCGTCTAATAGGCGCTGCTCAAGCATGGTTGTTTACATCTTAGTGACATCTCTGAACAGTCAAAGCACTGTGTCTGTGATACAATATCCACAGTTAAAGTCTATCTTCAGGAGTTATGGGAAACGGGATGAATGATGCAAAACTTTTTTTTCATGAGTGTTCCTTAACTGATAATGAGGCAATTGTGGTTGGTGTTTTAAGGATTGTGTGAAGTCACGACATCTTCGGAAAATAGTGTGTGTGGCTTTGTCACCTGTTATTTCGAACTAGTCATCCAGCCACAGAACCTGTTCTTCATTTAAATGTGTCTTGATGGTTTTTTTCTACTTGAATACACCTTATTATCCTATTTCGTTTTATCTGGTTTGTACGGATCGTCTTACATGAATCGCCTGATGCCGAGGTTGTGATTTAAAAATTATTGTTATTTTTAATAGATTTTAGCACGCAGGGTAGACGCGTGGTCTGCGGCGCCTTGTCACGGTCTGCGCAATTCCCTCCGTTTGAAGTTCGAGTCCTCCATCGGTCATGGGTGTGTGTGTCGTCCTTACAGTAAGTTAGTTCCAGTTAGATTAAGTAGTGATTATGCTTAGGGACCGATGACCTCAGCAGTTTGGTCCCATAAGACCTTACCACAAATTTCCAAAACTTTTAATTGATTTTCACAACCCTTCTCTCAATTTATTTCACACAAGGGCGCTTTTGACTTTACCGTTCAGCACCTTGAAACGTAAAATCTAATCCACTTCAGCCCAACTCTGAAAATTAGTCGCCACTGGCGTCATAGGCCTTTAGAGAGTCCATTTAGTGGACATCGTATTAGTTTCCTCTCAATTCACAGTGTCTCACAGTTCGTCTTCGTTCCCAAAGTCCTTCCAATCAGGTACACTATGTTGCGAAACAAGTACTACACGTGACGAAATGGACACGTCCACTGAAAGAAAGTAGATTTAAACCTTCCTCGTGGGGTTGTCTGACATCTTTTGGGGTGACATTAGTGTTTGAAACCATATAGCATTGAACTGCTACATTTTCGATTTGGTCATAAACAACAGCGCTCATAGTCTTTTATGGTATCTCCGAACTTGAACGTAGAAGTTGAAAGTCTCATTTTTACGTTTAGTATTCAGTGATAAGGCTACATTCCTGTTAAGTTGAATAATGAAGCACAATATGGTTAGAGTAGGAGACACATAATTGAACACGTGAGAGACTGTCCAGAGCATCTTATGTTTGGTGCTATTTCCCGACAAATTACATGAAGACAGTTCTTTTTTTCCAAAAAAAGCGCTTACAGTAATCACGTACCGGGATATGTTTGGTGTGGACTTTTTCTCGATTGCGAAAACAATGCGAGAATTTAATTTTTTCAACAGGGCATAGCTCTTAACACATTTGCAATTGCGTGCCGCAGGATTTCTTAAACAAGAATTCTAGACACTTCCCTCAATATCTGGGTGAATTTCCGTGTCGCTCGGCATCAGCACGGGAAGCTGATTCTCGTAAAAATGTGGGATGAGTTTGACCATTATCTGCAGTTTTTCATGCGTCTGTTTTGAAAAATGCATGAAACTTTTATCTCAACCGGAATTTTAAAACGTACCACATGTTTGTGTGTGAAAGATATACGCTCGTGATATCGGATGTATCTTCTGAAAACCGAAGCATTGTAGTTGTATGCATAAGTTAAAATCCGTTCCAAGTTTCGATTTCCTTTCACGTCGACGACGAAGGCTCCTGAAACCCGATCAGTCTTTTGAAACACCCAATATTATGGTAGTAGCAGTAATACTGCCTGTGTCATGCACGGCGGAAAAGCAAATAGTCAGTTGTTGCCTAAATTTGTCCTGGATACTGTGAGAATACCGGAGGGGGAGAGAGAACTGTACGCGAAATGACGAGTTCTTGCCGTGAGCTGCTTGTGTGATAGGACGTCACTGCTGTGCAGGATGAAACTAAATATCTGTTGAACAGCTGTATCAGGACGACCATACTGCAAGACCAAACTACGTATTGTGAAAAATGCTCAGTGCTTTTAAAGCAAGAATTTGTCAAACTCATTGTCACCGGCAGTCGGTGTTGGGATACTACATAACAGGACTAAACAGCTTCGAAACCACTCTCTTTCTCGAAAGCTGAAGGGAAGTGGTGAAGTAGGCAATATCCTATCCCGAGAGAAGCATTCAGATGCTTTCAGTGTCAAAAGGCCAGGAGTGTATTTATCATATCTGCACCTGTCCGTTTCATCACCATAACGATATCCTGTAAAAAATTAAGATAAAGATTCCGTGCGAAAGAGAGAAGCATTTGTAAGCAATTACCGTCAATCTGGGATCAGTACGAGAGACGACAGACTGAAGAAATAGAGAAGATCAAAGAAAGCGCAGCGCGTTTAGACACAGAATCGTTAAGTAAGCGCAAAATGGTCACGGAAGTGTTTATTTAACTGCAGTGGCAGACGCTACATGAGAGGTGTTGTGCACCACAATGGAGTTTTATGTCGAAATTCGATGAGCGTACACTGTTAGGTCTCTCACAGGTACGTCTTACGAAGAGACCATGTAGTCAACATTAAAGACCTTCGGACCTTCACGGAGGCTTTCAGATAATGCTTTATCCTGCCAGTGGAACAGGACATGTGGGGAGGGATAGTGACACTATAAGAAAATGACCGTCCAGCACATACCAGCAGGGGGCTTATTGAGTTTTAGATGTAGGTGTAATGAAAATGAGGTGGATAGTCGAACTGACACAAGGTGAACAAAGAAAGTTATCAGTTGGAACCAAAAGAGAGATCGAAACGATGATCCCTAGGAAATCCTATATACACTCCTGGAAATGGAAAAAAGAACACATTGACACCGGTGTGTCAGACCCACCATACTTGCTCCGGACACTGCGAGAGGGCTATACAAGCAATGATCACACGCACGGCACAGCGGACACACCAGGAACCGCGGTGTTGGCCATCGAATGGCGCTAGCTGCGCAGCATTTGTGCACCGCCGCCGTCAGTGTCAACCAGTTTGCCGTGGCATACGGAGCTCCATCGCAGTCTTTAACACTGGTAGCATGCCGCGACCGCGTGGACGTGAACCGTATGTGCAGTTGACGGACTTTGAGCGAGGGCGTATAGTGGGCATGCGGGAGGCCGGGTGGACGTACCGCCGAATTGCTCAACACGTGGGGCGTGAGGTCTCCACAGTACATCGATGTTGTCGCCAGTGGTCGGCGGAAGGTGCACGTGCCCGTCGACCTGGGACCGGACCGCAGCGACGCACGGATGCACGCCAAGACCGTAGGATCCTACGCAGTGCCGTAGGGGACCGCACCGCCACTTCCCAGCAAATTAGGGACACTGTTGCTCCTGGGGTATCGGCGAGGACCATTCGCAACCGTCTCCATGAAGCTGGGCTACGGTCCCGCACACCGTTAGGCCGTCTTCAGCTCACGCCCCAACATCGTGCAGCCCGCCTTCAGTGGTGTCGCGACAGGCGTGAATGGAGGGACGAATGGAGACGTGTCGTCTTCAGCGATGAGAGTCGCTTCTGCCTTGGTGCCAATGATGGTCGTATGCGTGTTTGGCGCCGTGCAGGTGAGCGCCACAATCAGGACTGCATACGACCGAGGCACACAGGGCCAACACCCGGCATCATGGTGTGGGGAGCGATCTCCTACACTGGCCGTACACCACTGGTGATCGTCGAGGGGACACTGAATAGTGCACGGTACATCCAAACCGTCATCGAACCCATCGTTCTACCATTCCTAGACCGGCAAGGGAACTTGCTGTTCCAACAGGACAATGCACGTCCGCATGTATCCCGTGCCACCCAACGTGCTCTAGAAGGTGTAAGTCAACTACCCTGGCCAGCAAGATCTCCGGATCTGTCCCCCATTGAGCATGTTTGGGACTGGATGAAGCGTCGTCTCACGCGGTCTGCACGTCCAGCACGAGCGCTGGTCCAACTGAGGCGCCAGGTGGAAATGGCATGGCAAGCCGTTCCACAGGACTACATCCAGCATCTCTACGATCGTCTCCATGGGAGAATAGCAGCCTGCATTGCTGCGAAAGGTGGATATACACTGTACTAGTGCCGACATTGTGCATGCTTTGTTGCCTGTGTCTATGTGCCTGTGGTTCTGTCAGTGTGATCATGTGATGTATCCGACCCCAGGAATGTGTCAATAAAGTTTCCCCTTCCTGGGACAATGAATTCACGGTGTTCTTATTTCAATTTCCAGGAGTGTAGATGACTTAAGAAAGCAACCGGGTGCAACACGAATGCTTCCGACGGAAAACCATAGAGCGTGGAGATGTCTCGTAAAGAACTTTATCCAATTCCGTGTGCCAAATCGCTAAAGATGACGGTTATCTACTGTCTGACTATGAACGACTCTACGAGGAAAGCACATCCATAAATGTAATTCTACTTAGATAGCAATACAAACTTTGTGAATGACATAATGGAGTTGCGTTGGAATTGTCTCTTTATCCTACCATCCTCCATTTCAATATTTGAAGGGGTACCTACATCTACATGGATACTCTGCAAATAGCATTTAAGTGACTGGCAGAGGGTTCATCGAACCACCTTCACAATTCTGTATTATTCCAATCTCGTATAGTGCGCATAAAGAACGAACTCTTACATCTTTCCGCACGAGATCTGATTCCCTTATTTTATTGTGGTGATCGTTTCTCCCCATATAGGTCGGTGTCAACAAAATATTTTCGCATTCAGAGGAGAAAGTTGATGATTGGAATTTCGTAGGAAGGATCCGTCGCAACGAAAAACGCCTTTCTTTAATGATGTCCAGCCCAAATACTGTATCATTTCAGTGAGATTCTTTAACATATTTCGTGATAATACAAAATGGGCTGCCCTTCTTTGAACTTATTCGATGTACTCCGTCAGTCTTATCTGACAAGGATCCCACAACGCGCAGCAGTATTCTAAAAAGAGGACGCACAAGCGTAGTGTAAGCAGTCTCCTTAGTAGATCTGTTACATTTTCCAAGTGTCCTGCCAATAAAACGCAGTCTTTGGTTAGCTTTTCACATTTTCTACGTATTCCTTCCAACTTGCCGGCCGGTGTGGCAGAGCGGTTCTAGGCGCTTCAGTGAGGAACCGCGCGATCACTACGGTTGCAGGTTCGAATCCTGCCTCGGGCATGGATGTATGTGATGTCGTTAGGTTTAAGTAGTTCTAAGCTATAGAGGACTGATGACTTCAGATGTTAAGTCCCATAGTGCTCAGAGCCATTTGAACCATGTGAACCTTCCAATTTAAGTTATTCGTCATTGTAATTCGTAGGTATTTAGTTCAATTTACGTCCTTTAGAGTAGACTGATTTATCGTGTAACCTAAGTTTAACTAATTACTTTTAGCACTCATGTGGATGACCTGACACTTTTGTCCGCAGCTCGTGGTCGTGCGGTAGCGTTCTCGCTTCCCACGCACGGGTTCCCGGGTTCGATTCCCGGCAGGGTCAGGGATTTTCTCTGCCTCGTGCTGACTGGGTTTTGTGTGATGTCCTTAGGTTAGTTAGGTTTAAGTAGTTCTAAGTTCTAGGGTACTGATGACCATAGATGTTAAGTCCCATAGTGTTGAGAGCCATTAGAACCATTTTTTGAACCTCACAGTTTTCGTTATTTAGCGTCAACTGCTAATTTTTGCACTATCTAAATATCTTTTCTAAATAGTATTGCAATTTGTTTTGATCTTATGATGACTTTATTAGTCGATAAACGACAGCATCATTTGTAAACAAACTAAGACGTCTGGTGGTATTGTCTCCCAAATAGTTTATGTAGATAAAGAACAGCAAAGGGCCTATAACATTACCTCGGGAACGCCAGGAATCACTTCTGTTATACTCGATGTCATTCCGTGAATTACTACGAACTGTGACCTCCCTGGCAGGAAATCACAAAAATGATTCAAATGGCTCTGAGCACTATGGGACTCAACTGCTGTGGTCATAAGTCCCCTAGAACTGAGAACTACTTAAACCTAACTAACCTAAGGACAGCACACAACACCCAGCCATCACGAGGCAGAGAAAATCCCTGACCCCGCCGGGATTCGAACCCCGGAACCCGGGAGTGGGAAGCGAGAACGCTACCGCACGACCACGAGATGCGGGCAGGAAATCACAACTCCAGTCCCATAACTGAGACGATATTTCATTAGCACGCAATTTCACTACAAGCCGCTTGTGTGGCACAGTGTCAAAAGCCTTCTGGAAAACCAGAAATACGAAATAGATCTGAAATTCCTTGTCAATAGCACTCAACACTTCATGTGAATAAAGAGCTAATTATGTCTCACAGGAACGATGTTTTCTAAACCCATGTTGACTGTGTGTCAATAGACAGTTTTTTTCCAGATATTCATAATGTTTGAACACAATATATGTTCCAAATTCCTGCTGCATATCGACATTAACGATATGGGCCTGTAATTTAGTGAATTACTCCAACTACCTTACTCGAATATTGGTGTGACCTGTGCAGCTTTCCAGTCTTTGGGTACGGATCTTTCTCCGAGCGAACGGTTGTGTATGATTGTTAAGTATGGAGCTTATGCATCAGCATACTCCGAAAGGAACCTAACTGGTATACAGTCTGGACCAGAAGACTTGCATTTATTAAGTGGTTTAAGTTGCTTCACTACTCCGGGAATATTTACTTCTAAGTTACTCATGTTGGCTGCTGTTCTCCACTCGAATTCTGGAATATTTACTTCCTCTTCTTTTGTGAAGGCATTTCGGAAGGCTGTGATTAGTAACTGTCTTCGATAGTGTCTCCATTGCAATCGCGAAGAGAAAGAATCGAGTGTTTCTTGACATTAGCATACTTCTTTGGATATTCTGCCATGTTTAGAGACAAAGTTTCGTTGTGGAAACTGTTTATGCATCTCGCATTTAAGTCCGCGCTAAATTTCATGCTTCTGTAAAAGAGCGCCAGTCTTCGGGATTTTGCGTCTGTTTAAATTTGACATGTTTGGTTCGTTGTTTCTGCAACAGTCTTCTAATCTGTTTGTGTACCAAGGAGGATCATCTCCGCCGTTTGTTAATTTATTTGGTATTGGCTAGAGGACAAATGTAAGGATGTAAAGGCTTATCTCACTAGGGGTAAGATAGATACAGCCTACAGGAAAATTAAAGAGACCTTTGGAGAAAAGAGGACCACTGGTATGATTATCAAGAGCTCAGATGGAAATCCAGTTCTAAGCAAAGAAGGGAAAGCAGAAAGGTGGAAGGAGTATATAGAGGGTCTATACAAGGGCGATGTACTTGAGGACAATATTATGGAAATGAAAGAGGATGTAGATGAAG
This sequence comes from Schistocerca cancellata, assembly GCF_023864275.1. Taxonomy (NCBI): domain Eukaryota; kingdom Metazoa; phylum Arthropoda; class Insecta; order Orthoptera; family Acrididae; genus Schistocerca; species Schistocerca cancellata. Next base: position 129,751,153 of record NC_064631.1, read on the forward strand.
ATGAAATGGGAGATACGATACTGCGTGAAGAGTTTGACAGAGCACTGAAAGTCCAGAGTCGAAACAAGGCCCCGGGAGTAGATAACATTCCATTTGAACTACTGGCGGCCTTGGGACAGCCAGTCCTAACAAAACTCTACCATCTGGTGAGCAGGATCTATGAGACAGGCTAAATACCCTCAGATTTCAAGAGGAATATAATAATTCCAATCCCAAAGAAAGCAGGTGTTGACAGATCAGTTTAATAAGTCACAGCTGCAAAATACTAACACGAATTCTTTACGGACGAATGTAAAAACTGGTAGAAGCCGACCTCGGGGAAGATCAGTTTGGATTACGTAGAAATGTTGGAACACGTGAGGCAATACTGACCTTAGGACTTATCTTAGAAGAAAGATTAAGGGAATGTAAACCTACGTTTCTAGCATTTGTAGATTTAGAGAAAGATTTTGACAATGTTGACTGGAATATTCTCTTTGAAATTATGAAGGTGGCAGGGGTAAAATACAGGGAGCAAAAGGCTATTTACAATTTGTATAGAAACCAGATGGCCGGGCGCGGTGGTCTAGCGGTTCTAGGCGCTCAGTCCGGAGACGCGCGACTGCTACGGTAGCAGGTTCGAATCCTGCCTCGGGCATGGATGTGTGTGATGTCCTTAGGTTAGTTAGGTTTAAGTAGTTCTAAGTTATAGGGGACTGATGACCACAGATGTTAAGTCCCATAGTGCTCAGAGCCATTTGAACCATTTTGAAATAGAAACCAGATGGCAGTTAATAAGAGTCGAGGGGCATGAAAGGGAAGCAGTGGTTGGGAAGGGAGTGAGACAGGGTTTTAGCCTCTCCCCGATGTTATTCAATCTGTATATTGAGCACGCAGCAAAGGAAACAAAAGAAAAATTCGGAGTAGGTATTAAAATCCATGGAGAAGAAATAAAAACTTTGAGGTTCGCCGATGACATTGTAATTCTGTCAGAGACAGCAAAGGACTTGGAAGAGCAGTAGAATGGAATGGACACTGTCTTGAAAGGAGGATATAAGATGAACTTCAACAAAAGCCAAACGAGGATAATGGAATGTAGTCGAATTAAGTCGGGTGATGCTGAGGGAATTAAATTAGGAAATGAGACACTTAAAGTAGTAAAGGAGTTTTGCTATTTGGGGAGCAAAATAACTGATGATGGTCGAAGTAGAGAGGATATAAAATGTAGACTGGCAATGGCAAGGAAAGCATTTCTGAAGAAGAGAAATTTGTTAACATCGAGTATAGATTTAAGTGTCAGGAAGCCGTTTCTGAAAGTATTTGTATAGAGTGTAGCCACGTGTGGAAGTGAAAGATGGACGATAAATAGTTTGGACAAGAAGTGAATAGAAGCTTTCGAAATGTGGTGCTACAGAAGAATGCTGAAGATTAGACGGGTAGATCACATAACTAATGACGAAGTATTGAATAGAATTGGGGAGAAGAGTAGTTTGTGGCACAACTTGACAAGAAGAAGGGACCGGTTTGTAGGACGTGTTCTGAGGCATCAAGGGATCACAAATTTAGCATTGGAGGGCAGCGTGAAGTGTAAAAATCGTAGAGGGAGGCCAGGAGATGAATACACTAAGCAGATTCAGAAGGATGTAGGTTGCAGTAAGTACTGGATGATGAAGAAACTTGCACAGGGTAGAGTAGCATGGAGAGCTGCATCAAACCAGTCTCAGGACTGAAGACCACAACAAGAACAACATATCTTTGAAATTCTGGCGATACCATTTCCTTGAATTTAAGCCACATATGGTTTGCAGTTATGTTATGTATTGGGAATGAGTGGAGATTGTCTCTCAGGAAGGCGTCAAGTGAATTTTTAATTGCATTTTTGAATAGATATAATTTTCGATTGTTTTTGGAGTATCTGGCGATTACAATATTCAGTCTCGCTACGACAACCCTGTGTTCACTAATCCCTGTTTCTGTTTTGATGCTCGTTCTTAACTCAGGATTATTTGTTGCCAAGAGGTCGAGTGTGTTTTCACAACCGTTTACTAGTCGCGCGGGCTCATGGACTAACTCCTCGAAATAATTTTTAGAGAATGTGTTTAGCACAATTTCGGTTGATATTTTATGCGTACCTCCGGAATTAAACGTATATTTTCACCAACATATCGAGGGTAAATTAAAGTCCCCACAAAGTATTATCGTATGAGTCAGGTACGTGTTGGAAATCAAACTCGTTTTCTTTGTACCTTTCAGCAACAGTATCATCTAAATTGCGAGGTCGATAACAGGATCCTATTATTATTTTATTCCGTTTGGCAACAATGACCGCTGCCCATACCTACTCACAGGAAGTATCTTCTTCAATTTCGCGATGGATTAATTTACTTCTAACAGCAACAAACATGCCACCGCCAATCGTGTTTAGCTTATCCTTTCGGAACACCGTTATGTTCTTCGCAAAAATGTCGAATGAGATTATATCCGACATTAGTGAGCTTTCAGTCCATTAACGATTTGAGTATCAGTACTTCCTATTGCGCTTGGAGCTCTGGTACTTTCCCAACACAGCTACGACAGTTTACAACTGTTGTACCAATGGTTCCTGTATCTACGTTCTTCCTGCGTTCGGACTCGACCCTTTGTGACTGAAGCCCTTCTTGTGTTTTCCCGAGACCCTCTAACGTTAGAAACTGCCCAGTCCACGCCACACAGCCCCTGCTACCGGTGTAGCCGACTGCTGCGTATAGTGGACACCTGACCTATTCAGCGGAACCAGAAACCCAACCACCCTTTGGCGCAAGTCGAGGAATATGCAGCCTACACGGTCGCAGGAACGTCTGAGCCTCTGATTCAGACCCTCCACTCGGCTCTGTACCAGCGGTCCGCAATTGGTCCTGTCGACTATGCTCCAAAAGGTCAGCTCTGCTTTCATCTTGCAAGCTTGACTGGCAGCCTTTGCCACTTCTGTTAGCCGCTCGAAACCAGAGAAAGAATCTCTTCTGATCCCAAGTGATGCGCATCATTGGTACCGATGTAAGCAACCACCTGCATTTGGCTGCAACCTGTGCTCCTCATGGCATCCGGGAGGACCCTTTCCACATCTGGAATGACTCCACCCAGTATGCACACGGAGGGTACATTGGTTTTCTTACCCTTTTTGTCAGCCGAATCCCTAAGGGCCACATAACGGGCCTAACGTTGGAGTTCCCAACTACTAATAATCCCACTCTGTGCGATTGCCCGAATCTTGCAAGCTGAGTGGTTTCCTCTGAAACAGGACAGGCGACAGCATCCGGCTCAGTGACAGTTTCAGCCACAGAAAGCAGATGGAAACTGTTTGTCAGACAAACCAGGGAGGCCTTACGTGCGGCTGCCTGGGAAGTCTTACGCCGCCTGCTGCACCCCTGGACGACCTCTCATTCGACCACAGGTAAGGGGTCAACATCAGTGCGAACAGTGACTGGGCAGGCCACCTGTGAGGACCGATCGGAGGACTCGGACGTGGTGATGTCCGTCGGATCCCCACGGCGTGCCTTCAACAATGGTGCCCATCCAATGCAGCCTCAAGCCGTGTAACCGAAGCCATCACAGCCTGAAGCTGAGAACGAAGTGTCACCAACTCGGCTCGCATCCGCACACAACAAGCGCAGTCCGTGTCCATACTAAAGACCGTTGAAAAGTAAACTATGCAGATAAACGGAGTATCAGCAAATGCTGCGCAACTCTACTGTAGAACCTGACGAAAGCGCAGGAACTATGTCTCATAATACGCAGATATTCAAAAACCTAATGATGGAAGCACTCAGGTGAAACTAAATAATTCCTGCCCTGATTAGGAACTTGAAATACGTCTCAAAACCGGTTTACTTTCCTAAGCAGAAACTCTAGAAACTAAAGCACAGAGATGATATAATAAAATTCGCTCCTGGTTATAAACTCGTAAATGTCACAAAAGCGGTTATTTCCCTGTTGCTGCCTCTGTCTCGGTCTGCTACTACTGCCTATGTAGAAACTGATTATAGCCTACAACTGGCTATGTATACAGACTAGTAACTGTTGCAATTATTATTGACTGAACTGTCAATATAATGTATAATGAAGGCTGCAGGATGGTTACAAATGGCTTTAGGTAATGACTACAAATTAAAATTTCTTTACAAGCAACTCTACAGTATTTGAATGATACCTGTTGTAGGGCATGCTTGTTGTTTGTGATGATGCTAAATCAGCACTGACAGCTAATATACATCAAATCAGTCTTGTTACTCTGGCTCCGAACAATGATTACTGCTGACTTCATGCATTTCAGATTCTTTGAATTATTGTAAACGCAAACCAGAAACACTAATTGCATACTTTGACCAGGTGTTACAGATAAAAATTTGTTAGTATTTAACAGCCTTAAAAACGTTTTTTTACTAAAAAGATGTTATGAATTGATGGTATTGATAGAGAATTAAGACTCTTAAAGCCAGTTCAGCTGTCCCTCTCTGTATCTTCACTCCGTCACAGGTGCGCCCTCAAGTGATTGAATGATTAGCCCCAAAACAGTCTGGAAGCTGTAATAAGGCCATTAAGCAGATGTGAAAATGGCGACTGATTCTTATGCCAGTGCTACAGACTGCTAATTGGTGGCGTTATGGTTACAAGTCTGTAGTACTGACATAACAAACAGCCACCGTTTACATACATGCTTAATGGCCTTATCACTCCATGTGCCCAATTCGACATTCACCTGCTGTAGCTTTTGCCAATATTACTATTGAAAACAGGCAATAATTGATCAATTTTCAGTTTGCAAGTGAACTATGGGACATTGTAGCTCACAACTGTTTGACTCCTTGTAAAGGACTACAGAACACCTAAAGTGACTTGACGAGTCTGCATACATAGTAGAGCTCATCACTTCATAAGACCTTTTTTAGTAAAAGTTAGTCTGAATATCCCTAAATATCAACAACGTAGAATTTTAGATGTGGCTGCCGTATGCACAAAGTAGCACATATAAATTTACTTGCTTCGTCCTTCATTTTTAAAGTGAACACAAGTGCATCGCTTTCTGTCTTCAATAACTCAAATTTAAGTATTTCACTCTTGTATGTTTCTTTTACAATAGTTTTGAAATCCAGCTGATTTAAGTGCGAACCTTGATCACTTGAATACCGAAATTGTACGGCTTGCATTTATAACACTTAGCACTATGGCGAAGAGATATTATTTCGATCAGTTTATAAAAAGGAACACTGAAGCCAAAAATTCAATAAGTTCGAGAATTCAATTTCACAGTCCTCTGCCATTCGGAAAAATATATCAGGTCAAGACGCCGTAATTAAATTTTACAAGGTAATGACAGTTCTTGCACTACATTGCTTAAGTGATAAAATATCAATCAACGAGCCAGTTATCCCGAGATATCATCCGCGAATGATCACGTTAATTCATGCCATTAACGAATACATTTTACATGAACTAAATATCTTTTCCCAGAAACAGAACATCTCAAAGTAAAGAAGGTTCTGGAAACATCGCAATCGTTCGCTTATGCGCACTCCTGTGCGAAGAAATGTGTTTATGTAGGCTAATCACATTATACTTTTACTGTACGTTACTTGCACGCTGTGCCGTGTTCACACGGATTAGTGTGGCATTAGAAAAAGTTTAAAGTCGTGTGTAGAATAATTATGAGCCATCACAACAAACGAAGCGCCAAAATATGAATCTGCTATCTACAGCCTGTAGTTGGCTGATGAGTTTAGTGAAGTTAATTGACCTTATGGACACGCAGAATCCGGATCTGGTATAAGTTACGAAGTAGGCCCGTCAATACGAAACTAAATTTCTTACTTGGCGTGCATTTATTGAGAACACACGAAAGTACAAAAGCAGCTGAACTGCCTGACGCAGCAGAGAACTCCTACTTATATACACATTGAATGATTTCGGAAATTATAATATTTCATAAATAATTCGTAGAGGCTTACAGGTGTTAGTATTATGGAATGATATAAAACTGCAGCAGTGGTAATCGAACCAGTGTCTCGCCTGTCTCCAGCCAGTGCCCTTAACTGTTACACAAGAAGGACGGCGTTGCACATGGCAATATTACCGCATACAATAAAAATACAGTATAGTGTGGTTTTTAAAATATGTGACTGAAAGAAACAATCAATTCTGACCTGTGTATCTACTTGATATCTAAACATCAATCTCGAACCCAAATTCCGCGTCCGCAGCTCGTGGTCGTGCGGTAGCGTTCTCGCTTCCCACGCCCGGGTTCCCGGGTTCGATTCCGGGCGGGGTCAGGGATTTTCTCTGCCTCATGATGACTGGGTGTTGTGTGATGTCCTTAGGCTAGTTAGGTTTAAATATTTCTAAGTTCTAGGGGACTAATGACCAGAGATGTTAAGTCCCATAGTGCTCAGAGCCATTTGAACCAATCCAAATTCCTCTTTTAACAACAGATGACATGGACCTCAGTAGCAGATGTAGGAGTTGTTGATACTGGTATACTTACTCTGAGAAATAGTGTCTGTTTACAAATGTAATACCTGAAATGGTTATCACGAGAGAAGTGCATCAGAACGTTGGTAAATGGAGAGACCTTCAAAGGAATGTAGTAGGTTGGACAAGGGCAGACAAAAAGATATAGTCGGTGTGTTAAATCAAAGGTACTGGACAAAGTAGATGAAAAGCCTGTTCAGGGACCTTAGAATTCCTACAAACATGCGCTACTACAATGAGATGTACTATTTGTAGTAAAACAATTGTCTAATAGACTTTACATACTTATCTAACATATCGAAAAAATTACCACAAAAGTTATTGAAAAGGCAGCTAAAGAAACATTTAAAAAGTCAACACATAGTTGAAGGTAAGTGGATTATCTTTACATTTTAAAAAGTGTCAGTAGTACAGATCTGTAATTCTCATACAACTCCATGAGCCCTGGCTGTTCAGTTTAAATAACAGAACATGTAGAAATGCAATATTTTTGAAACTACATGTAGATTGCTTTTGTAAATGGAAAACTCACAACCTAGAAATGGTGCAGAACATTAGTTCAGGTATATTTTCAGTAAGCATGGTTACTGCTATGGGTAACTTAAAATTAACTGGATGCTTTTTCCACCTCATTCCAGGGATGGTACAGAAATCAGTATATATGACTGAAGAAACAAACATTACGCCTCCGGCATGTTATTGATATAAAGACGCTGGTCTGATCCAACTTTGTTTTCATTGGAACGCACCACATGCCGTAATAACACACCATGGGGTGTTTTTAAAGCTTCGACAAGGGACAGTTTCCTGTTGGGATATTATGATGTGTGGTATCTCCTATACGCAATCATACCAAATATTAGCAAATCCGAAGATTCCTAATTAAAGCTGAAACACGCCATTTGGAAGAAATTAAAAAAAAATTTAACACTGCAACCAAGATTGCTTGTTTCTTCGTAAAGTAAATCTGTTTCTTTCAGCATATTCCCCTTCACTAACAAGTTATAGATTCATTTTTTGGGAATACTCGACGTATAGTATTCGAACTATCAAAATACAGAAACATGTCATAACATTTGTATTTGGTGTTTGTTATTCAACATCTTTTACAAACCCCTCAAAAAATCACGTTACTTTGACAATTATATGCGATTGTTCATCAATATGTATAAAAAGAAAGTCTGTACGTGCCACCAAAATTTCGCAAGCGAATCTCGGTGCCACATGGGGATCATATGGCGTGGTAACTCTCATTCTGCATCCGTGAAGCTGTTTTGTTTTGGATCTATAGTGGTTGTTCATGAAGATGTTGGTGTCTATAAAGGGAATTTGTCCTTGATGACATAATACATTTAAGTGCGGTTTGTGCGTACGTGCCGCGAGATACTCTCGCATTGCCATGGGGGTTATACGGTAAGGTAGTCCTCCATCCCCATCCATAAAGAAGGTTTTGTTTGGAACTGCAGGGATCCTGCTCGAAGCTATGGCTGTCAATGAGGGCAACGCACCAATGGACTTCTTGTGAGAAGACGGTGATACTGCTTGGAATCGAGTGCAGAACTGACCGAGACTGGTCTGAAAGTGCGTTCTGGAATCTACGAGAGAGTTGGAGAATGTTCCATAATGTTACAAAACCTTCCAGAAGATTCGAGAATGTTCTACATGTTCAATGTAATCCGGAATTAATGAGAAGTAAAATACTTACAAATTCAGGACATTTTCGTCAAACGCTTCCTGTTATTCCAAAATCCATCCAAGCAGATGAAATCAATGCAGTCAGAAGAAATTTTTTCTCCTCGGGTGGTGAACGTAAAATTAACAACAAATATCAGAATCAACCTTCCAATGATGAAGAAGCGAAATATTTTTTTCTAAAAACTCTTACAAATTAGTGAAGGCACTCACCCAACTGATTGTGTAACTAAGCAAATTGAACTTACAAATGATTTATGTAACACTATCAGCAGCCCAAATGAACTAATCCATGAAGTTTTCTCGGATATTGTTTCTTATTACCTAAGATGATTATTTGAAAGAGTCATTTTAGTAGTAAGAAATGAAGTACTTGGTGATATTAATGCAAGGATTCGAAACATAAAGTGGTTGTGAAAAGAAAGAAAAAAAACAGCATTTATTCCGAGGATTCGGCTCATATCTACGGAACTGCCGTTTCAGTTCAAATGACTACTATTGCCAGTATGATTAGTATTTCATATCAACTGCTATTTACTGTAAGATTAATATCTAAAGGCACTTGAAAGAAACATGCTTTTCTGGCGGTCAGTTATATGGAATTTGTTCTAAGGATAAGAAACCCAAGGAACAAATTTCGTACTCAGAGAAAAGAAGATGACAAATGTAGTTCACAAGCAAGTATTGTGATACAATAAGTTAATTAAGTATGAAATACAGTGCAACACAGTATCCTTGCACTAAATTTAATACAGTTGTATTGAGTATGATGATTTAGTAAATCTTCTGTATTTAAAGGTTGATTCTTTCAAGATACCTCCCGTCAAAAACTGGTTTTTGTGTAAGGTGCTACCCTTACTTCGTTCCCCAGCAGTTACAGCTCCACAATAGTTATAGAGTATCTGTCGTGTTTCGGTGGTTTGGATAGTTCCAAGTGGTCGCTCTCACTCTATGGTGGTCTTTTTCGCATGAGTGTGTTTTTTAAGACAAAAATTTGACATTTATCTATGTTGTCGAGATTTTATGAACATTTTTGAATGTTAACGAATATATTCGACTGTTATAAAATGTTCTCCGATGTTTTAAATTTTAAAACGTTCTAGAAAGGTCCTCACTTTTCTTAAGTTATTGAATTCTTTGAATACTTAAATGGATTTAAGAGTGCTGGGAGCATTTTTTAGCAGTCTAGAGTACGTTTCAGCGTGTCATACTAACATTTTTACGATATTTTGAAAGTTTGTTTTTACTATGTTCTCGAGTGATCTAGAGAGTTCGCAGGAAACAAAATAAAAAACCATGCGAAGCGGGTTTTTTCAGCTTTTTAGAATACGTTCTGTGAGAAATTGATGGTTAAACTTTGGTCAGCCAGAATCTTGACATCGTTCATCGTGATTGTTAGATTCTTCCCTTTTCCAAATACATACATTCTTCCTGGTCGAAGTATAAAGAGAACACTATATTGAATTCTCTGTGCAGTCACACCGTCTGTAGGAAAAGTGAAACCATCTGGAGAGTAATTTCAACAAAAGTTTTATTTCCCCTCTTATTTTCCCTCTTATATACGAGCCTCACACTTCGCCGCATCTGGTCTCAGCACAGCGTTTTTTAAATTCTTTTTTCGACGACATCTTTGGCACACATTATGTCTTGTAAACCTTACGCTGTCACGCGTACCGAGTAACAGCGCTACCAGCCGTGAAACAGTAAAATTACTGAGGCCTTTACTGTACATGTACAAACTTCACTTTCCGTTTGCGTCCGCTACTTGCTCTTGAAAATCAACAGAAACGTGATAACGAAACGAAAGAAAGAAAATTTCTGCCGGAAGCATAAGGAAGACCATCTGCAAACTCACCACGTCCACATCATACACAGATACAGTGTTTAATAATACATCCCCATTGTTCTGAACCCATCAAGAAGCAGATAACTCCTCTCGTTGATTTTCAGCTATTTGGTTGCATTTTTGAACGTCTGATAATAGTCGGCTCCTTCAATAATTACGAAATCAAGTATTTGCTTTCGAACGAGAATATTGCAGTGAGAGAAATGAGCTATCCAGGAAGTGACATCTTCGTAACAAACCAGCCACATTCATGTACCAGTGATATAATGATTACCCGAAGTACAGACAGAACTTTGCTACGGAAAAGTGGAAATATTTTCCCATAGTGCGGGCGCCATTCAGTAAATAATGTACCCACAATTTTTTTTGAAAAATATCTAATCTTATGAGTTATAATTTGGTGACCGTATCAATCATTTCTTTCACTTACTCTCCGTCACATTCTATCCCATTTCGCCAGCGCTGTGTAAGAGCATGTATTCCCTCAGTGTAAGACCTCTCGTGTCCACTGCAAGGTTTAATTATCATATTGAAATTGGAAAATTCTTAAGTGCCAAGAGAGATGGAAGTCAACACGCACCATATATCTGTGACAGGACGTCCTAGGCATGACCGATCACGTAGCTCAGCTTCTGCGCTGCCTGACGTTTTAATTTTCCTCACCCATCGTCCAACAACACTGCTATTAACTGCATCGTTGCCATACACTGCACGCAAAAGTTTATGGACGTTCACAACAGTTTCTTTTTCTGCAACCAAGTATTCTTCCGAGTGACGACCTAACATGTCCGTTTTAATAAAGCATTAATCTTTTCATATTCAGTTTAAACGTAATTTAACCAGTGGGTTTGTTTTAGTGCGGGGTTGAAAAATATGCAGCTCTGGAGTTTCTCCACCTGTTCTGTTATAAGTCTTAGCCAACCAGATATTCTCCACGTACACAGGTTTCTCTAGATCAAGACTACTTTTTTACCCAGTGGTACCCGCTTTTACTATATCTTAAGAGTCAGCACCAGGGCAATTAACTAGGCACCAGGCTGATAGCTGTGGGGCCTTTGTTCTTAAACAGTATAGGACTGGATGACCTTCCGTCTCACTCAACTTCAGTGTTTGAATCTTTGTCCTGCTTCGGTCTTAATGTTTTCCAGAATATTGGCTTCTTGCAGAGAATTAGGGATCGCTATACCGCGTGCTGAGGGCTTCCTCCTTGCGCGCCAGCAGCCTTCCCACATTAAAAAAGCCGATACAATAACTGTCCATCGTTTAGGACACCACTTTGGCGAAGTTTAGCCTACACACAGTACGCTGATTCTAAATTACTACCAACACTCTCATCCCCCATCCGTAATGGTCACACAAATCTGAAGGCTGTAAATTCAAGTAAATACTTGGGGATTGCAATTACAAATAACCTAAATTGGAACGATCGCATAGATAATATTGTGGGTAGAGCAAACCAAAGACTGCGATTCATTGGCAGAACACTTAGAAGGTGCAACAGGTCTACTAAAGAGACTGCTTACACCACGCTTGCCCGCCCTATTCTGGAGTATTGCTGTGCGGTGTGGGATCCGCATCAGGTAAGACTGACGGATGACACCGAAAAAGTACAAAGGAGGGCAGCTCGTTTTGTATTATCGCGAAATAGGGAGATAGTGTCACAGACATGATACGTGAATTGGAGTGGCAGTCATTAAAACAGAGGCGGTTTTCGTTGCGACGTGATCTTCTCATGAAATTTCAATCATCAGTTTTCTCCTCCGATTGCGAAAACATTCTATTGGCACCCACCTACATAGGGAGAAATGATCATCACGATAAAATAAATCAGGGATCGCACAGAAAAAATTTAATTGCTCGTTTTTCCCGCGTGCCGTTCGAGAGTGGTACGGTAGAGAGACAGCTTGAAGGCGGTTCATTGAACCCTCTGCCAGGCACTTTATTGTGAATAACAGAGTAATCACGTAGATGTAGATGTAGATGAATAGCGGTGTTTGTTCTTAGAAAAGGCCTGTGGCGCCTCTTAACGGCCCCAAGCTGGCTGCTTGCCCTGGTTGGATGGCCTCTGCTCAACTTGCACAAAGTTGTCTACATTTAAACGGACCTTCAGAATAAGAATTCACTATGGAAACGTAGTAATTAGCTATGACAATTACGGAAATTAATTCTGATCGCACAGCGACCCTCATATTTTGCTTGGGGTTAATTTAAATTTATACGGATTTATTAATTTATTGGGGCTTGATTACGGTGCGAGACAGTTTTGACAAAAATGGTCTCATAATACTGTCAGTAGCCACCAGTTACCGCATCGCGCACTACATCAGGCAGCGTCCTGCTACTCAGCTATGGGCCTCAAGATTTCAGTCTGACACTTCTGCGGAGACCACTTGACCACTAGAATAACTGGCTCTCATCAAATATTCCGCCCAATCCATTTTTTTAACCAACAGGTAGTCCACAAGAAATTTCTCCGTACCAAATAGTGACCAGTAGTTCAAATCCTAAAACTCTAATGCATTTCATGTAGAAAGTACAATATAAATGCGTTCATTTTTTTCCAGAAAAACAGTCTTCATAGAACACCAAACACAATTTATTTAATCTTAATCTTTCCTTCGACATTAATCTCGTATAGCAGCTGTTGTTTCTGTCACCGGAAATAAATTTGAATAGACATGCTCCTCCATTCTCCTTATGATTCTTTCCTTCCAGATCCCTCCAACTACAGCTTTAGCTCCTCACATTGACTTGAACGATGGGTTAAGTCATCAAGGCGTTGATCTATCGCGTAAATTTCTGCATTTTCTCCTATTGCGGTAGGTTACACTCATAGTATCAAGTTTTGCACTCTTGACAATTTTGTTGCACAAAAGAGATGTCCGCATTTTGCTTTTGAATCAAGCCGCAGCAGTTGTCCAAGCGTCGTTGTTTTTGTGCAGGAGTAAATGTTTGCAGAACAAACTTTTCACACATTTTTCTCTTCTTCAAAACTGTCAGCAGAATGTCCACGGCCGCTTAATTTGCACGTGTTCCTCCATTGCAGTTGGAAACACAACAACATCGACACACTACTGCCGCACGTTCACTCCATACCTCTGCCCCCACAACTTACTGATCGAATGCACATCTGCTGTTTACGGGTGTCACTTCAAACTGCCAACCTAGTTACTACACTGACCTCGCATGTACGCCAGGAATAAAATCAGCCTCTGAGCTTTCTGGACGGACTGTGTGTTTTCAGTTTTCTGTGTCCTGTTATCTCTGCTCCCAAAATTAACGAATATTTCAGAGACGCCGTCTTTTCCAGCTCTGCTTTGAATCTCACTTTATTGGTGGTCCAACTGTCTCCCATAAAAAGGTTCGGTAATTAAATTTAGTTAGAATTTCTTCTCAGTTCTGTTCCTACCAGTCCTGAGAAACGGTCTACCACATATCCCGAATTAATGTTCTGTGGAAAGTACGCGTCCGACCAGTTCACTTCGTTTTCTGGTCTCTATGAGCTTTTAGGACAACGGCTACTCTCTTCCCATCCGTCTTTTTACCGGAAATTGCTCAGAGGCTAAGTGTTGCATACCTAGATTGTGGATATCAGGTAGCACACAAACGCAGTTGGCTAACAAGTTTGTCTTGTGGTCCTCATCCGCAGCAAGCACAAAAATATTCGTTTTGTTAATAGCAATCGCCTTCTCTTACTCCAATGCATTTTATTTCTTCCAGACGCGTTTCGCCCTTTATTTTAAGGGGTCGTCAGTGGAACAGTTTTTCGAGTTTTTGGTTGACCTCTCCGTTTCCTCTCATCTGGTCTTTGAGCTCGCACTGTAAGTTCACTAACAAAGTTCACTGCAGCGCCAAGCCAGTTTAGGCATGCGTATTCAAATACGGGGATATGTAAACAGGTAGAATACGGCTCTACGCTTGTCAACGACTATTAGACAACAACTGTCTGGCGCAGTTGTTAAATCGGTTACTGCTGCTACAATAGCAGATTATCAAGATTTAACAGAGTTTGAACGTGATGTTCCAGTCGGTGCACGAGCAATGGGACACAGCGTCTCCGAGGTAGCAGTGAAGTGGGGATTTTCCCGTGAACATCAGGAATCCGGTAAAACATCAAATCCTCGATACTGCTGCGGCCGGAAAAAGATCTTGCAAGAACGGCACCAACGACGACTGAAGAGAATAGTTCAACGTGATGATGAAGTTTGGTTTCTGGGACGCTCAACTGCGCGGTCATCAGCGCCCATACAAAGTCCCAATTTTTACACCGTCCAATATATAACTCAGTCCGATCTAGCAACTGTCACTAATGATGATGATGATGATGATGATGATGATGATCAAATGATGATAACAACACAAGCACCCAATCCACGGGCAGAGAAAATGTGGTGTCACCGCCAGACACCACACTAGGTGGTAGCTTTAAATCGGCCGCGGTCCATTAGTACATGTCGAACCCGCGTGTCGCCACTGTCAGTAATTGCAGACCGAGCGCCAACACACGGCAGGTCTAGAGAGACGTACTAGGACTCGTCCCAGTTGTACGGACGACTTTGCTAGCGACTACACTGACGAAGCCTTTCTCTCATTTGCCGAGAGATAGATAGAATAGCCTTCAGCTAAGTCCAGGGCTACGACCTAGCAAGGCGCCGTTAACCATATCTAGAGAGAGTCTCACTTGTATCATCAAGAATGCTGTATACAAATGATGGATTAAAGTTAAGTATTCAAGCAGCTACGTACTTTTCTTCATAGCATTCATTACGTATCCTGTTACAGACCTACCGCCCACCTGCGTGAGTTGACGCGTGCATATCGGCCTCCTCTTGCAACAACAGTGTTGGCTCTTCTGCCAACACTACAGAAAATCCCCAACCTGGCCGGGAATTCAACCCGGAACTCCGTGATCCAGAGGCAGCAACACTAGCCACTAGACCACGAGATGCAGACAAAATCGTTCAACGCTACAGAACTGCAACCCATCCGAAAATTGTTACAGATTTAACTGTTGGGCCATCAACAAGTGTCAGCGTGAGAACCATTCAACGAAACATTATGGATATGGGTTTTCGGAGCCGAAGGCTCGCTTGTGTACTCTTGATGACTGCACGACACAAAGCTTTACACCTCACCTGGGCCCGTCAACACCGACATTGGACTGTTGATGACTGGAAACATGTTGTCTGCTCGGACGAGTCTCGTTTCAAATTGTATCGAGCAGATGAACGTGTACGGGTATGGAGACAACCTCATGAATCCGTGGACCCTGCATGTCAGCATGGGAATTTTCAAGCTGATGGAGGCTCTGTAATGGTGGGGGGGGGGGCGTCTGCAGTTGTGATATCCTGATACCTATAGATCGCCTTCGGGCTGTGGATGACACGGCGGCCGGTCATTACCGTTGGGCCTTCATGGCCTGTTCGGGCGGAGTTTAGTTTTAAATACGTCTAGATACAGGTGTCACGTAAGTAAGCATCCTGTCTGATGATCCGAATCCATTCGTGTTCATTGTGCATTCCGACGGACTTTCGGCAATTCCAGCAGTATAGTGCGAAAACCCATGTGTCCAGAATTGCTACATAGTGGCTCCAGGGACATTCTTCTGAATTTAAACACTTCCGCTGGCCACGAAACTCGCCAGACATGAACATATCTGGGTTGACAGGCAACGAGCTGTTCAGAATGATCTGCACCCCCTCGTACTCTTACGGATTTATGGATAGCCCTGCAGGATTCATGGTGTCAGTTCCCTCCAGCTCTACTTCAGACATTAGTCGAGTCCATACCACGTCGTGTTGCGGCACTTCTGCGTGCTCTCGGGGGGCGCTACACGATATTAGGCAGGTGTACCAGTTTCTTTGGCTCTTCAGTGTATAAGCACGTTTTCATGTTACAAACTTTTTTTTTCTTCACAATGTTCAAGTTTCTTGTGCTAATTACTGTGGAGGATTATTAGTCTCCTGTCACTAGTTGTAGATATTGTACCGAAAACGACGTTAAAGCACAGTTTTCGGTAAAATATCTACAACAAGGCAGAATTTAATGTGCACATCCAACGAACTACAAAGTAAAATACTTATTCTCACGACTCTAGTAGATAGTAAATTACATTCCGTTTGCGGGTTCGGGTGATCCGCTGTTGCACTGTTAAGTGCACTATACTGTCTACAACGACACAAGATAATGCTTCAGAAAAAAAATATTACTATTTTATAGCTTCTTGCCTCGCACTCTTCCGTCCATTTCCCTTATGTGCCAGACTGACTGCGCTAGCCACGCATTAACGGATTAGCGGAAAGAGCTACCCTTTCTAATGCAGCTGCCGGCTCAGGTGCCACGTGTACTACACACGGCCGAACTTAACTAGCAGGGCCATTACGCTACACTACTGTTCACTCCCCTTTGGAGAGGAAAATGGACCCTAACGCACGTCGCGCGTACGAGCCGGCGGCGAAACGCGGGCTGTTTGTTCCAGCACCCGCGCTACCCACTCGAGCGCAGCGCGCAAATGCGAGTTAACCTCGCGTTACTGTAGACAGGGGTCTTAATTAACTCGTGCACCGCAGTTTACGGCGTCATAAGAGGTGCCACCGGTAACGTGCCACCGTATACCCGAGTTTACAAGATGAGAACAGACGCTGCCAGCAGTCCACACAAACCAACCTCGCGCACGCTGTTACGCGCCTGATTCCTTCGTCGTACAGCTGTCGAAAACTCTCTCTCGTCGTTAAAAGTAGCTCAGACACGGTAATGAAATGCTCATTACAACCAACAACCACTTAAAGTGACAGTCAACGAAGTGGCAAAAGAGGCCCATCATGGATTGGGCCACATATACTTCAAAAAGTCCAAAATCAGCACGCAGAAGTAATTCTCAGGAATGAATCTTTGTAGATGTAGTAAGATCTTTGTTTTGTAGTCTCTGACCTCTACTAACCTTTCTTTGTGAAGAAAGAGGGCGAGGGGGAGGTAAGTGTATAACGTCCCATCGTCAACGAGGTCATTACAGGTGGATCACAGGTTCGCATTAGCAAAGGATGGGGAAGGAAATCGCCCGTGCCCTTTCAAGGAACCATTCCACCATTTGCCTGAAGCAATTTAGGAAAATCACAGAAAACCTAAATCAGAAATGACGGACGCGGGTATGAACCGTCGTCCTCCCGAATGCGAGTCCAGTGCGCTGACCGCTCGGTTTTGTTGAAAAGTAATCACCTAAGGTGGGGGAGGGAGGGAGACGGGGAGGGTGATATGGCATTTCCACTGACTGAATTTCTACGATATTTCGGATAAACGTAGTGAGTGGTGTGGTATAAAGCGCATATGTTTGTCAATGAACGATTACAAATCAATATATATGAATCGAGTTTTTTTAAAAAGGTCACTCTTTTTGAAAAATCCGTTTTATGTGACAAAATGAAAGATGAAGGGTATATACATCATTACGTGTAGAAACGGCGGAAGTGTGCTGTATAAAACGGCCATGAGAGCATCGCAAGTATTTGCTTTGGTTTTGAAACTCCGTAAGTCATTGACTTGCGGGGTTTCTCAACGTAACAGTCTCTTACCGCTTTAGTGTGATGTCGGCATCAGCTGTTGGGAACACGAAGTTCACTATTAGTTTAAGGACCTGATGAGGCACGTTAATTTTTGAATGTCCATACCAAAGAAATTCCAAAAAATTTAAAGCATTTGCACATATTAGCAAATGAATTTTCTGCCCAAAACGGAATTAATACTGTAGTGAGAATGCCCCTTGCACTCTACAAACATAAATTTCACTCTACAAATAAGCACTTTGGAATGAGTGTTCATTTCTTCCTTTCCGGTGACAGACTTTTCTGTCATCAAGAGAATTATGATAGGGTATACACAGTGATGGAGTGTATGCCGATGATTACTAATGCATCATGGAATAATAAATTTCCAGTCAATGTTTTACACCGTTACGATATTGTTGCTTATAAAACCTGACGGCCTCCCATACCCAATAAAAATGACTTATCTGTTGAGCTCCAAGGTAGAGCCCCGAGGTGAGAAAGGATCATTTCAAGTGCCACAATGTGACAATTTCACTTCCCCGAGAGTTCATTATGATGTAGCCAAGGCTAGGATATGGATAAATGGTCTTGCGGGTAACTTCTAAACTGTAATTCCGGCACCGACTGATTTGTGAACAAAAATAAACGTACTGCAATGGAATAAATGGATCGACCGGGATATTGTCAATGACGATGCTCTGACGTGACATGAAATTATATCAGCGCAAACCGTTCAGGTAGCGGAAGCTATGATATAATTAATACGTAATGACAACTGAAAACCTTTGTCTGATTGGAACTCGAAATTCGAAACTATTTTGAACGGTCACTATACGTTCATCACATTGCAGGTTCAATATATCTGCTGAACAATTTGCACTGATATAATTTCATGCCACAGCATTTTCATTGATTTCAAATACACTGTCTGACAAAGAAAGTAAAGCACCCAGAAGACTACTTAATGGGTTGAGCAGGTCAGTGACAGCGTTTCAAGTGCAAAATTGAAAAGAATTTACAAATAACTTGGAAGTATGAGTCCAGTTAATACTATGCCGCTGCAGCCCATATGACGTAGATCGACGCACCAATTCAGTTGGAAGGGATGCCATAATGCTGTTGTACACGTATAGTCTCCCGTGGCAAATCGACCCACCTATGTTGTAAGTTGTCCTTGATTTGTAGCTTTATAAGCGATGTGTGCAGAGTTTCTGCAGCAGGCCGTGAGAGTAGGTAGCGATTGATGCCCGACAGGTCACTGTTCGATCGCAGCTTGGATTTCCCGCAACCGTTAGTAAACTGTACCTCTGCATGCCCTTGAAAGCCGAGCAATACACTCAGGTGCTGACTAGAGATGGGCAAAACTGTTCTTTTCAGAGATTGGATCAGAACTGTTCACTCCCTGAAATGAATTAGCTCTTTTTCATGACTCACCACTCATTTACAATAGAAAATAAATGGAAGGCACATTGCCCTTTAAACTCGGTTTATTCCAGTACTATACCTGTATTTTGATCTTATTTGATCCTATTTTGAAGTAACACAGATAATTAGTAAGAATTTTGTATTGTTTATTGAAATTTCCACGATATGACAAAGTTTTTGATTATTGATTTATTTTGCACTATCGTGGTTTTTTGGGTGATCGGAAAATGTTGTAACTTGAGATTTACATTAACAATATATTTGGCTATAATGTATTAAAATTTCATTAACCTCATACAAATACATCGCAAGCCATATATTTTTAAAGTGAACGTTTCCTTTCGAAGACGCCTAAAATCGCAAAATCCGTACCAGAATAAGAAAAAAAAATATAAATTTGTCTGTAAAACGAAAGTGCTGCATATAGTCTTACGCAGAATAAAACAAGGAAAATATTGGTGTATCACATTTTGTGATACGTTTATCGGTTCGCTCATAATTAAAGCGTAAATTCGAGTGTCCATAATAAAAATCCTATAGTAAGAGGAGTCATCAGGAACCTAATCTAATCAGTTTAAACAAATAAAAATAAAATAAAAACAATTGATGTATACATAACATAATAATGTAATATACATAGCGGTATTACTACGAAGAACAATATCCAGTGGGGACGAACTCCGATGCAGAGGCGCTGAGTCGAGCAGGTCGAGCCGCGAGCTGTATTACTGCGTGAGCTGAGACTGCAGAGACCAGAGTGACACCTGAGTCGCTTTGCTCGACGCTCTGGCTAGTGTCGAGATGGTGGGGTGAGCGCTGAGCGGGCGAGTTCCGAGGGTGGGGGGGGAGCGGTGAACTCACCCGCTCCGAGACAAATCGTCCGTTCCCTTGCGAGCAGGTTTTTGCAAGTAGTTCCTATGTTATCCGCTAGGTGGCTCTCTGTCCTGTTGCTCGCATCAACTGCCCAGAGGGCAGGACGTGCGACTGAAACGATCACCGACAGAGTGCGATGCGAAGTTAAGCTGCGCCAGACACTGCACAGTGCACACATCAGACGACGCACAGAGACGGCACGGCATATGTGAAACACAAAATCCAATGGGGCACTGCACAATGCAGGCAGCCAAGGTAGAAGCAGGGCAGAGGCCGGCGCTGGCTGTGTTGTGTGGCGTGCACTGTGCTCTGACCAGCAGAGGCACTGCTGATATGCTCCATCTCTCTCTCTCTCTCTCTCTCTCTCTCTCTCTCTCTCTCTCTGCTGTGGGAAACGTTTGGAGCTACAGTTCTTTTTTTCTGAATCACTGATTGTTCACTCCTTTGAAATATTGAACTCTATGAATTAGTTCAAGAGCGGATCCCCCATCTCTAGTGCTGACTGCACTAAAACCAAAAGCTTTAAATATTCATTAAAAACACAAAATCCGCTTCCAGACAGGCTACAGAAAATCTGATGACAGCGGAGAAATCGCAATAAAGTTACTAATTCACTAAAATCGTTACCATATTTATAAAGTAAACGTTAATAACGTTATCAACATTTATATGAAAATCGTTTATAAAAATAATAACAAAAGCTACAGACACGCTGCATACTGTATGTTTACGACATACGAGGTGCATTCAAGTTCTAAGGCCTCCGATTTTTTTTCTCCGGACTCGAAGGAGATAGAAACATGCCCATTGTTTTAAAATGAGGCCACGTTCATTGTCAATACGTCCCAGAGATGGCAGCACCGTATGGCAGATGGAATTTTACCGCCAGCGGCGAGAATGAGAACTGTTTTAAATACATAAAATGGCGACGTTTTCCTTACTTGAACAGCGTGCAATCATTCGTTTTCTGAATTTGTGTGGTGTGAGACCAATTGAAATTCATCGACAATTGAAGGAGACATGTGGTGATGGAGTTATGGGCGTGTCGAAAGTGCGTTCGTGGGTGCGACAGTTTAATGAAGGCAGAACATCGTGTGACAACAAACCGAAACAACCTCGGGCTGTTTTGGGGGATCGCCGAATGACTGTTGAACAGATCGCCTCCAGAGTCGGCATTTCTGTGGGTTGTGTGCACACAATCCTGCATGACGACCTGAAAATGCGAAAAGTGTCATCCAGGTGGGTGCCACGAATGCTGACGGACGACCACGTGGCTGCCCGTGTGGCATGTTGCCAAGCAATGTTGACGCTCAACGACAGCATGAATGGGACTTTCTTTTCGTCGGTTGTGATAATGGATGAGCCGTGGATGCCATTTTTCAATCCAGAAACAAAGCGCCAGTCAGCTCAATGGAAGCACAGAGATTCACCGCCACCAAAAAAATTTCGGGTAATCGCCAGTGCCGAAAAAATGATGGTGTCCATATTCTGGGACAGCGAGGGCGTAATCCTTACCCATTGCGTTCCAAAGGGCACTACGGTAACAGGTGCATCCTACGAAAATGTTTTGAAGAACAAATTCCTTTCTGCACTGCAACAAAAACGTCCGGGAAGGGCTGCGCGTGTGCTGTTTCACCAAGACAACGCACCCGCACATCGAGCTAACGTTACGCAACAGTTTCTTCGTGATAACAACTTTGAAGTGATTCCTCATGCTCCCTACTCACCTGGCTCCTAGTAACTTTTGGCTTTTTCCAACAATGAAACACACTCTCCGTGGCCGCACATTCACCAGCCGTGCTGCTATTGCCTCAGCGATTTTCCAGTGGTGAAAACAGAATCCTAAAGAAGCCTTCGCCGCTACCATGGAATCATGGCGTCAGCGTTGTGAAAAATGTGTACGTCTGCAGGGCGATTACGTCGAGAAGTAACGCCAGTTTCATCGATTTCGGGTGAGTAGTTAATTACAAAAAAATCGGAGGCCTTAGAACATGAATGCACCTCGTACAGTTGGACAGGCCTTCATGACTGCCAAAAACTGATAATATTTGTCTTATCGTTCAGAATGTAGGATCAAACAAAGAGTTCTCTTCAGTTGCACTATAGATTGGCATCAGTATGAACGATTTGTCGTATTGTTCGTATCTGTTTATGTTTTTTAAATGAAAATTCGATGAGTTAATGTTTGTAAGATGACTAGTCGAGTAGCATAGTACAGTAGTATCAAGCTAAATAAATACTTCACTTCGACTATCTTTTTCGTTTCGTTTACGATGAACAAAGTATAAATAAGAATTGATTACTCTTCGAGGTTTAGTGTGGAATAATGTAATAACTGTCATTAAATTATCTTAAAGTCTTAGAATGTATGTATGAAATATGTAAAAACTGCAAAAATATGTGATCGTTAGAATGGCGGTCCAGTTCTAAAGCAATCACTTGCCTGTAATTATTAGCCATGTGACAGAAGCTTTAAATAGGCGATAAGAGCATGTGTCGTTTTCTTTTGATGTTCACGTCTTGTTGGATAAGGTTGTTTTGTAGGGTGCTTGACTTAAATGTTGCTTCGGACATAAAGTTATTCTGATGTGCAGCTATTCGAGGTTTAGAAAGTATTTGAACTTTGAGTGCTAGTATAATTATAAGTGACTGGTCTTTTGCCTTGGTGGGCTGGTTGTTGTGTATAGTCTTAAATAAACTTAGCGAACTATAGAAATTTCATTCAGCTTTAGTAGTTTGGGTGCATTGCGCAATGATTTTGGCTTACATTCTTTATTACGTGTGAACGCCCTGCTTGCTCTACTAAGTCAACCAGGTGACCCCTTACTCCTATATTGTGCTTAAATCTTAGCAAGTGTATCCTCATCATTTGAAATAACATTGTAGTTCATATGAATAAACTGATAGTGACCTTTAATCCTGTTGTTAGGCTACATCATTGTTGTGAGGAATCATTCCTTTATTGTGTCTATTATTTAGTAATCTATTCCTTTACTTACGTTGTTTTATAAAAATGTCACTGATTGTTTGCTGAGTGTGACTTATAAATAATCCATGCTTCTAGAAAGGCATAAAAACAGTGCATGACTTAACCTCTAATATGCAAATGAGCTAATTATATTTTAAAGTTATATACTCACCATCTCATGATTAGGTACCAAAAGATTGATCCAACTGGCAGTTAATTTTGTGGTGTCACCGCCAGACACCACACTTGCTAGGTGGTAGCTTTAAATCGGCCGCGGTCCATTAGTACATGTCGGACCCGCGTGTCGCCACTGTCAGTACTTGCAGACCTAGTGCCACCACATGGCAGGTCTAGAGAGGCGGACTAGCACTCGCCCCAGCTGTACGACGACTTTGCTAGCGACTACACTGACGAAGACTTTCTCTCATTTGCCGAGAGACAGTTAGAATAGCCTTCAGCTAAGTCCATGGCTACGACCTAGCAAGGCGCCATTAACCATATCTGGAGAGAGTCTTATTTGTATCGTCAATAGCGATGTACCACAATGATGGATTAAAGGTAAGTATTAGACAAGCTACGTACTTTTCTTATTAGCATTCATTACTTATCCTGTTCCAGACTTCACGCCAGTCGGCGTGAGTTGACGCGTGCCCTTTCGGTAACCTCACCCTGTGTCTAGACTGTCTTGTCTAGACACAACAAATTTCACATCATTTTATGAGTAGCCAAGTCATGATGTCCGAATGGCAAGTCTGTTTAAAACAGTGTTACCTCATTCAGTTTATCAATAGTGCACAATTGGTTTTAAATATAATTATAATGTGAAAAATTAATGTCACATCGTCCATTCATGCTCACTCCCAGTCATTGCATACAGTGCACACATTATACACATGTTATTTCATAACAATCACACTTTCAAGTTTTATAAGGACCGTCACAACTATGTCTGGTTTTCGATCCGTGTACCGCGTCTTCCCATTTGCTATCCTGAAAAACTGAGGCAGCGTACATCCATAGTGAGCGAGATGGTCAGCGTAAAAAGAGGATGAGCTTTTAGTATACTGCAATGCACAGGTTTGGGAGTGAGGTTATGCAGAAAATAAAAAAGGAAACAACTTACAGTGAAAGTGTTAAGCAAAATAATAGATGTTTCATGATCGTTTTTATTATTTACATGTATAAGGTTCTTTTACCAATCACCTATTCTGTTTTATGTACGTATTCCTTCATCGTACAGAATGTATTTCTTAACAGGTACTTTTTAGAATCCTTTCTAAATAAGTTCGTTTTAGTAATCAATTTAATCACCTTGCAACATTTTTTCTACAGTTTTATTCCTTGATGCCTTTCTCGGCGACGCAACTTCAGTCTAGATGTTGTTTCATGGTTATGGAATTAAGCTGCTTCTGCAATAATTATCACTGTTACTTTTGATGTACACGACTGACTGGTAAATGTACTCACACAGCGTGCTTAAAATCCCTAATATATGAAAAGGATCTTTACAATAAGCTCGAATAGCATATTTTGTTATTATTATGCTCCTTTCTTGCAGACTGAATTTTTTTAACTTTGATCCCCCACAGTTATATTAGTACCATGTAATTAAATCACACTGGATATTACTCACTGATGACATGGTTCTTGAGCCATAACATTCCGACAGCATTCTGTTTACAAGTATTTTGCTTGTTCTCACCACTTCACCTGAGAATCAATGTTATTCCTAGAAATTGTGTGTTATTACACACTCTATAGAGGTGCCGTGTACGTGTAATTGAAGGCTGTCAGTTTCGTTCTTCACTCTAAAATTAATGATATTTGTTTCCTTTATGGCTAAACTGCGATTTTTGGTATCACAGTACACAGCTCTAGTCAGCTGCATCCCAGTTTCAGTGTCGTGTGGCGCACAGAAAGGCAGGTTTAATTGTCAGTGAGGAATGTCCTTTTGCTAGCTACCAGACAGTAATTGTCTACTGTGCAACGTTCACTCAGAAATTGGTTGAGATGGATGGACCACGAACCAGAATCTGTTGACAGCTGCACATCTTGTCGGATTCCAAAGCGATGGTCTCTAATCGATTTCGGTTAAGACATTTCGATGACCCGCGATCTTGGGTTGGCGGCGAGTGAAGCACCAGGATGCAGTCACTGGCACAGCGAAACACTAAAATTCCTTTCTGACATTGTCAAGCCACCACACCGACTCAAGTTACTGCGCTGATTCTGTACAATCCACTAACATTTGCACAACAATCCACTGTCATGTCTGCCTCCGTAGCTGAGTGGTCAGTATGGCTGATAGTCATGGGGTGAAGGGGGGGTGGGGCGGGGAGGGAAATGGGTTCGTTTCCCTCCGGCTCGGAGATTTTATCGGCGCAGAGCTTGGGTGTTTGCTCATCATCATTTCACCATCATCGACACCCAAGTCACGTAGTGACGTCAAACAGAAAGACGCGCTAGGCGGCCGAACAACCGCAGATAGGAAACTTCCTGGCAGATTAAAACTGTGTGCCCGACCGAGACTCGAACTCGGGACCTTTGCCTATCGCGGGCAAATGCTCTACCATCTGAGCTACCGAAGCACGACTCACGCACGGTACTCACAGCTTTACTTCTGCCAGTATCTCGTCTCCTACCTTCCCAACTTCACAGAAGCTCTCCTGCGAACCTTGCAGAACTAGCACTCCTGAAAGAAAGGATATAGCGGAGACATGGCTTAGCCAGGCAATGGTCCCGAGTTCGAGTCTCGGTCGGGCACACAGTTTTAATCTGCCAGGAAGTTTCATATCAGCGCACACTCCGCTGCAGAGTGAAAATCTCATTCTGGAACCGCAGATAGGTTTCTCAGCGAGTAACCCAGTGCGGTCATGTAATTTCACTGCCATGATTTATGTCAGTGACAGACGGTCACATTACCATGTGGTACCAGCTCTAAAGCATCTACATCGTTCCAAAGTGGAAAGTGTGGTCTTTGTAAAATGATGATTGGTAAAAAGTCCAGTCACATTAATATGACCATCGCCAATGTTCCAATAACCATTCACAGACGGAGGTGGCAGCACTAGCAGTGGAGGGTATGTAAACCGTCTAGGGGTACGCGGTAAACAGTGCAGTCGTTACCGTAATAGGGCAACGGAGCGATGTTCCTTGACGTCCAAAAGGGTGTAATCGTTGGCTTTCGGGCCAGGGTGGAAACACTTCCGAAGTGGATAAGTTTTCAAATTGTTCGCGTGCCATCGTGATCAAAGTATACCTACCGTGCACAGCAAAACTGTATTCTCCAAAACCAGCACAGAGGCAACTCTGGTGCAACACTGGCCACAGATGGCAGTGGTGACGACGGCTGCGGAGATGTGTGCGAGAGAACACACGTGCACCTGTTGAACAACTGACTGCCCAGATGTACCAAGGGACTACCAGCAATGTCTCCTCAACGACTGTTCAGGAAACGTTGCTGCCTAAGGCACTCTGCAGAGATTGCTTTCACCATGCACCCATGCTAGCTGCAGTTCATCTGTGACGAAGGCTGGAATTTGCACGCCAATTAGATGAATCGCGTTTAATGCTCCGTCGGACAAATGACCATTGGCGTGTACGGCGACAAACGTCTGAAAGCAGACACTTTGCAATCGCGAGCGAGCGTGATGGCCAGTGGAATATTTTCTTGGCATCCCCAGGAAGATCTCCCCATTCTGGCAGGCACAATGGATCAACACAAGTATGCATCTGTGCTTGGGGACCACGCCTGTCTCTACATGAACTTTTTTTCCCCATCACTATTCTATCTACAAGCACGCCAATGCAACGCGCTACATTCGAAGAGCACAGGGATCAGAGTACCGTACACCCCTGGCCACCAAACTCCCGGAATTTAAACCAAATCTAGAATCTGTGGGATCACGTCGAACAGAATGTTCGCATCATGGGTCCTGAAACGAGAAACTCAGAGCCGCTCGCCGTGGCATCGTGGCCCATACCTCTGTCGTTATCTTTCAGAACCTCACTGACTTCTCTTACTGTATGTCTCGCGCTGTAAATTACATTAATGTGACTTGACAGAGTATTTTGTCCACTGACTTTATGGACAATTGGAGGAAGAGAGCATTATCATCTACCTTGCAAGCAAAATGTTTTAATTTCGTTGGTGAACAGAAATGGAAATCTAGACACCTCAAAAAAACTTTCGCATCAGCTCTATTCCGGGAGTTCCGGAACTTGTTCAGATAATTGGAATAGAGGTAAACATAAATATCATTTGCGCCTTTGTTATTGCTCATGAAAACCACACATTCCATGTTGTACCACCATACAGCGAGACCTTGAGAGGTGGTGGTCCAGATTGCTGTACACACCGGTTACCTCTAATACCCAGTAGCACGTCCTCTTGCATTCATGCATGCTTGTATTCGTCGTGGCATGCTATACACTAGTTCATCAAGGCACTGATGGTCCAGATTATCCCATTCCTCAACAGCGATTCGGCATAGATCCCTCAGGGTGCTTGGTGGGTCACGTCGTCCATAAGCACCCCTTTTCAGTCTATCCCAGGCATGTAGGGTTCATGTCTGGATAACATGCTGGCTACTCTAGTCGAGCAATGTTGTTATCCTGAAGTAAGTCATTCACAAGATTTGCAAGTGATGGTGCGAATTGTCGTCCATGAAGACAAATGCCTCGCCAAATGCTGTCGATGTTGTTGCACTATCGGTCTTAGGATGGCATTCACGTATCGTACAGCCGTTACGGCGCCTTCCATGACCACCAGCGGCGTACTTCGTCCTCACATAATGCCGCCTCAAGAGAGCAGGCAACCTCCACCTTGCTGCACTCGCTGCACAGTGTGTCTAAGGCGTTCAGCCTAACCGGGTTGCCTCCAAACACGTGTCCGACGATTGTCTGGTCGAAGGTATCTGCGACACTCATCGGTAAAGAAAACGTGATGCCAATTCTGAGCGGCCCATTTGGCGTGTTTTCGGGCCCATATTTACCGCTCTACCTAGTGTCGTGGTTGTAAACGTGGTCCCCGCCATGGACGTCGGGAGTGAATTTGCGGATCATGCAGCATATTACGCACAGTTTGAGTCATAACACGATGTCCTGTGGCTGCACGAAAAGCATTAATGAACATGTTGGAGTTGCTGCCACGGTTTCTCCTAGCCATAGATTGCGGTTGTCCACTCCAGTAGTATCCCTTTGGCGGCCTGAGAGGTATGTCATCGACAGTTCCTGTCTCTATCTCCTCCACGTCCGAACAGCATCGCTTTGGTTTACTCCGAGACGCCTGGACACTTCCCTTGTTGAGAGCCCTTCCTGGCACAAAGTAACAATGCGAACGCGATCGATCTGCGGTATTAACCGTCTAGGCATGGCTGAACTACAGACAACATGAGCCGTGTACCTCCTTAATGGTGGAATGACTGGAACTGATCGGCTGCCGGACCCCCTCCGGCTCATGCACGGTTATTTACATCCTTGGGCGATTTTAGTGACATCTCTGAACAGTCGGAGGGACTGTGTCTGTCATACGACGTCTATCTTCAGGCGCTCTGGGGACCAGGGTGAACGAAAACTTTTTTTGATGTGTGTCTCCTCCCTCGGCACGGGTGTGTGCGTGTGTTGTTCTTCGCATAAGTTAGTTTAAGTAGTGTGTAAGTCTAGGGACCGATGACTTCAGCTGTTTGGTCCCTTAGGAATTCACACACATTTGAACATTCGTCCGTCCTGCCTACTTGCAGCAAAACGTCGCAGATCGGAAACCACGGAAACTTAATACCTTTTCCGCAGAGCAAATCATCATCGCGATCACGTCTGTTAAGCAGCAATTTAAGAGGTGCTCCGTCGTCTGCAGCTCAGGGAGCTTAAGATGAGTCCTTCAAAGGTTGTCATTTTTAAAAACATAATTTCATTTACTTTGGCAGTACTAAAAGCGTTTACAGATGACACTTCGCCTCAGGCGCCCATACACAAATGTTAGTTTTTCTTTAATTTGACTGTACCCTACTGTAGCAAGGTAATGCTGGCACTAGTACTGTTACATCTGCGAGTAGACATTTGCAAACAACTGTAGTTCATTTCAGTCTTTATACAAAGAGACCGAACACTGGTTTGTAACGAACGATATCTTCGAAGAGTGTTAAAAGTAATCATAAATAAGGATAGTCCAATCAGGAAAAAAGAGAGTTTACTCCGGTATTTTACGAGGAATAACTTAGCATTTCCGAGAGAAAATTGTTCCCTGTGGTCGTCTGCTTCCTCCGCCAGACGTTTTAAGAGACATGGTGGATTGACGTACCGTATGAACACTTCATAAATAATGTACAAGCTACAAAATTAGTAGATATCACCACATATATAACTAATACGATTATCTCTTGCTCGATACACCAAATTTTTTCTGATATCATGAAGTTGTCGGAAATTTGTAGAATTATGTTTTAACTGTCGTTACGAATCCACAGAGGAATGATATTACGCTATCAGTAAGAGAGAATGACACTGGTCATTAATGTTGACTTAGCAAGCCAGAGGGGATCAATACGTTAGTTCCATTTAACAAAGCTATGTCTAGCACAGAAGATTTCGGAACACTTCCGAAATATACTGTCTAACAAAAAAGGTGAATCGTCGAGACGGATAGGACGAAAAGAAATGGAACTATATGGTCTGAAAGAGTACATGATGTTATTTTGGTGATTACAAAATCGGGTAAAATTTTCAAAGAACTTGGCAGTATGAGCTCACTTATCGGTATGAAACATGTATCTCCATATACATAGATCAACGATCAACAACAGATAACAAGCGAACATCAGCTTTTGCCGAAAATTTACATCAACAACAATGTAAGAGTGTCATCAAAGAGACAGACGCGGAAATCATAAACAACAAGAAACAGCTTCTCATCCCACAAGAAAACTGCCCCATTTAGGAAAACATTACGTATATACGACCAGCCGGGCAAACCACACACTTTTTGAATTAATAGACAGTAGATATAAGACCATACTTCTAGATACGTCACCCACGCACTACAGCCCCTTCCCACCCTGACTCCAACAACCCCCTATAATTCCTTCTGCCCCGTAACACAAACCACTACTCCCGACCCCGACAACGTAACCCCTCCCTGGCCCAAACCCACTTTCCACTTGCATCTCGGCTCAACGTGTAAGACACATCTCTGCTGAACAATTAAGACATCTTCACTAATTTACACACACACACAACATTTTCACTGTGTTACAATCACACACCCTTACACACATACACCTACGAGCGCACTCGAGTTCAGTGCCCTCTCATCCATCCACCTGTGCACACTTTTTAACCGTCCCTTCAGTCTAACGTCGCTCCCTCTCCCTCTCTCTCACTCTCTCTCTCTCTCTCTCTCTCTCTCTCTCTATCCTCCCTAGACAACACACACACACACACACACACACACACACACACACACACACACACACACGAACGCACGCGCGCACGCACACACACGACAACGACGAAAAATGCACTTATAGGTTAGCAATACTCACTAACTACTCAGAACACAGACGAATGAACATATACACTGTGCTGAGTGCGGGACCTGAGAAGCTGTACTTCCTTCTCTGTTGTGAAGTCGTACAAAGTGAGGTGAAGTGAGAGTAACGTTCATTCAGCGCAAGAAAAAGTTGTTTCAAAAAAAGACGAAAAATTGTCAAGAGTTGGTGTGGAACCAAGTTTCTTTCAACCTTAACCTCCGCTAACAATGAAGGAAAAAGCAGCGGTTTGCAGAATATTACAAGAGGCAGAAACACCGTAAGTAAATTGTATGCCGACGTTATAAGGAAATACTGTTCTTAATCTACAAAGACCCAAATGTACACACATATTGTGTAACCATATTACCTGAATGACTTCAGAAGGTGCTTTGTAAATAAAAGGGGAACGCGTCTGGTGTGAAATACTCTTTAATTGCAGTAATGTTAAGACGGGAAAACAAATAACAACTGAGTTGACCGCTAATGTACTCTGGTGGACGTTCCAGCTGTCACAGAGAATTGCAACTCTAGACATTTACAAATTCACCGTCGGTGTGTTAAGTGTACGAAATTATATTATTATCCGACCCTGTCTTCTGTGTGCTTTGTATGTTTTGTTAGGCAGCGTACATACGAGTAGAGTACTAAACCTGCAAATGACAATTATCTTTCATTATTAGTCGAGGCAAGGACTTCGTTAAAATATTTGCCAAAGAAAGTAATAACAAAGCAGTATAGATATCTGTAGGTAAATATATGGAGCGAGGTGGCGCAATGGTTAGCACATTGGATTCGCATTCGGGAGGACGACGACGGTTGAAATCAGCGTCTGGTCACCCAGATCTAGGTCTGCCGGATTTCCGTAAATCGCTCCAGGTAAAACTCCGGGACGTTTCCTTTGAAATGGCACGCTGATTTCCTTCTCCATCCGTCAAACATTCCGAGTTTGTGCTCCGTCTCTGATGACCTCAATGTTGACAGTATGTTAAATGGCTCTGAGCACTATGGGACTTAACATCTATGGTCATCAGTCCCCTAGAACTTAGAACTACTTAAACCTAACTAACCTAAGAACAGCACACAACACCCAGCCATCACGAGGCAAAGAAAATCCCGAGTATGTTAAATCCTAATCTCTTTTCGATCCATTGTGTGTGAATATACATAATTCAGATAAAGGTCTACAGAAGAATATGTGTTTTGCGCCCTAAAAACCACAAAAAAAATGAAGAATATGTATTACAAAATAATTTAGGTGGCTACAATTGTAACAGATTTTAGAGTAGTAAAGTTAGTGTGTGTGGGGGGGGCGTTGATCTGTGTAACAAGAACTGAACAGCGAAACTGATGTTAGAGGATGTTTTATGTCACTAAGCTTTAACGTACAGCTTTCTTTAAGATGGAAGAACTTGTTATTGTTCGGTCTAGGGACGTTGAACATAGAGGTTATTAGTAGTCGTAAAAGGAGGAAGAAAGTAAAATTATGGTTTAATGTCCCGTCGATGAGGACCCTGGACATGGAGCAAAAACTAGGTTTAGGGTAGGATGTGGAAGGCTATCAGTGTTACGCTTTCTAAGTGAATTAGCCCATTGTTTGATTTAAGCCATTTCAATTCTTTTTTCCTTTTGTTCAGACATCTTTTATCTAACTGCTTCGATATATCACTTCACGCCACGGATTCCTCCCTTGTATCAACGTCTTCGCCTCAGAGTAGCGCTTGCACCTTACGTCCTCAGTTATTTGTTGGATGTATTCCAGTCTCTGACTTCACCTACAGATTTAATCCTCTAGCCACCTCCGGACCCAAGGAAGTTGTCTTAACACATGTCCTATCGTTCTGTCCTTCTTTTCACTGTTTCCCTTATGTTCCTTTCTTCACCGATTCTGCATTGAACCTCTTCATCACTTATCATATTTGTTCACCTTATTTTCAGCATCCTTCAAAACACTTTGATTCTCTTCCATTCTGGCTTTCCCGCAGTGCATGATTCTCTGTCATACAGTGCTGTGTTCTAAACGTACGTTCTCATAAATTTCTTCCTCGGATTAAGGCCGACGTTTGATACTAGCAGACTTCCCTTGGTCAGGAATGCTCTCTTTACGTGTGCTAATCTACTTTTTATGTCCTCCTTGCATCGTCCATCATGTGATTTTTTCCTTCCAAATTAGCACAACTTCTTAACTTCATCTGCTTCATGATCATCTATTTTGACGTTAAATTTCTCGCTATTCTTATTTTTACTACTCCTCATTACTTTCGTCTTTCGTCGGTTTACTCTCAACTGATATTCTATTCGGATTAGATTGTTCATCCCATTCAACAGGTTACACAATTCTTCCTTTTCACTGAGGGTAGCAATGTGTCATCAGCACACCTTTCACTTTTATCCTTTCTCCTGGAATTTTAGTCCTTCTCTTAAAGCTTTCTTTTATTTTCGTTATTGCTTCTTCAGCACACAGACCGAAAGACAATGGCGAAAGCTTGTACGTTTGCTTTACATGCTTTTTAATCTGAGCACTTTGTTAATGGTCCTACAGACTTATTATTCCATTTTGTATCCTGTATAAACTGTATGACTATGTAATCTGTCTTTCCCCATATCTTACACATATTTCTCTCATAATTTCGAAATTTTTTCACTATTTTAGACTGTCAAATGCTTTTTCTGAGCCCAGAAATCCTACGAAAGCGTCAGTATTTTTGTTAAGTCTCCCCATCATTAATGGCTATGTGAGAACTGAGTGCCGTCACCTAGATTCTAGCATTCGGGAGGACGACGGTTCAATCCCGTCTCCGGCCCTCCTGATTTAGGTTTTCCGTGATTTCCCTAAATCGCTTCAGGCAAATTCCGGGATGGTTCCTTTGAAAGGGCACGGCCGATTTCCTTCCCCATCCTTCCCTCACCCGAGCTTGCGCTCCGTCTCTAATGACCTCGTTGTCGACGGGACGTTAAACACTAATATCCTCCTCCACCTAGATTCTAGATTACCAACTTTTGAGACCTCGCTGAGTCAGTTGTTTCAGAGCTGAACACAAGCGTTATTAACATACGTCCATTAGAGTTCCATGACTCAGTCGGTAAAAACGGAACGCTTATAGGACCATTTTGTTGCGCATCTGTCTGTCTATCCTTCTGTATGTATGTCTGCCTCTCCTACTGTTAAGACCCGTTTTTCTCATAAGAGAAAGTTGAATTTATGTCACATAAGGTCTACTGTCAATTGAAGGTGTGAAATATTAAACCTTCTACGTCAATGAAGTTAAAGGGTACAGCCGCTTATGTCACATATTTCATACTCGCAAACTCCCTGATGCAATGCAGAATTGTGCAGTAATTTCATCACTGGTGGACCAACGTTTCAGTTAACTATTGGTCTCAATGTCACTTACGGTCGCTGGAGTAAAGATTGCAGCGGAAGGTAGCGGGACTGGAGAAAAAGAAGTCGATGTCCGTATCAAAGCGGTCGGGTGGAAGGATAGCCTAAAAGAATGACAAAACGATAAGAATGGTCAGTGGAGAGGTTGGCCACAGCGCCAGGCAGGCCACAAACGAGTACGAGGCGTCCGGCTCGCCCCAGTAGGGGGTGGTGGGGGCGACAGCCACCGCTATCGGCCCGCTGGGGTATTAGGCGGACAAGACAGGGGGCTGCTGGCTAAGCCCTACTGATTCACGCCGCGCCGCGGCCGCCCCCGCCAACACCCCCCACCGCACTCCACCACCTCTCTTCATCCCCTCTTAAGCCGGCTAGCCGTCAGAACTCGGACATCAAAAGGGATATGAGCTTTTCAGACGCCAGACAAATAGGTCGCTTTTTTTATCGCAGCTGCTGGTTCCGCCCACTGCCCCGTCTCCTCATCCGTCGGCTTACTTTCTTTCCCTCGCCTCGTCACGGTCTCGTTCTTTCGTGTCTCCTGCGCTCTACCTTTCGCCTACGACGATATAGAATAACGCGTCCAAAAATCCTTAAATTTTGCTGATGTAAAGTACATCCCTCGAAGTCTTCGGCTTATCCGGCAGTCTCAGTGGCAGCTTCTTTTTGTATAAGGTAAATATGACTTCAACTAGAAGGCTGCTTTAAAGACAGCACTGCTGTTCGAAGCCTGGACATTAACAAACATATTGTCCCGAAAAATATAAGGATGAGATGGGTAAAGTATCATATTAACACCCCTGAGAAAATGAGTTGAAGTGTAGGAGCGCGCTTCCAAAGGTCTCCCAGTCATGCACGGAAAGCTGGACGTCTTATGTCGTGCTTTTTTGTACGTTCATCCTTTTAGCAGGAGGTCTCTGGGACGACGGCCGTTTACTATCGTAACAAGTAAAAACACCTACAGCCGTCCATATGATTTTATTTTATTTTGTCGCAACCAGTTTCAGAGCTTCAGCGCGACATCTTCAAACTGGTTTTGATGCGGTACAAGTTGATATGATCCCCATGCGTAACGCATCAGCTGCCAGCATCACTGGATACGCAGATAATGTGTCAGCACTCCAACCATCAAGTGCCAACTTGTGGCGTGAGTTCATCGTTGCTGTAGTGCCAAATGGGGCTAGCCCCTTAACACGAGGCAGTTAAAAGAACTGAAAAAGAGAGCGTGCGTCAATCAGCGAGCAGTTACGGTGCGCTCTGACGATCTCCTTCATTACGACATGGCCCAGAGACGACATGTTTATGACTTCACAAGGAAAAGAATCATCGGGTAACTATAAGAGGGACGAGATATGACGAGTGTAGCCGAGAGATTTGGTACTGTTCACAGCACTGATTCTCGTGCGTGGGGAGCATTCCGAACCGTATGCACTGCTGTCCCAAGGTGAGGGGTTGATCAAACTCGGGCAAGTATGGCGTGACCGCCACAGTGTGCTGTAGGCAAGACGGGACCCACGTCAGACAGCGTGTTTAATTGCAAACACATATAACAGGAGTGCGACACAAAAAGGTTCATGTTCCACAGTGGAAAGCATGGGGAGACTCTCCTTGCCCGACGACCAGTACGTTGTGTTCCGTTGATACTCGCAGACCGGCAGCACTGTCTGCGATTGTGTCAAGACCTTAGGGACTGTACCTACGAAGAGTAACACCCCGTGCTCAACTCGGAGTATTTTGAGTCTCTGTGTTGACTGTGAACACATCCTTATATGGCGAAGGTTGGAAAACGTAACGCAGCTAGGAAAATTGTCGAACATCATCTTGCTGAAGGTGCAAGTATTATAGTGTGGGTGGCATTATTTTGCAAGGGCGTAGTGACCTCTAAATCTTTGAACACGGTGAAGTCAACGCTATTGTGACTATGTATTCCTTTCCTGTTATGGCTGTGCCCTCTTCTAATGTTTTGTGGTTCCTGGCTGGATGAGGAAAGGGTGGTATCATAGGTGAGTGCCTGGTTTCCTCCAACTACAACACAGAATGCACACATGGGTGAAAAGGCATTTTATTACAGCAACCAATATACTTAACTCCAATGATGTCCAATCTGAAGTTCTGTGGTTAACAGCAATCAAATAAAATGCAATAATTCTTTAATCTTGTCCTTGCTCATATGACAATCGTATACAATGACTAACGTTCCTTGATAGCTAGCTATGGTGCTAGTCGATGACTATCATTATGGAAGACTAGAGCAATGCGAACTGAGTCATGATGCGGCGGACTGAGGTACTGATTGAGAGACTGAGGCAGCTCGGTCGGCTGCGTTCTAATGGACGCTCCCCAGGGAGTTCGTAGCCTGGGGGCGGGTTTTGGTCTTGTCTTGTCATAGGCACACCTAGTTCAGCGCATTTCCCTAGTGCGGACCGGTGTGCTGTCATAGGCGTACGACAAAAAATTTCCCAAGTGCTTCTTTCCACAAGTGCATTCAGCCTGGACTTCGTTTTTAGGGTTCCGTGCTTCAGTCGGTAAAACCGGAACCCTTGTAGGATGGCTTTGTTGTCCGCGAGTACGTCCGAGTGTTAAAAACCCTTTTTGTCAGGTGAAGTCTAAGGCGATGTTAAAAATAGAAGTTTCTACGTCAATACAACCAAAAGACACCGCCATTTGTCACGTATTTTAATACACTCCTGGAAATGGAAAAAAGAACACATTGACACCGATGTGTCAGACCCACCATACTTGCTCCGGACACTGCGAGAGGGCTGTACAAGCAATGATCACACGCACGGCACAGCGGACACACCAGGAACCGCGGTGTTGGCCGTCGAATGGCGCTAGCTGCGCAGCATTTGTGCACCGCCGCCGTCAGTGTCAGCCAGTTTGCCGTGGCATACGGAGCTCCATCGCAGTCTTTAACACTGGTAGCATGCCGCGACAGCGTGGACGTGAACCGTATGTGCAGTTGACGGACTTTGAGCGAGGGCGTATAGTGGGCATGCGGGAGGCCGGGTGGACGTACCGCCGAATTGCTCAACACGTGGGGCGTGAGGTCTCCACAGTACATCGATGTTGTCGCCAGTGGTCGGCGGAAGGTGCACGTGTCCGTTGACCTGGGACCGGACCGCAGCGACGCACGGATGCACGCCAAGACCGTAGGATCCTACGCAGTGCCGTAGGGGACCGCACCGCCACTTCCCAGCAAATTAGGGACACTGTTGCTCCTGGGGTATCGGCGAGGACCATTCGCAACTGTCTCCATGAAGCTGGGCTACGGTCCCGCACACCGTTAGGCCGTCTTCCGCTCACGCCCCAACATCGTGTAGCCCGCCTCCAGTGGTGTCGCGACAGGCGTGAATGGAGGGACGAATGGAGACGTGTCGTCTTCAGCGATGAGAGTCGCTTCTGCCTTGGTGCCAATGATGGTCGTATGCGTGTTTGGCGCCGTGCAGGTGAGCGCCACAATCAGGACTGCATACGACCGAGGCACACAGGGCCAACACCCGGCATCATGGTGTGGGGAGCGATCTCCTACACTGGCCGTACACCACTGGTGATCGTCGAGGGACACTGAATAATGCACGGTACATCCAAACCGTCATCGAACCCATCGTTCTACCATTCCTAGACCGGCAAGGGAACTTGCTGTTCCAACAGGACAATGCACGTCCGCATGTATCCCGTGCCACCCAACGTGCTCTAGAAGGTGTAAGTCAACTACCCTGGCCAGCAAGATCTCCGGATCTGTCCCCCATTGAGCATGTTTGGGACTGGATGAAGCGTCGTCTCACGCGGTCTGCACGTCCAGCACGAACGCTGGTCCAACTGAGGCGCCAGGTGGAAACGGCATGGCAAGCCGTTCCACAGGACTACATCCAGCATCTCTACGATCGTCTCCATGGGAGAATAGCAGCCTGCATTGCTGCGAAAGGTGGATATACACTGTACTAGTGCCGACATTGTGCATGCTCTGTTGCCTGTGTCTATGTGCCTGTGGTTCTGTCAGTGTGATCATGTGATGTATCTGACCCCAGGAATGTGTCAATAAAGTTTCCCCTTCCTGGGACAATGAATTCACGGTGTTCTTATTTCAATTTCCAGGAATGTACTCGCAAAGTCGCTCATTAAAAACTGTATGGTAGTTCCCGTTGGCCTAGAATCATGCCATTGGGCAAAATGGAAGATTTCTTTTTTTTATGTGTGACAGTGCTCGGCAGCATCGAACAGCTCAAGTGGAGGAGCTCTTGGAACAAGAGGATATTCGACGGATGGACTGGCCTGCATGTTCTTCTGACTTAAATCCCATCGAGCACGTGGGGGATGCGTTGAGAACAAGTACTGAAACGTGTCCACGTGCACCATCGATCTTCAAGCAGTTATAAACCGCGCCGGTGGATGCATGGCACGCAAAAGCATAAGAACTCCTTGGCAACATCGTGGCCAACATGGGAGCACGTTGCCGTCCGTGGTGATCACATACTCTACTAAGGACCACGTCCCGCCTCTTCTGATGTCCGGACGACCATCATGAATAGCGTTATCATCAGTGTAATTATTTTCTTTGAATAAAAGTCCCTTTCTGATCGTCTCATTGCGTATTTCCTTCAGTACTACACTGCAGCAGGTCCTTCTAGGTATTACAAATATTTCTTTGAGCTATGTTGCTTGACAGAGACGTATCATGCGAAGGTTATCTTGGTCCATAAGTTTTACCTACCAGTGCAGCTGGAAGAATGAAAAGGAGCGTTGTTGCAAGGATCGAAATCGCGACATTTGGATCAGTCAGCCATTTACCGATGTAGCGTACCTTTTCTACAAATACTTTAAAGCGAAATGAATTTGAACGATTAAAATTCACGGGTTATGTTTGTAGTAGCCATTTGCTACTACCGGTCAACGTTTTTCCTTACCCATTTTCCATACGTCACATTTCGCGAAATAATACCTGTTATCAAGCGCGTTTCTCGTGTACTACTGGATTTTTTATGGGTAATTAACTGATATATTATTCTGGTGGCTTTATTGTGAAGTAAACAAGCTCATTAAAAAAATCGTGTTGTATCTATCCATAAATAATGGCAAAATAGGAAATAACTTCTGCTTATGATTGTTGTGTAGTCCTCTTATTGTCATGCTTCTCCTCCTTCTTCTTGGTTGGCTCTATAGTCATTGAAGAACCTTGGCCTCCTGTATCACCTGCCTCCATTCTTCTCTGTCCATCGCATTCCTTCTCCAATTTCTTATTCCCATCGCCTTTAGATCTTCTTCCATATCGTCCAGCCACCTTTTCCTGGGTCTACCTCTTCTCCTTCTCCCGTCAAGATTTCCCATGAAAACTTTCTTGATACTCCTAGTTTCTGGCATTCTCTGTACATGTCCTGCCCATCTTATTCTTCCCTGCTTAATTTTAACAACTATATCCATCTGTCCAAAAAGTGTTCGTAGTTCTAAATTTGTCTTTATTGTCCAGCCATCTTTCTCTCTCACTTCTCCAAAAAACCTTCTCAGTATCTTTCTTTCCCATCTTGATAACCAGTTCTCCTCCTTTAATGTCAATACCGAGCCTTCTGATCCATATATTACTATAGATCTTAATACGGTCGTTTATATTTTGATTTCTGTATTACTACTAACATTCCTGGAATTAAATACATCCTGTTAGGCAAAGTAGCAACGATTTCCACTCGCTATTCTTTCTTGAATTTCTACTGCTACCTTATTGTCATACGCGCTTCATAAAATTTCAGCAGAACGATACCAAGAGTAACAACAGCTATGCAAGAAGCGTTCAATGGCTTCTATCCCGAAATTTATCTAAAAGTTTCTGAATTTACGTACAATCAGTCTATGGAGCAAACTCGTCTGTCCACATGTATGTTGATAATGACGTCACTTATACGAATGTTCTGATTCTGTAAATTGTCATTTAAGGCTTCACTGCAAGATCAGACTTTATTTACCTGTGAAGCTTCTAATGTTACTGATACAACCATATTAATAGAATGTGCTATACAAGTGTGCTGCATGAAACGTGTAAGATCATACAGTGACTTTGCTGTGGCAAAAACAGTGCGGAGGAGTAAGGCGAAAAACGCGCTGCTTGTAGCTGAGACTCCTTTAGTACACTTTGGTTCAGTCTAAAATTAATATTTTAAAGCGACCCAGAGCTTGCTGTCTCGGGAACAACAATTAATGTTTAATTTCAAAGCGTTAGCTCCCAGCAGGAAGCTTAATTAATGCTTTGTTTTCCACCGCTTCGTGTTTCGGTGGAAAGAAGAACGCTGCGCTATAAACTTGTACCCTGTATAGCATTTTCTTTAATATGTTTTCCTCGTAACGTCAACAGTAAGTGAAGAAAAGCTGCAGTGTAATATACAGACGCTTTATAGCTCATGTGATAGAGACTTACCAGCTTCTGTCTCTATAAACTTACGAAAATTTCTTCAGATAGAGTAGGCAGATTTGGGGTGTTGAAAATGTTTTATGTCTCCAAGATTTTTCACATTTTAAATATTATAAAATATACAAGAAAATTAAAATTTTCAGTATTTACTAATGAGAAGATGTTTCTGGAAATATTTATAGCACTTTGCTGATTTAATAGAGGAATAGAAGCATTTGTCATCTAGAAATTTACGGTCTATTTCTTTTCTAATCTCTCTCATTTACCACGTGAAAATGACGTATGTTCGAGAACAAGCGATTTTTAACATTCTCGTGCTTGTTCCCAGATTAAAGAGCAAATCGGAATGGAATTCAAGTTACTTTTTAGGACAGGAAAAAAGAAAAAGTATGTATGTTTTACTGTAGTTATTGCACTTATCCACAGTTTATTTTGTCTGTCTCTTCTTGTCTAAAGCACAACACGAATATGTCAGTGCATATAACTGTCGAAACCCGTTCAGACACACAAGGAATGAGGAAATAAATCATACGAATAGCAATAATAACTCTGTGATACTAGGAGATAGTGTTGCATCTTGGAACACTGCAGACATTTGACTATAGCCAGCTGTGTAATAAAAGCTTGATATATTTTCATTGTCCGTTATGTAGTTATAGCATTTACTGAATTTGTGCAACTGTTGTTTAAATATTTTCCAGCATATTTATATACTTCTGAGGACAAATAATAGTTTTATTGCAGCTTTCTTTGATTATTTCTTGGGCTGGAGTATTATATTCTTATTTGAGAGTTTGTCACTGACTTATTCTTATGTTTTGCGTGGTTACTGTCTAAGTGGATCCGACACTAATATAAGGTTGTGAGTTTTGCAGGCTGGGCTCATTAGCCATACCGTACGCTGCTGACCCAGCTCTTGGTTGTCCGGTCGGCCAACGAATTCTTCCGTTGTGTCGCATCAGTCGGCCGACTTGACGATGGGAGAGGAAGTGGGCCCAGTTCTGTGTGGAGGCCGGTATGGGGACCTCGTTGAGGCCGCTGTTCTGTGCCGAGCTGCGGTTACAGATCTTCAGTCCTTTAAGTTCTTATGCTTATTGCGACGCTCTGTCCCAGCGATCTTGTTGATTTTCCGTTCTTGTTAAATCTGCTCCTGCTTGCCTTCCTCTCCCGGAATGAAACGTCAAAATTGTGTATGTAGGAATGTTTCAGTACCTCAGACAGTTACTAAATTTCTCCGACTTTATCTCTATTGCAAGTTTAGTTCACTCCCCCCCCCCCCCCCACACACACACACACACGCATACCTCTGCATGCGTGTTCACACTTACAATCTTTAAACATAGGCAGCGCAAAATGCATTTCACAGCGTGCAACATCCCCTATCATAAATAAGTTAACACGTGGCCCTTTGCCGAAAATGATGTTTAGTGATACAGGCAGAACATCAGCTTCATCAGCAGTTCAGCAAAAACACAAGTGGAACAATAACATAGTATTTAATTAAAAATATATACTGAACCAGTGGTGCGTAGATCAGAATTTTTGTAATTTAGTTGTAGACTTGTAGGCAACACTTTCAACTTAAATATTTTGCTGCTTTGCATGTAATAAACAAATATTTCTGACGTAGGCACGTTTTGTTTTCCACGTGTTCCTGCTGAATAACTGCATCACGAACATATAAATTGAAAGTACTACATACAAATGAAAATGTATTGGTATATCAAGCCATTTATGGTGCCATAAAAAACTGAGAAGAAACACTACTGGCGGTTAAAATATTGTCTTAACTGCAAACAGGCGGTCATATCCTAAAAATCATTATTAGAATATTAACAGCATCTGAGGATTGACACATCAACATAACCAAAGATCTTGCAGTACTTTGCATTGTTAAACACTTTCCTGGACCGCCGAAACCAATGACAGTTTTTTGATTTTTCTTAAGCCTCACAACTCACTTTCTGCTGACTTTACCTATGCATCAGTCGAACTGACATCCGGTAACATGCTCTCAATTGCATTTTCCATTCTTATGTAAACTGTTCTCGGTAACAATTACCGCGATCTATCAGGCAGATTGTGCGATAGTTGTCATACTTCTGATAATGTTTATCATGAAGGTAATCTGTAGACGAAGTAACTAGCAAGACTACATATTTTATATCGTGTTTTAAAAGTGGATTATTTGGAATTTTTTGGAATACTTCGTTGTGGAGATGATTACTTCTTGGTAAAACTTACTTGAAACTTCAATACAAAGACTTGAAGCTAAATCAGAAAATTGATGTTCGTGAGGTACTAATAAACTACTTCCGTCCGTATAGTAGTCACTGTGCGACCAAGAGCATTGTGAAAGTGAAATTGTGGTATTTTATAATGCAGTCATCGTGTCCTTTATCATCTGCTGATTAAACCGTTCGAATAACGACGCAAAATCAGTTCAGTTGCTGTTCTCATTTTGTCTAGATAGTATGACTGGAATTTGTTCTGCAAGCCCCTAAAGCAGATTCTGTAGTTTGAAGGTGGATTCAAATTTCGTCATTAACCACAAATCCACGCTAAAAAGTCCTCAGAGGTGTACCTAAACATTGCGAGATACAGTGCTGAAAATTTATTTTGCGTATGTTTTGGTCGAAAATCTCCAACCGTGGTTCCCAGTAAGAAGACGACTTTTTCATTTCCAGCTGTACATGCTGGATGTTATGAAATTATGAAAAAGTATATTAGTCCCGTGCATTTGTATTCTTCTAATATTATTCGCCACATCATGGACTTATTCAGTGGGTTCATGTACTCTGATCTCAATTGGACAAGCATAACTCTCTCGAGTTTCTCCTAATCCTTTTCTCCACGATATAAACTCTTTCACTTATAGAGTCTTCAAAACTGCTATCGACTGCAGTTTTAATCTGTGTGGAACACTTCAAAGAAAACTTTTAATAATACGATGAAGTTCTTTGCTAACTACATATGTTAGAAACTTCTATAAAAGTTTTACAGGTATTGTCCTTATACACAGTCTGATTCATCTGCCCTTACGAATAGGTTTTACGCAATCTGCAGCACCTTCAGAAACCACATGCGAAATTTTCATTTTGTCTCACTCTCTGTGTGCAAATTATTAGTCCCACAGAAAAAATGAACAGACTTTTTGTAGAAAATTTAATGCAGTTAAATTTTGTTTTTTAAAATGAAAGAAAAAACCACGCAAGTGTTACTTAATACACAGTTTTTTATTGTGCTCGTCAACTGTTTCAGAGCACATGAATTTTCATCATCTGGTGTAAAAATAAAATCACTAAACCATCTGAGGTCATCCTCACTTCAAGTTGACATAGAACCAAAGGTTCCACTTCAACACGATAAAAGGAATATAAATTTATGTTTGTGTTCCCACTCATCCAGCGTGGGGGAATGTTTTTTACGGAACATAAACAGGAATTTATTTTGTTTTTATCCTTTTGACACGGAACCTTTGATTTCATAACAACATTGGTGTGAGGATGACCTAAAATGGTTAAGTGAATTCATTTTTTACACCAGTTGATGGAATTTTAAGTGTCCCAAAACCAGTCGTGTCCACAATAAAAGAATGTGGATTAAGCAGCTGTTTTGTGGTGTCTTCATTTTACATAGTGGACTTATACATATGCGACTGCCCCATAAGAACTCTTTGTTAAATTTTGTACACGGCTATGTTTTCACTGGAGGCCATGGTACTCAAGTGAATCATGTTTCAGGGTTCCTTCATGAATAATTCGCAGAGTATG
This sequence comes from Schistocerca cancellata, assembly GCF_023864275.1. Taxonomy (NCBI): domain Eukaryota; kingdom Metazoa; phylum Arthropoda; class Insecta; order Orthoptera; family Acrididae; genus Schistocerca; species Schistocerca cancellata. The sequence goes on from NC_064631.1 coordinate 129,795,050, forward strand.
GCCTCTAGCGAAATCGTGTACAAGTACAATATTTTACATTAAATTTCCTAGAATAGTTTGGAAGTAGTGAGAGCATATAAAAATCTAGCACTTGGTATTTGTAAGCACTGCGAGTTGCATAAGTAAGACCCATGGGGAGAAGCAGCTGAATCACTCTGTACTCTGATGAAAGCTAAACTTCATCTACATCTACATCTACATCCATACTCCGCAAGCCAGCTGACGGTGTGTGGCGGAGCTTAAACTTAAAGCTCTTTTATATAAATGTGTCTACTTTATCATACTCCCCTCGAAGACCATGTGAGCATTGTGGACCTGAATGGATGATATGTGTGTTACTAGGATTGGCTCAGTGCAACGTTTTATCATGCTGTGATGAGCATGCGAGTTCCATGGTAACCATCCCAGTCTTCAGAGTTTCCGGGAATATTGAAACGATGTAAGCCCAATGGTAACGTGTACCCTCTACACTAAATTTTCACTATTGTCTGCAAGAGGATATAAAAATTCCATGTCCTCAAACAAAGATCTGCATGTCTGACACAAGGCTAACACAGCTACAGTTCTTTCATAAAAACTGTATCATCTCAACTATATCAAATGATAAAATTTTATGTAATGTGCTTTTGCACTATACTAGGGAGATTGCATAATTAAAAATGTATGTGATTGAGGATTAAACAGGGTGTGAAAGTAGACGGGGTTAGCACCTCTAGCAGCAACAATGGCGCTAACCTGGCTGGACATCATACTGAACTTGGATGACAAACAAGGGTACATCATTCCATTGGTTCAACAATCTTAGTGAATGATGAGTGGTATGTACAATTCTTTCGAGAACCCATGGTCAGATGTCTTTTGTGTTGATAAGAAAGAGATCTGGAGAATATGCTGACCAGGGCAATAGTCGGACAACCTGTCTATTTACGTCGGGCAGGACACTTTGGACAATATGCGGTCATGCGTTATCTTGTTCAAAGATAGTATCTTAGAATTCTGGAACGCAGCCACACGTGTTGGGAAGAAAGTATCAGACACACGGCTGCCAAAATCACCGGCTGTGCCAACCACACGATGTCGTAACATCACGCCAGCTGCTCGGACACGACAAAAGCAAACTGGCAACTTTGTTCTCCTCGGAGACTTCACACACGGATACGTTCATCGTGATGCTGTACGCAGAATCAGGAGTTCTTTGGAGGCATGACCTGGCACCACTTTATCTCCTCTTTTGTCGTTGTGCGCACCACTGTCAGTGCGCCTCTCCCTGGTGCATCGTCACAGGAACATTTTACAGAGTTGGAATATTCAGATTGTTCGAAATGTTTCATCATTATAATACTGTGTTTTACTCGCCCTTGTGTAGCCTGAGGCCAATATGCAGAAGGGAAGGCATGATAAAAATCTCCTTCACTGTGATAGTCGCGAATAACCGACTGCATTCTCACAGCTGTTTAATTTTCTAAATAGCCACACATAAATTCTAATCCATGCTCTAATGACCAATTAGAAAACAATGAAAAAATTGATGAAGACAAGCTTGTCGATGTATGTCATTACTAGAATTCTTGAATGTTTTAAATTTACGTTTAGGTGATGAGGAGCTTATAGTCAAAGTCACCTTGTCGCCGAGTCGCAAATCGGTCATTCTTACGTCGTGACCGCGGTTCCATCTCAAGGCTCGGGGCACTCTGCCGACTCCTTTCAGGAACTCCGCAATACCATGTGTTATTACCGTGTCTTTTTGGAGCCGGCCGGTGTGGCCGAGCGGTTCTAGGCGCTTTAGTCTGGAACAGAGCTACCGCTACGGTCGCAGATTCGAATCCTGCCTCGGGCATGGATGTGTGTGATGTCCTAAGGTTAGTTAGGTTTACGTAGATCTAAGTTCTAGGGGACTGATGACCTCAGATGTTAAGTCCCATAGTGCTCAGAGCCATTTGAACCATTTTTTTTCTTTTTGGTGTTACTAAATCTCTGTTCCCAGTGTCGTAGTGCGAGTATTCTCTGAAACATGTAATTCTTGTATCACCTGTGCCAACTGATCTTGTACTTCTCGCATTTCTCTTTTGCGTTGCATATTAATTTGTTTCTGACTCTACTTAAATTTCCCAATTTCCTCATACCCCTCTGTGTCAGTGAACGTTACTCGTCTTGTGTCATCCAAATCATCACCTACCTTCGAAGATACATTTTATTGTTGCTTCATGTTTCTGTAATGTGTCTTCACGACGGTAAAAGATAGGCTTGAAATGCTCACAAATTTGTGTTTTTACGTCTTCAGAAATGTTTTGATATTTCGATTCAGTTTTGTGTATCTCAGGGGTTAAATCTTCACGTGTTTGTTGACGTATTTGTTTAATTTCTTCAGTTGTGTCAAACTTTTAGTCGGTTTGATCAAATTTTGGAATTAATTGAAATAACAATGAATTAGTGACTGAAACATGTTCCTTTGTGCTTTTCGTCAGTTGGACCGGCAATATTCATATTTTGAAAAGCAGAGTGTGTGTCTTGACTTAAAGTTTTTTTTTTTTTCACTTTCAACGTGATTTTGTTCTGTTATATCACATTCCTGAAGAGAACTGTTACCGACCGATCGGTCGACAGAAGTTCTATGTTCACTGATTGTTTCAGTTTTTACCCCGTTATTTACTGCATGGTCCTTGTTCCTATGCACTATCTCCAAATTATTGTCTTGAACATTTAATTTATTGACTATTCATTTTTACCTACAAATTTTCACATTAAATGTTGAAAGTGAGCCCCCTGTTGTTGAATACACAATTCAATTCGTCTAATCATGTTTCCAAATACAAGCTGTAACATTTCTTCTGTAACAGAAGCAGTGGAAGTGGATATTGCAGTTTTCAATTCATCGATGGATTTTGGACTGTTTAAGACAGTTACTTTCGCTGCACCCCAGAAGAAAAAGTCAGGTAGTGTTACGTCAGGCGATCGTGGAGGCCAAAGTCCCTGTGAAATTATGCAATAGCCACAAACATCGGCAACACTGACACTGACACTGAAACGCGAACTTTATGCGCGGTTGCACCATCTTGTTAAAAATAACCGTTCAGTATTTCACTTAAAACAAGTACTCTTATGAATGGGTACAGAATATCACTGCAGTATCGTTGTGCGTTTATTGTTTCGTTGATAAATATGGGACCCACAATCTGACGTCTAGATATTACAATCTAAACTCCTGTTTTCACAGAATGAAGTGGTTCCTCATGAATACACAATGGATTTGCAGTACTCCACATACGACAATTTTGCGAGTTCATGTACCCGGATAAATTAAACCAAGCCTCATCAGTGAAAAACGTTTCATTAAGAATATTCCTTCCATTTTGTTGAACGAAATTTTTGAACCATTGACAATAATGCAGTCTCTTGCCATGGTCATCAGTTTTCAGTTCTTACACGACTGTCACTTTGTATGGGAAAAGTTGTAATTTTTTCCTTACAGCTGTGTGGGTAGTTCCGACACTAACATCGATTTCCTGGGCGAGGTTTCTTACTGACTTGTTCGGACTCACTGACATTTTATCGGAAATATCGAGTAGATTATCCTCAGACAAAACGCGAGCGGTCAGCGGTCTAAGGCGCTGCAGTCATGGACTGTGCGGCTGGTCCTGGCGGAGGTTCGAGTCCTCCCTTGGGCATGGGTGTGTGTGTTTGTCCTTAGGATAATTTAGGTTAAGTAGTGTGTAAGCTTAGGGACTGATGACCTTAGCAGTTAAGTTCCATAAAATTTCACACACTTTTTTTCAGACAAAACGCTAGGATGACCACTTCTCGGTGCATCTGTCATTGAACCCGTACTTCGAAATTTGTTAGTCAAATCTCGCACAGTATAGCGATGTGGGAGTGTTGTCTCCGGGAAAATTGAATTAAATGTTTGACGAACTGAAACTGTGTATTTACCGCCAGCTTTAAACGCTTGTTCGACCAAAAACACACGTTCTTCAATAGTTAGCATTTTAACAGTGACAAAAACGAAACAAGCGAACAAACTAAAACGTTCACGTCAACACGTAACGACACACACCAACAATACTACTGACGCTGGCTGAGATAAACGAAACAGTGGAATGTTGGGAGAGTCAACTTGAAGGGAAGTAACCTAGAGGGCGAACAATCATATCATACGGCACTGATATATATATATAATACGATCCTTCGTCGCCAACAGCAGTCAGCATGGGTGCATAAAGTTTCTGCGGAGACCCATACGCAGCGAATTTGAAGAACAGTCATTGAGGAGACTCTGTCGGTGGCGGGTTGGGGTTGGGTTGTTTGGGGGAAGAGACCAAACAGCGAGGTCATCGGTCTCATCGGATTAGGGAAGGACGGGGAAGGAAGCCGGCCACCATTTGCCTGGAGCGATTTAGGGAAATCACGGAAAACCTAAATCAGGATGGCCGGACGCGGGATTGAACCGTTGTCCTCCCGGATGCGAGTCCAGTGTGCTAACCACTGCGCCACCTCGCTCGGTACTGTCGGTAGCCTCTTGGTTCATCTGGGCCCTCAGTTGATCAATAGCTGCACGTCTGTTCACCTCTACACATCTGTCGGCCGCTGTTGGCGAGCGGTTCTAGGCGCTGCAGTCCGGAACTGCACTGCTGTTACCGTCGCCGGTTCGAATCCTGCCTTGGGCATCGATGTGTGTGATGTCCTTAGGTTATTTAGGTTTAAGTAGTTCTAAGTCTAGGGGACTGATGACCTCAGATGTTAAGTCCCATAGTGCTTAGAACCATTTGAACCATTTGTACACATCTCCGCAGCCGTCATTCACCGCTGTCATCTCTGGCTCATGGTTTTCCACAGTTGCTTCGGCCTCGGTTCTGGATAGCGCAGTTTCGACATGCAAGGTTTACGAACTTTGTCGTTTCCTCAATGTTACCATCCTTGGTCTCAAAGCCAATGATGATGCCCTTTTGAACGTCAGATACATCGCTCCGTTTCCGCATTACGATAACGAGTTTCCATGTCCCCACAACACGTTTCATATACTCTCCCCTACAAGTGCTGCCACCCACCATCTCTGAACGATTATTGTGGTTATTACCTGAGTAATATATATCCATAAGGGACATTTCATATTTCTGCCTTTCTAAAGCTGCCCAAGTCGACTTCCGGTTGTGTGATTGTGAAGTGTAGACGCAAAGGGAGAAACACAGCCGAGTCAAGACCCGGCGGCACTCATGTTCTCATGGATAGTGAGCATCGAGCATTGCACATGGCGGGTGTAAAAATCGGATCAAATCAACTTAAGCAGTCACTCGTGAGTTACGACGTGCTTCCAGCAGTGCAGAAAATGCAGTGATTGTGCTGTGGTCGAGCAGCTCCTCGTAAGTCACAAATTTCTGAAGTCAGTGCTAAGCGACGCCTGATATGACATAAAGATCTACGCCACTGGAAACTAGATGAATGGAAGGGAGTCATTCGAAGTCGAGGTGCTGCATCGCGTTGTAACCTGTGGCATTCAGATGGGAAATTTTTGTGCATTCCTAGAGAACATCATTTGCCATCATGTGCACTAAGGACTGTAAAATACAGACTAGCTGGTGTGACGGTAGACGGGTGTTCTTCGTGGTGAGAGTGTGGTCCTCTCATTGCCCTTATGATAACGGTAAATGCTCAAGAAATTGAATACATTTTACAGAATTGTCTACTGCGTACAGTAGAGGAACTGTCCGGAGACTGTATCAGCATTCCAGTGCACCTAATCATACTGCGGCATCTGTGAGGAAATAGTTTACGGAAAATACCAAATCTGAAATGAACCGTTCTGTCCATAGACGCGACCTGACCCGAATGAAACGCCTCTCCTAATAAGTTATAACGTCGACTTCGCTCCAGACCCCTGTGATCTACATCACTATAATCTCTGGTTTTCGCTCTTGAGGGAGACACTACATTGAAAGCGCTTCCAGCAGAGTTCCAGCCGTCATAACAGCCGAGGTCGGACACTCCACATACGAGGGTTGGACCTTAAATAGTGGCAAATATTTATCCACTTCCGATACAAAAGCGTTACATGTTTGCACCTGCTACTGTCCTTCAAAGTAGTCACCAGCGTTGTGTAGAACCCGTTGCCAGCGATGTGGAAGGCGTAGTATACCGTTAGCAGAGAGTGTTCTGTTGATGGAGCGAATGGAACGGTCTACTGCCTGTCGAATCTCTGGAACAGTTCTGAAGCGAATGCCACGAAGCCAAAACTGAAATGCCAATCCAAAGATGACTGGGTGTTGTGTGATGTCCTTAGGTTAGTTAGGTTTAAGTAGTTCTAAGTTCTAGGAGACTGATGACCATAAATGTTAAGTCCCATAGTGCTCAGAGCCATTTGAACCATTTTTGAACCAATCCAAAGAATGGCGTCATTATGGGTCGCCGCGCAATTCGAATGTGCGTCAGAGCCGCAGTAAGATGGAAGTTATCGTGATTCTCGTGTACGACTGCGATGGTGTTATCCTAACGCTATTACGTTCCTCCACGGCAGACCGTCAACGCACACTATTACTGTTCTTTTTGGAGCATCGCCTGCGACCAACTTTGCGAAAGAAGCGGCGACACTTTCTGCGCAACGCACCCATCATTTTGCACGACAATGGGCGGACGAATACAGCGCAAGCGGTGGCTGCTCTGTTCGGTCGATGGGACTGGGAAGTACTGAACCATCCACCAGTCCTTGTGACTTTGATTTGATCCCGAAGACGAAGGAACCACTTCGTGGCATTCGCTTCTGAACTGTTCCAGAGATTCGACAGGCAGTAGACCGCTCCATTCGCACCATCAAGAGAACAGGCTCTGCTAACGATATACTACGCCTTCCACATCGCTGGCAACGGATTCTACACAACGCTGGTAACTACTTTGAAGGACAGTAACAGGTGCAAACATGTAACTCTTTTGTATCGCTTGTGAATAAATACTTGCCACTACTTTAAGTTCCAACCCTCGTATTAATGTCCATTAATAGAGTCTGGATACATTTGATCACGTAGAGAGAGAGAGAGAGAGAGTATTTGTGTGCCCATGGGCGTGTTTGTAGTACCTGACGACCAGCTGCAACTAGGCTGCTACCAGACCTTCTCCAGTGTGGAGCATGAAAGCAGCGAAATTTTGAACTCGGATTGGACAGTGTTTAGGAAGGACAGGACTGATGCTATGGGAGGTGGAGTGTTCATTGCAGTTAAAAGCTGTTTAAACACAGTTGAGATCAATACTCGGTCGGACTGTGAAATAGTCTGGATAAAGCTGTCAATCAGACAAGGACTGACCATTGTATTAGGATGTTTTTATAGACCACCAGCATCCGCAACAAACGTCGCAGAACTTTTCAGGGAAAGTCTTGAGTACATAGAAAGTAAATATCCAAATAATCCATTAGTTATAGGTGGATATACTTTAATCTAGCATCCACTGACGGGGAAAGTTACACGTTTATCAGAGGGGGCAGAAGCAAAGACTCGTGTGAAGCTATTCTAGGAGCGCTCTCAACATACAACCTTGAGCAATTGGTTACAATAACCAATTCGAGATCGGAACATATTAGATATCCTGGCGACAAACAGACCTGATCTTTTTGAGGAAGTTAATCTAGAAGAAGGTATTAACGACCATAATGTCGTTGTGGCTTCTATGTCAGTGGCAGTTGCAAAGAAAACAAAGAAACATCGAAGATTTTTCTTGTTTGGGAAAGCAAATAGAAGTATCATTAATGAATATCTTTGTAGTCACCTCCAAGCATTCACCGCGGGACACAAAGATATTGAGCATCTTTGTTCGGAATTTAAATGTATTGTCCACCACGTGCTAGAGAAGTATGTGCCTAGCAAAAGTATAGGGGAGGCAAAGGATCCACCTTGGTACACCAAACATATTAGGAAGTTGCTGAGAAAGCAGAGAATTTTGCACAGTCGTTTTAAACGTAGTCACTGCTCCACTGACAAACAGAAATTATGCGAAATGAAAGCAGCTGTCAGAAGAAAAATGAGAGATTCCTTTAACAAAGTTGAAAGCAGTATTTTATCTGCAATTCTAAAAATAGCCCCAAAAAATTTTGGTCGTACGTAATAAAATCTATGAACGCTACAAATAATTTAATACCTTCTCCTGCTGACAGTACAGGTAATGTAACTGATGATGATAAACAGAAGGCCGAAATTCTAAACCTAGCTTTCAAAAACTCGTTTACGACAGAGGACTGCAGCACCATTCCCTCTTTCAATTATCGAACAAACGAAAGGATGGCTGACATTGTGTTTAGTGTATCTGGGAGTGTAAAACAGCTAAGATCCTTAGACACCAGGGAGGCATCTGGCCCAGGCGGTACCCCCGTAAGATTTTATGTCGACTAAGCTACAAATATAGCACCACTGTTATCCATTATCTATCAGAGATCATTGGAACAGCGGAAAGTTCCACGCGACTGGAAGAAGGCCCAGGGCATAGCAATCTATAAAAAGGGTCAAATGGCTCTGAGCACTATGGGACTTAACTTCTTAGGTCATCAGTCCCCTAGAACTTAGAACTATTTAAACTTAACTAACCTAAGGACATCACACACATCCATGCCCGAGGCAGGATTCGAACCTGCGACTCTGTAAAAAGGCTAGAAAAGCGGATGCATATAATTACCGGCCAATTTCACTGACATCGATTTGTTGTAGAATCATGGAACATATTTTGCGTTCGGACATAATGACCTTCCTAGACTGTGAGAAGCTCGTCTGCAGAAACCAGCACGGTTTTAATAAACAGCGGTCATGCGAGACACAGCTGGCTCTCTGTGTGCATGATACAGAACAGGCTCTAGATACCGGCTCTCACGTTGATACCATATTTCTTGACTTTCGAAAGACGTTCTACTCAGTTTCGCACTGTCGCTTGCTTCTAAAATTGCGCGCTTACGGTCTGTCCGATGACATATGCTGTTGGACAGAAAGTTCTAACAGACAGGGAGCAGTTTGTCGTCCTGAACGGGTTGACATCAGCAGAAACAAGCGTGACTTCACGTGTGCTCCAGGGCAGAGTAATAGGTCCTCTGCTTTTTACGATTTACATTAACGGTCTGGTTGATGGTATTGACAGCGGCCTGAGACTGTTTGCCGATGATGCTGTAGTCTACAGGAAAGTAGTATCACACGAAAGTGGTGAACAAATCAATGAGGATTTGCAGAAAATAAACGCGTGGTGTAATGACTGGCAGTTATCTCTCAATAATAGTAAGTGTAACCTACTGCGTGTAACAAGGCGAAAATCCACAATAATGTATGAGTATAAAATAAATGATCAGTCTTTGGAAGCGGTAACGTCCGTCAAGTGTCTGGGTGTGATGGTTCGAAATGATCTCAAATGGAATGACCAGATTATGCAAGTAACGGGTAAGGCGAACTCCAGATTTCGGTTTATTGGTAGAATCCTGAAGCGATGCAGTCCAACAAAGACGTCAGGTCTTGGAGTATTGTTCGTCTGTATGGGACCCTTACCAGCTGGGTCTCATTCAAGAGATTGAGAAGCTCCAAAGAAAAGCTGCAAGATGGTACATTTAGCCATCGCGAGAGCATGACAAGTCTGATAGGAAGTTTGAAGTGAGACACACTTGCACACAGACGGCGCGCTAAACAGAAGGGGCTGCTCACTAAATTCCGAAATCCGATCTTCACCCAGGATGTATAGTATATATTATTACCACCAGCTTTCAAATCGCGCCATGATCGCCATGCAAAGATAAAGGAAGTAAGAGGTCGTACTGAGGCGTTCAGACAGTCGTTTTTCCCTCGCGCGATCCGCGAGTGGAACAGAGGGGGAGAAATATGATTTTGGCGCGAATTGTGCCCTCCGCCACACACCGCTTGGTGGCTAGCGGAGTATATATGTAGATGTAAAATAAGTATTAAGTAACAAAAAAATAAATAAAACTAAGGATATGCAAGATGACGATTAGTTTCGCCTTAGGAAAGGAAGAGGCACGAGGGAGGCAGTGCTGCAGTTATGCTGTTGAACTGAATAAAGGAAGCAATAATTAGAAAAACAGCATTTGACTGTAACATTTGGTGACTTAGAAACAGCTTTAGAAACATGTAAAATGGTGAAATATGTTCAAAATTCTCAGAAACATTGAAGTAGGCTATAGGGATAGAAGGGTAACAGACAATATGTACGAAAATTCGAAGGAAATAATAAGAAGACGAATATGTAAGTGATCAGATAAATAAGGAGTAAGACCGGAGTGTACTCTCTCGCCCTACTGCCCAATGTGTCTTCAAAGGACAAGGAGGAATGGTTCAAGAGTGGAATAAAATTCGGGGTGAAAGGATATCAATAACAGGATTCGCTGATGGCATTGGTATATTCAATGAAAAAAAAAGAAGGAGATGAGTTAAAGAACTTGTTTGATGGAATGAACTTTCTAATGACACGGAGTGTTTAGTGAGGATAAATTCAAGAAATACGAGAGTAATGGGAAGCAGAAGAAGCACTGCAATTCCGTCTCTAAATCCTCGCACGAACGAAAAAACGACTGACATCGAAATAAGTGTCCAAGGAATACAAAAGCAACTGAAATCACTCAACAGAGGAAACTCCGCTGGACCTGACGGGATACCAATTCGATTCTACACAGAGTACGCGAAAGAACTTGGCCCCCTTCCAACAGCCGTGTACCTCGAGTCTCTAGGGGAACGGAAGGTTCCAAATGATTGGAAAAGAGCACAGGTAGTTCCAGTTTTCAAGAAGGGTTGTCGAGCAGATGCGCAAAACTATAGGCCTGTATCTCTGACATCGGTCTGTTGTAGAATTTTAGAACATGTTTTTTGCTCGCGTGTCATGTCATTTCTGGAATCCCAGAACCTACTCTGTAGGAATCAATATGGATTCCGGAAACAGCGATTGTGTGAGACCCAACTCGCTTTACTTGTTCATGAGACCCAGAAAATATTAGAAACAGGCTCCCAGGTAGATGCCATTTTCCTTGACTTCCGGAAAGCTTACGATACAGTTCCGCGCTGTCGCCTGATAAACAAAGTAATAGCCTACGGAATATCAGACGAGCTGTGTGGCCGGATTGAAGAGTTTTTAGGAAACAGAACACAGCATGTTGTTTGTGGTGTCACCGCCAGACACCACACTTGCTAGGTGGTAGCCTTTAAATCGGCCGCGGTCCGTTAGTATACGTCGGACCCGCGTGTCGCCACTATCAGTGATTGCAGACCGAGCGCTGCCACACGGCAGGTCTAGAGAGACTTCCCAGCACTCGCCACAGTTGTACAGCCGACTTTGCTAGCTATGGTTCACTGACAAAATACGCTCTCATTTGCCGAGACGATAGTTAGCACAGCCTTCAGCTACGTCATTTGCTACGACCTAGCAAGGCGCCATTACCAGTTACTATTGATGCTGGAAAACATGTACCGTCAAGAGCGATGTTCACCAATTATGGATTAAAGTTAAGTATTCCAGCAGGTACGTATGTTTTTTGCTAGTCTCATTTCCTTGACCTGTTCCAGACCTCACGCCAGCCTGCGTGAGCTAAAACTCGCGCCTTTCGGCTTCCTCTCATAGTGGGTTGGCTGTCTTGCCAATCCACAACATTGTTCTCAACGGAGAGACGTCTACAGACGTTAAAGTAACCTCTGGCGTGCCACAGGGGAGTGTTATGGGACCATTGCTTTTCACAATATATATAAATGACCTAGTAGGTAGTGTCGGAAGTTCCATGCGGCTTTTCGCGGATGATGCTGTAGTATACAGAGAAATTGCAGAGAAATGCAGGAAGATCTGCAGCGGATAGGCACTAGGTTCCGGGAGTGGCAACTGACCCTTAAAATAGACAAATGTAATGTATTACGAATACATAGAAAGAAGGATCCTTTATATGATTATATGATAGCGGAACAAACACTGCCAGCAGTTACTTCTGTAAAATATCTGGGAGTATGCGTAAGGAACGATTTGAAATGGAATGATCATATAAAATTAGTTGTTGGTAAGGCTAGTGCCAGGTTGAGATTCATTGGGAGAGTCCTTAGAAAATGTAGTCCGTCAACAAAGGAGGTGGCTTACAAAACACTCGTTCGACCTATACTTCAGTATTGTTCATTAGTGTGGGATCCGTACCTGGTCGAGTTGACAGAGGAGGTGGAGAAGATCCAAAGAAGAGCGGCGGGTTTTGTCACAGGGTTATTTGGTAAGCGTGATAGCGTTACGGAGATGTTTAGCAAAGTCAAGTGGCTGACTATGCAAGAGATGCGCTCTGCATCGCGGTGTAGCTTGCTGTCCAGTTTTCGAGACGGTGCGTTTCTGGATGAGGTATCGAATATATTGCTTACCCCTACTTATACCTCCCGAGGAGATCACGAATGTAAAATTAGAGAGATTCGAGCGCTCACGGAGGCTTTCCAGCAGTCGTTCTTCCCGCGAACCATACGCGACTGGAACAGGAAAGGGAGGTAATGACAGTGGCACGTAAAGTGCCCTCCGCCACACACCGTTGGGTGGCTTGTGGAGTATAAATGTACATGTAGATGTAGATAGACGTGATTATCGATAAAATTATTATCGAATTTGGTGATTTCAAGATGGATGAAGTACATGAATGCTGATACCGTGGCAACGAAATAACGCTTGTCATACTACGCAAGAGGAACATAAAAAGCAGACTAGCAGAGTTGGATACTCCTTACCAAAAGAAGTACTAGTATCAGACACTGGCTTCAGACTGGTGATGACATTTCTGAGAATTTGGGGCGCAACATAGCATGAAAGCCAATTATGGACTGTGGATAAACCAGGGCCGGCCGCAGTGGCCGAGTGGTTCTAGGCGCTTCAGTCTGGTACCGCGCGACCGCTACGGTCGCACGTTCGAATCCTGCCTTGGGCATGGATGTGTGTGATGTCCTTAGGTTAGTTAGGTTTAAGTAGTTCTATGTTTTAGGGGACTGATGACCTCAGATGTTAAGTCCCATAGTGCTCAGAGCCATTTGAACCATTTTGATAAACCAGGAAAGATGAGAGTTGTAGCTTTTCAGATGTGGTGCTGCAGAAGGATGTTGCCAGTTTCTTAGACTGATAAGAATCTGGACGATTGGACACCTGGGAATAACTTCCGTGGTACTGGAAGGAAATATGGTGCTAAAAATTGTACAGGTAGTGTAACACCTCGGTTCAGTTTACAGTGATAAAAGCTATAGAAAGAATAATTTAAAATTAAGAATAGAATTTTAAGAGGGGAAAATAGTGTAGAATCAGTGTTCGGTAATTGCAGATCAAAATTTTAGTATGTCAGCAAGTAGTTTAACGTCTAAGTACAGCAAAGCACGGAAGCTCCTTCATGGAGAAGGCATTGACGTTAAACTCTTGTGATGAAAAACCTATAAAAGGGCCTGTTCGTCATTATTGCCGCCTTTTTTCCTTGATTGTTTCGTTAAAGGGCGGGGAACCCGTGTCAGTCAGCGAGACAATAATTAGATTGGACTTTATCGTGTTAAGATTCACGATAAACTGTTAGAATATTACGGAGCTTAATAGTGATGTAGTGTACGATCTCTGACTGTTGGTAACAACGGAGTATTAAGGGGATTTTAGGACTTGAGTGCTAGATGGGAACTTTACGGACATATAGACGACAGAACTCAAATCATCTGCTGATACTAGTGAATTTAGAGGTGCCGGTATTCAGATATTAACGTGTGGACTTTTGAAAGTGCCGTGTGCCGTTAGTTGTGAATCTGGACGTAGAGCGCGTTCATATCAGGATTTGCGGACTATTTAGATTCCTCCAGGCTTGGAACCTTTTAAATAGACCATCATCCATCACCATCTTAACCCTTGAATATAGAGTGAAAGTGAAATACAAGAGTGTTGTACTTATTTCATTTACCTAGTACTAATCAGTGAAGGTTTTACGGAACGAAAGCAATTCAGCAGTAAGTCAGCACCATCTAGCGGAAAGCGTAGGCATTGACTATCACAATAACAGAAGTGAACGTTTACGTGTTTCACGGGCTGCTTAATATGAACTTTTGTGACTCTTTGACGTCGCCACTCCCTCCGAAAGGTGGCGCAGGCTGTCTTATAAAAGGGAAGAGTTTTAGCCGGGCAAATTACTAAATAAAAGCGATATTTACAAGACTCGCAGTAATTGCAAAACACAAGGCCCGCACCTCATCGGAGAGTCGTCGCTGTCACGTCGGGAAGTAAAGCCTGAAAACCTACCACCGATACGTATCTACGACCAAACGTCGACGTGGAGTACCTAAAAAGGGAACCACAAGAGAGTTGGAGATGCTTCAGTAGCCAGAGATTAGAAAAGATACAATAAATAATCGAGGACGTAAGGTGAGAGAGCTAGTATGAGACGATGAGGTTGGTGTAGGAGGCGGGGCCTTATCAAACCAGTCAGAAGAGTGATGACTCAAAATAAATGTGTAAGAAAGTAACATCGTTTGTGCTCTTCAATTTTAGAGAACCTCTCGCTGCCGACAGGTCGCTTGTATAGCAGCACTTAATCAGTTACGCGAGTCTTATCTGTCCCTTTCTTCGGTGCAGCACATCTGAAGGGGCGGAATCAGAGGAGCGACTGTCAGTAATCCGCGCAGCTGTGCGCGTCCGCTACGCGATAAGGATGCGGCCGCCGGTCCGTGACACTCGCCGCTAATTTATCACCGCGACGCAGCGCAGCGACACTTTGCGGGCCAAGAGTACCCCTTCCCTTCCCCCGCCCTCTCGTGACCCCATCCCCCCCCCTCCACGTCCCCTGCAACTTTAACTCGGTGCGGCGCTCCCGCAGCACTTGACACAGCGCGCTGCACCGTCCCCCTCTCCCACCAATGCCTCCCCTTCGCCTTGCTGCCGCCCCGCCGAAGGCGCCGGAACAGGCAGATGACCTTTAATGAAATAATCGGATTCCCGCTGACGTGTCACTTTATCTTCATTTAGCCCCCGCAGCCGCGCCTGCTGAACCTCCGCCCAACCCCTTTTTCACGGCAGACGACGCCCGCCGCCGTCTCCCGGTCTGTGGCCCCTCCTTGATCCTGGCGCCTATTTTAATGACACAATTAAAAAGAATATTTATGACCGTCCTATAAATTCCGTAAAATAACGCCTCAGTAGTTCTGAATAGGAATAAATAATCTCTCTTCTTTAGCCTGGTACTCGTCTGCCAACCCCACACTTTCTCTTTCCTGCCCAGTTTCTCTTTCATTCTTGCTGTGAATTCAGCGTCTGCTGACTTACTCTATCGCTTCTTGTCTCATCCCGCGTGTCACTCGAGTACCAAATCGTATACTAAAGTAAATAATTGCAGTACCGTACACCATTTAAAAGAATCTATGCATTTAGCACTAAATCAAACGCATAGACCAAAAAATACGGGGCAGAACATAACACTCTAACTTATTATATTTTAGCCAGCGTAAACGCGACATAAACGGAACTCTTCCCATCGTTCTCAATGAGTAAACGTCATCAGACGTCACGCAACTGGAAATTAGTTGTAAAACGTAGGAATGTCAGCAGACGATAGGTTCTAGTATAATTACAGGCAACTAACCCGCAACGTAGGCAGATGTAACATAACCTGCAGCAATAGACGAATATATCCCGCATTTCTGACCGAAGGAAAATCGATCAGTCAGGCATTTTCTCGAAGTCCGAGTAACGGCCGATGAAAAATAATTTCAGAATATATTTATGCGATTAATCAAAGACTTGTGCAGTCATGGAGAGATGGTCTCGGTAATTTTCAGAAATACCGGGTGATCAAAAAGTCAGTATAAATTTGAAAACTTAATAAACCACGCAATAACGTTGATAGAGAGCAAAAAATTGACACACATGCTTGGAATGACATGGAGTTTTATTAGAAGCGAAAAAAAGTATTGCTAGACGCGTGAAAGATCTCTTGCGCGGGTCGTTTGGAGATGGTCGTGTGCTCAGCCACCACTTTCGTCATGCTTGGCCTCCCAGGTCCCCAGACCTCAGTCCGTGCGATAATTGACTTTGGGGTTACCTGAAGTCGCAAGTGTATCGTGATCGACCGACATCTCTAGGGATGCTGAAAGACAATATCCGACGCCAATGCCTCACCATAACTCCGGACATGCTTTACAGTGTGGTTCACAACATTATTCCTCGACTACAGCTATTGTTGAGGAACGATGGTGGACATATTGAGCATTTCCTGTAAAGAACATCATCTTTGCTTTGTCTTAATTTGTTATGCTAATTATTGCTATTCTGATCAGATGAAGCGCCATCTGTCGGACATTTTTTGAACGTTTGTATTTTTTTGGTTCTAATAAAACCCCATGCAATTCCAAGCATGTGTGTCAGTTTGTACCTCTCTATCTACATTATTCCGTGATTTATTCAGTTTTCAAATTTATACTGACTTTTTGATCACCCGGTATCTAATGGCAGACGCTACATATAAACACAGTGAACTAATCCTTTACTTTGCAAGTGAGAAGGATCGATAAGAGAAGAGTCAGAAACGTATTATTTCCTCGCAAATACAGTTACTGAAAACTTTGAGTATTTTAGCCTCCATATTACGTGTGCTCATGCACCGTTGCTCAACCACCATCCAAGAATGGAAGAGAGTGCTGAAACTGATATGGTTATCCTATGAAATCTCCTGCAGGCGCCATCTCATAGCTTGTGGGTTGTAGATATAGATATTGGTCAACTCGGTCTGATTAATACTTGCTCGATCCGATCGGAATACCAATACCTTAATGCCTGTATTGACGAAAAACGTGCCTATCCTCAGCTGCAGGCGTAAAGAGTTACCAAAAATGTCGACCGCTACTTGAAGTGCAAATGTTAACAATTGCGGGGTGAAAGGCTGCATTCTCCTGCGACCAAGTGCCTTTGCTAAAATATTAGACAACTTTACTTACAAGACAAATCTCTCAAGTATAACTTCAACAATTTAGAAACGCAAACAATTTAAAACTGACTTAATAAAACTGATGAATCGAAGTTGTATTGCCTTTTGGAATAGGTAAAAATGTCCGACAAATTCTAAGGTTACTAACACTTGGAGAGGCGGTTAAATTAATTGACGCCAGAAAGGAACACCACAAACGAAAATATAAACAAAAGTGGTCAAAATCAATAAAAAGCAGCAATGTGCGAATTACACCTAGCATCAGTGACTCTTTTAACCACCGTAGCTGTTTATAAACAACGAGGTGAACACAATGCCGGAGTGGCCGAGCGTTTCTAGGCGCTTCAGTCTGGAACTGCGCGACCGCTACGGTCGTAGGTTCGAATCCTGCCTCGGGCATGGATGTGTGTGATGTTTTAGGTTAGTTAGGTTTAAGTAGTTCTAAGTTCTAGGGGACTGATGATTTCCCATGTTAAGTCCCATAGTGCTCAGAGCCATTTTTGAACAATGCTCGGACCAGGAACAACTCGCACGATTTCCGCACTCCCATACACAGTTCGCCACAATTTGTCTGCTGCGTTGTTTCCGCTTATTCGTCCCAGACCAAAAGAGATAAACACTTCCGAGTTAATGTCGCTAGAAATAGGACGCGATCGTTACACGCATGGCTTACTCTGAAGTCTTCAGTAAGCTGGTCGTGTACTCGACAACTTTAGAGACGCCATATCGACCTGGCCGTATTTTGTAGGCTTTGTATTATAACTAGCGTGTAATGGCAATATTGTGGTGTCCAAAGAGAGGGATAGAAGGACATTTTACTGTCGAAAGGGAATCTTACTCTAGTCTACTCAATCGGCGAGCGAAATTGGCGTGGGTTGTTTATAGACTCCCAATAGTGGCTGCATTCAGACTACGGAACTCGGTGTAGATCTCAAGGTAGCAGGACAGGTATTAAAGTCATAATGAAGTCAGATATTAACTGTAGTACTGGTACTATTTCAAGTCTTAAGTCTTCATTCTCTAACTATGACTGCGTGACGATGTAAGTCGGCTAACTATTCATCCGAACCTATCTCATTAGCAATGGCGGCATGCAGATTCCAGTAGCTGTTCTGAGACCGGGCATTGAGTGGCGCTGTCTTAATGTCTCCTTCCTGCTACAGACTTGTTCTTTCTGGGTCGCTTTCTTGGACCATACGATGTTAGGAAGTATTCTCGAACACTGCCATTGATGTCTATTTGTTTTCAGAGTGGCTGGGATCAAACGCAGAATACCAGTAGCTTTACATTGGTGTGTAAGAGCCCCGTTTGATGCTCGCTGTCGGGAATCTGGATGTTTGTTCCTGCTTGTTCAAGCTATTTCGCAACGCTCTCGCAGCGTCTGACCGACAGCCTCTCATTGGGCTTCGGAATACTTTGAGAGTTTCCTACTTTTATACATCCATCAAGATGGGGGTTTGTGACAGTTCAAATGGTTCAAATGGCTCTGAGCACTATGGGACTCAACTGCTGTGGTCATAAGTCCCCTAGAACTTAGAACTACTTAAACCTAACTAACCTAAGGACATCACACACATCCATGCCCGAGGCAGGATTCGAACCTGCGACCGTAGGGGTCACGCGGTTCCAGACTGAAGCGCCTTTAACCGCACGGCCACACCGGCCGGCGTTTGTGACAGTATTCCATTTCAAAGCAACGACATTTTGAATATTTTTAACATTAGATAATTGAACATCAGCTGTAAAACCCTCCAGTAGATGTTACGATGAATGATGATATTGTTAATAGTTTAATGTATTCACCATGGCTTGTGGGTATGGACGTGGTATTAGAGAGTGTCAGGAAGCATGTACGCCTTCTGGTATATGCTAACTTTTTATTTTCATATTCACTGTTCGTAGCACATTCTGGGCTACTTTATTTATGAAGTATGAGATTGTTCTGCAATATTCAGTGTCACATACAAGGAATTATTTTCAAATATGTTGCGTATTACGAGAGTTCACTGACACACATGATACGTAGCGTCACGTTCGGAATACTCGAAATGTGTTGCTGAACACTAGCACATCATTTTGACGTCACTTCCGAGGAAACCACGGACGCGACCTGACCGGAAACACATTCCTTCTCCCGTCAGCGCACTGCTACATACTCCTCAACGAACAGATAGTGCCCTATACCCAACTAGCAAGTGTCGCCTAACTGCAGCGGAAGCACAGTGGACAGTTTGTCTACCTCCTTTACATGCTAGTATGTGGTAACCATCTCTTACGTCCACTGCAGAAGCGTTTTCTTCGGTGGATAAGATGTTCAGCCAATCCTCCTACAAAGGATTTATGTTTGAAGCAAATAACTTCTACGCAGAAGTATGTACCCTATTGTATTGAAACAATAACTGTTTGTTTACAGTGATTAAATATTTTCCGGTTTCGTCTAAGCTCAGGTATGGCTTAATAGTTCACATGTTCAAAATGGATGTACAGTCAAATGCAGCATTCAGGACACTATCGGAATGCATCAGGTAAACTGCTCTTCATTCAGACCGTGGAAAGTACGTCACAGCACATGACACTGTAAGAATTGCGAGTGCCCCACCCATCTGCGGTGGTGGTGGTGGTGGTGGGGGGGGGGGGGGAGTAACTATTCCAGACGAGTTTAATGACTCTTGACTGCACAATTAAATGCGCGCAAGCTCTAGATACCACACGACAAAGTTAAGACGTTTAATGAGTACCTTCTCAATTACATATTGACTTCCAGTGGGCCCTGCACGTAGCCGAGCGTTCGTAAAGCCGACTACAGTGATGTCACAGTTTCGTTGCGGGGCTTGAGATCTTGTGCACCCCGATGTGATACGGAGGGGCGTGGAGTCAGCACACCACAACCGTTTTAAGTTTTTGTGAACTGGAACCGCTGCTGCTAGATCAGATAGTTCCTCAACTTGCGTCACGAGGCTGCGTGCACCCTATTCCCGCCCTCCCACAGAAGGAAACTCCCTGTCATTGCCGGGAATCGAAGTCGGACCTCCGCGAGCCAGTCTTTCGCACTGACCGCTCAGCTAGGAGGCGGACCCAAGCAACCTGAAAAGTTAATTAAAATTCCACAATTTTCAAACCACTCTGATGCGTCTGCACTTAGACGAATGAATTCCAGGCAGTTATCCATCATGCTGGCAGAATCGCTGTAAGCAGTGGATCTCAACATGTAGAGGAAGTGGTAACGAACATAGCACTGGGGACGGCGGATATTGGACCCTCATAAGACCTGATACAGAACCAGTCGGCTTCCAATTACTGCGACGTACTTGGAAGACGAGTGACATGGCCAGACAAAACTTGGTAACAGTTTTAGAAACAAGGGCAAGGAAATATGGAACGGCTAGGCAAGGTTCAGGAAAAACATATTTCACCCTTTAGTTTACACATTTTATTTAAACAAGACCCAAAATGTTTCAGTAAGAAAAAATTTCCGATGTTTTAAGCAATATAATAACAAAGTGTAAATGATTGAAATAAAAAAACACATAGCGTAAACTACAAGCCTACGTAAGTGCTTGAGAAAGAAGTATCGACCACTTAATAGGCAAAGAACAATTTAAGAGACTTCCCAAAAACGTGCTGTCAACTCAACTCAGCAAATATGTATTACATTCTTCCAGATGTTTAAACTCCCAATGAGTCCAGAATGTTTAGCAAATCTTGCACTTTTCTCTCAGTTAATCAAGCAACAGAATTTTTTAAAAGGTTTAACCATTTAAGAAAATCAACCGTTTATGAAAACCCACCCAAAATGTACTTTCAATGCAAGCTTACAATTATGTATAATTGATTTAAAATATGAAAGTCTCAGTGATTCCACCATACTTAATAAAATCTTACAATTTCTTTCAGTTAAATAACAGGAAAACTCATAAAGCATTAACCAGTTAAGAAACAACAACCATCTAAGAGACACCCCCCCCCCCCCCAAATGTACTTTCAGTTCAACTGCAAATGCTTATAAACTGCTTTACGGAAATCTTGATTTGGTGGTCCGTTTGCAGAGTTATCATCCCTCGGTTCTCACAGGTCCGGGCGTCCTTCCACTCCGTCAGACTGGCGTCGTGTTCTGCAAGGCATGGCCCTCACGCCGGCAAAACTAGAACACACTAAGGCGTGTGTTAATAGTCGGTTCCACATCACTTGTCCAGAAGTAGTTTAAACGAATACACACGGGAGGAAAATGTAAGTGTGGTGTCACCGCCAGACACCACACTTGCTAGGTGGTAGCTTAAAATCGGCCACGGTCCATTAGTACATGTCGGACCCGCGTGTCGCCACTGTCAGTAATTGCAGACCGAGCGCCACCACACGGCAGGTCTAGAGAGACGTACTAGCATTCGCCCCAGTTGTACGACGACTTTGCTAGCGACTACACTGACGAAGCCTTTCTCTCAATTGCCGAGAGATAGTTAGAATAGCCTTCAGCTAAGTCCATGGCTACGACCTAGCAAGGCGCCATTAACCATTTCTATAGAGAGTCGCACTTGTATCCTCAAGAATGCTGTATGCAAATGATGGATTAAAAGTTAAGTATAACCGCAGCTACGTACTTTTCTTTATAGCATTCATTACGTATCCTGTTTCAGACTTAACGCAAGCCGGCGTGAGTTGACGCGTGCCCTTTCGGCTTCCTCGCCCTTTGTCTAGACTGTCTTGTCTAGACACAACACTAAGTCCGTCTGGTGCGAAATAACATACTATCCTTGTGAAATCACAGTCACTATGGACGTACAGAGCCACCAGTGGCTCAAAATCCAATGGACAGAAACCAAGGCCCGCAACCACCACGTGGCCGTATCGAACCAAAACACAAGAGACACATTGCGGAACCCAGAACAAGTCAAGAGGTACCGACAGATGCAAAGGTTAAACCAAACAGCCGCGTAACTCCAGAGACAACAGCAACTTGCACAATTCAAGGGTGGGGTTTAAGCATACACGCCCATTACCTCGAAGATGTCAGGAAATATCTAGAATAGAACACCGGGTGGGCCTTCAGATTAATTGAATAAATGTGAAACAACTGCCACCAAGGCAATAATATACGGGCTGATTCTTTCGGGAATTCACATAAGCAAACAACTAAGCCAACAGTCAGAGTTTCATAACTAGGATTAAATTCGCGTCCGGCAGCACATCACTATAGCCACTCTACCAAGTAACGGAAGTTGAAGGAAGTCACTAAGTGGTGGAAAAACAACCAGGGCAGACGACTTTCCCCCTCAACCGAACGCAAACGCCTGTGGGCATCTCGTCCTGAAAACCAACGGTCCCTCCTCCTGTCCGCTCTGGCAGTCGCCTCCAATCTCACGCTGCTACTTCCGTCCAGCCAGAACCCCTCAACAACACTGCCCTGCATCGATCACTCTTTCCGCCGTACTGCCGGTCGCGCCCTCTCGCTGCCACTGTCGCTGAAATCGAGCTGCCACCGCGAGGCCAGAGCCTCTACCAGAAAAGAATGTCCGAGAAGTGAACAAAGAAAGGACAGACGGACGCAACAATTAATACGAGGGTCACTCCAAAAGAAGTGCACACTATTTTTGTAAAAATACAGTTTTCATTCTGCAACTGTGAAAGTTTTACGGTGTGTACATACATCCTTCCCGCTTGTTTTCTAACTTAGTTCAACCTGTTCCCGTGAATGGCGCCATCACAGCATGTCTTCAAGATGGCTACTACACTTAACGTTTGTCAGAGGCAACGTGCTGTCATAGAATTCCTGTGCTCTGAAAACGAGACAGTTGGAAACATCCACAAGAGGTTGAAAAGGTGTATGGAGATGCTGCTGTCGATCGCAGTACAGTTAGTCGATGGGCAAGCAGGTTACGTGATGAAATCGGACACGGCAATATTGAATATTGTCCTCGCAGCGGCAGGCCTCGTTCTGTACACACACCAGACAATGTGCAGAGAGTTAACGAACTGGTGTCTGCTGACAGACGCACCACAGTGAACGAATTGTCACGCTACGTTGGGATAGGGGAAGGAAGTGTTAGCAGAATACTGAAAGTGTTGGCATTAAGAAAGGTATGTGCCAAGGGGGATTCCCAGGATGTTGGCAGTGGCTCACAAAGAATCAACAAAAACGGTATGCAGCGAACTTTTGGAACAGTACGAGAATGGTAGAGATGAATTTCTTGGAAGAATTGTGACAGGTGATGAAACATGGCTCCATCATTTTTCACCAGATACGAAGAGACAATCAATGTAGTGACATCATGCAAAGTCACCCAAGAAAAAAAATTCAAAACCACACCTTCTGCTGGAAAAATTATGGCTACAGTGTTTTTCGATTCCGAAGGACTCATGTTTGTGGGCATTATGCCAAGTGGAACCACCATAAATTCTGATGCATATGTGACGACACTGAAGAAAGTTCAAGCTCAACTGAGTCGAGTTCGACCACATCGGCAAAAGCAGGTTGTTGTGCTGTTGCACGACAATGACGGCCACATTTCAATCAAAAATCCATGGAAGCGATCACAAAAGTCAGATGGACAATACTGAAACACCCGCCTTACAGTACTGACCTGACTCCATGTGACTATCATCTCTCTGGGAAACTGAAAGACTCTCTTCGTGGAACTAGGTTTGAAGATGATGACTCCCTTGTGCACGCTGCCAAACAGTGGCTCAAACAGGTTGGTCCAGAATTTTACCGTGCGGGTATACAGGCGCTGGTTCCAAGATGGCGTAAGGCAGTTGGGAGGGATGGAAATTATGTGGAGAACTGAAAATATTGTTCCTAAAGGATGTATCTACACACTGTAAAACTTTCAAACATGTAGAATAAGGGATGGATTTTAAAAAATAGTGTGCATTTCTTTTGGAGTGACCCTCGTAGTATTCGAGGCCATAGCATTTGTGTAGAGGCTTCATCTTCTGAATGAGACTGTGGCACTCATCAGGCTATCACACACATCTTAACTAGCTGTAGCAGACCAAAATACCCTGGGAATCAACGAGATTTCTTTGGAGTGCAAGAGGCAGCCCTTGAACGATTTAAAATTCAGAAATTAATTAGCAGATTTAGAGTTTTAACTCTCTTTATTTTGCAAAATTATGCAACTGATGTATGTTAATTGGGCTTACTTTTGTTTTGTTATATGCTAAATAAATATATGATTCGGGCTTCTTGTATACAGAATGATATCATTGTTGCACACCATGATTTACCTTATTATCTTCTTTAGATGTTGACAGTGATGGTGTTTCATAAGCTTGCTCCCCGGTTGGAATTAGAATATGAGATACTGTTAATGTGACATTACTACACAAAGCCAATCTTCAGAGGGCCGTCAGGAGGCGAACACATACAAGACCACTGCTCGAAGCATCTGTAGAAGATGACGTCAGTTCCGAATATTGATCGCAACAATGCAGTCGTTACATCGTCTAGAAACCCATGAACACGAAATTGCATTTGATGTTTATATTAAAAAGTAGTTATTAACAATGTGATTCCATAACTTATCATCACAACATAATAAAGTTGCCCAGTTCGACCTCATGCCATGTAACTTTCTGAATCTTATTCATACAACGACAAAGGTATCATACTGCACATTGATGGTAACGTTGTGAAGTGGCGGCCAGTGATCATTCACTAATGTGCTATAGTACACTGTGATTATTGTGCTAAAGTTGTAGCATATCTCCTTGAATGTAAACCGGGAATGGCACTAAAATTGGTCAGTTTCTCCTCGAATGCGTGCTGGTATGCAAATAAACGAACGAAAATATAATTTGTAGCGTTCTCTCCGTGATAACTAGAAACCAGTGTCGAGTGCTGAAATGATGGTCAGTCGTGCTAGAATCAATTCATGGAAAGGACACAGCTGTCTGTTTTCGACTGTACATGCTCTGATGTGATATCAGTGCATGCTCTGATGTGATGTCAGCCCACCTGGTACTACGGGTGTTTCATAGCACACAGCACTAGGTCAGTATTCTTCTTTGAAAGTGGGTCTAAATATTGTGCAAGCAACACGGTGAATTCAGTAGATGATATGCTAAAGAGGTCCTTTTGTAGAAGAGAAAGTGACAATTAAAGAGTTAGGTAGACCAGTTTAAAATTTAAATTTAATAAGAAGAGGCTGTGGGACGGAGCCCACCGATTTCAACCAGATTATGTAATAGAAACGAGTAGAAGCCCCTGTTAAGTTCATAGAATATTTCACATGAGTGGGCATGCGAAAAGGTGAAAAATTCCTCTAAAGATTTACCAGTACAGTGTGTGGGATTTTTGAGCAATACATGACGTACAGTGGTCAAATGCACCGACTGTGAGCTGGTTGACTCAGCTTCCGTTCTTGCCGCAACCCACTTTTCCGCCTCTCAATATTAAACTATTAATTACAAAATTTAAATATATTTAAGCAGCTCATTTATGTATGTGAATTTAATATATTCACCTTAGTTATGATTACTACCCTTGCAAGTCAAAAGTCTGTAGGTGGTGATGAAAAGAGAGAGTAGAGAGGAAATTTCGGTATGAAAGTGTTTAAAAAGAGTAGGGTCTGTGTGTGTGTTTCCAGTGCCAATTTTTTGCTTACCATATTTGTTTTCGGTTAAAGTGATGCGTGGGGTATGGGGACAATTAGGACATCTATATGCATTAACTGAAACAAACAACATGCCGTAAACCGTAAACATATAAAAATGCTCTTGATCTTCCTGCAATAATTAAAGCTAATACCGCAACAATATTAAATAGCGCCTATCCTGACGACTCAGTCAGACACAAGTTTATTTTTGTAATACAGTAGCGTGTTGGTAGAATTTTGTATGAGCCCCACTGCGCCTCTCAATCAAACATATTCTCATCTTCCTCTTTTATTATATGGTTGTGGACGTCTACAGCCAGAGGCTGCCTAAAACATTACAACTGAAAAACGCATAAGGGCATCCATTCTGTCTCATGACAGGGGGTTCTACTATGGTCGCCAGCAGTGGACAGTTGAGTCAATTGAAAACTGCACCTGCACTCGCCACTCCCGATTTCCAAGTGAAACAAGAGTTCCACTACACGTCTGTCATGTGGTAACACAGACAGGGATCTCTTGGTAACACAGACAGAGATCTCTGTGCAGCGACACTGATACATGATTTTACTCAATGCTACATTCTTTTTGCTCGAGGACACTATGTCAAAATGTGACTCATTAGCAGTAAATACGACCGCAACATAGTAATCGATGACCTTCGGCCCAATTGGCGAAAAAAACTTAATTGCCGTCGACAGTCTGTGTATCCACCTCCAACGAGTTCACACTATGCAGATGGTCGAAGCAATAAATGTCTTGCTAGTGTACAGGGCCTTACCTTCAAGGGCTACGTTATAATACACAGGTCAACTATGGTTGCGTAACATCAACCAAAATGCCGTTGTTGCTACTTGTCATCGTTACTATTAAACGTAAAATTTTAAAGAAGTCGTAGAACGTCAGTTTATTCCAGCATCGTTTATTGCATATCACTATCGGCAAGGTGATATGAAGTTTTGAAAGAATTCTGAAATATAGTTACGAAGCTGGGCTTCAGAAGCAGCACAGGGCCACGCTTGAACATACAAAGCAGTGGAGAGAATACAAACAGAACAAACTGCAATTTGTTCTTGTGGTCGCATTTCAACTTCGTGAATGATAAACTTTTCAAATCATCAGTGGTTTTCGTCATCCAACTTGCATTATGGATCCCCTTGGAACACGGGAAGATACTCCATGAGAGTGTCCTCCAAGAAGAGAATTCACAGTTAGTTAAAAAAACCGTTAACCAATGAGATATTTGTCTTAAATCCGTACGGGACACACTTAGATAAAGGGAACAATGTGTATACACACACATGTATAGAAGGGGTCGTATTTTATTCCGTTGTGACAGAAACTAATGACTTAACGGAGAAGCCATTCAGTGCGAGTTTCATGAACAACTTTTTCCTACTCTTTTCCATAGCAAGTTATAAGACCGAAACATGCGTAAAGTTATCAGCATTGAACTAGTAGTTGATTTTTCTGTTAGTCTATTTTTAGATACATTTGCGTGTAAATTTCACTTTTCACGTACAGCAATTCATGATCACCGATTTTTTTCACTTTCATATTCGTTTCATTCTCGTCTGCCAATATTTGTCTGTGCTCGTCGAGTTCTCTTTCTCAAGGTAAGTGATGATTGCTTCCATGCATGTAGTGTAAGTAGGCTGTTTAGGTTTTCTTATTGGTAACGCCACGTAGCACTCTGTATGAAAAATCACTGGCTGTGCTGTGTGCAGTCTGTTGCTAGTTTGTACTGTTGTCTGCCATTGTAGTGTTGGGCAGATGGATGTGAGCGTAGCGTTGTGCAGTTGGAGGTGAGCCGCCAGCAGTGGTGGATGTGGGGAGAGAAATGGCGGAGATTTGAAATTTGTAAGGCTGCATGGCACGAACTGCTATATATATTATGATTATTAAGGTAAATACATTGTCTGTTCTCTATTGAAATCTTTCATTTGCTAACTATCCCTATCAGTAGTTAGTGCCTTCCGTAGTTTGAATCTTTTATTTAGCTGGCAGTAGTGGCGCTCGCTGTATTGCAGTAGTTCGAGTAATGAAGATTTTTGTGAGGTAAGTGATTTGTGAAAGGTATAGGGTAATGTTAGTCAGGGCCATTCTTTTGTAGGGATCTTTGAAAGTCAGATTGCGTTGCGCTAAAAATATTGTGTGTCAGTTTAAGCACAGTCGTAGATAATTTTTCAAAGGGGACGTTTCAGTAGGCCTAACTTGGGGAGCTTTTCAACATACTGACTCATCAAAAACTGGTTACCTTTCTCGATCGTACAGATCTTTAAAAGAAAGGCGTGTGGTGTATCCTCGGAACTTTGAAAAAAAGAAGCCTTGTTTCTTGTCACTTGTAAAGTTCTGAGGATCTCCGAGGGTATCTACGCAGTTACCGTCGTCGCTAACACAAATAATTTAATTTTAGCATGCAGTTTCTCATTTTCCGTGTAGGATGTCCTCAATTTTGCAAATAAATCTTCACTTCTCACGTAGTATGACATTTTGACTGAAGAATGTGACGGTTGTGGCGAGTTAGGTTTCTAGACTTACACTTTCAGTTGGAAACTTTTTGAGTGTGAATGAAACAGTGTGATTGCAGTACCACCATTAACAAGTGACTCGCTGTTTGTTTACTTAAAATCAAAAAGCTTCCCAACTGAGATAAAAGTAGTCGACATGTAACATACCATTCTCTTTTCTTTCACGCTCGAGCAGTGGCGATCCAGACAGTTGACTCGCATCATAAGCAAATCATTGCTTCAAGTAACCTTGCAGTTTCTTACTTAGTAAGCTAAGGCTCACTGCCTTCACATAATGTGACTATACTTCATAACATGCCCAGCTGGTCCTGAGACTATGCCCCTATTACTGCTCAGAGTTCGTCGACAGAATTCGGAAGTGTTCGTGACGCTGCCAGCGCGCATGCCTATGTACACGAGATGACACTGAAGGACCCTGCACTAGCCTTTGCGCTGTGAACTGCTTGAACTTGAGCTGTGGCGTTAATTTAATTTAATTTCATATTCATAGCTACAAATAAGCACCAGATGTGAACATGAACATAGCCGTAACGCACTTCGACGCAACCGTTTTACTTTCTTCCGTCATTTTCATCATAGCAAATGGTCAGATCGTAGTGTGAGCTGTGAATGTTGTCAGAACTGCGGGAGGATTCCATCCATTCAACTCCATTAAAAGGCTCTACTGCCTTTGGCCTATGGCAGACAAACAGGTCCGCCATACAGGATTTACGTGTTTCTGCTGTATTCAAGACTTCTGAGTTCCCTTCTCCATGCTATTAATTGTTGCTGTTTTCCCAGTAAGCATAATTGGATAATACTATGAAAACTGCATGTTTTTAAGACGTAATTTGTACATGTGGCAAATCAGGAAAAGGACTGGCAGCCCTTTGGAACTATTATAGACGGTTATTGGCTGCAGAGTGTTTTCGTGGCATTGCATGGATGATCTCATTATTCTGAAAGGCACACTGGATCTACACGGTATGTACTTGTCCTCGGGGGTGACGTCCATCTCTATATGCAGTTCGTTTTTTTTTTTCTCGGCACTATGGCTTAAACCAGCAGGACAATGCAACGTGTCACACAGCTCGCAGTGTATGTGCGTGGCTCTAAGAACACAAGAATCAATTTACCGTTTTACCCTGCACATGAAACTTCCCGAATTTCCACCCAGTCGAGACTCTGTAGAAGGCTCTCGATCGGCCGGCTCGCATCATGGATCCTCGGCCGAGAAACCTGGCACAGTCTGGCACGACACTTAATTCAGCATGACTCCACATCCCTGTCGGTACCTCCGCGATCCGTCCGTGGCAACAGGTGGTTATTCAGCCTTTTGACAGGTGGTCACCTTAATGTAACTTGACTATGTAATTGGTATGATGATGTGTTTGGTTTGTGGGGCACTCAACTGCGCGGTTATCAGCGCCCACACAAACTGGGCTTTGCTCAGCCCAATCTCGCCACTTACATGAATGGTGATGAAATGATGAGGACAACACAAACACCCAGTCATCTCGAGGCAGGTGAAAATCCCTGACCCGTCGGGAATCGAACCCGGGACCCCGTGCTCGGGGAGCGAGAACGTGACCGCGAGACCACGAGCTGCGGACATTTAATTGGAGTGGAAGGTATTGCGTATATGGTCTCTGATACAGAAGTTGTTATTATCCACGTCTCGTTCAACTGTAGACATTCCTTTACGTGTAGGCCGCGTTGTGAAATAACGTGTTGTCGTAAGGTGATAAAAGTTTCAGAAAGTCTCCGTTTCCTTATGCGACATTTACGCAAGGTCCAAATTTAACATTTATCGTTCCTTGGCTAAATTGTTTTAAATATGTCATTATAACGGTCGGATCGCGTCATGAAATCAATGCTATAAGCCGGTCGCTGTGGCCGAGCGGTTCTAGGCGCTTCAGACCGGAACCGCGGCTGCTACGGTCGCAGGTTGGAATCCTGCCTCGGGCGTGGATGTGTGTGATGTCGTTAGGTTAATTAGATTTCGTAGTTCTAAGTCTAGGTAACTGATGACCTCAGATGTTAAGTCCCATAGTGTTCAGAGCCATTTGAACCATTTTAGAATACTATGCCCGAGTCAGTTCAAGGCTGGAAGCTGTAAGTTTCTTGCTGAATGCAGCAACTTACAAGACATTTCTGCACTCATGTATGGTGGACTTCCATCTGCACAGTCTGTGATGGGTTTATGCGATCGAGGTACTGATTGTACTGAGTAATAATATTTAGACTGGAATGACAGTCTTAGAGACACTTAGATAATCGCTAGAATGACTGAAGCCGAGCTTATAGTGGAGGAACTTACATCTTGCGGCTTTCCGATATTTCACTGAATGTTCCAAGAGTTCACACATTCTAAGCTTCTGAACATATTCCCAGTTTATATGTCTATTTCAAAACTAGCTACTTGAAGCAGGGTAAAATACAGGGTGATTCAAAAAGAATACCACAACTTTAGGAATTTAAAACTCTGCAACGACAAAAGGCAGAGCTAAGCACTATCTGTCGGCGAATTAATGGAGCTATAAAGTTTCATTTAGTTGTACATTTGTTCGCTTGAGGCGCTGTTGACTAGGCGTCAGCGTCAGATGATGCTAAGATGGCGACCGCTCAACAGAAAGCTTTTTGTGTTATTGAGTACGGCAGAAGTGAATCAACGAGAATCCGCGGGAAACAACTCAGTATGAACGTGACTCGCCTAAGGTGAACGTTTTCTGTGCCATTTCAGCCAATAAAGTTTTTGGTCCCTTTTTCTTCGAAGGTGCTACTGTAACTGGACTACAGTATCTGGAGATGTTAGAGAATTGGCTGTTCCCTCAGCTCGAACAAGAAGCACAACAATTCATATTTCAGCAGGATGGAGCGCCACCACATTGGCACTTATCTGTCTGTAACTACCTGAACGTCAAATACCCGAGGCGATGGATCGGCCGCCAGGCAACCCGTGACAGAGCACTTCATCACTGGCCTCCAAGAAGCCCTGATCTTACCCCCTGCGATTTTTTCTTATGGGGGTATGTTAAGGATATGGTGTTTCGGCCACCTCTCCCGGCCACCATTGATGATTTTAAACGAGAAATAACAGCAGCTATCCAAACTGTTACGCCTGATATGCTACAGAGAGTGTGGAACGAGTTGGAGTATCGGGTTGATATTGCTCGAGTGTCTGGAGGGGGCCATATTGAACATCTCTGAACTTGTTTTTGAGTTAAAAAAAACTTTTTTAAATACTCTTTGTAATGATGTATAACAGAAGGTTATATTATGTTTCTTTCATTAAATACACATTTTTAAAGTTGTGGTATTCTTTTTGAATCACCCTGTAAATACATCATAATTTGTGGAGTTGTAAGAGCTGTCACATTGCTCAGCACAGTGTTAGGGAGAAGCAAAATGTTCTGTAGCTCTGGACGAGGGGGAACAGCCACGATTATTTTAGCCTTTTTTGGGGCCAGAGTTATTTAATAAATCCTCATGCACGAGCACTACCATCGAAACCGGACTCGAGCACCGTAATTACTTTACGGTCAGTATACAAACACTGTTAAACAGTTACAGTTTGTTAGGCGCTCCACAGCACCGTAGTCCACAGGCGTTGGAATTTCCTCCTGGGCCGACAGAGGGCGCGCGCGAGAGAGAGAGAGAGGCAGCACGGGAGGGATATACCGAACTCGGTTGGATGGTAAAGATTTGCATATTTTAGCGCTGATGCAATTATCAGCACCCGCGCGCTCGCGGAGCGTCGCATTAATAGCGACCCCGCGGAAACTCGATTCCGGCCAAAACACGAGCGCGGGCGCCCTTTGTGACACTTGGGCCCCCTGCATTAAGGGACGGCGCGCGCAGAACGGCGGCAGCGCATCGGGGGGCGGCGGACAGGGGCGGCCGGCCGACACGCCGTCGCCAGCGCTACCTGTGGTCACCGGACACCGCGGCACTTGTGCGGTGACGTCACCGCTCCTACGCAGTTCCGGTGCCCGGTGTTGTCTTCGCCTTGGTCTGCGGCCGCGGTCAGCCGAGCGCTTGTAGAGTGCTGCGCCGGGGGAGTAATAATGGATACTGCAGCGCTGTAGCCTGCCAGGGCTGACCGTCGCCTGAGTGGACGAGCGCTGCAGACGGCGTGGAGGAGCGGTGGTCGCTTGAGTCTCAGTAATGAGACCGGTGGGATGGGCGGACAGCAGTCCACTCAAAAATGCAATACCTCTACCACAACGAATGGGGAGTGGTTTTTATACACTACTGGCCATTAAGATTGCTACACCAAGAAGCAATGCAGATGATAAACGGGTATTCTTTGGACAAATATATTGTACTAGAGCTGACATGTGATTACATTTTCACCCAATTTGTGTGTATAGATCCTGAGAAATCAGTAACCAGACAAACCACCTCCTGCCGTAATAACAGCCATGATACGCCTGGGCATTGAGTCAAACAGAACTTGGATGGAATGAGGGTATTTAAATCGGCCGCCGCCGCGACAGAACTCAGTTCCCTCTGAGCAGCCATAGCGTACGGATCTCCGTGCCGGCACGTTCACAGGAACTCAGTCCGTCAGTTCACCTGATGATGGCGACATGTATGATCGCCGAAATATTGTGCCCGTTGGACACTATAGACCGGCAGCACACCCGTGGATATTTTCATTATCACATACGCCGGGAGAAACTCAAGAATCAAACAAACTGTTGCATAAATTACAGAACCCCCATCGTAGCTGTGGTGGCCATTGACTGAAAGTGTCCACAATTTGCAGAAGTCTTTGAAAGAGTAAATTTGTCTCCTAAGATTATTATACGACGTTGTCGGATGCAGATGTCCAACATGGACTAGATGTTATAGCACATAAGTTTGTCCTCTATTCCTTAGCTGTCGATAAAAATGGTGTCATATCAGATATTGCGCAATTAGCTATCTTCGTTAGGGGCGTCAATGACAAGTAAACTTTACAGAGGAATTGCTGGTTCTAATTAACATCTACATCTGTATAGAAACTCCGCAAACTCTGTTCGGTGCGTGGCGGCGAGTACAGTCTACCGCGACTAGACCTACTCTTCCTGTTCCACTCGCAAATAAAGCGCGGGAAAAAAATACTGTGTATATGCCTCCTAATTTCTCGTACTTTATCTTCTTCGTGCTTCCGCGCAATGTATGTTGGCGGCAGTATAACCATTAGGCTGTCAGCTTCAAATGCCGTTCTCTAAATTTTCCCGATAGCGTTCCTGAAAATAGCGTCGCCTTGCCTCCAGGAATTCCCATGTCAAGCATCTGCGTAACACTTCCGTGTTGTTCGAAACTACAGGTAGCAAATCTAGCAGCTCGCCTCTGACTCTGAATTTCTTCGATGTCCGCCTTCAATCCACCTTGACACGGATACTAAACACTCGAGCAGTATTCAAGAGTAGGTCATCCCAGCGTCCTATATGCGATCTTGCGATCTCCTTTACGGATGAACCACACTTTAGTCAAATTCTAAAAAAAAAAAAAAAGAAAAAAAGGTTCAAATGGCTCTGAGCACTATGGGACTTAACATCTGTGGTCATCAGTCCCCTAGAACTTAGAACTACTTAAACTTAACTAACCTGAGCACATCACACATATCCATGCCCGAGGCAGGATTCGAACCTGCGACCCTAGCGGTCGCGAAGTTCCAGACTGTAGCGCCTAGAACCGCTCGGCCACTCCGGCCGGCAGTCAAATTCTCCTGATAGACCATTCGCCTTCCCTACTATAGTCCGCACATACTCGTTCCATTTCATATCGTTTTGAAACGCTACTTCCAGATATTTAAAATACGTGACTGTGTCAAGCAGTTCACTACAATTGCTACATCGGCACATTACAGATTTACTTTTCCTACTCATCCGCATTTACTTCCCCTTCCCCTTAAAGGCACCAATAAGTGTTGGACGAGTGTTGAAAGAGGTGTTGAAAATGCTGGCCTGAGCTGCAATAAGGTTGTTTCTGTCGAAACAGATGGGGCTTCATATATGGTAGGAGTCAAGGGTCAAGACGTATACGACCCGGGACAACCAGGAGATCCGGGAAAAATCCCGGTAATTTCTTCACCCGGGAGAAAACCGGGAATTTTTTAGAATACCAGGAATTTTTCGTAGTTTTTGTTTTAAATTTTTGTAATTTTGGCTGGTAAGAACCGATACTCTAAAAAACCAAGCGATATTACCGTATCCCGTTACTGCAAAATAATACTGCAGCAATAAAACACGAATGAGAAAAAAAACAAAAATAAAATTTAAGTTTCAAAGGAAATGCGCGTATACAAGAAAACACAGTATTCATACAAGCGTCTGCCAACAGCAAAATGTGTCGAAGGCCTTAGAAAGTTTATGCAACGCTTCGTAACAACAAACTGCCTCCGATGAGCGTAACGTCACAACTGTTTACCTTATAGATTCGTTTAAGCAATTGCGAACGCGCTCTTGAGCATGCGCTGTTGAGTCGCGTATGAGTAGTACCTTCTCCTGCTTATGGATACAGAAGTGTGGCTATTAGCTGTACGAGTAGTAACAGCAAACAGCCAGATGCTACCCAGAAAATTTTACTAGTGCTCCTAAGCTGCCAGATGCACCCATATGCAGCAGCCCTGCATCTAGGGGGCGGAAGGGGGGCGGGCATTTGATATTGGTACTTCCTGAATTATATTCTGTCGTGTTATAAAAATGACCATTTGTGCCAAAACAGTCTTGTTAATTTGATGTATGTTACAATGGCTGCAATTTTAGAAAGGCCAATTTCATTTTATCTAGCAGACAGAGATAGACGTAATCATATCGAGAAACCAAAACAGTCGTGGGTACTATTTGTATTAACATCTTTTTCAGTATTAGTTAACGACATTTCGGTTTTTCATGTAGCAAAACATTTGACGAACTTCGATGAGGTAATAGATTCTTTCGCAGAAGGGAAAGCACACCATCTAAAGTTCTAGCAAGATAGAGAGAAAGAATAGCTAGGACCTAAGGATTGAAGAAATGTATACTGACTTGGGTGTTTCTTGCCTTTACTGGTTTTCTGTATCCTATATTTAATTTTATGTCACACAAAACAGCAAGTTATTAGGTAGTAGGCAATAAAGAGTGCAAATTTTCTGAAGAGTTATTGTTCTCCCGGTTACAAATCATCCCATCCAGTATTAATTGCAAGGTTTTCTTTTTAAGAGGGGTAGGATGTCAAACCTGCCCTGAATATAGTTTGATGGCATCCATTACAAAATATACTCGTTTAAATTCCACAGAACGAAATTCAGGGACGTGCAGTTTAAGGGGCATGGCGCTGCACTTTGGCACACCTAAGACAATATAGCATGTTTTACATGTCCTGGAACATATATTTTTTATGTATCGGACTCTTCAGGAAGACGTGTGTTACAAAATGAACATATTTTTGAAAAGTCCTATCTCAGCCGGCCGCTGTGGCCGAGCGGTTCTAGGCGCTTCAGTCCGGAACCATGCGGCTGCTGCGGCCGCAGGTTCGAATCCTGCCTCGGGCATGGATGTGTGTGATGTCCTTAGGTTAGTTAGGTTTAAGTACTTCTAAGTCTAGGGGACTGATGACCTAAGATGTTAAGTCCCATAGTGCTCAGAGCCATTTGAACCATTTTTGGCCTATCTGGCGCTCTGACAACTACTCGAACAAACCTGTTTCTAATAGGTCGCGGGAAAATATTACGAATGGTGATTTGAAAAGCGTAACTTTCAAAGTAAATTTCCTTTTACGCAAGATGAACTATCTGCGAGAATGTACGGTGAATTTCTTAAATCACAGAGTGTTTGACTCTCATTTAAAAATCAACTCTTTGATGACGAGCCAGTTAGAAAAATTTCGAGCCCAGAAGATCAGACATTTATTTCGTTATTAAGAATTTTACTAGCACATTTGTGTGATGTATCTTAAAGTGTAACACGCGCGAAGAAGATCAACATTATATGTGAAAGCTTAGCTTCTCTTGCAGCTTATTAATCTTCGAGGCCAATATTATATGTGAAAGCTCTGCTGTTCTTGTAGGAACACTATGTATATTAATTTAAACCGTAACTTTTCCTATTTTTGTGTTCGCGCTACTTGACAGTGATGTTGCTATTGGCTGGTCGCATCACTTGTCCTATGCTCTGAATATCCGCTATCATCGGCTGGCGAGATCACGTGAGATAAGCCATGACTGGCTTACAAAGGCGTATTGCAGTCTGGATTTCGATGCTTCGGAAAGTAACAAGGGGGGTTTAGTGGAATTCGAATTTAAATAATACGAAAATATGCAGCGTACATGTTACTGTACATCAAAGGTCTTTCCAAAACGTGTTCTTTCTCGTGAGTTTCGTTTTCTAAAGTGCTGGGAAATTCGATACCGCTGTATAAAACCATAACCATTCAAAGGATTGATAAGTTTTACAGTTGTGACGGAAAGTATTCTGTCACATAACACGAAAAGAGTGTATTTTTACCCGGGAGAAAGTGTATATTAGCCGGGAAAAATCCGGGATTTTTTCTCCTTGTCTGAGTATTGACCCTGACGGTGGATTAATAACACGGATGAAAGAACATATGAAATGTGTTCCTGGTACAACACATGATATCACGGCAGCCCACTGCCCTTTTCAACAAGAAAATCTCTGAGCCAAGTGCATTAAACTTAAAAATGTTACCAATACTATGACACAACTTTCAGATTCCATCCGTTCAAGACGCCTCAGAAACCGTTTAAAACATTTCTTGAAGGACATAGCAGTCAGTATGTTGGCCTCCATTATCATTTTAAAGTGCGTTGGTAGCGCAGGCTAAGCTGTTAGACCAATTCTTTGAACTAAGACTGAAAATAGCATTTCCATTACTAACCAAAATCAGCATTCTTCAGTTGCAAGAAAAAACCTGACTCTGTGACTTACAGGGAACCCCTTAAGTGCGAGGTCGCAAGTTCACTCTTTAGTAAGGCTCATTCGAAAGTTTTGTGTTAACAAAGATGACAGGAAAAGACATTATTTGCTGATGACTCACCATGTACATCAGAAGGGTGACAGAAAATGAGTATGCAGGAAGTGCAGAGATCATGGAATGTTTATATTACACATCGAAAAATGGACATCGTCGACATTCAAGAAAAGTTCAAAACAAGCCATTAGCTTACATCATGAATACCGAATGAAAAATGTCGCGTCACAGTGATCACAAAAGTTCGCACAATCGCGATCGAAGGCGAACTTTTTGGGAGTTACGAAACTAGACGTTCAACTAGGTATCCACTTTAAAAGAATGCATATAGAATCGCATTGGAGTAACGGGGTGCTGAGAACTGATTGAATTTGATAGCATGCAAGATAATTAGAAACAGTCTGTCGTGGAGCTTATCGTGAAATCGGCTATCCTTTACGGTACAGCTGCAGATAGTGTGGTAACACCTTTTATAGGCGTGGAAAAACAAATATCCAGAGGCTGAATTTGTCCAGTGGTTTCAGGTGGTGTGAATTGCATTGTCACACACTTTTCTGGAGGGGTAGTTTGCTATAAAGGAGTATGTTTTTTATGCGCAGACCAGGAATCAAACAAAAGCAAGTTATACACACCGGCTATAGGACAAAAGCAGTGCTCACACCTTAGTTGCAGCTTTCTAACACCGATTTTTCCACTATTGCTTACCGTGGAGTAAATACTCCCTACTGCCCTTGCATGATAAGGCAGAGGGGAATGAGTAGTGGGGGGCAGAGCACCTCCAACTTCTCGCAGCGCAATAAATAACTTTTTAACCAATTTAACACCCAGATTAACTAACAATCAATATAATTGCATACGAGCGTGTTAAGGCTCTGATTTTAGGTGATATTGATACATGTCTCTGGTGCCTCTAATTTCCAGGGTTACTTTTACATGCAGTTCGTCTTCGGATCCCGACAGGTCTGAGTTCAAAACCAACTCCTTACTTAACGTTGGTATTTGTTTATCTCGTCTACATATTTTCTAGCCGATTCCGCAGTTTGCTGATAATCGTCAAGTTGATGCTTTGTTTGTAATTTCGTTGTCTTACGACTTACAATTCTGCAGTACTGATTGAAGTTATGCAACCATGCACTTCTTCCTTTGAAATCACTGTAATCTATGTGCATTACGAAGTAAGTCACTATCATGCACATCTTGCAAATTCTATCGAGCATCCCTGAAACGTGCGAACACCAGATTTTGTAACTAGGGAATTCCCTTCGTGAATATCCATAGTTTTTATTATGCACTACTCGGTCATACTGCTGTGGACATTTTAGAAATTGTTCATAACTCTTTTTTTACTATGCTGCGAACGATCTTCCACGTACGTAATTACGTTTAGCATCCTTTCCTTGGGCAGCGGTTGTTCTTTACAACGTTTCACTGGAGATGGGATTTGCTGCTCGCTGTCCGTCAAGGATAATGAACTATGTGGTTCGACACTTATTTCAATATCATTTTGACTTGTTAAGCAAATATCGTGATCATTGTACTCCATACCTTGTGCGCACAGTCGAACGTATGCGACGCCACACATTCCACTCTATTCTCTTGTAGACACCCTAATACTGCATCCGCCACATCTTTCTCACTCTGTGAAATTCCTTGGATTACCTTCTGACGAAGTGTCAACTTCGGCACCTGTTATTGTAGATATAATATAATGTTTGCTTTGTTTATCATTGCCACTGCCCTTACTACTAGCATTGTTGCACTTGTGTGAGTTACTAGTTCATTATCTATTCTAGTATCGACCCCTGTTGCCATTACCAGCCAGTATTGTAGAGCTCAACATCACTGACCTTTCGCGACCTCACCCTTGGGGGGTCCTTATCAGCTGACCTTGTTGATTTAACAGGCAACTTGAAAATTTTAAATAACTCACTTTAAGGCAATGGCCTCATAGTAAGATATTACCATGGAACGGAAGTCTTCAACACGGCGTTAGATCTGAGGGTGAATCCTGGCTTAGCATATGTCCCTTACCTTAGATGAATCTGTCTCTGCACCTTTTTATCCGAACTAGCTGGGATGATTAAGGGATTTTCAGGATTCGAAGAATGTGATCAGGATAACAAAAAATGGCTCGAATGTGATGTTTGATGATTCTGGATATCAAATGTTGACGGATGACGAAATACTGATAAGTCATTGACGACCAAAGACACATGTGACGACGAGGAAGTGCTTAGAGGCAATGGTCGTGCTGAAAAATTGCAAACCGGTGAAGAAGTTTTTCACTGTCTTGAGACGGACGTCAAGTGATTTGAGCAAGAAGAAGGACTTGTTGCTGTACAATTACTATCTTTAAGTTGTTTGGGAGATTTAGCGAAAAGAAGAAGTAACTCAGATCTGAAGCAAAAACAAATTTTGAATTATTTTGCCAAACGGTAGCCTTAATTTATTTATTTATGTATTTACTTGAGCGTTTATTTCAACTGGCAAGACCATAGTCTTCAAGCCCTTTCTTAAAGCTAACCAGACATGCTTCGTTAGTCAACGTTATAATTTGTTTGGTACATGAACAATATGTAATCATCGTAATAATAACGATGTAGAAGGTGTCCCAGTTTCAAAACGCTGTAGATAGACAACCACTGATCAGAATGACGTCAAATTGCAACAACAGATTATTAATGGAAGTGTAAAAGCCACGAAACAAAAAAATTGAAAGTTTCAATTACAAACGGCGTTTTAAGTTTGAAAATATAAACAGCAACAAGGGTGCCGGCCACATCTGTTCCTCAGATTGCATCCAAGACGCCCAACATGACTGTCTCCATGAAGGATTTACATCTACATCTACATATACATCCATACTCCGCAAGCCACCTGAAGGTGTGTGGCGGAGGATACTTTGAGTACCTCTATCGGTTCTTCTTTCTATTCCAGTCTCGTACTATTCGTGGAAAGAAAGATTGTCGGTATGCCTCTGTCTGGGCTCTAATCTCTCTGATTTTATCCTCATGGTCTCTTCGCGAGATATACGTGGAAGGGAGCAATATACTGCTTGACTCTTCGGTGTATGTATGTTCTCGTAACTCCAACAAAAGCCCGTACCGAGCTACTGAGCGTCTCTCCTGCAGAGTCTTCCACTGGAGTTTATGTATCATCTCCGTGACGCTTTAGCGATTACTAAATGATCCTGTAACGAAGTGCGCTGCTCTCCGTTGGATTTCTCTATCTCTTCTATCAACCCTACCAGATACGGATCCCACACTGGTGAGCAATATTCAAGCAGTGGGCGAACAAGTGTACTCTAACCTACTTCCTTTGTTTTCGGATTACATTTCCTTAGGATTCTTCCAATGAATCTCAGTCTGGCATCTGCTTTACCGACGATCAACTTTATATGATCATTCCATTTTAAATCACTCCTAATGCCTACTCCCAGATAATTTATGGAATTAACTGCTTCCAGTTGCTGACCTGCTATATTGTAGCTAAATGATAAAGG
Organism: Schistocerca cancellata; assembly: GCF_023864275.1. Taxonomy (NCBI): domain Eukaryota; kingdom Metazoa; phylum Arthropoda; class Insecta; order Orthoptera; family Acrididae; genus Schistocerca; species Schistocerca cancellata. The sequence goes on from NC_064631.1 coordinate 129,835,511, forward strand.
ATCTTTCTTCCTACGTATTCGCAGCATATTACACTTGTCTACATTGAGATTCAATTGCCTTTCCCTGCACCATGCGTCAAACCGTTGCACGATCACTCGATTCAGATATAGCTCTTTTACAAAACGCTGAGTACCAGTTACGGGTATGAAAGAAGGCGATGGTCTATTGATGGCCTGGAGCAAAGTATTACAAAACTGGGCAGGACAGGTCATTTCGTAGTGTAGTGTGGCAGAGACAGGAAAGCAGTTGATCCGACGTCTTTCGAAGATGCGACCACAGTGCTGCAGAGTGGTCGAGCAGTGGTGTGTAAACGTGCAGCGCATACCGAACGTTGAACGTGCCTGCGAGCAGCTTTGCTACCCATACAAAATCACCCATGTTCAGGAGATACCTCCTGCTGGGCTCCCAGAAAGACAAACGTTCACTCTGGATTTTCTTAATCATATGGAAGTGGAAAATGAATGGGCTTAAGGCATTCTGTGGACAGAGAAATCCCATTTCCATCTCCAAGCACGTGTCAAGAATCAGAACTGCAGATTATGGACAACGGAAGATCTCTGTGCGTATCAACCGGTACCATTCCATTCTGAAAAGGTGACTGTGTGGTGTTGGTTGACGCATCGTTTATCGAGGGCCGTATTTTTTCTAGGAGATGAGCCCTGCAGATCCTGCTACATGTACCGTCACTGCTAAACGCTATGAGAGTCTCTTGTGCAGCAACGTGACTCAAACCCTTCCACAACGTGATGTGTGGATAGAATCTCTTCAATGCAAGATGGCGTCCCACCGCGTATTGCACACCCAGGGCGCGGCAGGCATTTCGGAAATGCTATAATTACCAGAGGTCATTTTCTTACAACTTAGCCGTCCAGATCACCTGATCTTAATCCGTGTAACTTCTGTGTGGTTGTCTGAAAGATCTTGAGTTCAGTGAACAAATCACGAACGTAGCTGACCACCGAGACACTGCGATCTGTTGTGGAACGTGGTCTTTCTCGAACTGAACTTGTTGTAGGAAACGGTGGCCAGGATATTGAGTATGCCTTGCACCAGCCTTACGACAGAAACCGATGTCATTTGGCTTTTTGTGCGGATTTTGGCCCCTGAACAATTAAGACCGACGTCATTCTGCTTTTTTGCAGTTTTTGGCCGCACGACAATTAAAAACCGATTTTTGCCATCCGTTATGATACGACCATGGCATGGTCATTGGGCATGCCTAACAAACAGTGTCGCCACTGTTGACTGTCGAACTTGTGTAGTCATGTATGTGTAACAGCACGGGTGGTGTTATGTGCAGCTCACACCACGATTCGTCTGTCATTTGTAACAGCTTGCACTGTACGTGCTTGAACACTGTCCTGCAAAATGATGGTCAGGTTCTGCAGAAAGTGCCGTCACTTCTGTCTCTATGCTGTTCATTTTTGGAACACAACCTACGATCAGCTTAGAGACACAAGTGATGACACTTTCTGCAGGACCTGACCATCATTTTGCAGGACAGTGTTCAAGCACGTACAGTGCAAGCTGTTACTGATTTGTTTGACTGATGGGGCTGCTAAGTGCTATACCACCTACTGCACTCCCCTAACTTAAGACCTCGTACATTGAACACGACTTATGAACTAAAGGAAACACTTCACAGCATTCGCACCGCGCGGGATTAGCCGAGCGGTCTGGGGCGCTGCGGTCATGGACTGTGCGGCTGATCCCGGCGGAGGTTCGAGTCCTCCCTCAGACATGGGTGTGTGTGTTTGTTCTTAGGATAATTTAGGTTAAGTAGTGTGGAAGCTTAGGGACTGATGACCTTAGCAGTTAAGTCCCATAAGATTTCACACACATTTGAACATTTTTGAACAGCATTCGCTTCAGAACTTCTACAAACACGTCGGGCAAAAGACCGCGCCGCTCCAACTGTCAACACAACTGGCACTACAAAATTGTTAAGGCTGTCGTGGCCACTTGTTGACAAACTGCATATTGGCTTCTCTCTCGGATGAAAGTCGGCTGAAGAACCTGAGGCAGAAGCCAATAGGCAGTTTGACAACTGGCACTGCTAAGAGTATCCTACGACTTCCACATCGCTGGCAACGGGCTATACACAATGCTGGTGACTACTTTGAAAGCCAGTAAAACTTTGACACACGTATCTATTTTGTACGAGCTGTAAATAAATAATTGCCACTATTAAAGCTCCAACCCTCTTACAATAATAAAGGACTAAATTCAGCTGAAGTGGTTATTAATACCCAAGATGAGTACTCGTAACTGTGGTTGCCCCATCTACAAGGTTAAACATGAACCTTAACAAATAAAAGCTGCAAAGTAGCCCAAGGCAGATGTGGATAAGCAACCACATCACACACCTCCGAGGCTGGTTGCCTCTTTGTAGAGAGAGCACAACAGTGTCCGTGGGTTGGGAAGTCGGCCGTGCCCTTTCAAAAGAACCATCGCGGCACTTGCATGGAGCAATTTAGGAAAATCACGAAAAACCTCCCAAACGCGAGTCCGGTGTGCCAACCACTGCGCCTCCTCCCTCGGTACCTAGCACTATGTTACTACTAGATTGCATCAGAGTAAACACTGCCATCGCAGGTTCACTCCAATGATGTGCAGTCATGTTCAGTGGGGGTACAGCAACACAGTGTCCGTGAAGAATGACGAAAACGTTCGAGGGTGCCAGCAGCGTCAAAAAATGTCAGGATAATCCTCCTGTTGCTCTTCAGAAAGTGAACTGCCGTTTGCGACTGCTAAATGTGTAGGAATCAACGTCCCAATGATAGAGGTCGTTTCATTGACGCCCCTTATGCTACCCCCGAGGCCTTCTAGTTTAGATTGCGACCGACTATGCGCCTCAATTGTTTTCCTCGTTCACTGACAAATATCACTTGATTCCAAGGCTGCCGGTCTACGTTCTGACCGCCATCATATTGGCGTCAAAAGAAGGGGTGGAATTTGGGTAAGATAGTCTGTGACGATCTTTCAATCATGTGAGATGTTCACAATGGCATTGGGCAGATTTATGGTGAAATTTTGTGGCATTGTGACATCATTAACACATGAACCTCCAAGCCTTTCCTTTTTTTCCGCATGTGTCGACACCTTGCTGTCTGAAGTGTCGCGGCCCCCGAGAGTGACGTCGCAGGACCACTCGCTATTGTGCTATTGTAGGCACCTTTAAGCCATATTTCAAACTTATGCGATGGAGATAATTACCGAGTTTCGAAATAATGATCATTTAATTGTCCTGTGCAGTGTGTTTAAGTAATTAAGTTTGCACGGAACCCCAATTTTCTTTTTGTTTCTTATACCTGTGCCAGTGGGGTGTACAGGGTATTACAAAAAGTTACGGCCAAACTTTCAGGAAACATTCCTCACACAGAAAGAAAGAAAATATGTTATGTGAACATGTGTCCGGAAACGCTTACTTTCCATGTTAGAGCTCATTTTATTACTTATCTTCAAATCACATTAATCATGGAATGGAAACACACAGCAACAGAACGTACCAGCGTGACTTCAAACACTTTGTTACAGGAAATGTTCAAAATGTCCTCCGTTAGCGAGGATACATGCATCCACCCTCCGTCGCATGGAATCCCTGATGCGCTGATGCAGCCCTGTAGAATGGCGTATTGTATCAAAGCCGTCCACAATACGAGCACGAAGAGTCTCTACATTTGGTTCCGGGGTTGCGCAGACAAGAGCTTTCAAATGCCTCCATAAATGAAAGAAAAGAGGGGTGAGGTCAGGAATTGGTCCGCCTCTACCAATCCATCGGTCACCGAATCTGTTGTTGAGAAGCGTGCGAACACTTCGACTGAAGCTCCATCGTGCATGAACCACATGTTGTGTCGTACTTGTAAAGGCACATGTTCTAGCACCACAGGTAGAGTATCCCGTACGAAATCGTGATAACGTGCTCCATTGAGCGTAGGTGGACGAAACTAAAATGAACCCTAACATGTAAATTAAGCGTTTCCGGACACATGTCCACATAACATATTTTCTTTCTTTGTGTGTGAGGAATGTTTCCTGAAAGTTTGGCCGTACCTTTTAGTAACACCCGGTATGTACCCCATCGGCACTGGTAGGCTGCGTTGTATGTTATGTGGTAAATGATCTCGGTTACTCGAAAAATCAGTAATGTGTTCACACCCATTCCCAAATGTTTCGAATAATTGATGCTCTGCTGTATTGCTGTAGATTCTGGAGTTGTGTTCACCGAAGTTTTCCCTTATTTATTGCGCCTCTAACTCAAAACGTGCTCCCTTCTCTGTGTAACGAGCGCTGTCGTCCGCCGTGGAGAGGCCAGAAAGGCACAGTGCAGCGAAGTGGTCGGAATCACGCAACGGGGGGGCCTGTGTGTGCCCGACACAGCGGAGCGCGGCAGCTACCGCCGCTATCTGGTTACGCGCCCTCAGTTTGTCTGAAGAAAGCAAATTGCCGCAGGACGGCGAAGCTGACAGCGGGGCAAACAGGTCGCAGGTGCAGCGGCGTAATTGGCTGGGAGGGGGCAGGCCTCCGCTGTGGGAGGGTCCTCCCAGCCCCAGCCCCTGCGCGGTTTGCAGGGATGAAGGACCGTCTGTCTGGCAGGCCAAGGCTTGGGCCAGGCGACCGGTGGCGGGCACGTGCGCATGAAACGGTCGGGCCGGCATTTCTGTGGCAGCGCACAACTCGCAGCAGATACGTTGCCAAAGTTTCTTGGATGCTCAAAGCGAACAACGGAGCTTAGTGGTAAGACACAGGATCAGTAATCGAGACGATGGTGGTTGAAACCCACTACATGCCACTGTACTACATGCCGAAGATCTACATAACATGAACCTTTAACTATCCCCCAAAAATTGCCTTGTGAATGATATTATTCGTTGCGAGAGATACACTCCTGGAAATTGAAATAAGAACACCGTGAATTCATTGTCCCAGGAAGGGGAAACTTTATTGACACATTCCTGGGGTCAGATACATCACATGATCACACTGACAGAACCACAGGCACATAGACACAGGCAACAGAGCATGCACAATGTCGGCACTAGTACAGTGTATATCCACCTTTCGCAGCAATGCAGGCTGCTATTCTCCCATGGAGACGATCGTAGAGATGCTGGATGCAGTCCTGTGGAACGGCTTGCCATGCCATTTCCACCTGGCGCCTCAGTTGGACCAGCGTTCGTGCTGGACGTGCAGACCGCGTGAGACGACGCTTCATCCAGTCCCAAACATGCTCAATGGGGGACAGATCCGGAGATCTTGCTGGCCAGGGTAGTTGACTTACACCTTCTAGAGCACGTTGGGTGGCACGGGATACATGCGGACGTGCATTGTCCTGTTGGAACAGCAAGTTCCCTTGCCGGTCTAGGAATGGTAGAACGATGGGTTCGATGACGGTTTGGATGTACCGTGCACTATTCAGTGTCCCCTCGACGATCACCAGTGGTGTACGGCCAGTGTAGGAGATCGCTCCCCACACCATGATGCCGGGTGTTGGCCCTGTGTGCCTCGGTCGTATGCAGTCCTGATTGTGGCGCTCACCTGCAAACACGCATACGACCACCATTGGCACCAAGGCAGAAGCGACTCTCATCGCTGAAGACGACACGTCTCCATTCGTCCCTCCATTCACGCCTGTCGCGACACCACTGGAGGCGGGCTGCACGATGTTGGGGCGTGAGCGGAAGACGGCCTAACGGTGTGCGGGACCGTAGCCCAGCTTCATGGAGACGGTTGCGAATGGTCCTCGCCGATACCCCAGGAGCAACAGTGTCCCTAATTTGCTGGGAAGTGGCGGTGCGGTCCCCTACGGCACTGCGTAGGATCCTACGGTCTTGGCGTGCATCCGTGCGTCGCTGCGGTCCGGTCCCAGGTCGACGGGCACGTGCACCTTCCGCCGACCACTGGCGACAACATCGATGTACTCTGGAGACCTCACGCCCCACGTGTTGAGCAATTCGGCGGTACGTCCACCCGGCCTCCCGCATGCCCACTATACGCCCTCGCTCAAAGTCCGTCAACTGCACATACGGTTCACGTCCACGCTGTCGCGGCATGCTACCAGTGTTAAAGACTGCGATGGAGCTCCGTATGCCACGGCAAACTGGCTGACACTGACGGCGGCGGTGCACAAATGCTGCGCAGCTAGCGCCATTCGACGGCCAACACCGCGGTTCCTGGTGTGTCCGCTGTGCCGTGCGTGTGATCATTGCTTGTACAGCCCTCTTGCAGTGTCCGGAGCAAGTATGGTGGGTCTGACACACCGGTGTCAATGTGTTGTTTTTTCCATTTCCAGGAGTGTATATTATGACTTTTGAACAGTATAAAGGTAAATACATTGTTCGTTCTCCATCAAAATCTTTCATTTGCTAACTATGACTATCAGTAGTCAGTGCCTTCAGTAGTTAGAATCTGTTATTTAGCTGGCAGTGTTGGCGCTCGCTGTATTGCAGTAGTGGGAGTAACGAAGATTTTTGCGAGGTAAGTGATTCATGAAAGGTATAGGTTATTGTTAGTCAGGGCCATTCTTTTGTAGGCATTATTGAAAGTCAGATTGCGTTGCGCTAAAAATATTGTGTGTCTGTTTAGTGTTGATCAGAATAAGTAAAGAGAGAAATGTCTGAGTACGTTCAGTTTTACTCAGCTGTCTCTGTATCAAATAACGCAAGAGGTTTATCAGCACAGTAATTTATAATTTTTCTAAGGGGACGTTTCATGCTGTACTATCTATCACTGCTACCCCCACAATATGACGATAGTGGCTGGCGTCTGTGCTGCCTTGACGTTCAGAACCGCGCCTACGGGTGTGAGAATGTTCACTTGACCATTGATACCAAAATCATTGCACAACTGACACAGCACGTCCAGTTTCTGTGGCAATTCTCTGAATGGACCATGCCGCCAATCGCAAGGCGAGAATCTGACTCCTTTCAAACTCGATCAGTTGGTTTTATGAAGCAAGATCGCATCTCCGTGGCATAGTTGCCTGCTTGCTTCACACTTTTGCATTACGCTGAACCTTCCGGTTGTGAGCATTCCCTATTAAAGGGTAGACGAAGGTGATGCTGCGGTAGCTATGCCACTACGCTATCTGTTGGCGGACAAGTTTGAAATCATTGCCAGTACACCTACTATCCCACAGGCTGCACATGCCTTCATCGGATCAAAATCGACGCCATATTTCCAGGTTACACAAACAGCAGTTGATGGAATCAGTGGGTTCAGGAGTGTAATAGGGAACGCCGTGCTGGTTCAAATGGCTCTGAGCACTATGCGACTTAACTTCTGAGGTCATCAGTCACCTAGAAAGAACTAATTAAACCTAACTAACCTAAGGACATCACACACATCCATGCCCGAGGCAGGATTCGAACCTGTGACCGTAGAGATCGCTCGGCTCCAGACTGTAGCGCCTAGAACCGCACGGCCACTAAGGCCGGCCGCCGTGCTGGATCCCAACGGCCTCGTATCACTAGCAGTCGAGATGACAGGCATCTTATCCGCATGGCTGTAACGGATCGCGCAGCCACGTCTCGATCCCTGAGTCAACAGATGAGGACGTTTGCAAGACAACAACCATCTGCACGAACAGTTCGACGACGTTTTCAGCAGCATGGACTATCAACTCGGAGACCACGGCTGCTGTTACCCTTGACGCTGCATCACAGACAGGAACACCTGCGATGGTGTACTCAACGACGAACCTGGGTGCACGAATGGCAAAACGTCACTTTTTCGGATGAATCCAGGTTCTGTTTACAGCATCATTTTGGTCGCATCCGTGTTTGGTGACATCGCGGTTAATGCACATTGGAAGCGTGTACTCCGCATCGCCATACTGGTTTATCACCTGGCGTGATGGTATGGGGTGCCATTTACACGTCTGTCACCTCTTGTTCGCATTGACGGCACTTTGAACAGTGGACGTTACATTTCAGGTGTGTTACGATCCATGGCTCTACCCTTCATTCGATCCCTGCGAAACCCTACATCTCAGCAGGATAATGCACGACTGCATGTTGCAGGTCCTGTAAGGGCCTTTCTGGATACAGAAAATATTCGACTGCTGCCCTGACCAGCATATTCTCCAGATCTCTCACCAACTGAAAACGTCTGGTCAATGGTGGCCGAGCAACTGGCTCGTCACAATACGCCAGTCACTACCCTTGATGAACTGTGGTATGGTTTTGTACCTGTACACGCCTTCCAAGCTCTGTTTTACTCAATGCCCAGGCGTATCAAGGCCGTTATTAAGGCCAGAGTAGGTTGTTCTGGGTACTGATTTCCCAGGATCTATACACCCAAATTGTGTGAAAATGTAATCACATGTCAGTTCAAGTAAATATACACTGTTGCCTGTGTCTATGTGCCTGTGGTTCCGTCAATGTGATCATGAGATGCATCTGACCCCAGGAATGTGTCAATAAAGTTTCCCCTTCCTGGGACAATGAATTTACGGTGTTCTTATTTCAATTTCCAGGAGTGTATATATCACTTCATGACATCCAGTCGTACAAATTTCCTTTTTCTGACGGACACACGTCCAGATCGTACACTCTTAAAACTCTGCCATCTCTCTCCCCACATCCACCACTGCTGGTGGCTCACCTCCAACCGCGCAATGCTACGCGCTCTTCACATCCAACTGCCCCACTATAATAGCAAATATTCCAACAATGCAAACCAGCCACAGACTATACGCTGCGCAGTCAGTGATTTTCATACAGAGCGCTACGTGGCGTTACCAACATAAAAACCTACTACAATTGCTGTTGTGTACATAGTTCCGCGTAGTCAGCGCGTACACAACTTTCCCACTAGATCGCGCCCTGCTAAGCACAACAGCGCTGGCGCAGCGCTCGTCCGTCTCCGCACTACGAGATGGCGCTGTCTTAGAGACGCACCAAATTCTGCTTCCGCCGATCCGCGTATTAATATGTAACGCAGTCAATGAGATTGCTGCTAACGTAGAACCTTTTCTCCTCGCGGATCACACTCGCGCAGATATACATGAACGCGCGAGGTATTATAACGAGTGTACAGACCTCCGATGAGTCAGTCTGCATTAGTCTGCATTTGTCTGCGCCAGTCTATAGTCAAGTTTCAGTCTGCGCCTAATAAGATTATGATATTTCTGTACAGATCCATGAAGATAAATGAATAGACACTTTGTCAAGTATCAGAGATACGTGAGAATAAGATTAACGTACCAAGACCAAAGAAACTTCAGATTGTCAATTGTAAACAGCATCCAGAATCCAGTTACGTAAGATCTATGTTTTTCATTATTTTAATAAATGTGTGTGAAAATTAATCAAGTTCTGTTTAAAGTTGGTCACCGTCAATCTGCTACTCTAAGCGTGCAAGTGGCATTTCTATCGTCTGACCTAACGGCAGAAGATAAACACGCCACAATAAGACCACGAGACATTGCTGACACTCGCCTACTTCATTAGAGAGACAAGTAAAATAATCTGATGGTGTGTGTACCGAAGGTCTTACAGTACGCACACCACAATAGCAAATATTCCAACAATGCAAACCAGCCACAGACTGCACACAGCAAAGTCTGTGATTTTTATACGCTACGTGGCGTTACCAACATAAAAACGTAAAAAAGCACTCCGTCTTCAGGCCACAAGTGGCCCACCGGGACCATCCGACCGCCGTGTCATCCTCGACTGAGGATGCGGATAGGAGGGGCGTGTGGTCAGCACACCGCTCTCCCGGTCGTTATGATGGTTTTCTTTGACCGGAGCCGCTACTATTCGGTCGAGTAGCTACTCAATTGGCATCACGAGGCTGAGTGCACCCCGAAAAATGGCCACAACGCAGGGCGGCCGGATGGTCACCCATCCAAGTGCCGGCCACGCCCGACAGCGCTTAACTTCGGTGATCTGACGGGAACCGGTGTATCCACTGCGGCAAGGCCGTTGCCATAAAAACCTAAGCAGCCTACTTAAAAGCTTCCACAGCACAGGCGAGAGGGCTTGTCAGTACAGACGTGTCAGCACGAACTGTTGCCAACCTGTTATTGCCATTGTGACCACAGTCACGCACACCTCTAGCCCGTCGCGCACTCACGCCACAGCATCAACGTCCACGGCTCGACTGGTGACGTCGGAGGATGACTTGGAAGACGAAATGGAGCGCCGTGGTCTTCAGCGATGAAAGCAGACTCTCCTGCACACTGATGTTCGTTTGTGGGTACGGCGTAGACCTGGTCGGCGCTGTCTCATAGAACGCATTCGTTCAAGACACACTCGTCCCAGCCCAGGCCTTACAGCCATGGGTGCGATACGCTACAACTCTCGTTTGTCTTCAGTGCTTCTGGGAGCGTCGCTAAGGAGCGCTCGAAAAGTGCGGAATGCTGGTAGCCTGTTCTCGTTCCAACAGGACAACGATAGCCCACACACTGCCTGTAAAACTCAACGTGCTCTGCAACGCGCTCAGCAACTTCCTTGGCCAACAAAATCTCTGTAGTTGTCGCCATTCGATATGATGGGACGAGAAGTGACTCGTCCGACTCGTCAACCAACAACGCTTACAGAATAACGTGAATAGGGCAGTCATGGGTAGCAAAAGTATCCCAGACCAATATTCTCAAATGTACGAGCGACTGGTTTCCAGAGTCAGTTCCTGCATTGCCGTCCGTACTAATGTGGGTGTTTCAGCCTGGATCGATGCCTGGTACCCTAGAACCATTTGTGCTGTCTATCTGTAAATATACTAATTTCATTGTACTCCATATGAGCTGCTGGAAGAATAAATCTGAAGTAAGCTGCAAATCTCTAAAAAGGTGTACCAATTTTTTCCGGAAGTTTACTTACAAAGTGTGCAATAACAACATCACGACTTTTATAAACGAAAGGCTGGTATTTTATCAGTGATAAGTCCCAAAACCCTTAAGTCTTTCAGTAAAATACTGAGCAAATATTATAGCCCGAACATTAGTTTTTATATTCACAGTTTGCTTCAGATGACATAACCGTCTAACGATTTAAGTAGGAAATGACAGATGTCAATTTTCCCGCCAACTGAAATCGAAAGAATACACCGAAGACCCATGTACACTATCTGGTCACAACTACATGGACACATGTTAGTGGACATTAATCTGGAATTTTTGTACACATCACATTTATGATGTCCCGAAACATGTCGGGAGCACATGAATGAGCAGTCTGCATGCCTGTGGAGGAATGACAATCCCTTCTTCCTCAGCTGCCGAAACCAGAGAAAGTATCGCTGTTGGATGCCGGGTTGCAGAGAGAAGTTAAAACTGTAACTTTCATTAGAGGGCTACACTTGCGTTCAGGTCGAGGCACTGGATAGAGAACTCCATTTTATGAATCCTGTTGTCCACAAACCATTACCTCAAAGATGCTGTTGAACGACTTGACCTATATGTTTAGTAGTTAACTACTGAATTAAAAATTTCGACCAAATTTGATCCCAGGCTATTACAGTTGTACCTTTGGACCAGAATATAAGTAAAACAGGAATAATTACACATAACGTGATTAATAAAATTCAAAGTGAGAGGAACTGTCATTGTGAACTTTGAAGCAAATTTAAACCAGAGCTGGATGATTTGGCAAAGCCTGCAAGGAACAAGGGATGGGAAATGACCGATGTCTCGACAGGTCATCATCGGAAAAGCGTAACTGTGGATGTGTGCCCTGATCGTACTAGGAAGACATATGAAATCCACATACAAATGGCAAAGCCCACTCGATAATGGATGAACCCTTAAATACACGACCCAGTGTTAATCCAAGGGGACCTAATAAAGTTTAAAAGCTTTGCGCTGAGAATATGCTCTCCTTCCTGGGTAGATGTGCTGCCAGATATAATCACCTAATTTAACGACTTGGTTTGTTGAGTCCTGAATACGACCAGACCAGCTGCCAACTGCTACTGATCAGCCGATGTCTCATGGGCTGACCTCAAAATGCAAGTCTGCCTTCTTTCCCATCTCCCAAGACACGGTGTCTCCAGTCTGGTCGATAGTATCCATTCGTCCATGCGTCCTCGTCCTTGTCTCTATCCAATGCGTCAAAAAAATCTCTTTGTCCTCTCTACTGTGCACTAAACTGTGCAAAAGATACGTCATGAATAAGAAGGTCACCAAGTACTAGTCACCGATGTTTTTTAAAACATCAGTCCAATGGTCCTCCTGGCTACCACTTCATATAAGTTACACTACAAATTTTCTCATTTTGAGCGTACTGAAGGACATTCTTTTGTAATTCCCAGAAACCTTTCAACAGGTGAGTTCGCATAAAATTTTTATTTAAGACAATCGGTTTCGACAAACTTTGCTATCATCTTCAGGTCTTAAATCTTTTTGTTGTTGTTGTTGTTGTTGTTGTAAAACGTCTTCATTTTACACTGAGCCTCAAGCCTAGATGTCAAGTGGATAAAAATCAGCGCATTATAAAAGGTTTGTCATCGTTAAAATATTTAACTCTGCCAGTTATACCTTACACGCCGTTTTAATGTGGATTCGCTCTGTATAGAATATGCCCAGCGTAAGTATACAGATGTGTTATTATGTATCGTGTTTGTGTGATGTAACAAACATCTGTGAGCAATATGTATACGGACATGGCCTTTTGCACAAGGTGCTTTATGTTCTTAAATATTTGGGCGTTGACATATATTTTATAATGCTCTGATTTTTACCCACTTGACATACTGACGTGAGGTTCACTGTTAAATGAACACGTTTTATAACAAAAGGGATGTTTAAGACCTGAGGATGACAGCAAAGTCTCTTGAAACGGACTAGTTATTTTATGCGATCTTGGTTGTTGAATGGTTTTTAATTGTCCAATGAGCTGCCTTCCCAGGACACAATTCTTAGAGAACCGAGTTCCAAGCACGCATCTTTCTCCGTGGCCCAATGGGCTGTTTCCCCGTGTCAGGAAGTTCTACAAAAGCGCGCCGTAAACTCCCATTACTGACTTTTTTAAATCACATAATGAGGTACTTTCCCTTCTCGCGGACGGCTGTTGCACATCCACTGCCACAGGGAGAGAAGAAAAGGCTTTCAACAGCAGCTACAATTCCCATGAGAAAGCAGCGATGTAAATCTATGGACCAGCCTGGCACCCTCCAGTTTTCTATTAAAAGTGTTTCTGGTGGAAGCCAAATTCTACGGAGCTTACTTGTAAAAAATAATTTATTCTGCACTTTGTAGCCAGTGTTCTGGACAGCACAGTGTAGGGGCAGCAGTTTATTACACCATCTCTGTGCACGCCGTACAGACAATACTGGACCCGTAAACTCCTACCTGGCGGTCAGTGTGCGCGTCGGCATCTTCTGCCTCAGGTGGCCTAATCTCTTGAAGTCGACTGTTCTGCTAGTTAACCTCTGTGCTGCTAACTAGCTGACCTTGCACACCTCCAACCTTTCGTGTGGCCCATCCAAGGATCTCATATAGTCATACGACACACAAAGTACGGAACTTGCAGTTAAATATGCAGATAGAGAGAACGCAGGATTTGTGTAATGGTTTGATCCTTCAATCACCCGTATTATCTTCATCAGGTATTCATCAATCGGTAGAAACACAATATTACAAATTTAATCAGTAGTAGTGATATGAGAGACGTGGCACTCCTTCTCTTGGCTGACATGTTGCACTCTTCATTCAATACCCAGTTCTTGTTGATTTCCTCCCTCAATCTCATTATTATATCTCTCTATATCCCCTACACTTAACAATCTTCAGTATAATTTCTGCGATCTTTGAATGATAACCTCCCCTTCTCTTTCCTCTGAACTTTCTTGTGAACTACTCGGTGCTTCAGGTATGCAAATCATGTATTGAATTTCTCATTACCAATAGTGATTCTCTTTTTCTCCAACGAAAATCTCCATAAATCACAGCAGTGCCACCCATTTTTTCTGTAATACGATGTGTGTACTCCGCTTGTATGTTCTTCCTCCAAGAACGCTTCTTTGGAAAATGTCTCACATTCTGTATTCCTGCCCTAACCAGATGCAAACTCCTCTTCAGCTAGAGCGACAGCATTGTCCAGTACGTTTAAACACAACCAACTAATAAGAAACTCTCCGATGATGCTAGGCATGCAGTCTAGTATAAACAAAGTCTGAACTCTCCTCCTTAGCGAGTGACCGCCAACATCCTATAGTCATAATTGTGTTCATCCTAGAAGCTGGTGAGGAGGCCCCTACAGATTATCACATTTGCGTACTTGAAGATTGCAGAGCGTCAAGTATACTCACTTCCGCTTCATGACGCGGTTCTAGACTTCTTCTACGCTAATTTCAGCATTGCGTATATCATATTCTCTTGTTTTTCCTCTGGCTGTGGAAAATAATTTCTGGTTTCTAATCATTCAGTATTTCCTCAGTCGTTCTGTGATTCTAAGGTTACAAACGTAGATTTTGGCTGTAGTATTTTCCGAGCTACGAATTCTATTTTTGCTGTGCTTGTGCATGAGCATGTTGATGGGTTACCATCTAATGGTTCAAATGGTTCTGAGCACTATGGGACTCAACATCTTAGGTCATAAGTCCCCTAGAACTTAGAACTACTTAAACCTAACTAACCTAAGGACATCACACACACCCATGCCCGAGGCAGGATTCGAAGCTGCGACCGTAGCAGTCCCGCGGTTCCGGACTGCAGCGCCAGAACCGCACGGCCACCGCGGCCGGCGGGTTACCATCTATTGGCGATGTATGTAACTGCAATAATTTTGTAAATTATAATATACACTTTTTTCGGTGTTTGTACATTTACAAGCAACTCTCATGAAATTATAAAAAGGCAACGAAAACTCATGCTGGTAAATCTTTTCAAACAAAATGATTTTGTGAGTGGTTAATAGAGCTGAGAGCTGGTTTCTGAGGATGGGTCAGGGTAAGGTTACGATTGAGGATGGGGCCGCAATCAGTTACTCTCGGTTGCACAAAAAATACGTAAATTTTATTTAAATACATTAAAATTTTAAAACAAGCTCTAAAAAATCACAATTGACTGTATAACTGCTGAACGCCTGAATTAGAAGTCAGAAGAACAAAATAGCAGACATCTTAACAAGCACCTTGCTTTTAAAACAGCTTTGCTAAAAAAAACTTACTGTAGTACGGCTGAAGGCCTTACCACGAAAGAAGTGAAATTACTGCTCAACTGAAGACCACACCAACAATAATTAGAAAATTACAAGTATCCTTAAGACAAACATCACAATGTAAGGAATCAGGGCAAGCGGTTCTCAGCAAGTGTTCCAAGGGTCGGTCTGGGAAGGAACTCAAACATAAGGTAAGGTGAGACAGGTAGCCATGAGTTGTACTCACGTAACAGGCTGGCAACTCAAACTAGGGGCAGCTTTGCGCCGACCGATCGACTAACCAATCTGCCTAACGTCCGATCACTGGTGCAACGATGGAATATTTTAGACAAGGGCGAAGAGACAGACAGCACTACGACTTCAGAAAACACCCAAGGCTGAAAGACACACTAGAACCAAGGTACACCTCCCCCAAAAAATACGCACAGTACAGTACAAGAGCCTGTCTAACTACACGCCATGGCGGACAGCATCAACACGACGAGGAAAGGTACACTGCCGGAAAAGTACACTAACCCCCAGGGCAGGTAACTGGGGCGTTAGCGGCCACAAGGCAGAAAATACCGTTGGTTGCACTTCACTAATAAGAATAATACTAAATTCAATGGTGAATAATAACAGAGAAAGAATGCTGTGACTTTTCACTGCCTCGAAACACTTCTCTCGTTGCCGCCAGGCTCAGCGGCCCTGGGAGCAACAACCTGCCAGCCAAAGGCGAGATCTCAGAATAGTCGAGGTTGCATTAGTAGTTAACTCCTCATTCAACTTAAACGTCCAGGGTTCGATGTGCAACAAATGCGTCACTCTCGCAGCTACCTCTGCTCGATCCGGCAGTGGCAGCACGACGCCAGCGGCCCTGGCTTGCCTTGGCACTGCACGGACCTGCTCGCTGCTGCGCCCCCAACTGAACTCTCATACCAAATCCAGTACGCAGACAGCATTAAAATAACTGCTCATTCAAAACCACAAGATACACTCGGATCCGGGAAAACAATTCCACCAACAACTCGTAATACTAAAACCAGACGGCCGGAGTGGCCGAGCGGTTCTAGGCGCTACAGTCTAGAACCGCGCGACCGGTACGGTCACAGGCTCGAATCCTGCCTCGGGCATGGATGTGTGTGATGTTCTTAGGTTAGTCAGGTTTAAGTAGTTCTAAGTTCTAGGGGACTGATGACCTTAGAAGTTAAGTCCCACAGTGCTCAGAGCCATATGTACTAAAACCAGTCACTGTGACACAACACGGACGATTTTTAAGTCGGCACAACTACAGAGAAGCCAGAAGTGGTCAGAAGACCAAATTCACGTCGTCCGCTGCGACGACCAACCGATGGTCGTTCCCATTCAAGTCAGGCACGGGAAATATCCCAGTATAAATCGACGACTGACAACTTATTGCTATGAGGTCACTTCGACGGCCGGACACACGCACACACACACACACACCCACACACACACACACACACACACACACACACAAGTGAAAGTTGCCACACTCGAATATCACGGTCCATTCGACTATAACTCGCTGAATCCGGTCCTTGACAAGGTCGTGCTCTCTCGCGACCACACGACCACATCCTTCCGTCGGACAATGAATGTGTGTCGCCAGCGGTCGTGCGAGTACTGGCTGTCCGGACCTCACTGCTGCTCCATCCCAACTCAACTCACTCGACATACGACGACCTGGAAATATCATCTCCAAAGACGGTACCACAGAACGCGCTACCGATAAACGCTGCTGCTGCCACTCATGGACAGATAAGGCGAGAAAACGTTGAGGCGCCAGTGAACACACTAAGAAAACGATACGCCACTATCGCTATTACAAGATGCCAAGCTATGTACAGCATCAACGCGAGCCGCACGCGGCTCAAGAGCCTTGTAGCATTTATGAAATAACTGTTTGTTGTGAGTCAGGCATGCTTGACTAGCTGGATGGCTACGAGTATGAGTGAATGTATGCTGGAGTGCTACGCATATGCAATTGCCTTCAACAAATTTACGATTCTGGTGCTGCATGTGAGAAAATGGTCATCTGTAAATGCACAATATAACGAAAGTATTATCCGAGTGTAGAAGACTTCTAACTATTTCTCCAAGAGATGGAGTGAGACTAAAGAAATTTGTATTTACTCCTCGATGAAGCTGCAGACACTGGCAACATCTTTATATATATCAGCAGCTACAATAATTTTCGTATATTTTGAGTGGGTGCCTCAGGACCTACAAATTATACGTGTGGACTCCCACTTTACTTCTAGCTCACCTAATCGAAATTATATAAAAAGAATATCTAATTTTCAATTTTTTATTTTATTGTTTCTTATGTTCCATGTTCATTAAAATATCACTTTTAAATATTAAGGGAAACAAATTATTTTACTATAAAAATTGTTTTTATTTAAATTTTTAATATTTTTCTGGAAAAGTAATTTAGGTATGAATAATGACTTTTTTAAGAAAATACTAAGAGCAGATTCATTTCTGAGAAAGCATCTGCATCAGTGCAGTGGCAAGTTAGAGTTATAACATTAATTAAATTAAAAATTCCAGTCATATATTTAGTATTATTTTTTTCATGTTCTTTAATCCATTGTATTTCTATTTAATATGTTCTTTGCCAGAAAATTTCAATTACTTATTAATTTCTGGCATCGATGTGACAAAACAGTCTTATACAGTTTATTAAGTTCCATAGAAATTTATCCAGTTCATGATGGATCAAAATCGTTACATGCTTTTAAACAGGTAAACATCAGTTATAAAACACAGGTCATTATTATCACTAAGATTGTCAGTCTGATGTTGTTCACAGGTGGGTACACATGGCATAGGTTACAACGTTTTCTTTCACTTTTGACTTGACCATAGCTGCTCGAAATTCTGTAAAGAAACTAGTACAAAATTCGGATTCTTCAGTTGTAAGTTAAATCTGGGTTTATATATTTCCCTATTAAATGATAGTGATGACAAACTTCTTTATTATCTTTTGTGTAATAATGTCTACATAATGAGTGTACATTAGATCTTGAATGTGTTGACTGTTCTTCAGACATTAATGGTCTTTTCTCAACAGTTTCAGAAAAACTGATTCCAATATCTTCATCTTCTTTTTTCATAAATTCAATGACTACTTTATGACAATTTGGTACTCAATATATGACTGGACCCTTGTAGCATCCACTGACGTATATGACATCTTAAGCAGACCCACATGGTTAATTTTTTTGATATTTCACAGTAAAAGACAAACTATTAAATTTGTATTGCATTACATTTATCTTTTCATTGCTATGTTTATCCCTGTTTTTCTACAGCCAGCTACAAAAATGATACCCTGTTAACACAGGATATTTTTAATTAATTTAAATATATTTATAGTTTTGGGATTTTATTGACAATAAAATGTTTTTAATAGCAAACTCTTGGAATCTGCATAAAAATGAATAAAACTTTCTGTATATGTTGATAATTATTACAACTTACATATGAACCTCTCTCTGTTCATTCTACTTTTAATGGTTTCTTAACTAAGCAATTTGTTGTGTGACAATATAATATACCCTTCCTGTTGAGAGGGAGTAAACACATATCACAAATAAATTCTCATTCATCATGTTATTTAATTTGACTTAAAACAAACAAAGGTGTGTATATTGACCATGATTTAAATAAAGGAAATTCATAAGTTTCTCTTTCTTACTTTTGTCCTATGTAGTGAATACACTTGATATTTTTCAAAACTTGAATGAGAATTAATAGATACATTAATTTTAGTCTCAGTTCAGAGAACATTATTAATCACTACATGGAATTTTAAATAGTTTCTGATCAGTATCACCAACAACATTTTAATATTTTGTGACCCTATCCTTACGTTTACTACAGGAAGCAAAGCCGATTTTATATTTAGAAAAGAAAATGATTGGTCACAGAATTTTATATTCATATATCCTCTCTATTTTTTTTCTGGAAGATTTGCCTCTCAGTAGAACATTTCTATTAGTTCTTAGTTGTGTACCAATTATTCCATTTAATGCACAGACAGAACCATGAGCTCCAAAATTAGACATTTCTGTTAAGGTATTTTATTTCCCTTTAGTAAATTTTTTAGATAAATCTTTTTTTGTACTAGTTCTATAATCTTGAGTTTGATGTCCAGATTTCACACCTTTAGATATTGTCTGCTTTCTGTACTCAGAAAAATTGAAAATTGTCTTTCAGCCCATGATGTATTTTAGGTTTATTACACTATTTTCAGAATTTTTGTCTTTGATGCATTCAAGAAGAAGTCTGGAGAAGGCAATTTACATTTTCCTTGAAATTTATATTCTGTAGCCTATCTGCAAATGCTTCATTGATACGATATTGTTTAGCCATTCCCCTATTTTTTTGTTCCACAAACATCTTAGTGAAAAATGAAAATAATTCTTTCAGTCATTTCATCATCATTAGAGCTTCAGATAGGGTAATTGCTTCCAAGGATGCCAAGTAATATGTACCTGATGTTTATTAATAAGTGTAACAAACTCAACTTTGTTAAATTTACCATATCCAGTCACATTATTTCTTCTACAATAATCATGAAGATGAACAATTATGAACTGATCCTTTCAATAAAAATAAAATTTTATAGACTGAAATAAAATATTATAGCCAGTGTCTTGATTGAACCAGTATTCTTATTACTAATATCTCCCATCGTACATTTCTTGTATGTTTTTGAATATTTGTCTTTTCATGTTAGGTTTCATTAAAAACAATCTTAATCTTCATTTCTTGACTGCCAATACATTTTTCCTTTTGTTATCACATTCAGTTTGTTGTTCATCTGTTTTCATCGCAAACAATATCTCAAAATGTTATCCACTGGAAGTCGTTTCAAATAATTAACCTAATAATATAAATAAATGTATTTTTCCACATACACAAGGAATTCATTTGCTTTTGTTCGCTCTTCTGTGGTATTCATTTCCACATTCTCTCACATTGTCTTATTCATACTTTATGTATTTCTGTAAAGTAAAATTATCAATTGACCTCTCAGTTTTGAAACATTTACACAATTTGGACAGGACAACCGCCACTGTTTTTAGACTGTCTCCAGTCCAAAGACTGTTTTAGGTGTTGCTTGATAGCTCCCATTTAAAAAAAAAAATATTCAATGGAAAAGATTGAATATTTATAAGTTCTAGCTTTTGCAATGTATCTTTTAGTATTTGCATTACCTATGGAACTATGGATGATAAGTCATGGCAATCAGTAGAAAATAAAGATAAATCAGCTGTACCATAGAATGTAGTATCTCTGAAAAACTACAGCAACCCACTAACAAACCTGGATACCGAGTTAATTCCACATATGTTATCACTGCACAACTTAATTTAAGAACACAATGCAATCCTCTACTGGATTGTGCCGTAGGATATCCTGAGTTGATTTTAGTGAATATTAAATTGTCATATATATTATAATGTCAGCAAATAACATAACTTCATCCCTTGGTCTTTGATATAATCCATCTATTCTTTGTATATTCTGTGCTAAAAATGTTAAAAATTAGTTATTAATTGTGATTTCATATCGTTACCTACCCACACCCACTTCTTATAAAAAGATATATAAAATTTCATTCTCAAATAATAATAATCGAACTTCTTAATTTGATATAATGTAACAACAGGTTAATTTGGCATATTGGTATGGTGTCTGTGTTGTTGGTACCAAAACGTTTTTCACATACAGGCTTTGAATGGCATCAATATCATCTTGTGATGACTGTAAATTTGAATCATTTTAATATGGATATATAATGGCTCCATCAACATCTGAATGCAGCAAACCCAATGTACAACCAATTTCTTGAACTGAAACTTCAAATGGATTTGTTTTGTATTTTGGCACACTCCCATCACTCTGCAAGTACAACATCTCTTATTTATCTATATGTATTATTGCTTGACCATTATTTACATTTGAAAAAAGTGTGACCTAACACATTACCTTTAGCATCTGCTTTGAACACTGGTGACCAAATATTTCACATGCATAAATTTGTCCCTTACTTATAATTAAAATATCGTGATTATCAATATCACTGGCAAACTGGATATAAATATATTTTTATCATAATGGAAGTGCTACTTCTCTTAGTTCTAATACTCTATTATTTGCCCCATTATAATTCTGTTTCATACTTTCATTATTTCATTTTTACAGAGTGGTTATGTACATCCCAAGGTTATCTCTTCTTTACTTATCTCACCATTTATCTCATGATTAAATGTTAAATGAAATAATATTAATTTTCCTTTGAATAAAGTGCTACTCACATGAGTTGCATCAGCTATTGATGGACTGCATAGATAACCAAAATAATTTAAATATTTCATTGCTATACTCCTATCATCTGCTGCTATCATTTTTACATACTACAATACTAGAAGTACCTTCATTTGTAGCTGCTACATATTATATGATGTGAGGACCCCACAAGACATTTTTTATAAAATGGAGAATGTCATTAACAACAAGCTTGCATAGAATGGAAACCATGCATACAAGATAACTGATGAAAAGAATAATCATAAATTTAAAGTTAAGTACATATTTTAGAATATAAGAAGCCTCTAAATACTACACAAAATCATTTATTTCATAATGATAGGAAAAGGTATAGTGGTTTTAATATAAATGAAATACCTCAATCTGTATATATACAACCACACACAGTATTTAGAAATAGAAAAGGATTATCTCACCTTAAACAAAAACAAAATACAAGAACTAGAGAGGGTACTATAGACAGATTAATCAAAGATTTTGATTTTGATTTTGATTTAAATCTAATCAATTGGAATAGAGAACAATACATTAGCATTATAAGAAATTTTTTAGGGAGCATTGCATAGAGACACAGTTTAAGATTGCAAGGTCTAAATTTTTATCAAATATAGACTAGCTATAAAATATGATGGATATAATCATAGTGATAGACATCATTTCAGAGAGAGAGAGAGAGAGAGAGAGAGAAAGACTCAGTAAGGGTCAAGCAGCAGGTGAATTCATTAGATATAATCCAGAATATTTCTAAATTTATGGTATTGCTCAAAATATAAATAAAAAGGTTAATCTCAGGATTGGAGGTATAGAAAGGAAATAAAAAATCAACTATATTTATCGATGAATCTGAAAAATTTCTAGTAAAACAGCATTTATTAAGAGGAGTCACTCATAGACCTGGGCAACAAGAAGCTTGTATATGATGGTAAACAAATATTTGTGATTATTAAGGAAAAGAATAATCCTTGGTTGTATGCAAATCAAGTTGCTGATGTTTTAATATTTGAACATCTACAGAAACCAAATAAAGACCATAAAACAAAATGACAATTAAAGACCATTAAACAAAAATATTGAAAATGTATGGAAACTTCAAAAGCACCGAAATGTTGATATCTGAAGATACTCATTGTTAGACAAAATTTATCAGTAAACCAGGTGAGATAAGTATAGAGCAATGTCAACAGTGGCAGAAAACGATATAACAGGAGTGGGATTCGTTCCAAATAGGAACATAGGGCAGAGAGTGTGTTACAGTGAACATTTCAGTGATAGGGTTGTTGTTATCAGAATCAATAGCAAACCACAATGACAACGATAGTGGAGGTGTACATGCTGACATCTCAAGCTAAAGATGAAGAGATAGAAGGAGTATATGAGCATATTGCAAGGGTAATACAGTATATAAAGGGAGACGAAAATCTAATAGTCATGGGGACTGGAATGCAGTAGTAGGGGAAGGAGTAAAACAAGAGGATGCACGAGAATTTGGGTGTGGGACCAGGAATGAGAGATGACAAAGACTACTTGAGCTCTGTAATAAATTTCAGCTAGTAACAGCTCTGTTCAAGAATCACAAGAGCAGGAGGTATACTTGGAACAGGCTGGTGAAATGGGAAGTTTTCACTTAGATTACTTCATGGTTAGACAGAGATTCCGAAATCAGATACTGGATTTTCAGGCATACCTATGAGCAGATTTAGACTCACATCACAATGTAGTAGTGATGAACAGTAGGCTGAAGTTTAAGGTGAGATGGAAGGCAATTTTATCCGTATTCTGGAAATGGTATTTTATCCTTTGAATAGGTAAACTTTTCAAAAGAACTATAAGAGATAAATGATATATATGCGTCAATTTACAAGTAAAATGGATTACAAGAAAAAAATTTTATTCTTTCACAGGTAAAATTTAACCGTTTTTGTACATTAATCATTATAAAACTGTTTCTGATTGTTTGGTGGTTTTTAATTTACTTGTAGTAACTTATTACCCTCTGCGCTACAAATTGACCAAATTTCATGTTTCCAACCCAATTAGTTTATCAAATAATGGTACCTGAAATTTAAAAAAATGTAGTTTTCAGAAAAATCCATTTATAGTTTAATAATGCAATTCTAGTACAGTTATTGATGAGTATTACTTACCACTAATATTCTCCTGCACGATACTGAGCATCACCTGAATCATACTGATCTTCTTTTTTTCTCTTGGTCCCTCTTCTTTTCTGTCTGGCTTCTTTTGTGCATTTTAAATTGGCAGGATATGTATTTCAGATTCTCTCTTTATCTATTTGCACCAAGAATTTTGTAGTATGTCCACTAGATTTTATGTTCAGTAATTCCAAAACATCCAGTTTCCAAACTACACCATCATTGAAGCATAAAATAGCATCATAAATATCAAATTTGAGGGTTGTAAGCTGAAAAAAGACAGTTTTCGGTAACTGGTTCCAAATGACAGAATTTACACATTCATTGAAATTTTAGGTTTTCCTATGAAGACATTTCTTCAACAATGTATTTTTACAAATGTCTCTAAATATGGGTTTAATTTCATTCATTACTGCTGAAAATATTTAATAATATACAAGGAGCAAAAGAATGCTGTGCATTATCTCTGCATGGTGCAAAAAGGAAAGCATGTCATTTAAATGCCAGGTTGCAAACAGCATCAGGAAAACCATCATGTCTTACAAAAAAATTGTCGTATTTATATAAAGCAAAAACTGGTTCACACATTAAAGACCAGGCATTTCAATTACGCTAAAATCTAAAAATCGAATTTTTGAAGCCCACTTGCCTTCCGTCTCCCCTTAAGAGCTTAGTCCAGAAGTCTCCTAACACAAAGAAGTGGGATATGGAAGTCGTAAGAAATGATGAGATATGCTTGACGTTCTCTAAGACTATAGATTTATAGATACAGCATTAAGGAATAGCTCAGTGTTTGCTATAGTTGAAGAGGAATGCACATCTCTAAAAATGAGCCATCACACAAGTTGTAAAGGAAAACATAGGTAGAAACAAAGCAACTGCGAGAAAACCATGGGAAACAGAAGAAATCCTTTAGTTGATCGATGAAAGAAGGGAATACAAAAATGTCCAGGGAAAATTGGGAAAATCAGAAAAACAGAAATAAAAGTCCCTAAGGAATTACATAAACAGGACATACTGGGTGGCAAAGACAAATTAGCTGTATGAGAAATGTGAAGATATCGAAAAGGAAATGATTGTCAGAAGGACTGTTTCAGCATATAGTAAAGTCAAATTAGCCTTGAGTGAAAGAGTGGTAACATTTAGAGTGCAGCTGGGTTTCCACTGTTAAATGGAGAGGAGAGTGTGTAGGTGGAAAGAGTACATAGATGGTCTCTATCAGGGGAAGATTCGTCTGAGGTGATAGAAGAAGGAGTCGATCTAGAAGAGATAGAGGATCCAATATTAGAATCAGAATTTAATAAAGCTTTGGTAGACTTAAAATCAAATGGGACGGAAGGGGTAAATAACTTCCATCAGAATTTCTAAAATCATTGGGGGAAGTGTCTGGAGACTTACCATTGGACCTTTGGAGAAATATAGTCCACAGAATTCTGAAGACTACAAGAACTGACAAGTGTGTCACACAATCACTTTAACAGTTCATGAATCCAAGTTGTTGACAAGAAAAATATACAGATGAATGAAATAGAAAATTGAGGCTGAGTTAAATGATGAACAGTTGGGGTTTACTAAAGGTAAAGGCACTAGAGAGGCTATTCTGACGTTGCAGCTCATAATGGGAGCAAGACTAAAGAAAAATCAAGGTATGTTCATAGGATTTATCGACCTGGAAAAAGCGTTCTACAATGTAAGTTGAGCAGGATGTTCGAAATTCTGCGAAAACTGGGGATAAGTCATGGGAGAGAAGGGTAATGTAGAATGTAGAAATGTATGAGAGTCAAGGAGGAATAATAATAAGAGTGGATGACAAAGAACAATGCGATTGGATAAAAAATGGTGTATGATAGAGACATTCTTTTTCGTCCTGCTGTTCAATCTGTATATAGGAGAAGCATTGATGGAAATAAAAGAAAGGTTGAATGAGCAAAAATTGAAAGTGAAAGGATGTCATTGATACCATTCGCTGATGACATTGCTATCCTGAGTGAAAGTGAAGAATAATTACATGATTTGCTGAATGGAAGGAATTGTTTAATGAGTACAGTAAATGAACTCAGAGTAAATCGACTAAAGACGAAGGTAATGAGAAATAGCAGAAATGAGAATAGTAAGAAACTTTAAAATCAGTGTCGATGGGCACGAAGTTTAGGTTTTCTGCTACCTAAGCAGCAAAATAACCAACGATGGACAGAGCAATGAGGACATCAAAAGGAGACTAGCAATGACAAAAAGGGCATTCGTGGCCAAGAAAAGTCTACTAGTATCAAATACTGCCCTTAATTAGAGGAAGAAATTTCTGAGAATGTACCTTTGTAACATAGTATTGTATGGTAGTGAAACATGGACTATTGGAAAACTGGAACAGAAGAGAATCGAACTATTTGAGATGTGATGCTATAGATGAATGTTGAAAATTAGGTTCACTGACTAGCTAAGGAATGGGGAAGTTCTGTGCTGAATCGTAGAAGAACGGAATATGTGCAAAATACTAAGAAAGAGAGGAGGAAGGATGGTACGACTTCTGTTAAGACATCAGGGAACGACTTCCATGGTACTAGAGAGAACTTAGAGGGCAGAAACTCTAGAGGAAGCAAATAATTGAGGACATAGGTTGAAAGTGCTACTCTGAGATGAAGAGGTTAGTGCAGGAGGGGAATGCATGGTGCGCTGCATCAAACCAGTTGGAAGAATGATAACTAAAACACAAAAATATAACAGTAAACCTGGTATTTATTCGTTAGTTATGATCTTCAAAATGCGTTTTTAGTAAATATCCATGAATAGGTCTCTGAATAAGTTTTACTATATATCTAAAGGCATGGAGAGTATCAGGTTATACACATGTATCAAGTTCGAATAACTCACTTTGAAAATTTAAATAAAATTCGAGAAGAATATGGAATAGTTGATAATCCCTTAGGAACAACACTAGAAAGAAACAGAGATATAGGCAGATGAAGTTTAGGCTTTCCGCTACCTAGGTAGCAAAATAACCAATGACATTTGGAGCAAGGAAGACATCATCATGTACTATAAGAAAGAGAAGATTTTAATTTGTGACCAATTTTTGTTCTTTATGAGTATTTGGTGATAAATGTTAACATTATTATTATGTAATTAGAGAACAATGAAAATTTTACAAAGGCAGTTACACTAAATAGAAAATAGACATCCAAATTGTGAAGAAATATTCAGACATACATGTAATACGACATAAATAAATTTGCATCAAAGAATCAAAGAAAATTGGTACATCTTTTGTTTTCATAACTATTTCAGTATTTTGGAGGTCTGCCTGTAGGTATAACAGAGTAATAATTGGGGGTGGGGGGATAGCGGCTGAGGTTAAATGTAAAAAGACTGGTTGTGATGGTGGAATGAGAGCTGTGTAGTGCTGTAATGGGGAGTAACCCCCTCACCACCTCTACCCTGTCCTACATCTACCCTCCAGACTGCAAATAACTGCCTATACCCTTTCCCCACCTCATCCCTGTGAGGTCTGCAGCAGCATTGCACTGTCCACCACTCCTACCCCAATATCCCATCCCCTCCCAACCCCAGCCTCCTCCTTACCCTCACACAGTCGCCACTCCCATCATGCACAGGTGCTGCTGCTCGTACTGTGGCTACAGTTGACTGAGACTGAGTGTGAGTGTGAGTGTGTGTGTGTGTGTGTGTGTGTGTGTGTGTGTGTGAGAGAGAGAGAGAGAGAGCATGAGCGTGAGTGTGTGTCTGTCGCCTTACTGGCTGAAATCTTTATTTGTGACAGTCTTTTTGTTGTTCCTATCTGAGACCCAGCGCATCCACTATATGGTGAGAGGCAACTTTCCTTTTCATAATGGTGATACGCTATTCCAGTTTATTCTCTCTTGAAAGTATTGCAGAAATCATTTGATAATGGTTCTTCATTTGAAATAGCATCCTAATATATTTTATCTGATCATTTTAGGTTTGCTTGGTAATTCAACAATCATTAAAATAGCTACAAAATACTTAATTTTTAGGTATTTAGTAAGTTTTCGTGTATCCAAATTACTTAATGCAGTAGAGGACAAACCAATTATCTTTTTGCAATTGTTTTTACTCTATCTCCCCATGCAGCCCTTTTCTTCTCCATAGCAAATTGTATCTTGCCTGTTTTGCTAACTTTACATCGTTCTTTTGTTTGTCATGAACTGATTTTGCAACAGATGCTGCTCCACCTGCTAATGAACCACTTTTGCCTAATGCTACTACTAGAATTGGAAAAAGTCCTCTTTCCAGTTTTGTTAATCCTGATAATTCTTTGTTGTCAGATGTTCACCACCTTCTTTCACAAAAGGTATAATATGCCTAATGAGCAAATTACCATCAGTTTACTATCTCTCTTTCTTATTTGTGCCTTAGTTAACAAATAATCAGTATTATGTAACTGTTTAGTTTCAAGTACTTTAGTTTTAGTCTTGCCTTGCCATTAGGTAGCAAGCTATAATCGATAATGGATTTACTCATATATAGAGATACAAATGTAAATAATACTCAATCATTTTTGTCACTCAATCTCATTCCCAGTTCTCTTTCTCTTTTTTGATCTTCGATAACTTTCTTCAGAACCGGTATATCTAACGTTATAAGCAAATTTCCATTTGTCTTCTTGTGTCTTTTTCTTTTTTGTGCATCAGTTCAAAAGTTATCAGTGTTATTAACTCTTCTTCAGTGAGATTAATGTTAATTATTTTGGTTTTAGTTTTGCTACTAAGTAGCAACATGTAATCTGTAAAAATAATTACTTCATATAAGTAAAAAATTTTATAAGCCACATCCATTTTCATTAAGATCAGTACCAGCGCTCATACCTAAATTTTGTTTCCATACTTTAATCCTCTAACTGCTGTTGCAGCTAATTTTTCACCAAGAGATAGATCAAAAGCATGAACTCTCTCTTTTGCAGCTAACTGAAGTTCTTTGTCTGCTTCATGTCTTTTTTCTAAATTCTTATGGTCTCTATAGGCAATGTCTCATTGTTTACAAGCTTCAGATAATGTATTAATTCCTTTATCTCCTCTAGCTAATATTTGATTTAGTTTGAGCCCTGGATCACAAAATCTATAGCCCAGTGATGCATTTCAAAAGGTAATTTATTTGATAATCTTAAATAAACTTTTTCCACATTTTTCGTTCTTCCAAAATGTCTGTCCTGTATTATTCAAAAATCTGATGAGATTCAGTATTATATTTGGATTACTGATAAACAAACCACTAAATTTATTTGTTAATATTTGTGTTAGTCCTAGCTTCTGTTACAATAATTTTTAATTCTAGCGAATTGCTCTCTGTTGGTTACAATCAATCTATTGATTAATTCCTGCAGATCATTCATTAAAACATGTTCAACTGGTTTTCCTCCGTATTTCTTTATCAAACTTTCACCTAACCTTCATTCTACATTTGCTTTTCATTTTGGGAAATAGACATCAACAATTTGTTTTATCAAATTTTTATATTTTTTACCTTTTCTTGATTTTACTTTATTTGGTTTATTATCAAAATATAATGCTCCTGAATGGCATGATATATCCACACAATTTGACAGATCAACTGCATCAGACTTTGAGTTTTAATCATGTATAGTAATACGCTTTGTTATTAAAAGATTTATCAATCCATCTCTACCTTCATATACTTTTCATCAGTTTTTAATTTGACACCATAGAATTCAGTTGGCAAACAACCAACAGTTTTAAATGCACCAAAGCCTTTTAATCCAAAAACAGTCTGTGCTATGATTAATATACTTCCTATATTCTTTCACTTATATTTATTTTTTAACATCACTCTCTTCACATTTTACTTTTTCCCCCTTCTTCATAATCATTAATTGCATCCTGTATTTCTGATTCACTTAATGTGTGAGTAAACTACGGACTTTGATATTCTTTCAATTTTTCATATTTATTCAGTGCAGCCTGTATTTCTGATTCTCTCGACCTATAATCCAACATAGCAGATTTATCATCAGACCATTTGCAATGGGGACTTAGGTATTGTGTATTTGATGTAGAACCATTTGTTTTTCAGCATCTCTGTTTCCTTCAATAGCTTCCAGAAGATTATCACCTAATCCTCCAATTCTTTTGTTTTCCATATCCACTTGGCCCTATTACTGCACATTGAATAGAATTGGGCAAGAGCTTGGCATCCTTATTTTTTTGATTTCTTGTCTGGAATTCTAATTTTGGGTTCCAAAACAGTTTTCATTTAATTACTAATATGTTGGCTCTTTCATATGAGTACTAAATTATCCGTTCACACAAAAAAACATTGAGTCTACCCATTCAACACATATATAGCAATGATGCACTATGTTTCCATGGAACATTTTAACTCCAAATATTTTCTTAAAACTAATAAACTTTACTGTGAGAGAAACAATAATAATTCCAGTTAGCCAATATACTTCTAAAATATAGAAAAATTTGTTCATACCCAGCAGCAAAGATAAAATTTTAAAGAGATTGAATACTGAAGGTGATGTTAAATTGTATTTGGATAAAACTATTGTACTGGAAGTGTGCTTATATTTAATGGCCAAACTATTATTTCTACTGGAAATACTGTTGCTAATACTTTCCTAAAATTATTCCATTCGAATTAATCTACATATATTTTAATGTAGCTCATGGGATGTGTGTAAAGCATACTGATCATTTTGATAGACAAACTCATACCATTGCTTCATTAGAGCCTAGTGCTGAATTTTTTGGACCACTAATTCCTGAACCGCATTATTCTCTATATATTCCAGTTCACAATAAAATTCAGCATTTAGAAATAATTATAACTGATGAAGCTGATAATGTAATTGAGTTCAATGGTGCTTGTGTAACCATCGTTTCAGAAACGGCTCAGTAAAATTTTATCCCTTTAAATGAATAAGATTGAAAGCTACCAGTTTTATCCATTCCCTATGAATGAGTAAAGTAAATATAACGCAAATGCTGCTGAGAAGGGTATCGAAATTAACATCGACATAGAAGCAGGATGGCTTCATTCCAATCATGCTCAGTTTTACATGTGCTTTAAGACAGCTCAGATTACCCACATACAGTGGACAATCGAATAAAAATTAGTCGAAAATTTTGTGGCAATATGTTTGATGTATGATTCTATAACCATTAAAAATTAGATCATGCTCTGTCTACAATTGAACATCCTTTCATTTCATTGTCAGTTTTGCTGCACACAACTGCACCTCTTGCTGATAAAATCAGCTTCGTAGTTCATTACTTAACAATGGAAAAATAAAGAGCAAGAAAAGTGAGATGCTTTATCCACTTGGAATTATTGGTGGGTTTTTCAAAGATTACAAGGGGATCATCTTTGAGGGAGATTTTCCTGTAATTTTCACATGGTTTTCTAGTGCTGGAGATGCTATTGTTAGATGGTCTTATTACTATAACACTGGAATTTAAATAACATGTACACTTCCAAATGTTTGTAGAATCTGTGGAAATTCGTGTACCTATTGTTAAATACCCCCAATGAACCATGGACCTTGCCACTGGTGGGGAGCCTTGCGTGCCTCAGAGATACAGATGGCCATACCGTAGGTGCAACCACAAATGAGGGGTATCTGTTGAGAGGCCAGACAAACGTGTGGTTCCTGAAGTAGTTGCAGGGGCAACAGTCTGGATGATTGACTGATCTGGCCTTGTAACACTAACCAAACCGGCCTTGCTGTGCTGGTACTGCGAATGGCTGAAAGCAAGGGGAAACTACAGCTGTAATTTTTCCCGAGGGCATGCAGCTTCACTGTATGGTCAAATGATGATGCGTCCTCTTGGGTAAAACATTTTGGAGGTAAAATAGTCCCCCATTCGGATCTCCAGGTGGGGACTACTCAAGAGAATATCGTTATCAGGAGAAAGAAAACTGGCATTCTATGGATCAGAGCATGGAATGTCAGATCATTTAATTGGGCAGGTAGGTTAGAAAATTTATAAAGGCAAATGGATAGGTTAAAGTTAGATATAGTGGGAATCAGTGAGGTTTGGTGGCAGGAGGAGTAAGACTTTTGGTCAGGTGAATACAGGGTTATAAATACAAAATCAAATAGGGATAATGCTGGATTAGGTTCAATAATGAATAAAAAAATTGGAGTGTGGGTAACTACTACAAGAAGCATAGTGAACACATTATTCTGGCCAACGTTGACACGGAGCCCATGCCTACTACAGTAGTACAAGTTTATATGCCTACTACCTCAGCTGAAGATAAAGAAATTCATGGAATGTATGATGAGATAAAAGGAATTATTCAGATAGTGAAGGGAGACGAAAATTTAATAGTCATGGGTGACTAGAATTCGAGAGTAGGAAAAGGGAGTGAAGGAAACATAGTAGGTAAATATGGATTGGGGTAAGAAATGAAAGAGCAAGCCGTCTGGTAAAATTTTGCACAAAGCATAACTTAATCATAGTTAACACTTGGTTCAAGAATAATAAAAGAAAGTTGTGTACATGGAAGAATCCTGGAGATACTGGAAGGTATCAGATAGATTATATAATGGTAAGACAGAGATTTAGGAACCAGGTTTTAAATTGTATAACATTTCCAGGGGCAGATGAGGACTCTGACCACAGTCTATTGGTTATGAACTGTAGATTAAAACTGAAGAGACTGCAAAAAGGTGGGAATTTAAGGAGATGGTACCTGGATAAACTGATTAAACCAGAGGTTGTATTGAGTTTCAGGGAGAGCATAAGGGAACAATGCACAGGAATGGGGGAAAGAAATACAGTAGAAGAAGAATGGGTAGCTCTGAGGGATGAAGTAGTGAAGGCAGCAGAGGATCAGGTAGGTAAAGAGACGAGGACTACCCGAAATCCTTAGGTAACAGAAGAAATATTGAATTTAATTGATTAAAGGAGAAAATATGAAAATGCAGTAAATGAAGCACGCAAATAGGAATACAAACGTCCCAAAAATGAGATCGACAGGAAGTGCAAAATGGCTAAGCAGGAATGGCTGGAGGACATAAGTAAGGATGAAAAGGCTTATCTCACTAGGGGTAAGATAGATACTGCCTACAGGAAAATTAAAGAGACCTTTGGAGAAAAGAGAGCCACTTGTATGAATATCAGAGATCTCAGATGGAATCCCAGTTCTAAGCAAAGAAGGGAAAGCAGAAAGGCTGTAGGAGTATATAGAGAGTGTATACAAGGGCGATGTACTTCAGGACGGTATTATGGAAATGGAAGAGGATGTAGAAGACGATGAAATGGGAGATATGATACTGCGTGAAGAGTTTGACACAGCAATGAAAGACCTGAGTCGAAACAAGGCCCCAGGAGTAGACAACATTCCATAAGAACTACTGACGGCCTTGGGATAGCCAGTCCTGACAAAACTCTACCATCTAGTGAGCAAGATGTATGATACATGCGAAATTCCCTCAGACTTGAAAAAGAATATAATAATTCCAATCGCAAATAAAGCAGGAGTTGACAGATGTGAAAATTACCGAACTATCAGTTTAATAAGTCACAGCCGCAAAATACTAACGCGAATTCTTTACAGACGAATGGAAAAACTGGTAGAAGCCGATGTCAGGGAAGACCAGTTTGGATTCCGTAGAAATATTGGAACACGTGAGGCAATACTGACCTTTACTTATCTTAGAAGAAAGATTAAGGAAAGGCAAACCTACGTTTCTAGAATTTGTAGACTTAGAGAAAGCTTTTGACAATGTTGACTGGAATACTCTCTTTCAAATTCTGAAGGTGGCAGGAGTAAAATACAGGGAACAAAATTTACAATTTGTACAGAAACCAGATGGCAGCTATAATAGTTGAGGGACACGAAAGGAAAGCAGTGGTTGGGAAGGGAGTGAGACAGGGTTATAGCCTCTCCCCGATCTTATTCAATCTGTATATTGAGTAAGCAGTAAATGAAACAAAAGAAAAATATGGAGTACGTATTAAAACCCATGGAGAAGAAATAAAAACTTTGGGGTTCACCGAAGACTTTGTCATTCTGTCAGAGACGGCAAAGGACTTGTAAGAGCAGTTGAACGGAATGGACAGTGTCTTGAAAGGAGGATATAAGATGAACATAAAAAAAAGTAAAACGAGAATGATGGAATGTAGCCGAAATAAGTCGGGTGATGCTGAGGGAATTAGATTAGGAAATGAGACAAAGTAGTAAAGGAGTTTTCCTATTTGGGGAGCAAAATAACTGATGATGATCGAAGTAGAGAGGATATAAAATGTAGAATGGCAATGGGAAGGAAAGCGTGTCTGAAGAAGAGAAATTTGTTAACATCGAGTATAGATTTAAGTGTCAAGAAGTTTTTTCTGGAAGTATTTGTATGGAGTGTACTCATGTATGGAAGTGAAACATGGACGATATATAGTTTGGACAAGAAGAGAATAGAAGCTTTCGAAATGTGGTGCTACAGAAGAATGCTGAAGATTAGATGGGTAGATCACATAACTAATGAGGAGGTATTGAAGAGAACTGGGGAGAAGAGGAGTTTGTGGCACAACTTAACAAGAAGAAGGGAGCGGTTGGTAGGACATCTTCTGAGGCATAAGGGAGTCACAAATTTAGCATTGGAGGGCAGTGTGAAGGGCAAAAATTATAGAGGGAGATGAAGACATGAATACACTAAGCAGATTCAGAAGGATGTAGGTTGCAGTAAGTACTGGGAGATGAAGAAGCTTCCACAGGATAGAGTAGCATGGAGAGTTGCAACAAACCAGTCTCAGGACTGAAGACCATAACAACAATAACAACATTGCTAAATATGAGCCAAATTACACGCAAGAGCAATGAGAAAATATACTGAAAAATCTCAAAATTCTGATATCTTTCTATCAATTACACACTATGGATGTGACCACATTGAGTAGTAAGAATAATTTCGAGCTAAATATTATGAATTTCTGTAACTCAATGATATGTCTTACTTCACAGTTGTTACATTTGAGACAAATCGAAAAAGCAATCAGTTTTCTGTCTCATTATTTGATCATGTTAAGCACATTTTACCATAACAGAGAAGAAATGAAGTTCTTCAACAGGAAATGTGGAACTTAGATCAGCCAAATAATTATTTGAAGGCCTACAATTTTTTTCTGGATTTTAAATTAGTTATAGAATTGAAAGATGATGATGATAAAACTCATACAATTTCATAGCGAATTATAAAATTTATAGCATTAATATGATTTGTAGAAACACTGTAGTTGCCATTCAAAAACAACAATGAAACTTTGTGCATCTTTTAATGATAAAATTCCTGCACATACCCTTGCTTATGTCATTATGTATGGTAAAAAGCATCTCAATATAATGCACTACATATGATATTAACCGAAAATTGTTTGCAAGATAACGTTTAGATTACGCCACATTTTGGAATTCTTAAATATGGTTAAGTTAGTCTGAGAAACAAAGAGAAATCTGTTTGGATGCTGACAGGCCGCTGCTGATGTAAATAGATCCTTCCTACGCTCAACTGACTGTTTCAGCAAGTATGCAGAGCTGTTACAGCATTCAAAGCATGTCTTCCACTTTCCGAAGCCTATTCATTTCTGTCTTGCCTACCCACTATGTCTGCACTGTTAGCACACCAGTTGACAACTTTGTTCATAGAGGTTGCTGTGGCAACCCCAATTCAAAAACGTTATGGGAATGTGCTTCGTTTTACAAGTAAAGAATGTTTAATCTTAATATGAGTGTTCACATTCATATTTATGTGTTGTTTACAATTCGTCCCTTCTAAAAATGAGCCGGCCGCGGTGGTCTAGCGGTTCTAGGCGCTCAGTCAGGAACCGCGCGACTGCTGCGGTCGCAGGTTCGAATCCTGCCTCGGGCATGGATGTGTGTGATGTCCTTAGGTTAGTTAGGTTTAAGTAGTTCTAAGTTCTAGGGGACTGATGACCACAGATGTTAAGTCCCATAGTGCTCAGAGCCATTTGAACCATTTTTATAAAATTGAACAACAATGTAAATAAAGTAATCTATTTGCATCAGAAATAAATCGATCAAAATCTCTCAATCTGAATTACGTTTCTGACTCAAATACCAAGTCCATATGGGCAAAGCTAATGCCTTAGCTAATGGTTAAGTCAGCAATTACTGAAACATTTACTGTCCTGCATTCTCTGAGAACATATGGCAGCTAATTTGGACGATAATCTGTCAGCTCTCAACTGGCAGATCAACATCCCACAATCTGGAGAAAATAGGACAGCAGCAGTGATAGAGCAAAAAAAGTCACATCAGCAGTACCAGAAAGAACAGGTAGGGTGAAAATAATAAGCAAGAAAAAACATCAAGGAAAAAACAGTCAATTTTTTTCTGATATGGCTTGAAGTTTTGCTAAATTTTGTTATTAAAACTCTTTTCTATAGTAACCCTCCCGCAAGTGTGCGTCGTAAAATTTGTGGCATCGTCATTTGTCAGTAAAAACCAACTTGCTTAAACAAACTACTATATTTATTGAAGAAAGAAATTCATATTCACTACCTTCAACGTTTATAGCAAAAGGTTTTGCTATTTTGCTATTTTTGTTCTTTAAATAATAATTTAGTCAGTTTTTCTGACATAAGTTCACGTTCATAACACCTTTCAGAGACTATTTGTTTGTGAATGAATTATGGCAATGTTCAGAGAAATGAAAAAGTAGGCAGTGGCCATCTCCTTGGATTTCTTTGAAACGGAGTCTCAGGCATATATTTTAGCTACAACATCAACTCAATATTTTGTCATTTTGTACTCAATTATTATTTCATGTTTGTGTGTTTCTTCATCCACTGTCACCATGTCACACAAAGTAGGCAGAAGTGTGATAGCACAGTTTTTACAAGGAACAAGTCAGGACTTGTCGTACTGAAATCCAAACATTGGACTTCCAATTTCTTTTGTTTTGTTTGAGAGAAATTCTGGAATAATTTAACTTCTGTTCTTCATCATTGTACCAATGCAAGTGATAGTCTTCTGCAGCAGATATGTTCTCAGGAGCATTAAGTACCCGATATTGCCCAAGTTGTACACAGCTTAGAAAAAATTGAAACCTATCGTTACTCGTTGTAGTCCTAAGCAGTGCCATTTCGGTTCATCTGCTGCCCAAGGTTCCAGTATATTAGTATGATAGCATTTTCTTCTTCTTCTTTTTCTACAAAGAAGGAAACACCCCGAGCAGAGCCATTACTTCGTCACTTTATTACCTGTTTTGCGCGTAAATTGATGGATATATAGCTGTTTATTTATATAGGTATTTGTATAGTTAACGATTACATCAACAAAGTCAAGGTCAATTACTTTCAAAAAAGCACTAACTTCATAGGTTATTCCCATCACCATTCTCTTCAGATCTGGTGGAATTTGAACTAAATTTTTTCTGTTGGTTTTGATGTTTCAGCATACTCGCTTTTACACCAACAAGAAACTTTGCTTTTTCAATCCAGAACCCTTGTACATCTGCTGCCTCTTTGGGATCATCCCAATCCTCACCTTCCAGTTCAGATTCACTGCCATGGTCCTATTCAATGTATTTTTATCACTCAAATCTACATCTACTTTACTTTCTTCCAAGTCTGAAAAGTCTGGATAGACTTTATCATCACCTTCTTCGAGCATTTTACGAATTTCCTCGCTGATACACTG
Source organism: Schistocerca cancellata (assembly GCF_023864275.1). Lineage (NCBI taxonomy): Eukaryota > Metazoa > Arthropoda > Insecta > Orthoptera > Acrididae > Schistocerca > Schistocerca cancellata. The sequence continues at coordinate 129,872,770 of NC_064631.1, forward strand.
AATTGGAACGAAACATCAAAGAAATGAAATGAATAAACACATTCAGATGTTGGTGTAGCCAAAGTAACATTTAATGTGCATCCATAAAAACAAAAAAAGAAGCATATATAGTTAATTTTTTAGTACAAATTCCTCTGGACATTAACTGCTGGAACAAAGCTTGCAACTGTCACATTAGCAGGTGTGCATTGTACTCTTTACAACACTCAACACATCGTTGCTTACAGTTCAGAAAAAAACTGAGAAAGCTAACCAAATGAACTGAAGCCACTTTAACATTGTCGAGGGAACATCAACAGAAGACTACATGGCAGCAATGGCGCAATAGCTCAAGGTTAAGACATCGATTAGGCATTAAAACTGCTGCTGTTGTACATTTTACAACAGTGCCCCTGCTCGAGGGTAAATAGAGTCCCGACTCAACAAACTTTGCCTTTTCAATCCAGAACCCTTGTACATCTGCTGCCTCTTTGGGATCAATGCAAGCAATTTTAATTTGTTTATGAAAAAGTGTGAGTTATGAGTAAATATTGTGTAAGGCCTTATTGGATGCAAATATTTTAGTACTGGATATGGAGAAAAATTTGATGGAGCTGGATAACGAGTTTAAGATTATATTGCCAGCTAGATACTGGAAGTTAACAAGTAGACGAAATATTCAATTTCTTGAAGAAGCACAGAGGAAACTGAGATACAGTGGACTACAGAAAGTTAACAATAGTAATAATGAACTTCATGATTTGGAATTATTAGTTTAATTAATACTATTATTCTTACTCACCGCTGTGCTGGCGTATATATTTTTCTCAAATGACTCGGATCTTAGTAGTTTCTTACAAAATTTTGATTCATGTCCAAATCACTTTTTAATAGAAATATTAAATATTTACGTGTAAAAACTGTTTGTATAATAAAAGAATTTGGTTTCTCTAAACTTGATTTTCAATTTTACTCTTCCTATATATTGAAAAAAATTGATATTTTTATATACAATTGTCATACACTTTGAGTGGGTAGCTCAGAACCTACAAATTACAGTAACTTGTGTGTGAACACCCTAATAATGGGTGAAAAAAATGCGTTATGTTGCCCTGACCATTCACTTTCCAGCATATGCTTGTGCAAGTATCTATGTCTACACAACTGCCGTCTATGTGAATGGGAACAAATAAAATTTTCGCATTTGTAGGATAAAATTGGTGATTGGAGTCTCATGGGGAGGTCCTGCCGCAACAGAAAACGACTTTGATTTAATGACTGTCACCAGAAACCGCACTTAGATGAAAACGGAGTAGTTGCATAAGAACTGTTAGATATTCCATAATACCTGACACCTCATCTCGTTCCTTAATTTTTCTTTGGAAATGTGTAGCCTGATAAATTTTTTGCGACTTCATTCCCAAACGTTCGCAAAAATATATCACGAAATTCGTGACATATTGTCCTCTCTGGAAATAAGATTACAAACCAAGAAATATCTTCCTCTTCGAGCGCTTGGTGGACTATCAGAAGCTTGTGTTGATGTTGCATGCCTCCAAGACTCCAACAAAAAACTCCGCGCCAAGCGTTCTTCTTTGAGGCTACTCAATAGAATTCTTTCGCAAAGAGTTGTCTTCTCGTAATCTTATGCCACTCTCACTCTTTGTTACTTCTGTGGTGGACGCGATTCGATCGTCATTCGTTAAGAATATCTCTGTTCGAGGGGCAATGTTGTGAACAGTACTGTACAGAGTGTCAATAGTTTTGTGAGAATTTGCTGTCCGATGTTGTCTGTAGCATCCCTAATGAGATCGGTAGACTTGCACCGTCGGATAACCCCACAAGAAATAATCACACGTAATGCGGTCTGGTGACCTTTGGGGTCAAGCACGACAGAAGTGGTGGCTCAACACACGATCCTCGCCAAACTAAACGCTCAAGAGATGTTTCACTCCCGTGGCAGTATGGGGTGGAGCCCCATGCTGCATAAGAGTCGCACCTTCCAGGAGGTGTTTATCAACCGAGCTACGGATGATGCGATTTTGTAACATATCGGCGTATCTCGCTCCAGTCACGCTGACGGCTTGAAAAGCAGCACCAGCGCTTTTCTCGAAGAAAATGGATCCGATTGCAATTGATATGGTAAATTCACGCCACACCATGGCTTGCTCATCGTGAAATGAGCTTCCCAAGACAGTCCTATAATTTTTGATTGTCGGAATTCTTTATTTGTGGGTGTTGACAGATTCTCCGAGATTCTCAGAGAATGGTAAATGCACGCCACACCATGACTTTCTCGTCGTGAAATGAGCTTTCCAAGACAGTCCTATAATTTTTGATTGCCGGACTTCTTTATTTGTTGGTGTTGACAGATTCCCCGAGTTTAAAACTGGCTTTGTCGGTCTACAACACGTTAGAAAACCAATCGTCAGCTTCCTCCATTTTTTGAAGTGCCCACGCTTCAAATTCTCTCCACGTCATAAAATCTATGGCTAGCAATTTATAATGCCACTGGATTTTGTAGGATAACTTTGGAGGTTATGCCTATTTCAAGTGAAGACGCTAAGTCCCCCTTTGGCCTCGCCTTTCCAAACTGTGATCAATAGCTGTCGTAAGTACTCAGCTCTGATTCACAAGGCTAGGGCCTTACATGTAGGTCACCTCTACTGATCAAGTTTTTCAAGGACTAAAAATAAAGAGACACGTTTTTCCCCTTTTTGCAAGACTCTCTAGTTGTTTAAAAACAAAATCGAGGTCAAAGTTGACGACAGATAATCGTATTTTCAGTGCTCTACGTCGAAAGGTGTTCTACAAATAAAGTTAGTACTATTCCAGTTACTAAAGTTTTTGTTTTTTCTTACAATAGCTTGAGTATCCGTCATTCGATGTATCTAGCAGAGCGAGGTCTGCGGTCGGGCAATCAAGCTACTGAACTTCCGACCTGCTGCCCTACGTTCGATTCTTACTTGTCGCTGTTCTTCATTAGTTTCTTCTCTTTTTGGTGTACCTGGTAATAGTCTGATAATCAGAATACTTTTTTGCCCTTTTTTGAGTAAAACATGATGAGGTGTGATAAATAAACAAATAAGTATATATAAAGTACTGACAGCTATTTTCATCGTTATACATACTATAAAAATACGTCTAAAGTATATTACTGTGTAATCCTAACCGATCGTCTGTTCGTAATACTTCTCTTGTTCAGTGGGGCGAAACGCATCACAGAAAGAGGCAAAACACACTATACGCAACAAACGAAAGAAATCTCACCAAACTGACGTATTTTCCAGTACATTGTCTACGGAAACATATCTAATTCGTATTGCTAAAAACATATCTATCAGATATCAATTTACATATGTACCATGTGTATAAAAGCGTATCTTGAATGATAGGTGCGGGAGGCTGGTTACACACAAACGCATGAAATTTGGTAGCAGTACCACTGAACCATTGCGCGATCGATAGGTTATGCCATGGTCTGCGGTACATCTTTGCCTTAGTAGGTCATTGGTTTACGCCAATCTTCTCCGCTCCCTTGGTTTCCGATTCTAGAAGTGTAATGACGGACCCAAATTCTTAATGGAACGCAGAGACATTGCAGCAGCAAGAGCGAAGGTTTTGCCTACAATGCATTTCTTGCGTGCTGCAGACACGTGGCCTGTAGTGTACTTGGATGAAACTTGGGTTACACAGAACCATACCAATAAGTATACATGGCACGACTCCAAAGGAAAGAGCGGTTTGTAAGTGGCTGCTGGTAGAGGCGGCTGATTAATCATCGCCCACGCTGGCTCATCAACCACAGGCTTCATACCAGAGACCAACTTGTTTTTCGTGGTGGAAAAAATTCTTGCCAATCCGATTACCATTCAGAAATGACTGGAGAAGTTCTTAAGAATTGTTTTATTCGACTGTTGTCTGCGATGGAAGAAGGGTCAATTATCATGATGGATAACGGCATCTACCACTCCATTCAGACAGAAAAGCTGCCACGTTCAAATTGGCGCAAGGTAGATGTTATGGAGTGGTTAAAGAGAAAGAATGTTTCATTTTAAGTCGATGAAACGAAGGCTGAACTCATGTCTAAGGAGGAAATAGTAGGTCCACAAAGACTTACGAATTAGATCAACTGGCATACCAAAAGGGACACCAGGTGGTATGTCTACCACCATATCACTACCAGTATACCGAGCGGGTTGGCGCAGTGGTTAGACACTGGACTCGCATTCGGGAGGACGATGGTTCAATCCCGCGTCCGGCCATCCTGATTTAGGTTTTCCGTGATTTCCCTAAATCACTCCAGGCAAATGCCGGGATGGTTCCTCTGAAAGGGCACGGCCGACTTCCTTCCCAATCCTTCCCTAATCCGATGAGACCGATGACCACGCTGTCTGGTCTCCTTCCCCAAACCAACCAACCAACTGCCAGTATAATCCCATTCAATTTATATGAGCCCAAGTAAAGCGAGAAGTAGAGTAAAGATATATTACTTTCAAATTTATTAATGTCGAGAAGCTAACACACAAAGCTCTTGACAATGTTACTCAGCAGGACTGGAAGAGGTGCGTAAAACACGCAGAATCATTGCAAGAAACTGACTTCTAGAACCAGGGTTTAAGAGACACCATAGTGGAATCTGTGATTATACACCTGGCTGAAACAAGCGACAGTGAATCTGAAGACACGGAGCCATAAGATGCTTCAGTTCAGGTAAGTGCCATCTATGTAAAAACCTAACTTGATTTAAATGTTTTTCTAGTCATTTCCGTTATAGAGGACAATGCGAATATTTTCCCTTTACAGTAGACGGTTGATAAATTTATCGCAAGTGCTGGCGATTAGTTTACTCGACAGTAACTATCAGTTAAAATACGATTGTCAATTCTGCATTAATGGACAACAGTTTTTCGTAAGAACCTGTATCATTATCATTTTCACACGTACAATATCGCGACACCAGAGACGAGTGATTCGAGTGCGCCATCGCGAGCTTCTTCGATGCCTGAACCCGCTCCTCAGGACGAGCTGGGACAGGCGACTGATGAAAATGTGCTACAAAGACACACGAGAATGACGTTGCTCCTTGAGCAAAACATAAAAAATGGCAAGATTAGTCAGGCGGCTTTGACAACAATTAAAAATGAGCTGGTGGCGTGGGCCATCGCTAACACCAAGCTTGAGGGCTGCGTAGAAGAACTTGAAAAAGAAAATGAAAGATTTAGGAAGCAACCTGTTAAGACCTGGGCGGGAGTGGTCGCACAAGCGCCACCAAAACCGCAAACAACTAAGGACACTATTGCCAGAGTCACCAAACGATCAGACACAACGGTCTTTCTAAGGACCCTGCCTGGTCAAGACACTAGCGTAAGAAAGATACAGGAGCTACTTACTACCACCATAAATCCTGTAAAAGACAGAATCAAAATTAACAAGGTAAAAGCAAGTAAAAATTCGGTAATCGTTGAAGTTGCCTCGGAAGAGGACAAAGAGAAACTATTGAACAATGCCAAATTAAACTCGGTGGCCAAATGTGAGCCACCGAGGAAAAGAAACCCGTTAGTCATCTTATATGATGTACCAACGATTATAACTAATGAGGAACTACAAAGCACTATCAAGGTACAAAACTTTGAGGACATGACAGACGAGGAGTTTAAAGAAAGTTTTAAACTGAGATTCAAAACGGGGCCTCGGGACCGTGATGTGGTTTATCACGTCGTCGACGTCTCCGCTAAAATGTGGAGAAAAATAACGGCAATGGGCAAACTATACATTGGTTTTCACGCCATAAATACCCGAGACTATCTTGTGGTACCGCGTTGCCACAATTGCGGAGATCTCGACCACGTTCTGAGGCACTGTACCAGGGGGTCGGCCTGCTCAAAATGTGGCGAGGGTGGTCATGTGAGGAAAGACTGTAGGGCTGCAGCAGTCCCCTGTAAGAGACGGGGCAAAAAACCCTGTGGAACCACTGGACGTAACTACCCCACCTACAGACTCCTGGAACAAAGATTAATTTCAAGGATAGACTATGGCTGATCAAGCGAAAGCAAACAGGATGCCCAAAAGAAAATCCCCGAGCAAAAGGAGGAGGGACGCCATGAGGGCTAGTGCCTTCAAGTTATTCTTGAGGTCACTCGCGAGCGCCACAATTAAAACCAATGATATAAGCGCTCAAACAGACTCTACCACAACGGACAGAGGGACTCGAACTGTGCCTCTTACAGTCACGTTCCCCTCCTCCCCAAGCCGGGAGACGAGGCCGACTAAAGATCAACGGCAATGGCATCCTGTAACAGAGACTGTGGCAATCTCAACAGAGGAGAATAGAACTACTAAGAAACCTGTTCAGGAAAATATAATAACTAGCTCCAGCGAATCAGCTACCACAATAGATCCTGTCGTGAGATTGCCACCAGTCGACCCAGTCAGAGTCTATCCTAATCTTGAATTCACTATGCAACTGGCAAGACTAGAGCAGCCGACTACCCTGACCACTGCCTTGAGACACGTGGTTCGGGTGGAACATGAATATGGTAGGAGTGTCACCTTCTCGGTAATGGAGGCTGTGGACAGAATACAACTCAAGTCATTGAATCTCCCCACCGACTTCGGAGCCCTGCGGGACCTACTAAAGAAAGTTTTCGAAAGACGAGGTGATAAATTCGACCTGGACGATATCTACCAACAAGCAGTTTTGGCAAATGGACGCATCTCATTCGACTGGAGTAAGACATGGCCTAATGGCAGAATCCACACATACTTCCCATAAATAACTACATGACGAAAATCACCATTGGACAACTTAACACTCATAACAGCAGATTAGTGATGCAGGAGCTACGCAAGGAAGTGGAGGAGTGGAGACTAGATGTGGTCTGCCTGCAAGAGCCGTACCTCCTAAATGGGAAAATAGCCTTCACAGCTGCGACCTGGCAAGTTATAAGCAGAGGGGAAGACCCAAGATCGGCAATTATAATAACCAATGAAATTCTAAGAGCCACAGTATTAACACAGTTTACAACTAGCCACTGGAACGTCGTGGAGTTGCAGTCTCCATCGGGAGCAACTGTGTTCATCAACATGTATTTCCAGTATGGTGACGACATTGAGAGACATTTGGCACACCTTATCACAGTTATCACGGCGTTGCGGGGGCGGAAAGCATTTGTAACAGCTGATATAAACGCCAAATCCCCCCTATGATACAGCGGCACCAGGGACTCTAATGGAGAGAAGGCAGAAGAGGCCATCATGGCCTTGCAGCTGGTGGTGGCTAACAAGCCGGGCAACCCTCCGACCTACGTGGCGGGAGGTGGCCAAGGCACAAACATCGATGTGACCCTGGCTACGCCTAATGCTGCGCATCTCATTCAGCAGTGGAAAGTTGAAGAGAACGCCACCACTAGCGATCACAATCTCATCACCTTCACTATAGGAGGCAAGGAGAGCAGCTGGCCCATGGGGTGGGAGGTGCAATACAACTACAAAAGAGCCGATTGGGAAAGACTTGCTAGGGAGTGCGACATTCCCGCATTGCCAGAAGGTGACGGACACCTGGACATTGACGTAGACAGCAGAGCCGAGGAACTGGTGCAAGCAATAACTCGAGCGGTGAAAGCTGCTGTACCTACTAGGAGGAAGGCCATGGCGGCCTCTCCGTCACCATGGTCAGCTGAACTGGAGGAGATGCGCCGGTCTGTTAGAAGGCTCTGGAGGCACAACCAGCGCAGTGTCGTCTGGCTGGAAAGACAAAGATGGCTGCAGCTATACCGGGAAGCTAAAGACAATTTCCAAAAACAACTACGCGAAGTAAGGTCAAAAAGTTGGGAACACTTTGTTTTGAATCGACTAGCTTTAGACCCATGGGGAGTCCCCCTACAAGCTTGTTCGAGAGAAAATCCGCTCTCCGACGGAGCTCTCAACCGTCAGGCGTGGAGGCGGGATGACGGAGTCTTGGCAGGAAACTGCTGAGGTCCTTCTCCAGTCCCTGCTACCTGACGACACCGCGGATGGAGAGACAGATGAACAACGGCAGCTGCGTGAGAACAACAACAATGTATATGGAAATGAAACGGCAGTTTACCCATTCTCTGAAGAGGAGGTAGCTGCCCATATAAAATCCCTGAAGAAAGGGAAAGCTCCCGGGCCGGACGGCATTGTGGCGGAGGTGGTGCAATTCCTGCTCGATCTGTTTGGGATGTTTCTGGAGAGACTGCTGGCTGACAGACTGCCTACGCACCGGGTGCTGTGCGGGATGAGCAGCAGGCAGTTCGGCTTCAATTTTTTTTTCCTAGCAGCTAGTGAGAATTTTCTTTTGGAAAGTACTCCAGCTTATTCTAGACTAAGTATAGAGTTGACCTATATTTTTATTTTTTATTTTTACGAACATTTGAAATTATTACTATAAAAAAACTGGCAATGCTGTAAGACGACGAGATGACCTAGAAGCCCTATTTTCGTGCCGGGTACTATAGTATAATTTACGCAGTTTACAGCCACAGACCGTGAGAATAGCAGCGATACCAGGAAGAGAGACGCATTCCTAGATTGTGAACCATTATTACCTCGGGTGCCGCTGGCTGCAAGCTTTTTAACGTGTTACTTTTGAGTACATTATGGGAGTGGCCGTGATCAATGTCTTACAAATATTTACTATTAAGACTTTTTTTAAAAGTAAATATTTGTAACGTGTCGGGGACGCTTACCGAGGGAAGGAGAGTGTTGTCTGCTTCAGAGACCGACCGGCCATGGAGGCGTACGGCGGACCGCCACTGTGTTGAAGTTGTGTATCTGCTCCACGCTGTCCTCCCTGAGTCATTGCACGGACATGTCTGGTGAGCTTCTTATGTGGTTTATTGGATGCGAGTGGGCCGAGCACCGGCAGTAGCCACAGCTGTAATTGCAATTTACTGTACCAGTACTGTGACTGTTTACTTCGGTAGTTTTCTGGTAGCCGGCCGAAGTGGCCGAGCGGTTCTAGACGCTACAGTCTGGAACCGCGCGACCGCTGAAATCGCAGGTTCGAATCCTGCCTCAGGCATGGGTGTGTGTGATGTCCTTAGGTTAGTTAGGTTTAAGTAGTTCTATGTACTAGGGGACTGATGACCATAGATGTTAAATCCCATAGTGCTCAGAGCCATTTGAACCTTTGTTCTGGTTGTATTGTAAGGTGTCAGGCAAATCCAACACCTTCCATGAAAACCCTGACATGATAAGCAAATCCAGTAGTATGTCACACATCTCCGAATAAATCGTGACATTAAATTAACCAAAGTACTACGAGTAACGAGTGAGCAAATGGAATACCACAGACTAACACAAGAATGCCTAAATGCATGACATACCTTCCCACCGTGAGACAGACGCAGTTCCGAGGGGAGAAACGAGAACAGAACCGAAAGCAGAACCGTGTTAAGCTAGAAGGCCCTACGATAAGGGACGGACACCCACGTCGCTAGCTTACCACCAGGACCACCCCCGCAGCCCATGTTAAAAGCTAGAGCCCTCCAGAAGAACAGTATAGATCTTACGATAATACTAAAAGGGCCACACCAGCTGCAAGTTTTAGCGTGAGACTTTTTCGCGTCTCTGTTACGTTGCAAACGTTAAAAACATTGCCCCACCACGAAAAGTATAACGTTTCTCATTGGATAGACAGAATTTTTGTAAGTGGAGCTTAAGGTTAACATTGAGACCCTGATTGGTCAGATAAAAACACAGCCAGATAGTTTTTTTTAAACCAACTTCGGTAAATTGTAGTAAGGAGAAGTTAGGAGAGAGTTGCTTCCGAGACGGCGAGGTGAGCGGAGCTGTGCTGTCCGCCGCCCCCTGACGAACACCGACAAGGTAATGAACGCACATGATGCGGCATAACAGCGCATAAAGCTTCACTCAGAACTGCAGAAGTCTCATCTGTTACACCCCAGTTTTGCGTAATACTAGTGTCGGTCGTCAATTAAAGCTCATAGTATTCACATTTGCTACGTAAGTTAAAATCTGAAACACGATGATCTTTCTTTTATATAATTATTGAGAAGCCACATCAGCCACTGTAATTTACAACAAGTTAGATAAGTAATTAAAGATAATTGAGGGTCCCTGTAGACCATTTTGATAGTTTTCTCTTTTGTGAAACTTAATTTAAACCTAGATTATAGATGTGATATGGCATAGGTCATCCTTCGATCCATTGTAGAACTTGGAAACCCATTCAGGGAATATTCGTTCACATTTTTGTTGAACGCAGTTGGTTTTTATCATCCTGTATTAAAACATTTCCTTTTATCAATAGTGCAATTTATAAACAATGTTTTGTGAGTAGAATAAAATTTCCAGTGGTAAACTTAACTGCCTTTTCGACGTTATTTTACCAGCTAACTAAAAATAGGAAATCCTTGAACCCCTTCCACAAAATTTAGTTAGTATTAAGATTCTTTTACAGGGAGTGCCGTAGATCTGACGCTGAAATCATTAAGTGTTTGGTTATATCTTCGCTAGTCTCACTGAACTCTTCTGAACTCTACATGTCATGTGCGGTCTGGCGTCTCCTTACCAGCAACAGGTCCCAGGTTCAAACTAGTCAATTCCCTAAACAACACGCTCAGAGCGTCGTTGCGCGAAAGTGGTAGGGAGACACGACTTAGAACAAACAGACACCACGCAGAATGTTAGAGTTTGTTCAAAGTTCACGCCATGGTTCCTTATCAGACTTCTGTTTATTGATCCAATTTCCATCTATAGACAGGAAAGTTATCTCTGCAGTCCTATAAAACAACTGAATTTGATTCTTTACTTAATGACCCCTTATGAGTGTTAGTTGCTGTGGGGCAGATTTCTGACGGTGCGCATTTACATTTTAAGTGGGGTTCATTTCATTTGCTACGCGCTCCATGTACTATTACAGTTACGTATACTGTCTTATTGTGTATTTATATTACCAAACTAATTAGTATACGTGAACTCCAGTCTCGGCAGGGACGCCAGAGCTGTGCTGGTGCCACTGTTAGATAGTGAGAGAAATCATGTGTACCGTGAGTAGTTAATACATGATAGATATGCAAAGGTATAATTCCATTATCTTAAATAATGTACCACTTCTCTCGAGTCATACTGAAATGTTTGTCAGTACAGAACATTATCTTTGTTCTAGGACTGCACCTGAGACTTCTGAATAAAATTTCTCCTGGTAGGCAGAGCTTCATCAGTGTGCAAGAGGTACCAACTGTCTGACCAGTATTTCAAATCGTATTCATCAGTGTGTATGTGATGCAACAACGTAAGTGTAAATGTAAATTATCGCTGGCGCTGACCAACCGCCTTTTCATCCTCTGCCATTGGCGGCATTGGATGTGGAATGGACGGGCGTGGTGACAATATACTGCTCTCCTTGCCGTTGTCAGGAGAGCTGGAGCCTTAAGCAACCCCTCAATAGGCGTCACGAGTCTGAATGCACTTTTTCAACCCGTCGTACAAGGAAAAACTGATAGTAATCAAACCCAGATCCTCCGCATGCCAAGCAACCGCACTGACTACTTAGCTGCAGAGGCGGACTGTATGTGACGTACTGCCTCATCAAAACATTGTGGCACCCATAACGGGAGCAGAAAAGGGACTGGAACATCATGGATTCAGAGGGTATGTTATCTTGTTTCAGTGATTACGTTTAGACTAAAATTTACAAAGAAGTTGGCATCATGAGCCCACTTATCAGTAGGGCCTGTCATTCGAGTCTTGAAGCATGCACTGATTCTGCTGGTAGAGGTATCATAAACCCGTTATTTCTTCTCCTCGAGCAAGCTGGCCCACGACTGCTGTAAACACTCCTTGACATTCTGGATACTGGCAGTGATACGGAGTTGACGTTGGAGCTGATCTCACACATTTGGGGACTCATCAGCAGATCTTGCTGGCCACAGGAGCAGCTCAACATCACACGGTCAATTTACGGAGACTCGTAACATGTGTGGACGAGCATTTTTCTGTACAGAACTGACACCACATACTGTCGCGTGAGAGGTAACACAAGAGGACGATGGATGTCCATGATGTACTGGTTCGCCATAGTCACTACCACCACAAACTGAAAAAGGGTTCAATTGGTTCTAAGCACTATGGGACTTAAGTTCTGAGGTCATCAGTCCCCTAGACTTAGAACTACTTAAATCTAACTAACCTAAGGACATCACACAAATCCACGCCCGAGGCAGGATTCGAACCTGCGACGCAGCAGCAGTACGGTTCCGGATCAAAGTGCCTAGAACCACTCGGTCACAGCGGCCGGCCCCCAAACTGAATTCATAGCCGATGGCGCCCCATACCATCAGGCCAGAAGTAACACCACTGTGTCTCAAAAACATAGGAAGAAAAAAATGTTCAAAAGTGTGTGAAATCTTATGGGACTTAACTGCTAAGATCATCAGTCCCTAAGCTTACACACTACTTAACCTAAATTATGCTAAGGACAAACACACACACACCCATGCCCGAGGGAGGACTCGAACCTCTGCCGGGATCAGCCGCACAGTCCGTGACTGCAGCGCCCCAGACCACTCGGCTAATCCCGCGCGGCCTTGGAAGAATGTACTTCTCCCCAAATCATCGTCATACTCATCAACAATGTTCATCCAGCCTAGTGCAGAACAGTGATTCATTCCTTGATACAACGCGGCCTATACATGGAACGGTAATTCCCTAGTGCAATGGCGAGAGATGACACAGAACGTTCGAGAGAGTCTATTACTTGTTCCCGCCGGCCGGAGTGGCCGAGCGGTTAAAGGCGCTACAGTCTGGAACCGCACGACCACTACAGTCGCAGGTTCGAATCCTGCCTCGAGCATGGATGTGTGTGTTGTCCTTAGGTTAGTTACGTTTAAGTAGTTCTAAGTTCTAGGGGACTTATGACCACAGCAGTTGAGTCCCATAGTGCTCAGAGCCATTTGAACCACTTGTTCCCGTATAGCAGATGCGGATATGAAGGGTTAAGAATGTCCTTGGTGCACAATACTGTGATCTTCCCTTGTTGTGGACGGGAACGTTGACAACAAATATGTTTGCCACCACGTTCCCATTCAGTCCAACATGGGACCACAGTCGTCCAAAAACAGATGCCTCAAAAATCTAAATTTTGCACAATTCGACCAGCTGGCCAAATAGATACCGACAATGACGCCACTTTGAAAGCATGTCAGGTGCTGATAATTTTGTGTCATACAATAGTGGTCTCTGTCTCTTTGTCGTTTACAGTGATTTCTCAGCGTCTAACACTGTTCAAGCCTTTTATTTTCCCAACAAGGCCTAGTAACAACAGCAAATTTTAACCACGCTAATACACCCTGGCGCCCATTTTACCTGTCACGAGCTCAGCAACTCCTATCATTTGAATAACCACTGATGGTGTGTATTTGTGCGAAGTTCTGTTGACATCTGGCCACCCTTCTTGATGTCTCCCTGGTCGAATCGTACAAAATTTATATTTTTGAGGCATCCGGTTTTGGATGACTCTGGTCCGATGTTGGACTGAATGGGAACGTGATGGCAAGCTCATCTGTTGTCAACTTTCCGGTCCACCACAAGGGAAGATCACTGTATTGTGCACCAAGGACGTTGTTAACCCTTCATTCTGCATTGTACGTAAGTTATTGAAGAGCTTATTACTAGACCACGGAGGAAATAGATAGTAAATTAGGATTCCCTAGCATTACTTGAGTCAGCTGCGTTCTTTCCATTTTCGAGGCTGTTGATAAATACACTACTGGCCATTAAAATTGCTACACCACGATGATGACGTTATACAGAAGCGAAATTTAACCGACAGGAAGAAGATGCTGTGATATGCAAATGATTAGCTTTCAAGAGCATTCAGACTAGGTTTGCGCCGGTGGCGACACCTATAATGTGCTGACATGAGGAAAGTTTCCAACCGATTTCTCATACACAAACAGAAGTTGACCGGCGTTGCCTGGTGGAACGTTGTTGTGATTCCTCGTGTACGGAGGAGAAATGCGTACCATCACGTTTCCTACTTTGATAAAGGTCGGATTTTAGCCTATCGCGATTGCGGTTTATCGTATCGCGACATTACTGCTCGCGTTGGTCGAGATCCAGTGACTGTTAGCGGAATATGGAATCGGTGGGTTCAGGAGGGTAATACGGAACGCCGTGCTGGATCCCAACGGCCTCGTATCACTAGCAGTCGAGATAACAGGCATCTTATCCGCATAGCTGTAACGGATCGTGCAGCCACGTCTCGATCCCTGAGTCAACAGATGTGGACGTTTGCAAGACAACAACCATCTGCACGAACAGTTCAACGACGTTTGCAGCAGCATGGACTATCAGCTCGGAAACCCTCGACGCTGCATCACAGACAGGAGCGCCTGCGATGATGTACTCAACGACGAACCTGGGTGCACGAATGGCAAAGCGTCATTTTTTCGGATGAATCCAGGTTCTGTTTACAGCATTATATTGGTCGCATCCGTGTTTGGCGACATCGCGGTGAACGCACATTGGAAGTGTGTATTCGTCATCGCCATACTGGCGTATCAGCCGGCGTGATGGTATGGGGTCCCATTGGTTACACGTCTCGGTCACCTCTTGTTCGCATTGATGGCCCTTTGAACAGTGGACGTTACATTTCAGATGTCTTATGACCCGTGACTCTACCCTTCATTCGAGCAATGCGGAACCCTACATTTCAGCAGGATAATGCACGACCGGATGTTGCAGGTGCTGGATACAGAAAATGTTCGACTACTGCCCTGGCCAGCACATTCTCCAGATCTCTCACCAACTGAAAACGTCTGGTCAATGGTGGCCGAGCTGCTGGCTCGTCACAATACGCCAGTCACTACTCCTGATGAACTGTAGTATCGTGTTGAAGCTGGATGGGCAGGTGTACCTGTACGCGCCATTCAAGCTCTGTTTGACTCAATGCCCAGGCGGATCAAGGCCGCTATTACGGCCAGATGTATTTCTTCTGGGTACTGATTTCTCAGGATCCATGCACCCAAATTGCGTGAAAATGTAATCACATGTCAGTTCTAGTATAATACATCTGTCCAATGAATATCCGTTTATCATCTTCATTTATCATTGGTGTAGCAATTTTAATGGCCAGTAGTGTAATGAATGGTGGTAACCCAGTTTACAAGATGTGCTGATAGTCAGAAGAAAGGCAAGAATATTTTCTTCTCAACATTCTGTCTTTGAGTTAACGTAAGTTCAGGGTTGTGGATGAGCCGTTGTCTACGGGCGCGGCCGGCAGTCACCTGTTCCGCCTTGAGAAGGCACGAGCGCCTCGGGGGGAGCGGCGGACTACTTAGCGCAGAGTGCCGCGGCATCAGCACAGGGGCAGCGCCGGGAGCGCGTGGCGCGCACTCCGGCCAGGCTTCAGTCAGCTGCGAAACTGTTCCTCTGCCCCCACCGAGTTAATTCGCTCGACGCGCAAAAGAAAGAAAAGAGCCGCGACAACTCCATTACGGAGAGCTCGTTAAAACTCTTAAGAAGTAGATACCGAGCTCGTCTAGGAGTGGTCTGTATAATCGCGGGCAGCATGCGAAAAACGGTAAGGAGAGAGGGGGAAATAAAAGCACAACGGCTGCTTTTAGGAAACGCGGGAAATATTCAGGAACTGTAGCCTGGCATCTCTTCCATTATTTACAGTCTTACAGAATTAATGTTGCCGCTATCTTGCCAAAGCAGGCCGGAGCTCCTGACTCCAGACAAAAGAAAGTGAGCGTTAGGACCGTCAACACAGGCCGCTTATCTCTGCCGCCACTCACGGACGGATCTCGGGAGGGTGCTCCATTCCACTAATTACCTGCAGCCACTTAGCCACTTGCTTCGGCGCAAATGAAGTAGGGTAACGAGCCAACGACTCTGCTTTCACAATGACCAGTTGCATTACAAATTAGCAAAAGTTCCTAGGTAACTGTTGATGGATCTTTGGCTACGTCTGCTGCTGCGGTGGACGTCATCGGCCCCTATAGATGTCTGTGTAAATTCTCTGACATTGATTGCTAAAGACGATTTTTGTTCACTCTCAGAGCTCGCGAAATCTGCTGTGAGCGGGTCGTGGATATCGTTCGGCGGACGACTTAGCTACCTGTCTTACTTTGTTCCTGCGTCACCTTCCACATTTAACAGTTATTTGCGTTGTTCTTCAACATGTCTTATATTACCTGTTGTGGATTGGCAAGACAGCCAACCCACTATGACAGGAAGCCGAAAGGCACGCGTTTTAGCTCACGCAGGCTGACGTGAGGTCTGGAACAGTTAAAGGAATTGAGACTAGTAAAAAAAGTACTTAGCTGCTGGAATACTTAACTTTAATCCATAATTGGTGAACATCGCTCTTGACGGTACATGTTTTACAGCATCAATAGTAACTGGTAATGGCGCCTTGCTAGGTCGTGGCAAATGACGTAGCCGAAGGCTATGCTAACTATCGTCTCGGCAAATGAGAGCGTAATTTGTTAGTGAACCATCGCTAGCAAAGTCGGCTGTACAACTCGGCGAGTGCTAGGAAGTCTCTCTAGACCTGCCGTGTGGAGGCGCTCGGTCTGCAATCACTGATAGTGGCGACACGCGGGTCCGACGTAGACTAACGGACCGCGGCCGATTTAAAGGCTACCACCTAGCAAGTGTGGTGTCTGGCGGTGACACCACATTCCTCCCCCGGAAATCGGCGGACGGTGGTGGCATAAGGCTTCCGCCCGCCGTGGAGAGGACCCTATGTTGGCGTATGCGACGAGGTGGGGAGCCTAACAACAGGCGAGGCTGTGCCACCCGCACCCTGCCATTCGGACCGAGGGGAGCTAGGAAACGCCTGAAAACCTGCTTCAGGGTGCTCGCCAACATGCGGTGTATGCGCCCGTAGAAAGACAGGAGGGGCCGAAGGGTCGACCTCCATCGGGCCGGGGCACCCGACAGGCGAAGACGACATATGGTCCGGAGCGGGCAAGAGTTCCATGGCGGAGGACAACTGGTCACGGGAAGCGATCGGCGGCGCGTGACCCAGGGAGGCGCCCGGCG
Organism: Schistocerca cancellata; assembly: GCF_023864275.1. Lineage (NCBI taxonomy): Eukaryota > Metazoa > Arthropoda > Insecta > Orthoptera > Acrididae > Schistocerca > Schistocerca cancellata. Next base: position 129,889,789 of record NC_064631.1, read on the forward strand.
GTTGCAGCGGCGCGTCCACTGCGGGCGTCGCCGGCGGGAGAACAGGCGGCGGCGGCGCGTCGCCATGGGGCAAAATGGAAGGCATCGTCGGTAACACCTGGGCCTGAGGCGAGCCAGTAGATGGGTCCCCAGGGCGCTGACCGGACGACACCGTCGCTGAAAGCAGACGGGGAGCGGCAGATCCCGTGCGACGAAGGAGGCGCAGCTGATTGAGATGCCGACGCACCTCACCAGAGGCCCCCAAAACCAGATACATAGCGCGGCCGAGGCAGCGAAGAATGCGCCCTTCGAGCCAACGCCGTGAACCTCGATAGTTGCGATAATAGACAACGTCGCCTGGGGCAAAAGCAGGTTTCTGCCAGTGCACAGGAACCTGATGCGGCGGATGTAGCAAAGACATCAAGGTTCGATGAGGGCGACCGTGAAGCAACTCAACCGGCGAGCGACCTTCTCGGGGCTGAGAGCGATACGAGGACAAAAAGAGCAATATCGCGTCCTCCCGAGAATGCGACTCTTTCAGCTTCAACATATGTGACTTGAAAGTCCTGACCAATCGTTCAGCGGCACCGTTTGACTGTGGCGAAAACGGCGCGGACGTCAGATGTTGAATACCATTGGCCTTGCAGAATGACTGAAATTCTGCGGACATGAATTGTGGGCCATTGTCGGAAACAATAGTCTGTGGAAGACCTTCAATGCAAAAGATAGCGGATAACGCTTGGATGGTGGCAGATGACGTCGTGGAAGACATCCGGACAACAAAAGGAAAATTACTGAATGAATCTACCACAACCAACCATCGAGCATTCCAGAATGGACCAGCAAAATCGATGTGTAAGCGTTGCCAAGGGGAAGTGGCTTTTGGCCATGCAAAGAATTTCCGCGGTGGTGCTGATTGTTGTTCGGTACACACCATGCAAGAAGATCACATATTCGTAATCGCGGCATCGATTCCGAACCAAGTACAGTGCTGACGAGCAAGTTGTTTCGTCTTCACTATACCCCAATGTCCTTGGTGGAGAAGCTGTAAGACAGAGGACTGTAACGAACGTGGGACCACGACCCTGGACTGATCATTATCAAAACGCAACAGCAAAACACCACGTCGTACAAAAAGTCTCTCCTTGTGAGCAAAAAATCGACGAACCAACGGATCCCCGATCCGTGATTTTGACAAGGGCCATTGCGTAGCAACGAAACGCAGAACGGTAGCAAGGACAGGGTCGGCAGCTGTGGCTGTAGCTACACGACGAAAATCAATCGGAAACGAGTCGACCACGTCATCGGTTTCCGAATCAATGAACATGCAAGCAAGTTCGGAGGATTCGAATGCTCTATCCTCAGCAACAGGCAAACGGGACAACGCATCGGCGTTTCTGTGCTTAGCAGTGGACCGATACACGATATACCGAGCGAGGTGGCGCAGTGGTTAGCACACTGGACTCGCATTCGGGAGGACGACGGTTCAATCCCGTCTCCGGCCATCCTGATTTAGGTTTTCCGTGATTTCCCTAAATGGCTTCAGGCAAATGCCGGGATGGTTCCTTTGACAGGGCACGGCCGATTTCCTTCCCCATCCTTCCCTCACCCGAGCTTGCGCTCCGTCTCTAATGACCTCGTTGTCGACGGGACGTTAAACACTAAGCTCCTCCTCCTCCTCCTCCGATACACGATATCGTAGCTGTACTGCGAGAGGAAAATAGACCAGCGAATGAATTTCTGCGCTGTACGTGGAGGTACAGGCTTGTTCGGATGAAAAAGCGATGTCAAAGGTTTGAGGTCTGCGATGATGGTAAAGTGACGACCATACAAGAAATCATGAAACTTTGTAACACCAAATACGAGAGCCAATGCTTCTTTCTCGATCTGTGAATAATTTCGTTGCGCAGACGAGAGCAATTTGGACGCAAAGGCAATAGGGCGATCGTGCGAACCATCTTTGTGCGCAAGCACAGCACCGATCCCGAAATCCGATGCATCCACCATCAACAAAAGGGGCTTCCGGGGATCGAATGGCGTAAGGCAAGTATTGGAAAGCAACGCCGATTTCAACTGGCGAAAGACGCGTTCGCATTCCGTCGTCCAGACGAACGGAACACCTTTACGGCGTAAGCGATGAAGCGGAGCTGAAATGAAAGAGTCGTGGCGCACATAGCGATGATAATAATTATTTTTGCCCAGCACACTCTGTAGCTGCTTCAAATTCTGCGGCGAAGGCAAGTCTTGTATGGCACGGAGGTGCTCTGGACTGGGATGTTTGCCTTGGGCATTGAGTACAAGTCCCAGATAGGATAAGTCACGAGCAAAAAACACACATTTGTCCTTCCGCAAGCGAAGACCATTTTGTCGCAAGACCTGAAATAATGTTCTGAGATTGGCCAAATGTTCTTCTTCCGTCTTTCCGGAGATCACAATATCGTCCAGATAGTTTGCTGCAGTAGGGACCGACGCACAAACAGTTGGCAGATATTGCTGAAACAATGCAGGGGCGGATGCACACCCGAATGGCAGTCGTTTGAATCGATACAAACCAAGATGCGTGTTAACCACCAAAACGCGCTGGGATTCTTCGTCCACCGGTATTTGCAAGTACGCATCTGCTAGGTCCAACGTCGAAAAATATTTACCCGGGCACAGTTTGTCAAAAAGACCGTCCGGGCGGGGTAAAGGAAAAGTTGCAGTCACTAGATGTGGATTCACTGTTGCCTTGAAGTCCACACAAAGTCTCAATTTTCCCGAAGGTTTTTGCAAAATTACTAAGGGTGATGCCCAGAGAGAAGCCTGCACACGTTCAATCACACCTTGTAATTTCCAAAGCGTGTAATGTTTTTGCGAACTCATCACGCAATGCGTGGGGAACATTGCGCGCTCTGAAAAATTTCGGTTTCGCGTTTACTTTCAGTTCCAAACGTGCTTTATAGTTCTTAGCGCAACCGAGGCCCGGTGCAAAAATGTCTGCAAATTCTCCACATAGACGAGAAACACTGACTGAAGGCACAGTCTGGTTCACTGATAGGACCTGGTTTACTATAGACAAGTTAAACAACTGAAATAAATCGAAACCAAACAAGCTCACTGCAGAAGAAGAACGAAGGACGTAAAATGACACAAGTTTTGTTTGTCCCTTGTATGTTGCAAAAAGGCTGCACTGTCCGAACACAGGGATTGCTTGTCCTGAATAACTACTTAACTTAACATTTGCAGCACGCAACGGAGGTGTGCCCAGCTGTTTGTACGTGTCGTGATTGATCAGTGAAACTGCAGCTCCGGTATCGAGCTGGAATGGTATCACTTTGCCGTTAATGTCCAAGTCCACAAAAAGTTTATCGTCCTGCTGACGACAAGAGCGACTGTCTCATGCAACGTGAACTGACAATGGTACAGAATCACTTGCGACATGACGGGATTTCCGGGATGTCGACGCACACTATTTGTGGGACGAACACAGTCACTGTAAGAGAGAGTAGCACTGGGCGGAGTGGAATGAACTACATGAATTTCCATAGGCGAAGCTTCGTGAGCCGAAATATCCTTTTTCGATTCTGATTCCAGCGCGAAGCAAAGGGCCTGGAATGGTTTTGAGCTTCCGATCGGAGCTTTTTCTGGCAAACACTTTGAACATGTCCTTTTCTGTTACAGAAAAAGCAAATAGCTTGGCGTGACGGGCAATTCTCACGCGAATGTCTAGTAGCACACCGCAGGCATGATTTCACTGCATTTGCTTGCTGGTGCGGTACACGTGGCTGAGAGCCAGGCGTCTTTGGCGCGGCCGGACTGTTTACTGTTCCGTGCAGCTCGCCCGGCGGGCTGGTTAACCTGACACATGGGTCGCGAAGATTCAAATGATTCCTGAGCAAAGTCAAATGTGTCCTGCTGATCCAATATGTCCATCACTTGTTGAAGGGAGGGATTGACTAGTTTCAAAATCTGTTCCCTTATACGAACATCAGAAACGTTCTGTGCAATTGCATCACCTACCATAGTATCTGAATAAGGGAGTCCACATCGGCACTCAAAAGCACAATCCCTAGTAAGACCTTGCAAGGTTGCAACCCACTCCCGATTAGTGTGACTGGCCGTACGTTTTGTACGAAAGAAGGTATGCCTTTTCGCAACTACATTGACTGATTATCTGAAATATGCATCTAACGCAAACAAAATTTCTTCGCCTGCAGCTCGTGGTCGTGCGGTAGCGTTCTCGCTTCCCGCGCCCGGGTCCCGGGTTCGATTCCCGGCGGGGTCAGGGATTTTCTCTGCCTCGTGATGGGTGGGTGTTATGTGGTGTCCTTAGGTTAGTTAGGTTTAAGTAGTTCTAAGTTCTAGGGGACTGATGACCATAGATGTTAAGTCCCATAGTGCTCAGAGCCATTTGAACCATTTTTGAACCAAAATTTCTTCGTAGGACAGAGTCGCTACGTCGCGTCAGGGAAACAATTTGACTATCACACGGTACGTGGACACTCCGACAGAACATAATAAGAAGGCTGACGCTCGTTACCTTGAATTCTGTAGGCGGCGAGATGGAATCCAAATTTGCGTGACCACTCCGTCCAGCTTTCCAGTGCCGCATCAAAATGACGAAAAGGTGGTGCAAATGCGTGTTGTGGCTGCGTGAGCGGTGGAGCGACGGCCGCCGCATCGTTTTGCATTGCACGTTGACCCTGGACAAGCTGTCCAAGGGCATCCAGTAAGGCCTGCGTTAGCTGGTTCTGTAAGCGATAAAATTCGGACAGTACATTTGGAGATTGTGGCGAAGCCATTACACAAGTAAATCAGGGCAGTATAGTTACGAACGCGAGTTGGCCTCGTCGCCAACTGTTGTGGATTGGCAAGACAGCCCACCCACTATGACAGGAAGCCGAAAGGCACGCGTTTTAGCTCACGCAGGCTGGCGTGAGGTCTGGAACAGTTAAAGGAATTGAGACTAGTAAAAAAAGTACGTAGCTGCTGGAATACTTAACTTTACATGTTTTACAGCATCAATAGTAACTGGTAATGACGCCTTGCTAGGTCGTAGCAAATGACGTAGCTGAAGGCTATGCTAACTATCGTCTCGGCAAATGAGAGCGTAATTTGTTAGTGAACCATCGCTAACAAAGTCGGCTGTACAACTGGGCAAGTGCTAGGAAGTCTCTCTAGACCTGCCGTGTGGCGGCGTTCGGTCTGCAATCACTGATAGTGGCGACACGCCGGTCCGACGTATACTAACGGACCGCGGCCGATTTAAAGGCTACCACCTAGCAAGTGTGGTGTCTGGCGGTGACACCACATTACTTATGGAATATTCTGTCGGTTCTTGGAAGAACACAGACACATTAAAAACCTTAAATGCACAGTATTAATGTTCCACAAAAACATTTATTTAATGGTTATGAACCGGCTTTCGGCTTCTTAGGCCACCGTCAGATAACTTAATACGAAATAAATAGTCCAAACGGCTTCAGCGAAAGTTTTTGGCTGTACAAAACTTGTTGTACAAAGATACGATGTGATATCTAGTGACTATACAGATACAAAACACAAACATAATGTAACACCAAAAGCGAAAGTGAACAAATAACTCTTAAACTACAGTATATTCAAATACTGGCCTATACATTCATATAGTTTTAATATTTAATTGTACTGTTAATTTAAGATTTATTTTTTAATTGACTCTTTGGGTGTTCATTATGCTTGTGTTTTCTATCAATATAGTCACAAAATGCCCCATAACTTTGTACAGAAATCTTGATGGAGTTAAGAGCTCTCGCTGAAGTTATGTTGACTGACTGTTTAGTATTAAGTTATCTGACGACGAGCTAATAAACCGAAAGCCGGTTCACAAAGAATTATGGAATAAATTTTACTGTGGGACATTAATACTCTGCATCTACAGTTTTCAACATGCCTAATATTTATTTCGCTTCACAGGGTTCCTCAATTAAATTCTTGTGAAATAAGTTCCCGATTATTAGGGTGCGTTTGTCCGTCCATTGTTCGTTATTTTTGAAAAGAATTTGGAAACAAAGCCAGCTATATTTTGTTATTAGCAGGACAAATATGTTAACGGATAAAATGTTATATACTGTCCCTGGTGCAGGCGACTATGGTTCGGAATACGAGCTAGTTAAAAGTCCACAGCCGCAATTCCATGTACATAGGTACTTTAATTTTATTAGTGGTATATGTGAGATCATGATTGTTAAAACTCATTGTCAAAATGTACCCTCTACCACGCTTCAGTGTAACAGCACTACCACTGACGTGTTTTGATGGAGCAATCCTTTTTCATCAGTTGCAAAAACTCACAGCAATGCGTCCGATAGTAGTATTCGACAAGTCACAAATGCAGCAAGAAAGTGTGTAAGGAAATTTAAAACAATAGTATGCAGAGCATTTCTCGAAAGATGGGTGATGTAGCTTTAAGGCTGTCATTCCGATCTCTGACAAGGGACAGAGTGTGAATCCAAGCAAAATTTGGCCAGAAACCTCCGTCTATATTTATAAGGTCACTTGCTAATTCAATTATAACTCCTTGCGTAATAAAACAGTTTTAACTGGTTCCTTAATATCACAATCCCATTAGCTGGAAGTGCGTGCCAGCAACTCCGTGTTATTATATTCCATAGTATTACCTGTGCCGAGGCAATGTTTTGCAATGGCGGATTTTTGGGAGTCGACTTTTGGAGTCGGAGAAGACGAAGTACCCCTTCACGTTGAGCCAGATAGCGACAAGTATTAACCTGTAGATACAAGTCACACGAGAGTTGGCTTATGCTCAGTGCACAGGTGCTCCATGGTCTTGATAGTCTGATCAATGTATGACAAGACACAAATGCTAGGAGTACGACAGACGCCAACCATACGGAAAATAAAATCAGCCTTTAGAGATCCTAAAAGGGCCGTAATATCACATGTGTGGTTGGCAACCATATTTCCCATCATATATCCGTAAAATACTATCAACCACGTTGGAAACCCGTCCTGCGTAAGGCAAAAAGTCCGTATTCTTTGATGCCACCTCGTTATTATCATCACTCACATCACTCAGCCGGTACACGCTCTGCCGATAACGCAACGCACAGTTGATCCATCAATCACCATATCAATTCTGATGAAACATGATTTCGAGATGGATTAATCCAACTGACAAAGTTTTGGAGTCAGAGAAGACGAAGTACCCCTTCTCGTTGAGCCAGATAGTGACAAGTATTAGCCTGTAAGTACAAGTCAGCGAGAGTTGGCTTCGTATAAAAGGCGTGTCCTTCCTCCTGACCAACATATTAAGAAAGAGAAGGCAGCCATTCATCTCCATCAGCAATGTGAAATCAGTATTCGTTTTAATTGTATTCAGATGTTACAAAAAGCCATTTAAATGTGCCTTATCACAAGGCCAAACAACGGAAGTATCGTTCAGACATCTGAAAACACTCACACGTTTCAATGGCGCCCTGTGTGTTCCACACACGAATTCGCAGTAATAGGTGACAACGGGCATCCCATCGCAGCTTCATCTCTCTGTTCATAATGCTGCTCATTGAATAAAATGTAAGCGGAATTCAACAAATGTGGAACTAGATTAGTTAATTCAACACAAAACCCAACCTCGGTCATCCTTACCGAATCACACAGAAGACTGTGTGCATTCTTTTTAAGTGTTCAAGTCTTATTTTCAGCTGTCTTGAGTAGCGGATGGGGGACACTGTTCTTACTTTTAAAGTCACTTTAACTGTTGCCACACCTGAGGGACCTGAAAAAAAGGTGTCTGAATGCACACAGTATTTTGAAATGTCTTAAACAGAATTCATGTAGATCAGACCGAATTAGCCTGCTCCATTTAGCAATGGGACTTAAATTCGTATAGCAAGATCTGCTATTTATAGAATGAAATGCGGTCCTGGTCGTTGAGCATGCGTGGTGTGCCCCTATGTACGTCATTATTTAACAAGAGTGTACCAAGATCATCTAACTAATGTTAAAGGTGGAGTTATGGATCAAAATTTATTACAAAAGGACAGATAAATAAATAGTGTAATAGACAAGTTGATATCTACCCTCATCTCTCGGAGATTATACGCCCTACACATAAGAAACAATACGTTACGCCAGTAGTTACAAGATGAATCAAATAAACATTTCTGGTGAAACTTCCTGGCAGATTAAAACTGTGTGCCGAACCGAGACTCGAACTCGGGACCATTGCCTTTCGCGAGCAAGTGCTCTACCAACTGAGCTACCCAAGCACGACTCACGCCCCGTGCTCACAGCTTTACTTCTGCCAGTACCTCGTCTCCTACCTTCCAAACTTTACAGAAGCTCTCCTGCGACCCTGCAAAACTAGAATTACAAACTCCTTGCTTTCAGGAGAGCTAGTTCTGCTCTTGCCCGCGAAAGGCAAAGGTCCCGAGTTCGAGTCTCGGTCCGGCACACAGTTTTAATCTGCCAGGAAGTTTCATAACAGCGCACACTCCGCTGCAGAGTGAAAATCTCATTCTGGAAACATTTCTGGTGTTGGGGAAAGAGTGTGGCCTAGTGTCCACTACACGAGAAACACAAAATCAGCCACAATGAGTCCGTGAACCGTTGATGAGACTGATAGTTGCTCCGAATGAATGAAGCAAGCAACCCAAGAGTAGTGGTCGCAACGAATCAGAATCGAAGTTCACAGGACTTAACACCGAAGGCAGGAAGCTGAAGGCTCGCATCCGGATCCTCGTCCAGGAAGACTCCTGGACAGACCCAGAATCAGGTTCAGAAACCGTGTCACGAAACTCCAGAATGCCAACTCGCTACTCTCCAGCTTACATGGAAGGCTCTACCATATCCCTAACTAAAAGTTACCTTGCTTTTCCGCCAATCAGAGAATTTGTTCGTGTTAAACAAAATAAACAAATTTTGGTTAATAGCGCTCTCCTCTCTAATACTGCAAGGCCAATCAACAAACGGAGAACCGCTGGATTGCTCTCCCGCCAGACAACATTTTATACTGGCGAGCAATCGCTGCTGAGTTCTTGGTTTCCCAAGGCCTGAAGTAAACTTACCAGATTTGACGACACCCCGGAGAGTCTTAAAACATCAAACACCTAACTGGCAACTGTAAAGTACATTCCCACCGGTTGACTAAAATTTTTACATCTTGACTGTGTCTTACATGTGCTCTACCAACTGAGCTACCCAAGCACGACTCACGCCCCGTGCTCACACTGGTGGCTGCTCTTCACACTGCGGCATAGGTGTTCGGAGAAAGCTCATGCTGCGACATTTACTAGTGTTCTCAAGGAACAAGCATAGTATATCATGCTGCCGCATCTGTGATCCCACCCCACGTTCTAAGAGGCGGGCACCGTGAACAGACAGCCTTGCGCTACATAAACAAAGACGATCAAGTTTGTCAGACTATCCAGCATTGTCCATTGGTGACCTAGGCCAGTGCCCATGATGCCTTTGGCCGTGTTCACGGAAGGGACCACAGTCTAACTCGCGTTGTGGCAATTCCATATGGTTTATTTATTTATTTATTGCTCATTTAACTGGGCCTGATTAGGGTTTTATATTACAATCACATTAATAATAATTAGCTATACCAAGAAAATAATAATTAGCCGTAATAATGATTTAATAATATAACACAAACAATGACGATAAAATAATGGAAGCATTAAGAATAACAGTAATAAGTTATTACATAGCAAACACAATAATGATAATTTGCATTACTAACAAAAAGTAATATATTGCAATAGTAATAATAATACGTTATACTGATAACAACAATAAAATAATGGGGGCATTAAGGATGTTAAAGACTAGTTCAGGACTTTCCAAACCTTGTTTGGTATTAAAAGAAGTGAACAGGATAATGAAAGATGGTGAGACTGAAATAAAAGTGACAATGGCTGCGAGGGAATAAAAGATTTTGAGTAGAGACCCCTGCAGACAAGACGAGGGAAAAGTGGTGAGGGAAGCAGGATTGATGACAGCAAGCTGCAAGAGGAGATAGCTATTGTGGTAGAAAGTGCGCAGTTAGCTGTCTTTCCAAATTTGGCCCGATCGAGACCAGTATGCCAGGATCAAACGTGCACTTCGAATAAAATACTGAATGAACATTAATCAACATCATATGCCAATCGAGATGGAGGTAGTCCCATTTGTACTAATAACATTTAACATACAAAATATAACGAGTATTACTCAAATGGTTCAAATGGCTCCGAGCACTATGGGACTTAACATGTATGGTCATCAGTCCCCTAGAACTTAGAACTACTTAAACCTAACTAACCTAAGGACATCACACAACACCCAGCCATCACGAGGCAGAGAAAATCCCTGACCCCCCCGGGAATCGAACCCGGGAACCCGGGCGTGGGAAGCGAGAACGCTACCGCACGACCACGAGATGCTGGCGAACATTACTCATGGAGGATTTGATTACTCCCTGAATTAAGTCTCATCATTCGATAAGAGATGAAACGGCGATCAGCTACTATACTGCACGGTCACTGCTTATTTACGGATGAGTTATGTATGGGACTGCACAATGCACGGAGTACACCATGAAAGACTTCGACTTGGCCCCAAGCACCTTTATAACCAGCCCCATAAAGCACCTTTATACTAAGGCTAGTAAGCTGCCGTTTCACATCAAGTGATGACTCCTAATGTGCTGACAGGCCCTTAAAGCACTCACCACGCAATACACACACCAGAATAAAATACTGTTTTCCCACGACCAATGGAAAGGAGCTGTCATAACGGACACCGAGCGATGAAACCCTATAAGATTGCCATGAAGAAGTATCTTTCAGAGGTGGGTTTGGCTGATCTTAACGTTTTACTCCAATGTTTGAGCACGGTTCTAGCTTGGTTTCTACAGTGGCCCAGGATTCTTTTCGACTTGACGAACTTCAAGAAAGATAGCATTCCAAATTTTATATTTCAGTCTCTGTTATTTCACATTTTGTATACACACTTACGTTTTAAAGTTGTCTACACTGTTAGCTCCAAACAAAGTATTCTCTTGACAGTTCAGCAGTGAAATGAAATGCTCGTGTGCTATTGATGGCCAGGAGCCTCCATCTGGGGAAGTTCGGCCACCGGGTGCATGTCAGGAAAATTGAAAATTTGTGGTAAGGTCTTATGGGACCAAACTGTTGAGGTCATCGGTCCCTAACCGTACGCACTACTTAGTCTAGCTTAAACTAACTTACACTAAGTACAACACACATACCCATGCCAAGGGGAGGACTCGAACCTCTGACGGGGACAGCCGCTCGGACCGTGACAAGACGCCCTAGACCACGCTGCTACCCCGCGCGGCTGCAAGTCTTATTTCAGGTGATGCCACATTGGGCAACGGGCAACCTGCGCGGAGTGATGACGAAATGATAATGAGGACAGTACAATATCCAGTCCACGAAAGGATAAAGTCTCCAACCCGGCCGGGAATCGAACCGAGGCCCGTTGCATAGTAGGCAAATACGTTACCACTCAGCTAAGCACGCTGACTTTGCCAACGATATTCTCAGCTTTTCCTTCAGGGTTTGCCCTCCGTGCGAACAGGGTGTAACTAATTCCCATTACAGACGTTGAGGACTTATAGTGGGGACCAGGATGGCTAAGTTTAGCTCAAGAACACATGTCTGTAAATACAGTTTTTATACTACATGCAAAATTCCACAACACACGTTGCTCTTGTCGTCTGGAACCAATTATAAGTAGGGCTCGATGTGACGACCACCGACGTCAACACAAACACGTTACCTCTGTACCATGTTCTGGAACACATGAAGACCAACCCCTGGTCCTCCAGCATCCGTTTCAGTCACAGACCACGCCCACTAAGTCTTTCTCGGATGCCACAGGTGTCTCGTAAATTAACGATTTCATGTGACCCCACAGGTAGTAGTCTAGTGGGTTCAAGTTTTGAGTACATGCAGGGCAAGCAGTCGCCACCGCGACCGATCCACAGTTGCCCAGATCGTTGGTCCAGATGATCTCAGATCACAGGTGAAAAATGAGGCGCTACGCCATCGTGCAGATCACCTGTAGTGGGCATAGGACATCAAGTGGCCGGTGAATGTGGTACGTAATACCCAAGACAGTGGCGCCGAAAATGCGGGATTTGAGCTTGTGTTGTGGTCTTTTGCGTGTAACTGGACATAGCCATCTTCATCCAAAAGTCCTCTTCTGTGAAGCAAATTTAGTTACACCCTCTGTACTGTATTTACTGCACAGCTCCATGAGGTTCTGAAGGAAATGGAGCAGAAGGGGCGTTTTCAGCTAGAATGTTTCTCTTCTATTCTCTTATCGCCTTACAATCATTACAGAACATCTACTCAGTAGAGATAGTGGTCCACTTAATACATGACCAACTGTACTTCCCCTCAACAGCAGAGGAAGTTGGTATCTTTCTGCCATGTGGAAACTGGAGAAGTGAATATAGAGACCAAGCCTCCAAGAACACCTGCAGGAAACAAAACAAGACACTTTGTGCCATAACCCTGCAGGCTGTCATATCACTGCACAGTCAAACGATGCAGTTGTCGAACTAGGAGTGGGTGACAGTGGAGAACAGTAAGCTGCGGTTGATATATCCGGCTATCCAGCTGTGATGTACTTCATGCTCGGCACTCCGATGGTATCAAGCGGCTCTGGCATGCTTCCGAATTCGGCAGTTTCATCTCGCATAGCTTGTAAGAGGTATGTGCTGCTCGCGATATGTAAGCTATAAGAGAATCTGAGACCAAAGAGCAGTGTTGACTGCAGTACGAACTGTGTAGCAGTAGCAGTAAGTTGTTGCTAGCGAGCAGTCGCCTGTCTGCTCTGGTCTGGTGTATCATGTTGGCTGGGCCGGTCGCGGTGCAGCGATGCCGGAGTATTATTGTATAAGGTAAAAAGCAGCCTCGCGCATATCTAGTAATGTTATGTAAAGTCCCATGTAAATTTTTTAAAAGTGTCCTAATAATAATCTTCGTGATATAAAGTAATTTCTAAAAAACATTCATTTCAATTTAAAGAATTTACTAATTTCTTCAATCCATGATCATTCCTATTGTTACAAAAGGAAAATCAGTTGCTTCCTTTCATAAATGACAAATCTATCGGCCAGTATTGCACAGAGCTGTCCCGGAAATTTTTTTATATAAGAGCAGATATATTCGCCGTTTTTATTGAGGTAAGAATTTTTCCTTTTTTATTCAGAATGATCTTACAGGGCCATGACGCAGCACTGCTGTCGTCCAAATTCTACCAGGTTACTGAATTTATTTTTTATTACGAGGTTTAGGAATTTTTCTGTTTCGAACTTACATTAAATGGGAAACAAATTTTGTGTGGAGGTTAAATGTGAATGAATTTCTGTAGGGAAGTTATAAATGAGAACCAATTTTGTTTTGAGGTTATAGTAAAAAAAATTAGAATCATTATTCATATTATTATTTATACAATATTTTGTGGGGAGGTTACACAAAAATTAGAATCGCTATTCATAATATTTATTTTATACTTTTTTTTGTGGGGAGGTTACACTTAACGTGAATATTATTTATGTTAACATTTTCTGTTGAGAGGTTGCGGTGAACTATTTTACGTGGGGAGTTTACAAGCTTTTTACTCCGGCTAGAGGATCACCCACTGCCTGTGATGCGGGTGTGTACAAATCCCTGTACGCTGTATTTTAACTGAGTGAATTTTGTATTGTCTTAAGTGGGCAGATGCCAGTTTAAGTCGGGATCTTCCGGCTGTTTTAACTGATGAGACGAGTGTAGCGAGGCTCTTAGCTTTTTGTGAGGCGCCTGGATTCTGGGTCAGGCTGTTGGGCTGGTGATTTTAGTGCGTTGCAAGAGTGGGTGGATCATCCCTTTTTTTTCAGCGATAAACGAGCTGTAGCTGTATGCTGTATTATTTTAACTCTTTCCGCTGCCTTCTCCCTTCTTCATATGTTTTAAATGTGACAACGCGATTTTCATCGGGTTGTGCTTGAGTGTGACTATGTTTTTAAGACACTCTTTAAGGTTTTATTTGCAGCCCACATTTTAATAATTATTGCGATCGTTATCCTGACCCGTATCATTAAATTTTAGCAGGAGCGCTAAAGAGCTTGCTGTCGTGTGCTCACACCACCATATCACCATCATCATTATGAACTGAAGGACACGAATATGTTTGTCAACAGGACATTAAGGTTCTCTTATTGCCATAGATAATATTAGAATGAGAAGTTTATTATGGGCCTTAAATCTTAAGTTTATATAAAAGAACATTATTTGAAAACTTGGTATTTGTTATCGTTAAAACAATGGCACATCATAAATCTGACAGATAGTATGTCTACAGTTAACATTTAAAGAAATAAGTGTTGAGGAAAACGGAAATTTCACGTGGTGGTTTCGTTGTATAATTTTTTTACGAGTTTCGTAAAGGACTCATTCAGCAAAACTGCTTCTAAATTAACTGTTCAAGTTTTGGTAATAATCTGTCTTAGAAGGGACTTCTTAATTGGGTCTGCAGAATTTCGTTAAGGCCAGGTCGACCAAAATAGGTTGTTGTTCCACAAAACGTTTATGCTGTACGCAGAACGATTAAAGAGCAACGCCTTGTGAATTAAAGTCAGATAAAGACACCCTTAAATGTATTGCACCACATTCGATTTTGCACGAGTATTTAGCTGAGATTAACATCTCTCTGAAATGGATTATATACGATTTGATCAAAGCTCAAAAATAAGCTCGTGTCAATAGGTTAAAGAAATACTCCTAAATATCGACAAATAAAATTCGAAAATCGTATACAAACAGGAACAGAAGACGACAATGGGTATAATCGTACAAATCTGAACCTACGCATTAGTCAACTTCTGGTGTTACTGCCACATCTCTGCCTACATTATATTTTGTTATTACGCTTTAACCTACAGTATATCAAGATTCACATCTCCGCATGCTAGCAAAACCAAATGATAGATCGACTCAGAGCTTCTGAACAATGTGGTGTGCAGAATTCTTCCGATCCTGGAACTTGTAGAGACAGTGGTGATTCACCTAACACATCTCAAAAGTTTCGACTCTCTTACTCTCCGGTTTTTACTACCATACAATGCTGTGCGTCAAACGCACATTCTGATAAATTTATTCCTCAAATTAAGGCCTATGTTTAGTACTGGTAAACATCTCTTGGCCAGGGAAGTCCTTTTTGTCTGAGCTAGCCTGCTTTTTATATCCTACTTGCTCCGTCCACCTTGAGTTATTTTTCTGCCTAGGCAGCAGAATTCCTTGACTACTTTAAGTTTCTCGCTGTTCTCATTTCTGTTACTTCTCATTACTTTCAACTTTCTTCGATTCACTCTCAATCCATATTCTATATTCATTACACTATCCATTCCGTTCAACAGACCCTGTAATTCTTCTTCACATTCTCTGAGGCTAGCATTGTCATCAGCGAATCTTATCACTGATATCCTCTCACCTTGAATTTTAAACCCACTCTTGAAATTTTGTCATTGCTTCTTCGACGTACGGATTGAACAGCGGGGCCGAAGGACTACATCCCTGTCTGACGCCCTTTTCGAGCCATGCACTTCGTTCTTGGTCCTCCACTCTTATTGTTCGCTCTTGGATTTTGTACGTGATATATATCACTCTTATTTCCCTATATCTCATCTAGTTTTCTCAAAATTTCTAACCCCTTGCTCCATTCTCCGTTGTCGAAATATTTTTCAAGTTCGGCAAGTCCTATGAATGTGTTTGATTTTTCTTCAGTCTTGCTTCCATCATTAAACGCGTCAGATCAGCCTCTTTGGTGCCTTTACCTTTCCTACAGTCAAATTGATCGTTATCTAACAGTTCCTTAATTTTCTTTTCCATTCTGCTGTACGTTATTTTTGTCAGTAAATTGGATGCATAAGCTGTTAAAGTCATTGTGCGATAATTTTTCCACTAATCGGTTGTTGCAATCTTCAGAACTGTGTGGAAGATGATTTTTCGAATGTCTGATGCTATGTACATTCTGAGCACCAGCATGAATAGTCATTTTGTTGCCACTTCTCCCAGAAATTTCGGAAATTACGATGTAATGTTATGTGTACCTTCTGCATTATTTGGTCTTAGGTCTTGCAAAGTCCTATTAAATTCTAATACTGAGTCTCCTACCTCTTCCCTGTCGACTCCTGTTTCTTCTTTTATCATAACATCACACAAGTACTCCCATCATAGATGCCTTCAGTGCTCTCCTTACACATGTTAGCACTGTCCTTTGCATCCAGCAGTGGAATACCCATTGCAGTCTTAATGTACATTCCGTTATTTAGACTTACAGTTTAAACATTGATATACATCTCCAGCAGTGCTGCTGACAATATCTGCTGTGACAAACTTTCAAAAATAATTTCAAGAACTCTAAATTTGTACTCAGAAAATAACTGCAAGCTTCAAATAATGGTGATGACTATTTGTGGGCAGAATCAACCTACGAAAAGCTTGCCCTGAGTGAGCAAGCGTCAAACAGTTAAGATAGCTCTCGGGGAGTCTGCGACATGTTTCCAAAGAAACAACACGTGAGTCCGTGAGTGAAGGGTGATGTCATACATAAATCGAACATTTTGTTAAAAGTTGCCTCGGAAAACCTATATGCCGAGCGGTTCTAGGCGCTACAGTCCGGAACCGCGCGACCGCTACGGTCGCAGGTTCGAATCCTGCCTCGGGCATGGATGTGTGTGATGTCCTTAGGTTAGTTAGGTTTAAATAGTTCTAAGTTCTAGGGGACTGATGACCACAGAAGTTAAGTCCCATAGTGCTCAGAGCCATTTGAACCAAAACCTACACTCCTGGAAATTGAAATAAGAACACCGTGAATTCATTGTCCCAGGAAGGGGAAACTTTATTGACACATTCCTGGGGTCAGATACATCACATGATCACACTGACAGAACCACAGGCACATAGACACAGGCAACAGAGCATGCACAATGTCGGCACTAGTACAGTGTATATCCACCTTTCGCAGCAATGCAGGCTGCTATTCTCCCATGGAGACGGTCGTAGAGATGCTGGATGTAGTCCTGTGGAACGGCTTGCCATGCCATTTCCACCTGGCGCCTCAGTTGGACCAGCGTTCGTGCTGGACGTGCAGACCGCGTGAGACGACGCTTCATCCAGTCCCAAACATGCTCAATGGGGGACAGATCCGGAGATTTTGCTGGCCAGGGTAGTTGACTTACACCTTCTAGAGCACGTTGGGTGGCACGGGATACATGCGGACGTGCATTGTCCTGTTGGAATAGCAACTTCCCTTGCCGGTCTAGGAATGGTAGAACGATGGGTTCGATGACGGTTTGGATGTACCGTGCACTATTCAGTGTCCCCTCGACGATCACCAGTGGTGTACGGCCAGTGTAGGAGATCGCTCCCCACACCATGATGCCGGGTGTTGGCCCTGTGTGCCTCGGTCGTATGCAGTCCTGATTGTGGCGCTCACCTGCACGGCGCCAAACACGCATACGACCATCATTGGCACCAAGGCAGAAGCGACTCTCATCGCTGAAGACGACACGTCTCCATTCGTCCCTCCATTCACGCCTGTCGCGACACCACTGGAGGCGGGCTGCACGATGTTGGGGCGTGAGCGGAAGACGGCCTAACGGTGTGCGGGACCATAGCCCAGCTTCATGGAGACGGTTGCGAATGGTCCTCGCCGATACCCCAGGAGCAACAGTGTCCCTAATTTGCTGGGAAGTGGCGGTGCGGTCCCCTACGGCACTGCGTAGGATCCTACGGTCTTGGCGTGCATCCGTGCGTCGCTGCGGTCCGGTCCCAGGTCAACGGGCACGTGCACCTTCCGCCGACCACTGGCGACAACATCGATGTACTGTGGAGACCTCACGCCCCACGTGTTGAGCAATTCGGCGGTACGTCCACCCGGCCTCCCGCATGCCCACTATACGCCCTCGCTCAAAGTCCGTCAACTGCACATACGGTTCACGTCCACGCTGTCGCGGCATGCTACCAGTGTTAAAGACTGCGATGGAGCTCCGTATGCCACGGCAAACTGGCTGACACTGACGGCGGCGGTGCACAAATGCTGCGCAGCTAGCGCCATTCGACGGCCAACACCGCGGTTCCTGGTGTGTCCGCTGTGCCGTGCGTGTGATCATTGCTTGTACAGCCCTCTCGCAGTGTCCGGAGCAAGTATGGTGGGTCTGACACACCGGTGTCAATGTGTACTTTTTTCCATTTCCAGGAGTGTATATGTGCCATCTGGTGTTAATCTTAAGATCGTGTGAAGTACTGCCTGTAGCTTTTTGCCGTGCTTGACAAATGATGATTAGTATCCACGAATGATGTTGCAAATATTAATTTTAGACTGTCAGTCGAAATTGCTTCATGTTTTTTGTCGTTATTTGAATCGATGAAAATCAGATGGTCACCTATCATTTTAAAATTCTCATTTCAGTCACCGCTATAAAATGTTTTAGCATGTTATCGCTAATATTAGGAACCGAGTCCACAGCAACGTGTTTCTGGACTTAAGCTCTCATCACCTGGCTGTCTAAATTAATCCTATATAAAGTGTTCTTCAAAAGCACTCCAAAATTTAAAAAAAATAAAATGATTCGGATACGAAGTCCTCATCTTACTTTAAAAACGGCGACACCAAATTCCTGTTCGGCTTGTCCATATTACCGTCCATGTGCCAAACCGTTGCAGTCCTGGACTGTGCGGCTGGTTCCCGCGAAGGTTCGAGTCCTCCCTCGGGCATGGGTGTGTGTGTTTGTCCTTAGGATAATTTAGGTTAAGTAGTTTGTAAACTTAGGGACTGATGACCTTAGCAGTTAAGTCCCATAAGATTTCACACACATTTGAACACACACACACCAAATCGTTCATTCCATAAAGCAGTAAACATCGGGCACATCAGTTACCTCTCCGTACACTGCTGGTTCGTAAACATGTGTATCACTCTGAGAGTCGGCACTGAGTCAACAGTCAGTCTATAACATTCCAAATATGTAACAAAGGACATGAAGAGTCACTATACCAAGGTTATCTGGGCAAAATCATACACAGTTATCATACTAAGGTTAGCCCTACAACTTCTTTCCTATACCCTCCAGGGGTGACTAGTCCCATACATTTATCTGGCACCTACCGATCTGCCGTAGTTGCTCAATCTAAAAGCATCTCCATGATCCCTGTATCGTGTCGAAAATTTTATAATATCTGTAACAGAATCGCAGCCTTTACTTTCCTCAGGTAAGGACGAACTTTAAGGCAGTAAAATACAGAAAATTTTAATCAGGACCATCATTTTAATTAAACATTATGCATTCGCTAAGGATTTACACTCCTGGAAATGGAAAAAAGAACACATTGACACCGGTGTGTCAGACCCACCATACTTGCTCCGGACACTGCGAGAGGGCTGTACAAGCAATGATCACACGCACGGCACAGCGGACACACCAGGAACCGCGGTGTTGGCCGTCGAATGGCGCTAGCTGCGCAGCATTTGTGCACCGCCGCCGTCAGTGTCAGCCAGTTTGCCGTGGCATACGGAGCTCCATCGCAGTCTTTAACACTGGTAGCATGCCGCGACAGCGTGGACGTGAACCGTATGTGCAGTTGACGGACTTTGAGCGAGGGCGTATAGTGGGCATGCGGGAGGCCGGGTGGGCGTACCGCCGAATTGCTCAACACGTGGGGCGTGAGGTCTCCACAGTACATCGATGTTGTCGCCAGTGGTCGGCGGAAGGTGCACGTGCCCGTCGACCTGGGACCGGACCACAGCGACGCACGGATGCACGCCAAGACCGTAGGATCCTACGCAGTGCCGTAGGGGACCGCACCGCCACTTCCCAGCAAATTAGGGGCACTGTTGCTCCTGGGGTATCGGCGAGGACCATTCGCAACCGTCTCCATGAAGCTGGGCTACGGTCCCGCACACCGTTAGGCCGTCTTCCGCTCACGCCCCAACATCGTGCAGCCCGCCTCCAGTGGTGTCGCGACAGGCGTGAATGGAGGGACGAATGGAGACGTGTCGTCTTCAGCGATGAGAGTCGCTTCTGCCTTGGTGCCAATGATGGTCGTATGCGTGTTTGGCGCCGTGCAGGTGAGCGCCACAATCAGGAATGCATACGACCGAGGCACACAGGGCCAACACCCGGCATCATGGTGTGGGGAGCGATCTCCTACACCGGCCGTACACCACTGGTGATCGTCGAGGGGACATTGAATAGTGCACGGTACATCCAAACCGTCCTCGAACCCATCGTTCTACCATTCCTAGACCGGCAAGGGAACTTGCTGTTCCAACAGGACAATGCACGTCCGCATGTATCCCGTGCCACCCAACGTGCTCTAGAAGGTGTAAGTCAACTACTCTGGCCAGCAAGATCTCCGGATCAGTCCCCCATTGAGCATGTTTGGGACTGGATGAAGCGTCGTCTCACGCGGTCTGCACGTCCAGCACGAACGCTGGTCCAACTGAGGCGCCAGGTGGAAATGGCATGGCAAGCCGTTCCACAGGACTACATCCAGCATCTCTACGACCGTCTCCATGGGAGAATAGCAGCCTGCATTGCTGCGAAAGGTGGATATACACTGTACTAGTGCCGACATTGTGCATGCTCTGTTGCCTGTGTCTATGTGCCTGTGGTTCTGTCAGTGTGATCATGTGATGTATCTGACCCCAGGAATGTGTCAATAAAGTTTCCCCTTCCTGGGACAATGAATTCACGGTGTTCTTATTTCAATTTCCAGGAGTGTATTTTAAAGCCATATTGAGAGTGATTCCACCTGAACTGGAATTTAATATTCTTTCAGCGCCTGCGACCAGGAGAGTGAAAGTAGACAGACAGTGTAACAACATTCAGTGTAAGACACAATATTCGCATCCAGAAGACAATCCGTCACAGACTCATAAGGAAATGATAGCCTGCACTGAAGTGATAAGAGTCATGGGATTCATGCTAATATCATATTCGATCCTCTTTTGCCTGCCTTACTACAGTCCCTCGAGGTGGCATAGACTCAACAAATCGTTGGAAGTCGCCGGCAGAGACATAGAGCCGTGCTGCCTCTATAGGCGTCCACAATTTCGGTAATGTGGATGGTCAAGGATTTTGTGCACTGACCACTCGGTTATTTCCCATAAATGTTTGATGTGATTCATGTAGGGATATTTTGGAGATCATATTTTTCGCTCGAACTGTCCAGAATTTTCCTCAAATCAGTCGGTACAACTGTGGCCTTGTGGCATGACGCATTGTCATTTACAAAAATTCCTTCGCTAAATGGCAGCAAATGGTCTTCAAGCAGCCAAACATAACCATTTCCAGGCAATGATCAGATCACTTGGACCAGAGGATCATGTCCATTCCATGCAAACACAGCCACACCAACATCGAGTCACCGCCGGCTTGCACAGTACCTTGTTGACAACCTGGGTTCATTGCTTCATGGGTTCTGCGTCACAGTCGAATCTTATAAGCTTTTTTTTTTCCTTTTTGTGTCACCAGTCTTCTGACTGGTTTGATGCGGCCCGCCACGAATTCCTCTCCTATGTTAACCTCTTCATCTCAGTGTAGCACTTCCAAACTACGTCCTCAATTATTTACTGGATGTATTCCAATCCTTCTTGCCCTACCGTTTTTGCCCTCTACAGCTCCCTCTAGTAACATGGGAGTCATTCTCTGATGTTTTAAGTGACGTCCTGTCATTCTGCCCCTTCTTCTTGCCAGTGTTTTCCCCATTTTCCTGTCCTCTCCGATTCTACACGGAACCTCCCAATTCCTTAGCTTATCAGTCCACTTAATTTTCAACAGCCGCATGTAGCACCACATCTCAAATGCTTCGATTCTCTTCCGTTCCGGTTTTCCCACAGTCCATGTTTCACTCCCACACAATGCTATACTCCAGATGTACATTCTCAGAAATTTTTTCCTCAAATTAAGGCCTATGTTTGACACTAGTAGACTACTCTTGGCCAGGAATGACCTTTTTGCCATTGCCATTGATAGATTTGCTCCGTCCGTCACTGGTTATTTTGCTGTCTGGATAGAAGAATTCCTTAATTTCTTCGACTTCATGACCATCAAGCCTGATATGTTTCTCGCTGTTCTCATTTCTGCAACTTTTCATTACTTTAGTCTCAGTCCATATTCTGTACTCATTAGACTGTACATTTCATTCAGCAGATCATGTAATTATTCTTCACTTTCACTCAGGATAGCAATACCATCAGCGAATCGAATGATTAATATCATTTCACTTTGAAATTTAATTCCACTTCTGAATCTTTATTTTATTTCATAGTTCCTTCGATGTACAGTTTGAACAGTAGGGGCGAAAGACTACACACCCCCTTTTTATTCCTACCACTTCATTCTTGGTCGTCCCCTCTTGCATATTACCCGTCTCTCCCTATAGCTTACCCGCATTTTTCTCAGAATTTCCAACATCTTGCACCATTTTACATTTTCGAATACTTTTTCTACGTCGACATATCCTGTGAATGTGTGTTGATTTTTCTTTAGTATTGCTTCCATTATCGATCGCAACGTCAGAATTGACTATATGGTTCATTTACCTTTTCTAAAGCCAAACAGATTGTCATCTACTACATCCTCAATTTTCTTTTCCGTTCTTCTGTATATTAATCTTGTCAGCAACGTGGAAGCGTGAGCTGTTAAAGCGATTGTGCGATAGTTATCGCACTTGTCAGCTCTTGCAGTCTGCGATGTTACAAAATAAAAGTGATGTTGTTATTCAATGGAAAGTTGGAAATTGAGATTTAGCTTACTGTTTTATCAATCACAATTGGCGTAAGAATCATGGATTGACCATTGTCATAAAATATTGCATTATGAGATGTGATTAGTTTTTACTTGCAGTTTCGCGTGGCTTGAGGCAGTCACAACTAGCGTGCTATTGATTAAGAAATCGCATTATCATCTTTCTAATTACTTCATGATCGTAGATACGATCATACCCGCTTGTGAAGTTATTGTTATGACAAAACAATTTCCTAAGGGACCAGAAAGTTCTTAAGGGCGCAAAAACAACTGTAACATCACACAAAAGGGAAATTCAATATTAAAGCTGATGCAAGAAGACGATAAAACAGTTTTCTTTTTATCAATGTATCACGCACATTGGACTGCTGATCTTGGTGTCTGTAATATTAGCAAAATGCATAATTAAAATGAAAATAATGCTGAGGAGATAATAGAAATGAGCACTGCTAAATGATTCAGTATTCCCAGAACAAATATTTATTATAACTAAAACATATATCGTACCTTAAGCTTAATACTACAATGACGGTAGATTTTTATGTCCGTATCATGTCCATTGAGTGCTCTTTTATATAGCCATTGTCTTCTTTGAGTCGCTCGTGCGTCGTCACGGTAAGTTATAACAGTTCTTTACACTTCACTCAAACTTAGACATAACACGTTTATATACATTTAGTAAAAATTAGATCAGACTACCACAAATCTGCGTCCGTCTTACTCGAGAAAAACAGTACAAGTCTTTTTAGCGCTCAAGGCTTCATTTGTTCTCCAGCGAACAAAATAGTGAAGGATCGCATATCTATCCGTATTTTTCTATTTATATTGCCGCCCAAAGACGACGAATTACATTATTTAGAAAATTCCACCGTCGCCATGCGACGCCTCATTATACATTAATCATTATTTATAAACAAGTATTTGCCTTCTGGCTGACTATTCGTATTTGCTGTTTCAATGAAGTCAAAAATAGCGAATATCACAAGTCTTCGGAGTTGTGTGGATGATATTTTTCCCAAAGTCAGATGGTATCTCCTCAGACTCATACATTCTACACACCAACATGAATGGTCGTTTTAGAAATTCTGATGGAACGTTACCTATCCCTTCTGTCTTATTTGATCTTAAGTCTTCCAAAGTTCTTTTAAATTCTGCTTGCCATGTTGGATCCCCTACCTCTTCTAAATCGACTCCTGTTTCTTCTTTTATCACATCAGAAATAACTTCCCCCTCATGGAGACTTTCAAGGTATTCTTTCCACCTATCCGCTCTCTGCTCTGCATTTAACAGTGGAATTCCCGTTGTACTCTTAATATTACCACCCTTGCTTTTAATGTCACCGAAGGTTGTTTTGACTTCCCTGAATGCTCGGACTGCCCTTCCGACAATCACTTCTTTTTTGATTCCCTTACTTGTTTTATGCAGCCATTTTATTTTAGCTTCCCCGCACTTCCTATTAATTTCACTCCTCAGTGACTTGTATTTCCTATTCCTGAGTTTCCCGGAACATTTTTGCACTCCCTCTTTTCATCGATCAACTGAAGTATTTCTTCTGTTACCCCTGGTTTCTTCGCATACCTTCTTTGCACCTATGATCTGCTTTCCCACTTTTGTGATTCCTCTTTTTAGAGATGTCCATTCCTCTTCCACTGTACTTTCTAGCTATTCCTTATTGCTGTATCTATAGCCTTAGAGAACTTCAACCGTATCTAGTCGTTTCGTATCCCACTTCTTTGCATATTGATTCTTCCTGAATAATGTCTTTGACTTCAGCCTTCTCTGCATCACTAACACATTGTGATCTGAGTCTGTATCTGCTTCTGGGTACACCTTGGAACCCAGCATCTGATTTCAGAATCTGTCTGACCATGATGCAATATAACTGAAATCTTCCCGGACCACCCGGCCTTTCCCAAGTATACCCCCTCCTCTTGTGATTATTGAGCAGAGTATTCGCTATTGCTAGCTAAAATTTATTACAGAACTCAACTAGTATTTCCCCTCTTTCATTTCTTGTCCCCATCCCATATTCTCCAGTAACCTCTTCTTCTACTCCTTCCCCTACAACTCCATTCCTTGGCACTCCTCTCCCGGAGTTCCGGATGGACGACTATTCCGGAATCTTTTGGCAATGGACAGACCATCATGACACTTTATTTTTTCAGTTACAGGCCACTTGCACTATGGATACATGTGTCTTTAATGCAGTGGTTTCCATTGCATTGTATATCCTCATGCCGTTGATCATTGCTGATTCTTCCGCCTTTAGGGGCAATTTCCCATTCTCACGACAAGAGAATGCCCTGAAACTCTGTCCGCTCCTCCGTCCTCTTTTGCAAGGCCGTTGGCAGATTGAGGGTGACTTCTTATGCCTGAAGTCTTCGGCCGCCAATGCTGATTATTAACCAAAATTTAAGCAATGGACGTTTTCATCGTTAATTAAAGACGCTACCCCTAAACCTCGTGTGCAGCTCTTGCCAGCTTCTATCGGGTTTCATCTGTCCAGGTCTCAGTTTTTCAGGTGCCTAGGACCCAACCAATGTGGTCACGGGCCCAAGAGAGGCGCTGCAGGCGATGTAATGCAGTTAGCAAAGGCAATCACGTCGATGGTCTGCTACCATAGTTCATTGACGCCAAATTTCGCCACACTCTCCTAACAGATACGTTCGTCGTACGTCCCAAATTAATTTCAACTGTTATTTCAAGCAGTGTTCCTTGTTTCTAAGCAGTGACAGCTCTACTCGAACTCCGCTGCTTTCGGTCGTTAAGTGAAGCCCGTCGGCCACTGCGTTGCCCAAGTTGAGAGGTAATCCCTGAAATTTGGTTTTCTCGGCACACTCTTGACGCTTTGGATCTCTGATAACAGAATTTCTTAACGATTTACGAAATTGAATGACCCACACGTCTGGCTCCAACTACCACGCCGCTTTCAAAATCTATTAATTCCCGTCGTGCAGCCATAATGAGTTAGAAACATTTTCACATGTATCATCTGCTGAGTAGAATAAAACAGCTCCGCCAGTGCATTGCCCTTTTATACCTTGTGCTCGCGATACTGCCACGGACTGTAGCTGTGCATATCGTTATCCCATGACTTTTGTTACCACAGTGTGTTTCGTTCGTTACGCTGCAGATACCGCAAGCATTGCTTTAGGCATAGAACGGTTGATGCTGAATTGTGTGTAACAATTGTTTGCCGCAACTCATCGGTCAAATAGAAACAGTGAATCCTGTCACTCAATGGCAAGTGAAAAAATTGATGATCTGATCGCCGAAAAACGTCAAATGAATGACTTATTACCTGCATTTATCTGATTTATCTCCTACTGATTATACGACGCCAGACTCTCCAAACTACTATCGCCACATTAAAAGTTGTATAATTAGAGATTTATAAGTCTTTAAGGCTTGCTGCAGTTTTCCCATATGAATTAATTTGAATTATAATTTTATTACTTTTGACTATAATCAGATTATGATACAAGATAGAAGTATGCCCCAGATATTGTCCATGGTATTAGCTCGTCATCACTGAATTAATTCAGAAAGTAATTTTCGGTGTGATGGTGTTTCCCGTTGTAAGGCAGCCCAGTGTCTGCCAACCTAACGTAACAGAGGAGCTTGCACACACCTATGCAAATGATCACAGTTTTGATGGCTATGAAAAGTATAATGCATTAGGCAGTCGCTGCCTCAATGGGAACCGAATTCCTCTGCCGTCGAGACGCCTCCGTGGTACGTATAATGATCCTACTGTTTGGATACTACGATGTAGCAGTTTGAGTTTAAGAACACGCAGATTCTGGCATGCACCTCCAGGTTGGGGGATAACGTTACTAAGAAATCAGCTGAGATTATATAGCAAGTGGCATTCTAAATATAGACGGTTCTTTTTACGTAGATTCTTCTCTCTTTGTAGTCACACAACAGAGGTAGAGGTTCAGTGGCGCTTGCTCATCCGTTGATAATTAATAATCACTATCGATTAGCACCAAGTAGTTGGCCATCTTTGGATGTGTGGTGACGCAAGTATTTACGGAGTGCGCCGACTTTCTGCATATGCTCTGCATACCAGCGTTTTAAATGTTCTTGCACAGAGCACATTCTTTGCGATTATACCTTGAAAACGGGTTGTACACCTGTTGAACGTCAGCGGTTGTTGAAAACGGCACGCAACTGCATTCCGGTAATTGTAAAATGAAAATGCTCACGTCCGAAATTGTCTCAGTTAGTAAAATATTCCGGGCTACTATGCTGTGGTCGAATGGATTTCAAATTAAAACCAAACGTTTTGTTCCCATCTGTGGCGGACGTTTTCAAGGGTTGTCGTAGCTTCTTTGAGTGTCCGATCCACGCCCTTGATTTCTACAAACTGCAGCAAAATTCCGTTTAAGCGTGCTCAGGTGCATGACGTGACGTCACTTGCTTTGAGTACCCGAGCAAACTTGACCGTTGAGGATTGCCGTCGTCTGCTACTTTTTCACCTCATGGTGGAAACAAGTACATATATTATTCAGCACAGTGCTCCAGATGCCATTCAGTTTCATGCCCTCCTCCTTCCTATTGTAATTCCTGGAATGTTTAACAATGTGTACGGCCGCTGTGTATAGCCTTTCATGGTATCTGCTTGTCGCTGCCAATACTTGAGGCCTATTAAGATGAGTACGGTGTTCTCCTGGTTGCAAAGCACTTTCACAACAGCTGATCTGTCAGTTTCACCCCGTCTAGACTTGCCCATGTGCTCCTCTAGAGGCTCCTCTAGATGTTTTTTCGTGTTCTTCTATGGAACTGTATAAGGATACTACAAAAAATGCTCAACAAACGACTAGAAAACAATGGAAACTGCAGAAGCAGAGAGATTGCCATACCAGCTGCTGTGGAACAAGCTTTGCAGCGAGGAGACTACCGCATTCATTTTGATAGGACTAAAGTACTGGCAGTCATGAGCGGATACCATGAGAGAGCCCATAGAGATTGTCGAACACCCCAGGAATTTGAACAAAACGGAGGAAGGAGTGAAACTGAATGACTTCTGGATCTCGATGCTGAAGAAGATATTAGCTAGTCTCCCATGATGGGGTGACAGCAACAGTGCACGACGGCAACCGACCACGACCATTTGTTCTCGGCTATTCAAAGCCTTTGACGTGACGTCCTGCTAGTAAACACGCATGAACAGAATTTTTCTGGAGTCAGGAACCACCAAGGGCGTAAATCGAACCCTCAAGGAAATTACGACCACCATCGAAAACGATCCCAATTTAAAACGTCCTCCACAAATGGGGAAATATCGTTGATTTTCAATGCGATATCCATTGAACACGGCATAATAGCCCAGAATATTTTATTAATTGTGCAGTCTGGTAAGCTATACGCACATATGTGAAATTATCTTCAAGTGTCGCTGCTATGTTAAGAAAGCAAGATGGAAGATGTTCTCGAGGGATTTGGATCGAGAGGGACCCTAATGTGGAATGAGTTTGTGCAGCTGATTATAAGATTTACTCGAAAGCTCGTACCTTGTGGATAACTCAATTTTATTCATAGGTTCACGCCGGCCGCGGTGGCCGTTCGGTTCTAGGCGCTGCAGTCCGGAACCGCGGGGCTGCTACGGTCGCAGGTTCGAATCCTGCCTCGGGCATGGATGTGTGTGATGTTCTTAGGTTAGTTTTAATTAGTTCTAAGTTCTAGGGGACTGATGACCTAAGATGTTAAGTCCCATAGTGCTCAGAGCCATTTGAACCATAGGTTCACTTCTGAATCCTCTAGTGGGAATTCTAAGACAGTTAATACTTTGGCTTGTGTTACGAAGCGAACACTGAAGCCTTAATGAAATGTACTGCAAACGGAGAAAGGAAAAAAGACTGCAACATGATCTTCATATGTCCCAGAACAAAAAGAAAGCATGGGAGTTAAGTATCAATTAAAGTAACGATGCCAAGGACCGCTCTGTGGCGAGCACTCATTTAATTTCAAAGCAGAAAGTCCATTGACTGACGCTTAAAGTGAAAATTCCAGCACCTTCTCAAAACTGAAACAGCTGATCAAGTTAACTGTTGAATCCTGCCTCGTCGTTAACTACGGGGAGTCTAGTAAACCTGATTTTTCAGATCGATAGACAAACAATTCAAGCTAATCCTGTTAATGAGTTTAATTACGACAAGTAAATGGCAGTACTTAACTTTGAGAATTACCTGTGTCGCAAGTAAACGGCGACAGACAAAATGAGAAATCTCTTCCGTATATACAATTCCTAATAAAAGTGAAGTAATACAGTTGACGCTTCTATTCAGGTCGTTAGTCTTGAAGCTCCTACTGAACTGGGCCGCGGCCAGTCGGGCGTGACGCTTACGTTCTCTTCGCATAGAGACCACTGCTGTTGCGTTGTCGGCCTGGAAAGGGGTTGGTCAGCGTGCAGTTGGCTGACGTCTTCTACACAGCTCTCTCTGCTCTCTCGTTCCCGACTGGCGTGCCGGCGCTTGACTTTACGCCGCAACATTAACACAGAACAATAAAGCTTCAGGTCCACGTGACATCAGAAAGAAGTGTAAGTGACAAATTTCTGAACAAAGCCTTCGATGCTTCTAGAGAATGAAAGAGAAGGCGATGAGGATGCTTAACCTTGGAAAAGAAATAAAGAACTTTCTGCCAGTTCCTTTACTGTGCCACCTGAATCAAGTTATTGACAAGATGATTTCTGAAATTGAAATAAAACTGATTCCAGCGCAATCTGGATAGAAGACAGGGAAATCCTACAGAATTTCACAACAAAGTGAATATACCCACCAAAAAAGGAAAGAAAACTGATAGGTGGTGCAGTGACTGGAATATCTGATACTCCGATACACTTACAAGAAGGCTATAGCCACGATTTGTAATATCTCTAAGGATACACTAATGATAAACGATACTAAGGAAGTGTCAAATAACTGGGCATTTCTGACACTACAAGTAGAAAGGAATCGATGAAAGGGCCAGAAAAACATATTGCTTCACGGTAGTGGGCATTCTCTGCTGCTGTATAATATTTACGCAAATGACCACGCAAATCATATGGGAAGAAGGGTTTGATTCATGCAACTGATGCCGCAATTCCCGCACACAGAGGAAAGCTGATGAGCCTTTAATTGACTAACACGTACTGACCAATTAGATGCTAAGAAAATAAGCACCTTTAGCCTAACCAAGAAGAAACGAGAGTTCCAGCGCCTTACCTTCGCAATAGAGAGGTGAGAAGGCAATTGAGTGTCAAGTGGAAAGCAGTGAAACTAGATTAGTGTGACGGTCTAAAGAACTTAAGCACTAGCGTCATCGTTCCCTTTCATGTAAGCAACTCTGTGGAAAAAAAAGGGAAAGAGAGCTTCAGGCATAACATGACCAACATAAGGGCAAATGGTCACTAGGACCAGTCGAAGTCTTAGCGCGAGAGTCCAGAACACCGATTTGTGACTATCAGCCCCTTCTAAAGAAGATTGATATGACTCCTAACAAGTTAATCATCATTGTCATTGGCTGTGTGAAAGAGACACCAGTGCTGTAAATCTTTCCATTAGTAGTGGCGCTGTGGATACTAGACTGCGGTTTCGGATCAGTCAGTGTGAATGTCACGAGGATCGATGATCCTCTCCGTGCCCCACACCCTCCATATCTGTGCTGCCCCTCCCAGAGCAGCACAAAATTAGGCTATTTGCTCCATCACTCTGTCATAACGCATAATCACATGATGTTTTGTACCTGTTCAGTTAAGACTGGTAAGGCCATCGCGTGCCACACACTTCACGTGGGCCGAACGTGCGGACCACGGACGGGCGAAGGATCCGCCTATATCGTCTTTGCTCGTTCCTTCCCGTAAGTAATCGGTACAGCGCGACATTTCATTTAGTAACGCGGTGCGGCACTTTTCGATCGGCACAACTCTTTATTTCGGCAGAACCGTGGTGTCAGCGCTGATTACCGTGTTTTGTTCGTAGAATGAAGGACGTTCACAGTCCAGTAGAAGTTTGCGCAAAAAGAGGCAATCTAGGCATGTATCTTCACGAGAATGAGAATGACAGAAAAGAGGGATGAGAATTCTCAGCATGTGTTATGCTGTCGTATAGGCGACGGGTACTGCAAATTTACTTGGAAACGATGTTACATTAGTATGCAGAAAGAATTTAAACGTTCTGTTGTCAATGGAACAGCGAAGAATTACGTAGGTCGACAGATAAGCTTTTTTCTTCTGAACACCAAGAAGCACTTTGTGCTAAATTTGTAGTCATCCAACAAGTGAAGAGAATGGTGATACGAACAGGAAAATTTCTGATGTCGTTCCCCTTGTTCCACTGTCAGTTGCAATTGTTTTCGATGTAACTTAACGAAGAGTATGAAGACCTTATACATCACTGCAGAGTACGTTGCTTAAATCAAGGGGTAAGCCTGGAGCGAACGTTTGGTTTAAAACAGGCAATTGTTGAATTTACGAGGAGAATGTAGTGGAATGTAGTGCAGTAAAGAAAACAAGAACATCCGGAATGGACTGCAGACTTCGCATTTTAAGTGGACTTGACAGCTCACTGTCCATAGTAAGACATAGCACGGTAAAGAACAATTTCTTTTTGATTTGACGGGGACGCATTACAAAAAAAAAAAAAGTTATAGAAGGAACACATTTTGACAAAGACATTCCAGTTCCCTAAGCTCACAGCCGTTAAAGAAAACGTGAGGTTTGAACAATTCATTGTGGCCTTGAAAGAATCACGAAGATAGATTCCTACATTTTGAGGACATGTGTTTTCGACCTGTTTTCGTGACGGTTTGCCGTTTGAGTTCAAAGAACCCCTGTGAACGTGCGGATGTAACTGACTAATCTGCAAGATAATCCCCATTTTACTTACAAATCCTTTTTACGTTAAAGCTGTCCAGAATGTTTACATTGCTTTCCTCAGGTACAGTTTCCACATCTCCATAAAGAGTTTCCAAAAGAGCTACAATATTTCGAACGACATATTTGGGTGAAAGACATTTTTCTTTATTTTGAAATTAAGTAAGCTACCATTACACGGCAACCAGAGTGCAACTGTCTACGTCTGTCCATATACCGACAGCTTGTACCGGAGCAAAATTCTGTCTTCAGAACGCCAAAAAGTAATTATGTAACACTGAAAATTTATTTTGTTTGTGATCTATGTTGATGTGAAATATAAAACCAAGTTATCACAGCCATTTAAATGCGGTGCGTTCGCAGTTTCCCCCTCTCCCCCTTTCACCCACTCCTCCCACTCAGAGAGCGGGTCGTGACAGCGCGGGAAAATATGCAGCGAAACTGAGCAATGTGATACTCTTTCCAGCCACGACCCACGACCCTAAATTTTGACTGCCCATCAGTTAAGACGATGCTCACGAGCTGACGCTAGTATGTTAGGTAATGTCATACATTTACGTTCTTACTTTTTCATATATTACTGAAACAATATATTTTAATTACGTGTAACTCAATGGCCTGGTGCAAGTCTTTCGATTGGATTCCCTTTCGATGAGTTTAATGTCCTTAACCTAATGCGTTAATAGTACTGAGCCATGCTGCGGCTCGCGTTGGTGCTGTTAGTAGGTTTCTGCCCTCTGCTGAAGGCCAGACGGCATCGTTTAGTCGGCATGGTTACGGTTGTTTGTCTTCATCTTGTGTTGACTGGCGCCACTCGGTTTCGCAAGCGTTGCCTGTCCGCTAGTAGCAGCAGCGGCGGTTGTCGATATGTAGTAACTGTTGCCCTGTATTTGGGGCGACATCGTTGTTTTTCCGGGTCGTGCGAGTGCGAGTTCGGTTGGGGATTCAGGAGGAGACAGGTCCACGTAGTGCGCGGACATGTCAGGACCGCTGGCGGCACGCATGGACTGCCGGATGGAAGGTGTAGTGTCCCTTTTGCAATATTCGCCCTTATCAAGGGGAAACATAAATAAAACCGACAGTATGGGACTCAAAATTAATTGCAAACATTGATTTAACTGTAAAAATATACAATAGATATATCGATAAATGCAGAAAAGACATTATTTTTATTGTATGAGATTATAATGTGATTATCTTTGTTAGAGTATAAAATACAATGCAATGCTCATTCTTCTGTCTAGTCTGTTTTGTTCTGTTCGTTCTGGTGTTAGCTGGATTAAGGTACGCAAGCTATTGTGCTGCGCTAGCATTTGTTTCTGTCGTAGCGTAATTGCAAATATTTAATGGTGTAAACTGTGTCCTAGTAAGAATATATTAGTATAAAGTGATCTCCGTGTGTTATTTCAAGAACCTACGCCACATTTATCTTATGAAAAGAATATTTAACGAAAATTATTTAGCATGTTTCCAGCTGCTGCGGAGCGAGTAACAGTAATCTCTGACTGTTAACAATTAGCCGCCATTACGCGGTACATTTAAAAATATTTTTTCACAGCACTATGTCTAATATCCGGAGCGGAAGAAATTAAGTAAAAATATTCTGTGAGATTAATTGAAGTAATTCAGTGAAATAATTTTATTAAAACTTGTCTATTTTCTGTGATAGTAATCGTTTCAGAGCTGAGTACTACTACGCTATTGCATTTACAGTAATTTGTAGGGAGCCTGGCGCTCGATAAAACCAGATATAATACGTAATTGGCAACCTACGAAATTCATTATTTTGCTTATTATATCTCTTTTGTATTTTTTTTGAAAGCTAAAAGTAAAAACTAACTCCACTAAAAATCAGTAACAGATCACGATAAATCAAAGGACAAACGAATTTACTAGGAGAGTGTTTCCTCAAATAACATAGCTACATTACTTTTTTTTTAAGAGATATAACAAAGGCTATGGTCACGAGGGTGCACGACTTCGTCGTAAGACGGATGCAGCAAGCTTTGAGATGAGTACATTTTAATCCAAGTAGAGAAACTTCCACTATTGTCATATCTCGCGATTCTCCAGTGACTTGGGTTCGTGTTGCTGCTTGTAGTGTTGCCGAGGCGAAGAGTAGCGAAAGGAGTGCTTGGTGAAGGTGGATCTGACTAGCTTTCCTCTACTTCTTATTACTATTTACTGCGTTCAACTTGTTACATATTAAGTTCAACCAGCTGTAATTTTTCCTGCCTAGTGGCCGCTAACGAGTTACCTGCCCTGGGGTTAGTGTATGTAACGGCAGCGTACATTTACTACCCTTGACGCTGTTGTCCGGTAAGGCGTGCAGCTTTGACAGCTTTCTTGATTGTAGGCCAGTTCGTGATTCTGCTACGCTGGTGGTAATGATTCCTTTCTCGTTCTGGGCGCTCTAAATACAGTATTCTGGACGTAGTAAAGAGCGCCGGTTCCGGCTTTGGCGTATTGTTCCATAGTTGCATTTGGTTTATCGGACGTCAGGTAACCTCAGCAAGATTATCATTAGTCATTCGTTAGACTGCCAATAGTCTGAGTTACTATCTTGTGAAGTGAATGCAACTATTAGCTGCCTATCTCATCGCTCGCGAAAGTGTTTGTGGCCGGACTTTCTCAGAAGTCGATTCCTGGAGCACCGTCTGGATCAGTTGCTTATTTTTTAATTAACTTTTGCTATTGCATTTGCTGTTTTACAGAGGTTTCAAATTTTTTTATATTATTTCCATTCCTGGCATGTAAGGCCTTCAGGCGTGATTGTGGCCATTTGCTTTAAAATTCTAATCTGGTATTTGTATTTACGCAGTAAGCCTTTAAAACCTTATTTACTGCCATTCATGGCTCTGATACCGTCTGCTGTGTTTGTGGCGACTTGCCTTTAATATTTAAATACCTGTAATTTTTAAGTTGCAGCGAGTTTTAAAAATTCTTGATTTATTCCCATTCCTCACGTGTAAAGCCTTCCGGCCAGATCACAGTGGCTTGTTTTTAAAATATTATCTGTTGTATCTGCATTTAATGGTGATTTGCTAAATTGCAACTCACTGAAAACACTATTATTCACACCGTTGTTTATTCCTTCATTAATAACGTGTGGTATTTTTTATTTATGGTTGAGTCTGGAATTACTGATGTAACATAAATTGTGTACAACTGTAGAAGGCAACCAATAGTAACTGTTTACGGCCACGTCCACAATCGTAACCGAATCCTGCCTTCCCTTAACTACCAGGTTTCAACTACTGGGGAACGCGGACGTACAGTTCATCGTAGGATCTAAACTTTGTGTCATTCCTGGTTAACGAAGGAAGGACGTAGTTTCACTTACTATCGACAGCACGATCACTAGATGCGGAGCACAAGCTGAGTTTATGAAAGTATGGTGAAGGAAAGCGGCCGTGCTCTTACTAAGACACCATACTTGTATTTGTCCGGAGTGATTTTAGGATATCGCGGAAAACCTAAATCTGGATGATGAGACGGGAATTTGAGCCACCGTCCTCCCCGATGCGTCTCCAGTGTGCTAGACCACTGCACCAGCCAGATCGATCCTGTTGAATCTTCACGTCGTCGATAGGTGAAAAAAGCTAGGTTAAAGGCAGGCTCAAGACCTTTCGTTGCTCGAACGAGAGTCAATCCCGTTTCCTCACGGTTCCCAGGTATGCACTTTACCGCTGGAGGTCTAGACCATCTGACAATTCCATACTAATATTCCATGCTACTTTATCCTGTGCAAGCTTCTTCATCTCCCAGTACTTACTGCAACCTACATCGTTCTGAATCTGCTTAGTGTATTCATCTCTTGGTCTTCCTCTACGATTTTTACCCTCCACGCTGCCCACCAATGCTAAATTTGTGATCCCTTGATGCCTCAGAACATGCCCTACCAACCGGTCTCTACTTCTTGTCAAGATGTACCACAAACTCCTCTTCTCCCTTATTCTACCCATCTAATCTTCAGCATTCTTCTGTAGCACCACATTTCGAAAGCTTCTATTCTCTTCCTGTCCAAACTATTTATCGTCCATGTTTCACTTCCATATATGGCTACACTCCATACAAATACTTTCAGAAACGACTTCCTGACACTTAAATCTATACTCGATGTTAACAAATTCCTCTTCTTCAGAAACGCTCTCCTTGCCATTGCCAGTCTAAATTTTATATCCTCTCTACTTAGACCATCATCAGTTATTTTGCTCCCCAAATAGCAAAACTCCTTTACTAATTTAAGCGTCTAATTTCCTAATCTAATCCCCTCAGCATCACCCGACTTAATTCGACTGCATTCTATGATCCTTGTTTTGCTTTTGTTGATGTTTATCTTATATCCTCCTTTCAAGATACTGTCCATTCCGTTCAACTGCTCTTCCAAGTCCTTTGCTGTCTCTGAAATATTTGCAATGTCATCGGTGAACCTCAAAGTTTTTATGTGTTCTCCAAGGATTTTAATACGTACTCCGAATTTTTCTTTCGTTTCCTTTACTGCTTGCTCAGTATACAGATTGAATAACATCGGGGAGAGGCTATAACCCTGTCGCACTCCATTTCCAACCACTGCTTACCTTTCATGCCCCTCGACTCTTATAATTGCCATCTGGTTTCTGTACAAATTGTAAATAGCCTTTCGCTCTCTGTATTTTACCTCTGCCGCCTTCAGAATTTGAAAGAGAGTATTTCCGTCAACATTGTCAAAAGCTTTCTCTAAGTCTACAGATGCTAGAAACGTAGGTTTGCCTTTGCTTAATCTTTCTTCTAGGATAAGGCGTGAGGTCAGTATTGCCTCACGTGTTCCAAAATTTCAACGGAATCCAAACTGATCTTCCCCGAGGTCGACTTCTACCATTTTTTCCATTCGTCTGTAAAGAATTCGCGTTAGTATTTTGCAGCTGTGACTTATTAAACTGATAGTTCGGTAATTTTCACATCTGTCAACACCTGCTTTATTTGGGATTGGAATTATTATATTCTTCTTGAAGTCTGAGGGTATTTCGCCTGTCTCATACATCTTGCTAACCAAATGGTAGAGTTTTGTCAGGACTGGCTCTCCCAAGGCCGTCACTATTTCTAATTGAATGTTGTCTCCTCCCGGGGCCTTGTTTCGACTCAGGTCTTTCAGTGCTCTGTCAAACTCTTCACGCAGTATCGTATCTCCCATTTCATCTTCATTTACATCCTCTTCCATTTCCATAATACTCTCCTCCAGTACATCGTCCTTGTTAGACCCTCTATATACTCCTTCCACTTTTATGCTTTCCCTTCTTTGCTTAGAACTGGGTTTCCATCTGAGCTCTTGATATTTATGCAAGTGGTTCTCTTTTCTCCAAAGTTCTCTTTAAATTTCCTGTAGGCAGTATCTATCATACCCCTAGTTAGATAAGCCTCTATATCCGTACATTTGTCCTCTAGCCATTCCTGCTTAGCAGTTTTGCACTTCCTGTCGATCTCATTTTTGAGACGTTTGTGTTCCTTTTTGCCTGCTTCATTTACCGCATTTTTATATATTCTCCTTTCATCAATGAAATTCAATATTTCTTCTGTTACCCAAGGATTTCTACCAGCCCTCGTCTTTTTACCTACTTGATCGTCTGCTGCCTTCACTACTTCATCCCTCAAAGCTACCCATTCTTCTTCTCCTCTATTTCTTTCCCCCATTCCATTGTTCCCTTATGCTCTCCCTGAAATTCTGTACAACCTCTGGTTTAGTCAGTTTATCCAGGTCCCATCTCCTTAAATTCCCACCTTTCTGCAGTTTCTTCAGTTTACATCTACAGTTCATAACCAATAGATTGTGGTCAGAGTCCTCATCTGCCCCTGGAAATGTCTTACAATTTAAAACCTGGTTCCTAAATCTCTGTCTTACCATTATATAATCTATCTGATACCTTTTAGTAGCTCTAGGGCTCTTCCATGTATACAACCTAACCTGGTTCCTAAATCTCTGTCTTACCATTATATAATCTATCTGATACCTTTTAGTAGCTCCAGGGTTCTTTCATGTATACAACCTTCTTTCATGATTCTTGAACCAAGTGTTAGCTATGATTAATTCATGCTCTGTGCAAAATTCTACCAGACGGTTTCCTATTTCATTTCTTACCCCCAATCCGCTTTCTCTCCCTTTTCCTGTTTTCGAATTCCAGTCACCCATGACTATTAAATTTTCGTCTCCCTTCGCTACCTGAATAATTTCTTTTATCTCATCATACATTTCATCAATTTCTTCATCATCTGCAGAGCTAGTTGGTATATAAACTTGTACTATTGTGGTAGGTGTGGTCTTTGTGTCTATCTTAGCCACAATAATGCGTTCACTATGCTATTTGTAGTAGCTTATCCGCACTCCTATTTTTTTATTGATTATTAAACCTACTCCTGCATTACCCCTATTTGATTTTGTATTTATAACCCTGTATTCACCTGACCGAAGGTGTTGGTCCTCCTGCCACCGAACTTCACTAATTCCCACTATATCTAAGTTTAACCTATCCATTTCCCTAATTATACTAATAATACTAATATTATAAATCCAAAATACTAATACCGTCTGTATGTGTAATACTAATATTATAAATCCAAAAGTAACTTTGTTATGTTACATTTTGTTACATTTTCACCACTAAACCCCTTATCCGATTTCGATTATATTTGGTATGCAGATAGCTTCGGCCTTGAGAAAAAACATGGGTTACTTTAGGAAGAGTGTAGTACAAGATATTTATTGATTTGAAGAATACCACGCCAATTAAGGAAATTATATACTGTCTGGAAAAGCTGTTTGCTCTTTGACTTTTGAACTTTTTCATATTTGTGAAAATGCCTTTATTGGTTGATGTCAACTACGTAATAGGTGCCAACGTAATGAATACAATGCTCATGCAATCCACACTAATGTTATTAAATGAGAAAGTAGCTCTGTCTGGTACGTTTTCATGACTAAACCGTTGAAACGATTTCGATAAAATTTGGTATGGAGAGAGGTTGAACACTGAGGGAGAACGTTGGATACTTTTTCTTCTACCTCCACGGTCTAGGCCATAGGCCTGTTCCTTCTTGTAAGTATGCAGCCATATTTTTCTTGGTCTTCCTACGGATCTTCCACCTAAAGATCTGATACTTCAGGCATGTTCTGGCTGTAGAGAAGCACTATAACACGCGCTTGTTCAGAGAAGCTGTAGAAATACAAAAACACGCGAACAGTTTGAACAAGAAAGAGGAAAGCCTTAAGGTAAACGGATCCTGGCTTCCCGTACTGCAGCGAACGACCGTGGCAGGTAGCAAGAGGAGAACCACACCGTAAATGACCGCAGAGAAGCCCTCGGACGTTGGCGCGCCAGGTACATATAGTCTGCGCCCGCGATCTTGGCTCCAGTTCACCACCGGCAATGGAGGGTGAAGCTTTGACAATGCCAGCCACTCGTGCTGGCGAAACGTCAGAAAAATCATTATATGAACGTCGGCCGAAGAACCCGAGACAGAAGCCAATAGGCAGTTTGTCAAATAAGTGATTCGTAGTTTAATCACGTATGACACAGTCACACATACACACTGAGAAAATTTTATTGAAATGTACTCTGACGAACAAAGCCTATACTCTTATAAAAAATAAGTACTGAGAGGTTTACTTTTACATATTCAGCTGGTCAACAACAACATAAGCATATATCAGGGCAGGTAACCACGAACGCTGTAGTGCACGTAAAAACCTGGGACACCGTTCTCGAGTTCTTCAGAGCGGCACGATAGGATCGGATACGGAACACTTCACAGAAGTCACCGGTCGCACCCCGTAAAAGTCAAAAGCGAGAGAAAGCGGGAGAGCGCGTGGCACGGCGAGGTCGCAGCTTTATTTTGCGCTCGGCATTCGCGGGGCGGTGTGATCGCCGCAGAGATTGCCGGCGCTCTTATCGCGCGGCTGCCGGCGGTCGTTCCGGCGTGTCTGAAACTTCAACGGCTCTCCGCTGCTCCACCTGACCCGAATGCGCCGCTCGAGAGAGAGGCTGCCTGCCGCCGAACAATACGGTTTCCTGCGGCCGCGACACACCGCGGAGCTGCGGCTAAGAACACACGGGCGGTGCGCCACCTGCTAAGAAACAACTCCCACCCATTGTTGCAGGGCAGAGTGGACTGAGGAAGGCCGTTCTCCAGCCTGTGCGGCGCACTCTACACCTGCCTGGGAAAAAAGGGTGCATGCAGGCGGCATTCTGCAAATTGGCCCTACCGAAGCTAGTGCAATGGCTGCTTGTGGAAGGCAATATACAGGTCTCACACACCAGAACGGAAGTTCACTGTCGAAAGAATCTTCGCGAAAAATAAGCGGAGAATAAGGGAATTTTCAGGGAGAGAGGATGGACCTATACATAACTATAATTACAGGCCTACGAGTGTTATCATGAAGTTTATTACAGAATAAAATAAATTTACATAATTAAGTTCTGTTTTAGGCACCTGTCTCCAACCCTGGTAATATTGAAATGCAAGCGCTAGAATATCGTATTACGCTGTTAGGGCGCAGCTTATTTATAAAGTGGGTTATTGTGTGCTAACCTGCCTTTTTTTTTTTAGGTAGCTGGCTAAGACGCTTGAGTGCGTTCAAACAAGTAAGAATGACAATGTACTAAGTTTGTTTATTTACAACACTATACCCTGTTATCTCTAATTTAAACAAATGTGGCATTCATTCTTACACAAATTATTACCATCAGAAATAAATTACTATTTTTTCTATACATTGCTGGCTAATTTTACAATATACATTATTTCATTCAATGTAGTACTGTAAGAGACGCTCAGTATGGAACGCAATACATTTTTTTTCTGAAAGAGGGTAGGATTTATTCGGGATTCTGATACACCATATTATTCCCCTCCCTTTTAGCTACAAAACCCTATTCTCCAACATAGCCTCCGTTCAATGCAACGGTTTAGCGCCACCTTACTGGAGGGCCCGTATGCCCACATGGTACGACCCTACTGATCGACATCGGAGTCAACGTCTTGCTTCATCAGTGACCTATGTACT
This sequence comes from Schistocerca cancellata, assembly GCF_023864275.1. Classification (NCBI taxonomy): domain Eukaryota; kingdom Metazoa; phylum Arthropoda; class Insecta; order Orthoptera; family Acrididae; genus Schistocerca; species Schistocerca cancellata. The sequence goes on from NC_064631.1 coordinate 129,930,457, forward strand.
GCTGCCCGTGGAGTGCGTCCTTCATTGGGCCAAACGGATGGAGGTCGGAAGGTGCGAGATCGGGTTGCGTGGTAAAGCGGCGGGGGGGAGGGGGGGGGGGGGAAGACTAGGCCAATGAAGTTTTGTGAGCTCCTCTCGGGTGCACAGGCTTGTACAAGACCTTGCTTTGTCATGGAGCAGAAGTTCGTTTGTATTTTTGTGGGGACGAATAAGCGGAAGTTTTATCAGTTTCCTGAGAGAAGTACAGTTCACTTCAGAGTTTATAGTTGCACCATGAAGCACGACATCAAACTAAGTAAGCCCTTCAGAGTCGCAGAAGACCGTCGCCATGATTTCACCGACTGAGGGCGCGGCTTTGAAGTTTTTCTTGGAAGGAAAGTTGATGTGGCGCCACTCCATGGATTGCCACTTTGTTTCCGGTTCAGAGTGGTGAACCCATGTTTCCTTGCCTGCAACGATATTCGACAAAAAACTGTCACGATCAGCCTCACAATATGCAAAAAATTCCGCACAGGTGGTTCAAAGTAGCTCGTTACGGTCTTGTGTTACGTGGCAAGAAACCCGTGGGGCACACACGTTTCAGTACTCCAACGGGTGGACAAATGTGTCAGCACCACCAATAAGGACGTCCACTTGAGCAGCGACGTGGCTGTTTGTGATCTGTCAATCACCTAAATCCGCTCGTTCCAACAATGCAGCAGTGACAGCTATGTACCGCCGGCCGGCGCGAGGAAGACCACACAGGTATAAGCGACCTTGTTGTGATGATGACAGATGCCTCTTCCAACGACTCTTCATGCTTTTGTTCAGTTCCAGGTCCCCGTAGAGGTTCTGCAAGCGCCTGTGAATATTTAGGAAGCTCCTGTTTTGCAGCAAAAGAAACTCAGTGACAGTTCTTTGCTTCGAACGGACCTCCATTACAGACACCATTTTGAAGGCTAGATATAGTGCTGCCAGCTATCGTGATTGCGGCAAAGTGCAGAGGCTGAAGCGGGAACTTTCCACAATATCCCGCAACTAGTTCCGCATCTTTGCATCCGAATTCGTCCGAAACATAAAATGTGTTGCATTACTTATTGAACGCCCTTCGCACTTCCCATTACCATAACAAGTTCTACCATTAATAAAACCTACACCTACTACAACATTGCTATAGAGCGGCCATCTCCGTACAGCACGTTTCGGCGCGTCTTTTTCACAATAGGCACATTCTAGAGTTTGTCTTTGACCATTTTAACGCCAGTAGGAGGCGCGAGCCGCGAGCCGTGAGCTCTTGCCAGATTCAGGTACCTCATGTCTCATTGATATATATTATGAAGAAAATGCATAGGTACGCCTCGCTGCTTCGCATCATCCCATCATTTCTGTCACAGGTGGAGTATCTGGCCGTGAATTTGCTGTTTGCATGTGTCCCATGTTCCTATTAAATTCCGGGCTTTATGGCGTTGGTTTTTTTTTTCAGTCAGTACTTATTGACTTTTTTCGTGTCTGAAAATCGAGTGGACATATTCCAAGTATTTCCTGCAACGCCTCAACTAATACAGTACCAAAAGTTGCTGCCGACGGAAGTAGTATTTCGGGATGCATCCTGTTAGTTAACCGTACTCGTATTATTGGCAGAAGCCTATGCGCCCAACCACTCATACGGTATCCCATTATCGCAGTTAGGTTGCGTAATGATACAAGTGTCAGATGTGAGCGTGATGAAGTTCGCCGCCCTTAGGTTCCTGCGCCCGAGGCAGCAGCGACTAGGACTAGCAGTCATCCTCCTTTAATCATCTCTGACCGGCGTTTCTCCAGCAACATATTGAAAATCTAGAAGCAAAATTTTGCGCATTTAAAAATTTAGTTCGTAGAACTCTAAAATATAAAACCATAAAACAAAGTGAATCTTTGTCAAACAGTGACGGTTCCGATAGTATTATGTGGAAGTGAGACAAGGGTCCTCTGAAACAAAAACAGAATGAAAATTACGTCAGCTGAGATGAAACTCCTCAGTGTCCTATGGACAACATACGAAACACAGATACAAGACTAGAGCTCAAAATTTTCCATTTGAAATACAAAATTAAAAATATAAAAAGTAAACTGGTTTAACCGTTTAGAAAGAACTTAGCAAGATCGTTTGCCTAGAATCGCTATGAAATACAAACCTATTGGACAGCGAATTGTCGGACGTCTGAGGATTAGATGGTTTCTGTAATAGGCTGTGAAGCCTTCTCCATGAAACGAAGATGATGGTTACTAGGAATCAAGAACAGCAGACTGATGTTGTAAGTAGGCTGTTTATGTTTCCTTTATGTAAGTAGGCTGTTTATGTTTTCTTATTGGCAACGTTACGTAGCGCTCTGTATGAAAATCACTGGCTGTGCTGTGTGCAGTCTGTGGCTAGTTTGCATTGTTGTCTGCCATTGTAGTGTTGGGCAGCGGCAGCTGGATGTGAACAGCGCGTAGCGTTGCGCAGTCAGAGGTGAGCCACCAGCAGTGGTGGATGTGTGGAAGGAAATGGCGGAGTTTTGAAATTACATATATTATGTCTTTTGATGATATTAAGGTAAATACATTGTTTGTTCTCTATTAAAATCTTTCATTTGCTAACTATCACTATCAGTAGTTAGTGCCTTCCGTAGTTTGAATCTTTTATTTAACTGGCCATCTCTACAAGGACTACAGTGGGTCTGCACCTCTGATGACCCACCAATACCACAATCTCTACCAGGACTACAGTGAGCCTGTCCACAATTTCTACAAGGACTGCAGTGGGTCTGCACCTCTGATGACCCACCAACACCATACTCTCTGCCAGGACTACAGTGGGTCTACTCTGTGATGACCTACCTACCAATCTTCTTCAAAACGTCGAATGACTCTGCTGTGGGTTTGCTCTGTTGTGGCCCATTACCTGTCAGCATGTCAAGAGTCAGCACTGTCTTTCCGTTGGAAGGACAACACTACTTCTTCAAAACTGCATGGAAATCCACTACTTCTGTGTGCAATTTCTTTTACTAATGAGACTTTGTGAAAAACAAAAACTGTAATTACTATTATGATGAATGATCAGGACTATCTTTATGGACTGTGAGAAAATTTTAGCTTTTGACCAACATTGTATTAATAAATGTGTGCATTTGATATCTTTCTTACTGTAATTACGAAAAAATTTATCAAATCATTATTGGCCACTGCCCAAAAATATTTTGTAAAATTTTTTGTGGGGAGCATGGGGGCTATGTAAGTAGGCTGTTTATGTTTCCTTTATGTAAGTAGGCTGTTTATGTTTTCTTATTGGCAACGTTACGTAGCGCTCTGTATGAAAATCACTGGCTGTGCTGTGTGCAGTCTGTGGCTAGTTTGCATTGTTGTCTGCCATTGTAGTGTTGGACAGCGGCAGCTGGATGTGAACAGCGCGTGGCGTTGCGCAGTCAGAGGTGAGCCACCAGCAGTGGTGGATGTGTGGAAGGAAATGGCGGAGTTTTGAAATTACATATATTATCACTTTTGATGATAATAAGGTAAATACATTGTTTGTTCTGTATTAAAATCTTTCATTTGCTAACTATCCCTATCAGTAGTTAGTGCCTTCCGTAGTTTGAATCTTTTATTTAGCTGGCAGTAGTGGCGCTCGCTGTATTGCAGTAGTTCGAGTAATGAAGATTTTTGTGAGGTAAGTGATTTCTGAAAGATATAGTTTAATGTTACTCAGGGCCATTCTTTTGCAGGGATCATTGATAGTCAGATTGCGTTGCGCTAAAAACATTGTGTGTCAGTTTAAGTACAGTCTCGTATACAATTTTTCTAAAGGGACGTTTCAATGTTTAAGACAATCCTCCGGAAGAATAAACGTGCAAAAAGCCGGGACACTGAAATACTGCGTACTGATAAGATTCTTTGAATTCTAAGGCTGTAAACACTTTGGTAATGAATATCAGAATAGGCAGTTCAGCTGAAGAGGAATGGACCTCCCTAAAACTGTGTAAGCTAGGCTGTTTATGTTTCTTATTGGTAACGTTACGTAGCGCTCTGTATGAAAATCACTGGCTGTGCTGTGTGCAGTCTGTGGCTAGTTTGCATTGTTGTCTGCCATTGTAGAGGGGCAGCTGGATGTTAACAGCGCGTAGCGTTGGGCAGTTGGAGGTGAGACGCCAGCAGTGGTGGATGTGGGGAGAGAGATGGCGAAGTTTTGTAATTTGTCATGAACTGCTACATATATTATGACTATTAAGGTAAATACATTGTTTGTTCTCTATTAAAATCTTTCATTTGATAACTATCCCTATCAGTAGTTAGTGCCTTCAGTAGTTTGAATCTTCTATTTAGCTGGCAGTAGTGGCGCTCTCTGTATTGCAGTAGTTCCAGTAACGAAGATTTTTGTGAGGTAAGTGATTTGTGAAAGGTATAGGTTAAAGTTAGTCAGGGCCATTGTTTTGTAGGGATTATTGAAAGTCAGATTGCGTTGCGCTAAAAATATTGTGTGTCACTTTAGTGAATGTTTGAGTACGTTCAGTTTTGCTCAGCTGTTTGAAAAGCAAATAGTGTAAGAGGTTTATCAGCACAGTCGTGTATAAATTGTTGTAAGGGGACGTTTCATATGTCGACCCTTAGCCTAGGATACCTCACTGGAATCTTCTGATTTTTTTCTTGTAGTTTGTGTATTTAGTGTAGCTTTTGTTTATTGCTAGCGCGTAATTGTAGAGAGAATCTCCTTTGTAGTTGCAGTCTTTCATTGCTGTACAGTAAAACAGTTGTGGCATGCATGTAGATTTGCACCAAGTATTTCGCAGCTGCAATTAACTAGATATTATTTTCAGTGCTATATTAATGTGTTCTCTTATTTTTGCTCTTCAAATTGTGTTTTTCTGTTTTATCGTGTGAAATATTGTCACAATAATGGCGTGTGAAAAACGTAACACTAGGCTCCAAAGTAAACTGAGAAATAATAGTGACGACGAGCGTAGCTTATCAGCACCACTGTGTAGTGAATTAACAGACGTTCCAAGTATTAATTTGGTAATTGTGCATAGGGAAATGGAGCGGGCGGCAAATAATGGTGTAGACAGTGAAACAGGTTGTGAACAGGGAAGCATTATCGATCGATCGGTCGGCAACAGCTCGCCTCAGGAATCCGAAATGACAGGACACAATTTTACAAATACTGTAGATTCAGGTTTTGCGTCCTCACCGTTTTCTCAAATAAATCAAGACACATTTTCAGCTTGTCAAAATGTGAATGTTGCCGGTGCAAATGCACTGCCGAAAAGAGTAGAGGAACAGATTCCAGACACTAATGCATTGTTATTACAACTAATGCAACAAATGGAACAAAATCAGAGACAAACACAGCAACAGTTAGACACAATGGGACAAAATCTTCAAAAGTTAGACACAATGGAACAGAATCTTCAAAAGTTAGACACAATGGAACAAAATCAGAGACAAACACAGCAAAAGCTGCAAAAGTTAGACATCACACTTGAACAAACACGTGAAGATTTAACTACTGAGTTACATAACATTGAATCGAAATGTCAAAAAGTCTGTAATGACGTAAAAACACAAATTTGTGAGCATTTTCAGCCTATTTTTTCGCGGCATGAAAATGCATTACAGAATCACGAAGCAGTCATAAAAGAACTGCAAATCATTGTTCATGAAAATCATGAGACCTTGTGGGCTAAAATTGACTCAGTTGCATCTACCGATTCGGTTACGCAACTGGCAAAAACTCAGGAAAACTTAAAGGACACAGTAGAAAGACACACTGAGGAAATGTGTTCACTATCGGAGAAAGTAGCCGAACTTTCGGATCAGGTCACTAACTTATCTACAAAGGTAGATGATGATCTGAATGACACAAGACCTGTAGCCATCACTGACACAGAAGAGTGCGAACAAATTAGGAAATTCAAACAAAATCAGAATCAAATTAATATGCAAAACCAAAGAGAAATCCGGGAAGTACAAGATCAGTTGACGCAGGTGATACAAGTATTACATATTTCAGAGGACACTCGCGCTCCAACATGGGAAAAGGAACTTAGAAATACGGAAAAGCCACAACATAATAACACAGGGCATTTCGGTAATTATGAAAGGAATTGGCAACGTGGACCGAATTTTGAGATGGAACCGCCGACACGACGTAACAATGACCGATATGCTACTCGCCAACACGATGACTTTGACTATAAGCTGTTCATTACTACACCTAAATTCAAAACATTTAAGAATTCTGCCAACGACATTCATCCACAAGCGTGGCTCCATCAATTCTCTCATTGTTTTCCTCCCAACTGGTCATTAGAACACAGATTAGAATTTATGTGTGGCTACTTGGAGAATGAACCAGCTGTAAGAATGCGATCGGTCATTCACGATTGTCACAGTGAAGGAGAATTTTACCATGCCTTCCTCTCAGCATATTGGTCTCAAGCCACACAAGACCGAGTAAAACATGGCATCATAATGATGAAACATTTCGAACAATCTGAATTTTCCAGTCTTGTGAAATATTTTGAAGACATGTTGCACAAGAATCAATACCTGTCAAACCCATACAGCCCCTCAGAACTCATCTGCATTTGCTAAATCAAACTGCCTGAACATTTACGACATATTATTTTAGCAGGACGTTGCAAAGACGACATTGAAGCTTTTCAGGGACTGTTACAAGAATTAGAAATTGACACAGACAGTCGTGGGATGCGAAAACAGGAAAACAATCACTACAGGTCACATCCGTCACAATTCCGTGACGACCGAAACGATAACTGGACGTGACAAGGCTATTCTTACAACGTAAATCGTGACCAAAACAGACAGCCACTGGCAGAGTAATAGTTACAGAGAAAGATTGCATTTCCGTAGTAATGAATATGACAGAGACAATCATAGAAACAGACAATTTGGCAACCAGAACTATTATTATCACGGGAGACAGAATAACTTCAGATGCAACGGTCCAGCACGCAGTTACGATTCAGGGAGAAATTCTCCACCACGTGACCGACACGAAAGAAACTGTGTAAACTACCGACAAAACGACAGACCTGAATTCCATCAGAACTGGCGAGCTTTAAACAGAGCTGGGCCCTCTCGGCAAGGCGAATTTGTGGAAGTTAGGCCTCCTAATCCCAGTAACGACGCGCGCCAACAAAGAAACAGACAATGACTCGCACCGCAGTCAGCCGCGTGCGCCGGCTGGCTCCGAGAGAAATAACATAGACGCTAACCTTGAGCAAAATTCCAGTATTCTTTACAGACGTATACCACATGCTAATTGCATTTAAATGAAACTCTGCGTACTGAGAAAAGCAAAGGGTTACACCACATCTCACATGTAAAACCGTTTATTGAAAGATAATCTGCTTTTTAACTTTGTCTTTGACATAAAACGTTTCACTTTACATTACTAGTATGCTTTGTCAGAATTAGAATCTGTTAATATACAACAATGTTTGAAGTTAAGTACCCAGTGAAGAACCAAGAGAACTTATTTAAACAGAAATTACGATTGCATTGTTATTGCGAACAGACGGCACAGTGTTATTGTGTGTGTACATTCTTGCTTGTTAGTTGCACGATTACGTAACGACTATAAGGCTCACATACTTAGAACATTTACCAGTACTGCTAATGAGATTTTAATGCAACATTTTGGTTTACTGGAAAATACATTTGGGATTTAAAGTACTTTCTGTGAGATTAAAGATGACTTAGTATTTGGTTTCTTTGACAGCTACACGATTATATCACAATGCTACTAATGTGTGACATAATTTACATTGTTGCTTTTGCGGTGTATCTGTTTTATATCTGCACAGTTTTTCTGTATTATTCTGGAAAGTAAAACATGTTTTAGTAGTAACTTTTGTGGTATAGCTACAAGGAGACAGCCTTTTCTGTAGCACAACAATACGTTACAGGACAGTACTTTCTTCATCACGGCAATAAGCGTAATAAGTATGATATCTATACACAAAGCATTTCACTTTGTTTATCATGAGGTAAGTACATTGTCTTCTGCAGAACTTAGCTTTCAGAGGACGATAACTACGACACTTCCACAGAGATTATCTTACAGCAAGACGCATATTTAGCGCTACAGGACACGTATTTGAGTGATTAATTTTGTACTTAAAACATTTCTTTTTTAAGATTTTTGAATTACGAAGAAAGTTTTCCGTGATACATTTCATTCCATTGCTGTAATCTGTAACACCTGAGGGTATAATTACATTAATCCTCAGGGGGGTACACGCCTACTTTGTGTACCGTGTGTTTGGCAAGCACAAGGAGTCCTAGCAAATATGGTATTTGCTTACACAACTTTACACATCGGTACCATATTTCTCTAACACATAAATTACACAGCTATCTGATCATTTAACTGAGAGATAAACTTTTTTACTACGTCAGTGACAGATGTTTACGCAATTACACAGTTGGGTAACTTCACACTTACGAAATTGTATTTTGTCTGTACTTTGTGAATTGTTCATATTTTTTCAGAACCATTGTGATACTATGAGAGCTTTGAAGGATGTATTTGGTATGAGATCATGATTTTTAAAGTACTTTTGAGGCAGATGACACTATTGAAATGAGCAGAGAATTTTTTTTATGGTTTGAAATTATTGCAGAAAGCTACGGCTTTTTTGAGATTTGACTGAGGTGTTATGATGTTATTTTTTTTTGACGACAATGTGTATTATGCTGTTGAGGTATGTTTATGTCAATAAGATGATGCTACCATATATGAGGAATGTGATTACGTGTTTATATGTATATGAATAATGAATAGAAGTTAGGGACTCTTGACTTGTGAAAAAGGATGTTAGAAACCAAGAATCGCACTTTAAGAGTTATGAAATGTGTGTAAATGCGTGAATGTATCACATTGCCCGCGAAAATTTTTTTGGACACTGTTATATTCATAGGATTTTGTTTCTACACATTTGCAATGTAAATTCTCGACCTGTGAAAATTTTATATGAGACTGTCACTGTAGCGGAAACTGCTGTCATAAATATTTCCATAAGAAAGTTAAGTGACCACCTGCACGTGCGTCGTCGGCACACAGCTGTGTCAGACACCTGGAGAACAAGCCATTAGTGTGAGTGCCTCGTCAGAAGCACAGGTAGAAAAAAAAAGAAAGGGGAGGCCATTGTCAGCGCTACTGACATTTCCTTGTTGAAAGCATACTATGGAGCTCGTAATTTATGATATTTTTTGCAATGCCTAATGAAATGACGAGAAATATTTTTACATCTGCACATCTGATTACGACAAGCGTCTTTCTACGAGAGTTGAGAGAATTTCCACTAACTTATGAAATGTCACATGACTATTGAATGATATTTTTATGCTTTGGTTTGTGTAATTGCTTATTTCATTTGATATCTGGTTTCCAGCTGTGTTGCAGCATTGCTTTTATAAAATAAAATGCATTTGCTAATGTGAACACTTTCTGTCAACAGATCCATTAAATAATAATTTTGTAATCCACATTCTTTAAAAAAGGAGCACTTGGAAAGGAAAGAACAATAAGAAGGGACTAGTAACAGTAACTGGACACATAATTTTCTTTTCAAGCACATGGTAATATTTGTTAATAAGTTGTTGTGGTGCACCACTTTAATTACATAGACATTAAGATGTGAATATACATTGTCCTTTTCTGCATTGTTGTTTTTAATGTAATATTTTTTCTGCTTGAGCTATGTCATGTTTAGGTATAAGTTACTGCTGTTTGCCAGGCATAGTGCTACTAAATTTCACTTTGTATTATTCTGTTAAGCCAGTTTTACTAATTATTTATTTTTATTGTTTGCTGCACAGTGCCTTATCTTAGTTGTAGTACTGCAATTGCTTTGCCTATTAAAAAAATTTTTGTCCTTGTGCTTTGTGTTAATTTATTATGTGCTGCTGCATTGCCTCGTCCCTTAGTTTAGCATCTGAGCTCAGTAGATTTAAGTTAGCTTAAGAAGGGGTAGACTATATAAGAAACTAACTATGATGACTTGGAAGAAATGTATTGAGAAGCTATATGAAAATTGTTTGGGCAAAAAAAAGGATACTGTACAGTGGAGAAAAAGTATTTTTGACAGAGGATGTGAACAGAATACAGAAAGCAGGCTTAGATAGGACTTTTGAGAATAATGATGAACGAAGGGAGATCTCCATGCAAAATACTGCAGTAAAACGAACCCTGTCCTTTCCTTTTGTGTTATCCCACTACGTGTTTGTGTACCCTTGTGTATTTGTTTTCTTCCTGTCTATGTGTAGTTCCATAGAATTTTTTCTTCTTTTAATACACTCCTGGAAATGGAAAAAAGAACACATTGACACCGGTGTGTCAGACCCACCATACTTGCTCCGGACACTGCGAGAGGGCTGTACAAGCAATGATCACACGCACGGCACAGCGGACACACCAGGAACCGCGGTGTTCGCCGTCGAATGGCGCTAGCTGCGCAGCATTTGTGCACCGCCGCCGTCAGTGTCAGCCAGTTTGCCGTGGCATACGGAGCTCCATCGCAGTCTTTAACACTGGTAGCATGCCGCGACAGCGTGGACGTGAACCGTATGTGCAGTTGACGGACTTTGAGCGAGGGCGTATAGTGGGCATGCGGGAGGCCGGGTGGACATACCGCCGAATTGCTCAACACGTGGGGCGTGAGGTCTCCACAGTACATCGATGTTGTCGCCAGTGGTCGGCGGAAGGTGCACGTGCCCGTCGACCTGGGACCGGACCGCAGCGACGCACGGATGCACGCCAAGACTGTAGGATCCTACGCAGTGCCGTAGGGGACCGCACCGCCACTTCCCAGCAAATTAGGGACACTGTTGCTCCTGGGGTATCGGCGAGGACCATTCGCAACCGTCTCCATGAAGCTGGGCTACGGTCCCGCACACCGTTAGGCCGTCTTCCGCTCACGCCCCAACATCGTGCAGCCCGCCTCCAGTGGTGTCGCGACAGGTGTGAATGGAGGGACGAATGGAGACGTGTCGTCTTCAGCGATGAGAGTCGCTTCTGCCTTGGTGCCAATGATGGTCGTATGCGTGTTTGGCGCCGTGCAGGTGAGCGCCACAATCAGGACTGCATACGACCGAGGCACACAGGGCCAACACCCGGCATCATGGTGTGGGGAGCGATCACCTACACTGGCCGTACACCACTGGTGATCGTCGAGGGGACACTGAATAGTGCACGGTACATCCAAACCGTCATCGAACCCATCGTTCTACCATTCCTAGACCGGCAAGGGAACTTGCTGTTCCAACAGGACAATGCACGTCCGCATGTATCCCGTGCCACCCAACGTGCTCTAGAAGGTGTAAGTCAACTACCCTGGCCAGCAAGATCTCCGGATCTGTCCCCCATTGAGCATGTTTGGGACTGGATGAAGCGTCGTCTCACGCGGTCTGCACGTCTAGCACGAACGCTGATCCAATTGAGGCGCCAGGTGGAAATGGCATGGCAAGCCGTTCCACAGGACTACATCCAGCATCTCTACGATCGTCTCCATGGGAGAATAGCAGCCTGCATTGCTGCGAAAGGTGGATAAACACTGTACTAGTGCCGACATTGTGCATGCTCTGTTGCCTGTGTCTATGTGCCTGTGGTTCTGTCAGTGTCATCATGTGATGTATCTGACCCCAGGAATGTGTCAATAAAGTTTCCCCTTCCTGGGACAATGAATTCACAGTGTTCTTATTTCAATTTCCAGGAGTGTATTAAGCTACATTCACTATGATGAGGAATACTGTTATCCTCGAAAATAATTGGCATTAATAATATGTTATTTACTTTGTAAAGATGTTAGACATTATTTATTCTGTTTTGTTTTAATGCTCATGTGTAAAGTTGATGTTTCAAAAGTTATTCTGATCTTTTATGTATGTACTCATGTTATAATTCCTGTAACACTGATGTATATGTTTATTTCTATTCTGATGTAAAGCCTGTACTACAAATGTTATCTGTATTATTATGTTCTTTAATGATGTATTTTGTACCTTTGTAATTGTATTCTCATGTTACAAAATGGTAATTGACACCAGTTCATCATATTAGTAACTTGTAAGTTACATTTCACTGCACACGTTTCTGTTGGTCATAGTATATGGACAATATGTGAGAAGTTGGGACTGTTAGTGTTTGCATGTGTGTTAATAATTCAGCAAGGGACTGGATAACAGCATTGCTGGTTCTAAAGACAATTCCTAAAACTTTGTGCGTCCACAAGTGGTGGTTATGGACTTGCTATCTTCTCTGCAAGACTCTTCGATGGTGATTGTGCACCTGCACAGTCGCAGCAGATGGCTGCTGGCCATCTCTACAAGGACTACAGTGGGTCTGCTCTGTGATGACCTACCTACCAATCTTCTTCAAAACGTCGAATGACTCTGCTGTGGGTTTGCTCCATTGTGGCCCATTACCTGTCAGCATGTCAAGAGTCAGCACTGTCTTTCCGTTGGAAGGACACCACTACTTCTTCAAGACTGCATGGAAATCCACTACTTCTGTGTGCAATTTTTTTTACTAATGAGACTTTGTGAAAAAAAAAACTGTAATTACTATTATGATGAATGATCAGGACTGTCTTTATGGACTGTGAGAAAATTTTAGCTTTTGGCCAACATTGTATCAATAAGTGTGTGCATTGGATATCTTTGTTAGTGTAATTATTAAAAATTTTATCAAATCATTATTGGCCACTGGCCAAAAAAAATATTGTAAATTTTTTTGTGGGGAGCATGGGGGCTATGTAAGCTAGGCTGTTTATGTTTCTTATTGGCAACGTTACGTAGCGCTCTGTATGAAAATCACTGGCTGTGCTGTGTGCAGTCTGTGGCTAGTTTGCATTGTTGTCTGCCATTGTAGAGGGGCAGCTGGATGTTAACAGCGCATAGCGTTGGGCAGTTGGAGGTGAGCCGCCAGCAGTGGTGGATGTGGGGAGAGAGATGGCGAAGTTTTGTAATTTGTCATGAACTGCTACATATATTATGACTATTAAGGTAAATACATTGTTTGTTCTCTATTAAAATCTTTCATTTGATAACTATCCCTATCAGTAGTTTGTGCCTTCAGTAGTTTGAATCTTCTATTTAGCTGGCAGTAGTGGCGCTCGCTGTATTGCAGTAGTTCCAGTAACGAAGATTTTTGTGAGGTAAGTGATTTGTGAAAGGTATAGGTTAAAGTTAGTCAGGGCCATTGTTTTGTAGGGATTATTGAAAGTCAGATTGCGTTGCGCTAAAAATATTGTGTGTCACTTTAGTGAATGTTTGAGTACGTTCAGTTTTGCTCAGCTGTTTGAAAAGCAAATAGTGTAAGAGGTTTATCAGCACAGTCGTGTATAAATTGTTCTAAGGGGACGTTTCAACTGCAAATACAGAACTTGGACAGACAATCATAGGTCAAAGGAAGACAACCGTGAAACAACCATGACTACCAAAAGAAATAGAAGAAATACTTCCATTGCGTGACGAAAGGAGGAAACAGAAAAATGTTCGGACAAAGAAATTAGTAACGCAATATAACTGAATTACAGACGAATTAAATAGGAAGTGTATGGAAGCCAAGGCTAAATGGCTGCAGGAAAAATGCAAAGACATCGAAAAAGAAATATGCCGACAGGATTAATTCTGCATATTGGAAAGTCAAAGCACCCTTCGATGAAATTAAAATGAAGAATAACACACTTACCTTGTAGTTCCAATGTTAAGTGCAGAAGGGAGAGCAGAAAGGGAGTACACTGAAGGCCTCTATGAGAACAGGACTCTTCTGATGACGTGATAGAAGAAGAAATGAGAGTCCATATGGAAGACAATGTCTAAAATCATTTGTGGAAACGGCAACAAAACGACTATTCAAGTTGATGTGTAGAATGATACCACCAGATTTAGGAAAATCACCATCCACAGAGTCGCGATGACAGCAAGGACAGATATGTGTGAGAACAATCGCGAAGCCAGCTGAACAGATTGTGCATCAAAATTCTGTAAAGAAAACCGAGCATCTGTTGGATGACGGTCAGCTTATCTTTAGGAAAAGTGCAAGTACTAGAAAGGCGCAGACGTCACGCTTGATAATGGAAACAAGACTTAAAGTAAAATCAAGGCACAGTCTCACGATCTGTAGACCTGGGAAAAGCATTCGACGTTGTATAATGCAGCAATATGTTCAAAATATTGAGAAAAATTGGAGTAAGCTATAGGCATACACAGGTAATATACAATACGTACAAGGATCGAGAAGGAACAATAAGATTGGAAGACGAGGCGCTCGGATTGGAAAGGGTAGTAGTCTTTGCCCCTGATGTTCAATCTGTACATCGGAGAAGCACTGATGGAAATAAAAGGACGGCTCGAGAGTCGGGTTAAAATTCAGGTTCCAAGGATACCAATGATAAAATTCAGTGATGTCATTTCTGTTCTGAGTGGAAGAGTACAAGAGTTACAGCAACTTTTTAATGGATTGAACATATTAATGAGCACAGAACGTTAATTGTGAATAAACCGAAGACAGATGAAAGTAGCAAGAAGTACCATAAATGAGATCAGCGATAAATTTAACATCAAAATTGGTGACCAAAAAGCAGACGAAGTTAATGAATTCTACTACCTTGGAAACAAAAATAACATGTTACGGGTCAAGCAAGGAGGACACAAAAAGCAGACGGGCGCAGGCAAATGCAGTGTTTCTAGCCAAGTCAAGTCTACTACTATTAAAAATAGGCCTTACTTTGAGAAAGAAATTTCTGACAATGTATATTTGTAGCACAGCCTTGTGTGGCAGCAAAGCCCCATGTGGTAGCAAACCATGGGCTGTTGGAAAACTGCAAAGAAGAGAATCGAATCGCTGAGGCTACCTAACATCCCACAAACAAATGCAAGATGTAAAATAACGCCAAAGCCGGAACTGGCGGTCTGGGTTCTGCCCGCAGAATTCTGTGAACAGAGCGCCCAGAACAAGAAGGAATGACTCCCACTAAGATAGGAGAACACTACACAACCTACAATGAAGAAGCTGTCCAACTTACACGCCTCACTGGATCGCGGCGGCAAGGCGAGGAAATGTACACTGCCTTTACATACACTAACCCCCAGGGCAGGTAACTGGGGCGTTAGCGGCCACAAGATAGAAAAATATCGATGGTTAAACTTAATAATGTAAGAAGCTAAAAATAGAAAATAGTAATTAGAAGCTCAGGATTGCTGATCAGATCCGCCTTCCCCAGGTACTCCACTCGCTGCTTTTCACCTCGGCGGCACTACGAGCAGCAACACGAACCCAAGTCACTGGAGAATCGCGAGATTTCACAATGGCGGAGGTTTCTCTAGGCGAATTGCAATGCACTCAATTTAAACATGCATGATCCGGTTTTGACGAGGTCCTGCACCGTCGTGTCCACTGACCTTTGATCCAGCAGTCCATACACGCCGCCAGCGGTCCCAGCGTGTTGTCGCTCTGCGCGGACCTCACTCACACCACACGGAAAACGCATGAGGTCGCTCCAAAGATAGGGCAACAATACTACGTATCGATAAGCACCGCTGCTGCCACTAGCGGACAGGCAACGCTTACGAAACCGAGTGGCGTCAGTGTACATGTGTAGAAGGCAAACAACGCAACCATGCCGACTAAACGATACGGTCTGGCAGAAACCTACACATGGCACCAACACGAGTAGCAGCACGGCTCATACTCACTACGAAACTTGTTATCAACAGTCCAGCTCAGTCTGAAAATAACTGAATATAAGTACGGCACTAGGAGAAAAAACTGTTCTTCATTACCCTATAATAAATCTAACTTTGGCACAGAAAAGAGTAAAATATGCTTTTGGAAGATTCTAGAACAATATACCCACCGAAATAAACAAAAGACATTGGGGACGTAGATTAAAGATTCATTTAATCTTCTAGAGCTTCGATCCACGTAAGGTGGTTAAAATTCTACGAGCTTTCGAATGACCTCTCCTCGGCCATTGTCAAGTGGTAAATGACAAGCCCGTGATAGTGGCCTCGCCGTTATACAGCCGCGCTGCTGGCTGTGACGCAACTGGTGCCAACTCCCTCCTAGAATATAGTAATGTTTTCATCCCGCGTCCGTCGCGCCCCCTTCAGCATCCTGAAGGCCAAGTCCCAAACTGTGCCGAGCTGCAAACCGTCATCCTTACTGATGGTGCTTCCAAACATTTTTATTTCTATAATTCCTTTTACACTGAAGCGCCGAGTAAACTGGTATAGGTATGCAAATTCAAATACAGACAGAATACGGCACTGCGGTCGGCGACGTATATATAACACAAGTGTCTGGCACAGTTGTCAAATGGGTTACTGCTGCTACAACGGCAGGTTATGAAGATATAAGTGAATTTGAACGTGACTGACAACTGCACAAGACACTTGTTGTCAAAACGGTTACTGATGCTACAATGGCAGAATATGAAGATTTAAGTGAGTTTGAACGTGGTGTTACAGTCGGCGCACGAGTGATGGGTGACAACATCTCCGAGGTAGAGATGAAATGGGAACTTCCCTTGCGACGACTTCACGAGTGAACCGTGGGTATCACGATTCGATTAAAACACCAAATCTTCGACATCGCTGCGGCCTAAAATAGGTACTCCAATAGCGGGACCAAGGACAACTGAAGAGAATGCAGTACACAAAGCTTTACGCGTTGCCTCAGCCCAGCAACACTGATGTTGTACTATTGATGACTGGAAACAAGTTGCCTGGTCGGACGAGTCTGGTTCCAAATTGTATCTAGCGGATGGACGTGTACGGAAGTGGAGATAACCTCATGAATCCATGGACCCTGCATGTCACCAGGGGACTGTTGGAGGCTCTGTAATTGTGTGAGGCGTGTGCAGTTTGAGTGATATGGAACAACTGATGCGTCTAGATATGACTCTGATAGCTGACACGCAAGTGGGCATCTTGTCTGATCATCCATTCGTGTCGATTGTGCAGTCCGACGGAATTGAACAATTCCAGCAGAACAATGCAACACCCCACACGTCCAGAACTGCTACAGAGTGGCTGCAGGAACACCTTTCTGAGTTTCAACACTTCCTCTGTGCACCTAACTCCCCAGACACGAACGTTACTGAGGACATCTGGGATGCCTTGCAACGTGCTGTTCAGAAGAGATCTCCACCCTCTCGTACTATTATGGACAACCCTGCAGGATTCATGGAGTCAATTCGCTCGAGCACTACTTGAGACATTAGTCGAGTCTATGCCACGTCGTGTCGGGTATTTCTGTGTGCCCGCAGGGGAACTAGACGATATTAGGCAGATGTACTGGTTTCTTTGGCTCTTCAGTGTATACTGCTGTCCCAATATCCCTTCTTTCTCCTAATGGCAGATGTTTCGTCGAACAGAATTTTCTAAGGCTTGTTCTATCACTGCTGATTTTTTCAGGATAGCGTAGGCGTGGGCACCTCTCGTTTTTCCATCCGGTGTTGACCCACACCGCGTACTGTTTGGCCGACATATTAGCAGCTACATTGACATTGTATCTCGTACACTACAGGGGTCCTAGCCTTAAATCGTGCTTCACAGGCCTCATGAGCAGTCGTATTTTGGGAAAACAGTGATCAGTTTCACAATTGTACTTGCCTAGATCGCACAAATCACTTATGCTGGTGACCAGTTTCTGTTCAAAGGCGATCCGGATTGTACTCCAAAGTTGATGTGTGGATGCAGAGCCACGGAGCAGGAACTGCAAAAATCTCCGGATTCTGTCAACTGCTCCTGTCGAATTTTTGCTGGGGACCTGAACACATGAAATGTTGTCTCTCTTCAGGAGCAAGCTAATCCCTCCCGATACTGTGCCACAGAAAGGCTCTCTTCTTCGGTACTGTATTTACAGTGCGTCTGAACAGAAATAGCTTGTGATGCCTGGTGATGATTGTAGCCATTTTGCCGAGAGAATTTTCGGAGATGCCTTGTTCTAGAGGCAGGTTTTCAGCTTCGTAGACGACTTTAGCACAAGAGAATTCGCAACGCCATGTTTTGATGCCGGATGGTGGTGACTGAGAGCTGACAGCGATCCGTGTGTACAAACAGTTGCTGAGGTGCCCATTGGTTTTCTGGCGAACGAGGACGTCAAGGAAGGGCAACGCACCATCTATTTCTACTTCCATAGTTACCTAATATGGTCGTCAGTGACGTTCAGGTGCTCTAAGAATTATCCCAATTAAATTAAAGATGTTAGTCCTCAACAACTCCTTCTGTACCATAGAAGAATTCTTGTCAAAAGATACGAGCCTAGGTGAATGGACTCAGTGCAGTAAAGCGGGCCGCTTAGGACAATACGCTGATCCAGCGTTTCACCGTAAACAGAGACACTTTGGCACACGACATTTCTTAACTCTGCTGCCGCTTCTGCTGTCGCTGACAGCAAGCCGCTGGTCGGCCTTTCGCTCCGTGGGCGTCTGTGTCTGTCGCTTACCACGGCCGGGTGGGACTCAGCGTCATAGACTCAGCAGGTCGTGTCAGCGTGTTGCTTAGCCCTGACCCAGCTCGGCTACTGTCCGGGAATGTCTACAACGCAACGTCGTGCTATTTCTGGTCTGCGGTGAGAACAGAACCAGTCGGTGTTCTATTGCAACACTACGCTGCCAAGGAGCCCGTGGTCGTGTGCCAGCTTCGAGCCGCCGCCAGATGAGGACTTGATTTTGCAATAAATGAATAAAGGTATTCTGCTACCTTAGAGTGACTTCTCACACATTCGGATTCACCATTCTTCACCAAAGATATCCATACCCCCTATGCTAGAACACAAATAATATATAGACAAAAAATTGTAAATCGTTTACATGTAGCCATATAAACATTTGCCATCTATTTTTTTTCTTTTAATTTAGTATCCATGTTTCATCAATCGATATGTGCATAATGACGTTTATCGTAAATCAAAGAGAAATCAGTCGCGGTTCAAACTGTACCCTACTGCAACACAATACAAGGTTACTGTAGACCACTGGCACATTTCCACAGAACTCGGTACTCGTACAGAATAAGTGAAAAAATTTTGTATTGGTGTAGCAGCAGTTCTGATTTCTGTCTCAAGAGCCCAGTAGTGAGCAGTTAGGCAAGATACGTATGCTGTACTTGAAATGTATTCACATCACTCTGCTGTAACAGTGCAGCGAAAGCTCAGAACCAAGTTCAACGAAAATCCACCAACTGCCAAATCCATTCGGTGATGTTATACGTAGTTTAAACCTCCAGGATGCCCCTGCGAGGGAAAATTAGCGGGTCAACCCGCAATGAATGAAGAAATGGTTGACTGCGGGTGAGAGAGTTTCGCTCACAGCCTGCAGAAGTCGACGATTAGAGCAAACGGAGAGCTGAACATAGCCACATCCAACCGTTCCTATGGCCTTAAGGAAACGTCTGAAGCTGGAGCCTTGTAACGCTTGCAATTCGTACGACCTCAGACTTCCGATGTCAGTCAGACGCTTTGGAACAGCTTATGGGAGATGGACTTTGTGAGGAACTCATTTTCAGTGATGAAGCAATATATTTTTTTTTTTTTTTGTGAATGGCGCAGAGAATACGCACAGTGTGTGAATCAGGGGACAAAGAATCCCAGCGCTCTCGTGCAGCACATTCCAGATTCACTGAAAGTTAATATGTTACCTGCAGTCTGTCTGTTTAACGTATATGGCCCCCTTTCCTTCTCCTTAAACACCTTTAAAACACTCTTGAATCCAACAGTGTGGACTTCATCAAGTGGCAGGATGGCACTCCTTCCCACTTCTATCATGATGTTCGTGAATTCTTAAACAGGGAATTGAGACATCGCTGGATCAGTCATGGTTTGAGGCTGATAATCAGCAACTGATGTCTTGGCCTCCACGATCTCCCGAACTAAAACACTGCGACTTTTGTGTGTGGGGTTATCTATCTCAAATTCTCAGTTTTTACACCTCCTCTAGCAACAATCGTCAAAGGTACCAGAACTGCGACCTATCATTAACAGTGCTTTCCAGCTCATCGAAGTGCCATGCTACACCAACTTGATACCTGCACAATTATTATGCCCGCACATATGGAGTACTTGATCTACGTAAAAAAAAAAAAAAAAAAAAAAAAAACTTTTGGGTGTTTTTATGTGTATGCAAAGCCCTACGGCAATATGTCAGATAATACAGCTACAGAAAATCTGTGAAATCGCTTCATTCATTTATAATCTTATACAGAATGAATTACGATAGATTGCTGACTTTCTTCCTGTTAGTATTACATCACAGCTGTTGTGTACGGGGATTCTAATGTATACCGTGAAAATGACCTGTGGAGAACGTAAATAACTAATTTACAAACAATTTTACATTGTGGCAGCTGTTGAATGATCTTGGATCTTGACGGCTCCCAACGCCTTTGGCGTCTAGTTGATTTCATATCACTTCGCATCGCATCCGATATTAAAAAGTGAAAGAGGGTAAGTACGTGGCTCTAATTCATTTGCACTTGAGTGTATATTCGAAATAAAAGCTCAATAGTTTACTGACGAGGTGGCGTGGATCTACACTCAGACAGCTATTCTTCTTGAAAGCACCTGAAATTTCTAGTAGCTGAGGTAGACAATATTAGAAGCAAACCAATATCACCGCGCGGGATTAGCCGAGCGGTCAGGGGCGCTGCAGTCATGGACTGTGCGGCTGGTCCCGGCGGAGGTTCGAGTCCTCCCTCGGGCATGGGTGTGCGTGTTTGCCCTTAGGATAATTTAGGTTAAGTGGTGTGTAAGCTTAAGGACTCATGACCGTAGCAGTTAAGTCTCATAAGATTTCACACACATATGAACATTTTTGAAACCAATATCTTACTATGTTTTGAAAATTTCTGCTCCTTAAAGTTTCAGAGTGTAACAGGCTTCTAATTAATAACTGTCAAAGAATATTGTCATTGCAGAAGAAATAGCCTGTATGAAGTACCTCAAAAAGATGTTCAACGTTCTAATCGCAGATTTACAACGATACTTAAATAGTATTATGAAGAACTTCATACGAAATATGTCTTAATTTGCCCGAAACGTCGACACTAAGACAAAACACAACCTTCATTACTTATTACTTTATTCTCCGGTGTCTAATATTGGCATGTGGTACGTGTCCACAAAGAACGTTGATCGCATAACCCGTAGCGCGAGATTTTCGACTGTTAACCATAACAAATTTTTAATCTAGACTCCGGTTGTTTCTTGTGGGTAAGTCCAGCTTTTCTGCACATAAAAGTTCCGTAAGAACCTAGTTGTGTCTGAGATGTAATTGGCTAGTGTGTTTATTTTGCTATTACACTTATCAATGATTATAAATGAAAAATACAAAATAGTCGATGTCTTGCAGGACTAATGTAGCAAACTATAGAATAACTACATTTATGCGCTTTCCTTTCTTAAATATCGACTTGTCCAGCCAATCGGTGATGGGAGAACTAAATGATATGACATAATGTCCCAGTGCATCGCAGTTCTCTGTCTTGTTGTAATGTTACGTTAGATGTATGTGTTTCATAAAAAATTAGCATGTAATTCTTATTCATTTGCTTGTTAACTTCACTTTGTCTTGCTAACAGTGCGAGTATGAGACCAAAATGTTCATATATCTTATTAAGCAACAATAGTATAGTTCTTCCATTTTAAGATTTAAGAAATAAGTACACGTAAGAGACCTATTTATTATTTCTGGTTGGTACACTAGCTTAACTTTTAAAGCTAGCCTTTCGTGCAAAATCAGTCAGTTATTTTCTCAAAAACAGAGATTACTATTTTCTCACATGATGTTTCTGTGCTCGGCTTCACAAGAATGTTCGTGTCGTCCGTAAACGGTAGTCCACTAATGCCGCCTCCTCAAAAATATAATGGGGTATCATTAGGCCGTTTATATGTATCCGTCGCGGTCAATTTTCAACCCCATCCCCGAGCAATTTTAGATCCATTCCTAATAACGTTACTATTGCTGGAAGCTGATATCTAATTACTTATTTCGTTCAAAATTTTCAAGATAATTGTCGTCGGTCGCACAACACAAAATAAGTCTAAAAGAAGGGAAGAAAAATCCTGAAATCAGAAAGAGCATAAAATAAAACAAAACATGTCACGGTTTTTTCTCCTTGATGTGACAGTGGAAGACTGTGAAAGACCGTAGACAGAAGCGCGTTTATATTTCGATGTACTTCCATTTAAATCAGTAGGCCCTACACTTTGTCCAACATTTTTCCGGTGTGTAGATTCCAGTCATGGGATGTGATTCTGGAAGGTCTGCATAGTAGCTACAGCTGTCATAACACCTCCATTGGTCTCACAATGATTTTCAGCCACAATTACTTTTATGCGTGGCTGTGAAAGTCGGACGGTAAAAACACAGTGTATTTGGGAGGAGGGTAAATTTTTTGCAGTTGATACTTAAAATACTTGTATTTCTCGACTAACCAAGCACGTTAGTTGCCTGTTGTAATATTCTGGCAAAAGATAGATTTCTTTGTAATTTTGCGCTACATGGCTATACTAACGTACGGTATTTCTTCATTTAGTTAGTCGACAACACTTGTGCAGTCTTTTCAGATACTTGGTCTACTCTGCATGCCAGTCTCTCTCTCTCTTTCTCACACACACACACACACACACACACACACACACACACACACACACACAGAGAGAGAGAGAGAGAGAGGGGGGGGGGGAGAGAGAGAGACAGCGAGAGAGACCGGGGGGGGGGGGGCAGCAGGCACTATCAATTATTGATGTTATTGCCCAATTGTGTATCCTAGGGCAAAGGTTGGATTTTAATTAATTTGTTGCACTCATCATATGCAACCCGTCAGAAATATTTTGTTTTTTTGAAAGTACATTTTATCCTGTCACCAGAAGTATTTTTATGTGAAATAAAAATTGTTAAATTCAGCGTCTCGTCTGCTGAACCCGACTCTATCTAATTGCTACGCAACATCATCTGCAAGCGAACTGCGGTTGCTTTGAACTCAACAGCTGTTTCCACAACTGTTGACTAAAACTTCGAAATTTAATTAAAAATAGACGTTTTTTCATAGGTGCGAATCCCGTCCAAACTTATTTTGATGATAGCACGGTATTTCTTTTAAATCATATGCTCTAAAAACAAATCGCAAGACAAGTTTTTATAATGTAAACAAATCTATTCCAGTGATAGAAATGACAGTTGACATATGCCACCGTGGCAACAAAATTATTTAACCATATGTGCACCATGTCCTGAACTTTTCGTCTAGCCCTGGTATAAATATTATTTAAATTAATATACAAAACACAACACACTTGTTAAGTACTGAGCCGGTCGAGTTTTTAATATCGGCACACTCATCAATACCACCAGTCAAATTTATTGATTTTTCAAAGGACTAGGCAGAAAGCGATGGCTTTGTTTGAATCGGCAGAACTGAATTCGTCGTATCCTTTGTGAAATTGCAATTAGTTAATTATTTTCGTACGTGCCAGTCCGTCGAATCGCATTTTCAGTACATAAAAACAAATAAAAATCATAGAAAAGTGATACATCGCAGTGAAACAACTGAATATTGTACGCTATATAGAAAATAGGCCACATCTCTTTCAAAGGAACCTAGATCTGGATGGCTACAAAAGGATATAATCCGATAGCCGTCCGAACGAAAGTCTTATGGGCAAAGAACTGCGTTACCTCTTTCGGAGACAGCTTCGATCTCTGTGTTTAATAGTGAAATGTGTTGTGTGAATTTACTAGTAGTTTGTATGTACCTCGCTTCGTTGCATTATTACGTAATTACATGATAGTGGTGACTGTCAAAGACTCAATTAGGAATAAAATGGTATAAGAACAAAATAAGATCCCATCTGTGAGGCTTATGAGACTTTGTAATGTCGTCTCGTAGAAAAATACTTGAGCCCGCGCTCACTGACAACTTGTACGACGGCATAGCCTCACATTTGGCAAAAGTTTTTTATATCACAGTTAAGACTCGAACTAGCTTGTGCATGCCTGCACTAGCCGTCTCAGCGCTCACGAGATACGGAAAATAAGAAAGATTGAAGCACCTACTCGCCTAGATCACTGGAATTAAAATTCTTTCTAATTATTTGATTTCAGGATAAGAGGACTTGTTAGGACAGGATTTCAGAAGGAATATCTTGCAAGCTATCACTGCCAGGTCCCCTGCAACAATGTCCTCTTTGAGTGTGGCACGGACGTTTTCAGGACAGCAGGTACTGAACGTCACCCAGTAAGATGATCGCTTCCCTCTTTTGAAAGGGTTGGTGCCTTGTTCTTGTTGTTGTGGTCTTCAGTGCTGAGACTGGTTTGATGCAGCTCTCCATGCTACTCTATCCTGTGCGAGCTTCTTCATTTCCCAGTACTTACTGCAACCTACATGCTTCTGAATCTAATTAGTGTATTCATCTCTTGGCCTCCCTCTACGATTTTTACCCTCCACGCTGCCCTCAAATGCTAAATTTGTGATCCCTTGATGCCTCAGAACATGTCCTACCAACCGGTCCCTTCTTCTTGTCAAGTTGTGCCACAAACTCCTCTTCTCCCCAATTCTATTCAATACCTCCTCATTAGTTATGTGATCTACCCATCTAATCTTCAGCATTCTTCTGTAGCACCACATTTCGAAAGCTTCTATTCTCTTCTTGTCTAAACTATTTATCGTCCATGTTTCACTTCCATACATGGCTACATTCCATACAAATACTTTCAGAAACGACTTCCTGACACTTAAATATAAACTCGATGTTAACAAATTTCTCTTCTTCAGAAACGCTTTCCTTGCCATTGCCAGTCTAAATTTTATATCCTCTCTACCTCGACCATCATCAGTTATTTTGCTCCCCAAATATAAAAACTCCGTTACTACTTTAAGTGTCTCATTTCCTAATCTAATTCCCTCGGCATCATCCGACTTAATTCGACTACATTCCATTATCCTCATTTAGCTTTTGTTGATGTTCCTCTTATATCCTCCTTTCAAGACACTGTCCATTCCGTTCAACTGCTCTTCCAAGTCCTTTGCTGTCTCTGACAGAATTACAATGTCATCGGCGAACCTCAACGTTTTTATTTCTTCTCCATGGACTTTAATACCTACTCCGAACTTTTCTTTTGTTTCCTTTACTGCTTGCTCAATATACAGATTGAATAACATCAGGGACAGGCTACAACACTGTCTCACTTCCTTCCCAACCGCTGCTTCCCTTTCGTGCCCCTCGACTCTTATAACTGCCATCTGGTTTCTGTACAAATTGTAAATAGCCTTTCGCTCCCTGTATTTTACCCCTGCCACATTTAGAATTTGAAAGAGAGTATTTAAGTCAACATTGTCAAAAGCTTTCTCTAAGTCTACAAATGCTAGAAATGTAGATTTGCCTTTCCTTAATTATTTTCTAAGATAAGTCGTAGGAGTCGTAGGGTCAGTATTGCCTCACGTGTTCCAACATTTCTGCGGAATCCAAACTGATCTCCGCCGAGGTCGGCTACTACCAGTTTTTCCATTCGTCTGTAAAGAATTCGCGTTATTATTTTGCAAAATAGGATCACGTCAAAATAGGTTTACTTAAAAAAAAGGAATTAGACAAAGGGTCCAGACTTCCACTATCACCTAAGACTTAAGTGAAATTGTACACGACCTACTTGCCACATAGTGAAGTTGAAAAGTATTTTCATTTTCAGTCACTACGAAAAAAGGACACAGCCGGCCACGGTGGCCAAGCGGTTCTAGGCGCTTCAGTCCGGAACTGCTACGGTCGCAGGTTCGAATCCTGCCTCGGGCATGGATGTGTGTGATGTCCTTAGGTTAATAGGTTTAATTAGTTCTAAGTTCTAGGTGATTGATGACCTCATAATTTAAGTCGCATAGTGCTCAGAGCCATTTGAACCATTTGAACAGTTGTTTCTTTAACCAGTTCACTTCTTACTTCCAGTTGAAATGAATATAAGTGCTGCCGTTTATTGTTCTGTGCTATGAGTTGTTGTGGTGGTTTCTGATCATGGGTTACTTTGCAGCAATAAAAAAGAGGAAAACATATTCGTATTCATCTGCCATCGTTACGGGAAGTTAAAAATATGTATGCACTATTATAACAGCCTAATTATCTGACTGTAGCAACTTAATTTTAGCACTGGAATCGTTATCTGGAGACTGGCAGAACTTCGGGGTTGCAATATTTCACAGTTTCACTAAGCAGCAGAGCGGTAAATATCATTACAAGTAACGTTACAGTAAAATTAGTGTATAAAAAGTGTAAGCTTTCTATAAAAAATTTATCTGTATGTAGAATACTACATATTTTGCTTTCCAAAACATTATCCGTTTTCGAAAACATTCTCCTCGTGTGACATGCACTTTAGATATCGAGTTCAAATGCTGAGTAATATTGGATGTAGGTTGTCCCTTTGTTGCGCATGTGAATAGTGTCCTGAAACAAAATTTTTAACTTAATGTAATGCATATCTGGAAATAATGAAAACAAATCCAATTAACTGCCGAAAGAAACTAACTGTGAACCCAATGAAAACCGTGTAACTGAAACTCACTACCGAAGTATATTATGAAAGCTGCGTCATATGAAGTGCAATGTTTGACCTGGAATAACAAAAAAAAAAAAATAAATAAAAAAAATAAAATACTGTTCTACTGAGAAAAAAATAACTGTATGAAGTTATCAACAAATTTCACTGAAAATTAATCTGCTTAATTAGCACAACACCTGATATTCTGACTATGTACTTTTTTCTCATAAGAATGTAAGGTGAGATTTTCCATGCAATAGAAGTGACTTACTTCTTGCTCAGCATGCTACTTTGTGTTTGATGCACTGACGTTCTCGAAAGTAAATACAAATCAGCAGATTCAGCAGCTAATGACATGTAACCTGTTCTGATATTTCTTGAAAGGATCGGAGGACATGAAAGGGAAGCATTAAATAAGAAAGGAATGAGTTTGAATACAGTTTGTACATCGAACAAGCAGCAAAGGAAGTCAAGGATAAATTTTTCGGGAAATGAAAACATTAATGTTTACCAATGATAATGTAATAGAGTCAGAGATTTGCAAGGACCCCGTAAGATTGTTTGAGGTGAAAGGACAGCTCGTCTAAAACAGATTTTATTAGGGAGATCAACAAGAGTAAAACGAAGATAATTCCATGTACTCCAATTAAATAAGACGGTGCTGAGGGAACTAGATTAAGAAATGGAACATTAAAAGTACTCGACGAGTTTTGTTATTAGCAGAAAAGTAACCGACTTTGGTGAAGGCAGAGTATATAAAATGCCGACTGGCAATATCAAGAAATGAGTTTCTAAAAAAAGTGATCTTTATGAAACTGAAATATAAATTTGAGACATTGAGGTATTTCTCAGGAGTGTAGCCATGTACGGAAGTGAAACGTGAACGATAAGCAGTTGGGATAAGAGGAGCATAGAAGTTTTTGCAATGTGATGCTCCAGGAGGATGTTGAAGATTAAAAGTGCTAGATCGTATAACTAATGAGGAGGTATTGAATCGAAATGGAAAGTAAGGATGGTATAATATGACTGAAAGGAAGTACCAGTTGATAGGATCGGCGTGACACATCTATGAAATGGTAATGGAGGGAAATATTGGAGGGGGCAGTTTGGAATAAGGATTGTAGCGGGTGACGAAGTGTTGACCACATTAAGCAGGTCAAATATATATAGGCAGCACTATCTATGTAGAGACGAAGAAACTAGCTCGGTATAGACGAGCGTGGAGAATTGGCTCAAACAGGCTTCGGACTGAAGACCACAGCAACAGAAACAATATTACACTTATTTTAATATTTTAATATTTTGTAGAGTTTTGGTGCATATCTGTACCTGTACCTTCAATATTTTGGGGAAACTATTTGTTACGTGTTGGACACCTACATTGGTTGTTAGTACTGACTCGATTTAATTACGCTAGTTCCCACGAATTACAGGATTTAATTTCCCTATCGCATAACATAATCTGCCTGCAATATATCACAATAGGTTTCCGAATCGTAAGACCATTTGGCACAGAGGCGGTATCGCCGCCTAATACAAGTCCCTAGCCGCCCGGCGCGCGCAAAACTTTGTTAAGTGTTCTCCCGTCGCTATCCTCAGAGCTTCAATCCCTGGAGAGCGCTAATTAAAAGACTCAGTTATACCGTGAAATCCTCTTACAGATCATCAGGTCGCAGTTCCACAGCTAATTGTGGATTCAAACAAATCTTGAGAAACTCCTGCAGCACGGCTCGGCGAAACGCGATTCCTCTTTCGGCCTAAATCAGCCTCCATGAAATATTTACTTAAGAAACGGGAAGCGTAGAACATCAGAGGAGAACTGAGCGCTGTGAGAATTCCATCTTCTCTGGAGCTATTAGTGACTCTTTGACTTTTTTTTTCAGAGCAATCTTACAACTTAATCAACGCTGAATGTATATGAGATATTTAAAAGACTATCTCAGGTGAGTTCCAGCGAGGGGAAGTTTGGGTGAATCAATAAAGGAGAAGGCAAGAAGGCGTATGGCTACGGTGTCTGACGTCACTATTAAAGAGGCTGTTGCCATGTAGGCAGTTTGTTGATTGCCATTGTACAATTTGATGGCCTGTAATGGTGATCAAATAGCTATCGTTTGCAATAGAGAATAACGTCCGCAAAAGTATAGCAACAGTCTTGAAGTGCCTTCTACTCGGTGCCTGGTGGGAGGAAGAGCAATAGTCATTTATTATGGCCCCCTTTTAAGTTCAATGTGTCTGAACAAAGTTGAATGGACGACAGAAAGAGTGAAAGTTGGTGTGAATTAAGGAAAAGAGCTAGGATTAATTCTAAAATAATAACGTAGAGAGAACAACTAACTATATTTAATAAAATTATAAACAGCCGACCAGTTGCAATGGATAAAGAAAATCTTTACCTAGGTTTCAACAAATTTAAATTTGTCTTCTTCAGAAGGTGGCAATTTTACATTAGTATGGACTGATGTATCATCGTCGTTTTTACAAATATCTGCATAGATCCATTTGTCCAAATTAAAATATAGCCCTGAAAATAGGGTTTGTCATGTAAATGTAAATTAGTACATGGATGTTGCAGAGCTCACAAGCGACTCAAATAGCTATCGTTTGCAATAGAGAATAATGTCCGCAAAAGTATAGCAACAGTCTTGAAGTGCCTTCTACTCGGTGCCTGGTGGGAGGAAGAGCAATAGTCATTTATTATGGCCCCCTTTTAGTCGCTTGTGAGCTCTGCAACATCCATGTACTAATTTACATTTACATGACAAACCCTATTTTCAGGGCTATATTTTAATTTGGGCAAATGGATCTATGCAGATATTTGTAAAAACGACGATGATACATCAGTCCATACTAATGTAAAATTGCCACCTTCTGAAGAAGACAAATTTAAATTTGTTGAAACCTAGGTAAAGATTTTCTTTATCCATTGCAACTGGTCGGCTGTTTATAATTTTATTACGTGGTACCGTTGCTGTTGTGCAGCTATGTTTAAAAAACTATATTTAACTTATCGAAATATTTAGAACTCAAATCAAGAGAAAATGTTCATCGTCTTCAACAAACCAGTGCAAGTATTTTCTTGTACGTCTCGACGGTTGCTCTGATCGCAGAAAGCAATGTGCACTCACTGTTGATTCAGATGTTTATGAATATCATAAGCTTTGTTTTTCAGTCTTAACCGCAAGGAATTAAGGGAAAGGATGTTGTTATGCATGATCAGTACCTTCCTTCTACAATAAAAATGCACACGTGGATTAATACGGTTATTTATTAACATTACCCGGAAGTTTTATTTAACTTGAATAGAGTCCCTGTTTTGTAGTACAAGCTCACCAGTAATAGTTCTCTTGCAGACTGATGTAAAGTGCTAGTCACAAAATAGTCTCAGATGTGGTGGTGATGTACTGTCGTAGCCTGTGATGCTGTCGAGACGGCACTGACTGCATGTTGCTTGCCGGTGTGTCTCTGGCCTCTCTCTCGTTATAGGACGCGCTTGATCCAGCACCTACCAATCGATTTTCGCTTCGTCTTTGCCGACAGGTGTGCTTGGCTACAGCTTACGCCATCTTACTTTTTATGAATTTCTAATCCGTTTAAATACACTCTTATACTCTTCAACTGTTTTCACGTAGCCATGGTGGTCTAGCGTCTGGTTCAATTCCAGATATGGACACGGATGTTTCTTCGTTCCAGTGCCTCTAGGACAGACGCAGATCCATTCAGATCGCCTCCCTCCTCCTAACATAGCAGTACTCTACAATTAGTCAGGCCATAGCTGTGTCACTTGCTGTGCTCCACAGACTTTACGAGACATTTACTGTTTCCAAAACTAAGAATAAACAATAGTAACCGCACAGAGCATTTATGCTTTGTATGATCACACGCTTGGACTTGAAACTAGTTACAAAACATTGACTGGTTCAGCTGCCAAAAGTAATGCTCCTATACAGTTGAGGTGATCTCATGTGACTGTGAATACGATGAGGAAATTACAAGCTGTGCTGTGAACGTTTTGGAGAAAGAAAACCAAATCCGAGTCGACGATGAATTTCGAACAGCGAACTTGTGATCCTTACCTCGCTCTGTAGGTCCATGACATACATAGGGCATCATATGACAGCACTGATGTTCACACCACGTTTCTTGTGTTGCAGAAAGTATCGTTTCGCTCTACCCTACCGCCTAATGAAAAGAAAATGAGCTTATGGAATATCGAAGCGCCTCGTGATAGGTTTGATGACTTCCTAGTAGATGAAGCTCAACAAGAGGTTTTACTGGGGCAAAGTCGCCAAATGTAAAGCTAACTGCAGGAGTACCCCACGTGAGTTTTATAATGCCATCAACGATTACAATACACACACAAATAATGTGCCAGAAAATCCCGAAGTTCGATTACACTGTTCGTAGAGAGAGCTGTTACACAAAGGAAAGTTGGAACGTCGGAAAACTGTGACGAAATGCAGGAAGACCTGAAGGGAATCCACGATTAGTAGAGGGACTGCCAATTAACCCTCAAAAAACGTTTCGTATTGTGCACAAAAATGCGGAATGATCCATTATTGTTCGACTTAGCTTTTTTCGATAAATAACTGGAAATAGTAAAAGATTGTAAAATATCAAAGAACACCATAGCTGCAATTAAGACGTACTACTAGCTGTAGGAAATTCTTTGAAAGAGTCCTAAGGGAGTGTAATAAATTCACGAAAAGTTTATTTTACACCATTCTTTTTCGACCATTTCCTGCAAGGAACACGTTGAGCGCGAGATCGCAAAAGTTCAGTGACATTCACAGTATTCAATGTCCCACATATTGTCTACCAAGAAACCACAATATTGGCTGCTAATGCCAAAAGAACACTTGACTAGAGGTACTCAGTGGTGAGTACAGGGATGAAGCTACGAGCGTAGGTGAACTGCTTAGTCGAGGATAACTCACAACACTGCTACGGTGCTAGTGGTATTGATACAAAGAGGGGCAATGGCAACGATAAACAAAGCGAACATTGTGCTCTGTCTACAACAGTTGACGAAGTAGATATCTCGTCACAAAGGAAACCAAGGAATTTACTAGACTGAGAAAAAAGTGGCAGAAGAAATATTAGAGTTTCCGCTGGATGAGCCAGTGGAGTGTGTTGTGTCGTGTACACTCCACTGTGCGGACAATGTACATGAGGATTAGAGTAATGATGATACGTGCTTAATAAGTGAAAGTAATATCGAAAAATGTGTAGAGCAATGTATTTCATAATCCTTGTCCGTCGCGGGGCCACAAATCCCGTCTCCAGTGAAGCTTAGCAAAGGAGAATCGTTGTCCAAGGAGCGCTTACTAAACATAACAACATGCATGGACGATTATCCACAGCATAGTAAAAAAGCAATTGTGAACAAGATTTCGAATAAATCATCAGAAATATGACCGTACAGTGCATAAGAAAAACTACGGATATTCGAGATGGGACAAGGGGAACTTTTACAAAAACTGTTTGCGCCTTTTCAAGGATTCTCTATTAAAATTTACATGATGTACATAATAGTGACCTACTAAGTTATGCACATCAAATTGCGCATGACATAAATTACAGTGATTTCAAGGGAAGCAGTATATTGTTGCAAAACTCCAAACAGTGCTACAGATTCGGTCTATGTAAGACAACAAACATTCAAGCAAAGCGTCAAGTTGAGGTTGCACGGCAAACTACTGAATCGACCCGAAAATTTGTAGATGAGATAAACAAACTTATCCCATAGTTCATTAATGAGTTTGTGTTCAACTCGGACCAACCTTGGTTTGAGGAGGAAATGCATATGAGAAGAACCCTGGAAATTGTAGATACCAAGAGAGTTGTATCAAGTTCAACCAACATCAATGCCTTAACGCATTCGTATACAATTATGCCAACTATCAATCTTATAAATTAAATGAAAAGTTATGTGTTGTTTTGCGAGAAGCTGGAGATGCTCCTCCCCCAACGAATCTTGCTCGTCTGCATGATCTTTGAAGGACACAAGGAAATATTTAAATCACAGCACGCAAAAATGGGCGTAAGAGATCTAAAACTATGGTACTATGGTAAGATCACTGCTTTTGGCCAACAGCTGGTCAAAATAAATTTCTTTTGCTTGGTTCCTGGTCTACGTATAAAAATCATACTGCTTCAGAGCAGACGATCCCTCCTGAAAAGTGTGTGACATTGCAGTTTATACCACCTGGAACCAGTGGACAAATTCAGCCTCTGTATGTTTGTTTCCCCGTGCCTATGTAAAACATCATTGCACTGTCTTGATACTACACCTAAAAGCACACCCAGTTTCACGATAAGCTCAACGACAGACTGTTTAGCATCCGGTTGCATGCCATCACATTCCATCTGTTCTCAGCAACCCGTTACACCAATGTGAATCTATATGGCATCCTTAAGAGTGGATGCCTCCTAAGGATTTCGTCTTCGATTTTGATGGTGCAAACCTTAGCGATCACTGTTGCACGCCATTTTCCATTCGGTGGTCATGATGCAATTTAATGGTTGGTTCTCAACATTTCTAGAATGTCGACGATGGCCATTTTTGAAGTGTAATACATACATACTGTGAAAAGTTGCTCTCTGAAGCTCCCGGACACTAATTTTCTGTCGCACTCCTGATGCACATGGTGAGTCATCAGCAATTAATATTTTTCTGTCATAATTGTTAACACAACGCTTTCAAATGAACCTTACTAAAGGCTGAACTTGTAACCTCGTACTCAAGGGGTTCCTTGTTAATTATTTCTCGCCAGTGTAGGTGGTTTGCCAGGTAGGATATGGAAAGGATCAAAAGGAAACAGCGTACCTCCTTATGAATTCATATTGGAATACCGAAAGCACCTCGGAGATGACCATCAGATTCCAGTGGCTGAAGCTGCGACAGGAGCGTTGTCCCTCAGGAGCAGGTTTTTACATTACGTTGCATTAGTCGTACCCGTGGATCCCACGGAGAGTGCTCTGTTGGAAAAGAAGATGAAGATATACATTTAATTCAGCTTAAGTACAACGCATTGAAACGAGCTAACATCAGGAAAGGCTATTGTATAACATTACTAATTGTAATTGTAGAAACACTTAAACCACTAAATTTAGGAGTTTCTGTGACGATATTCTTCAGCAGGGTAGAAGGAGGTTCCAAAGGGAATATGAAGTACAGAATGAAGCAAAAGGAACTAATGGATATCAAACTGCTATTAGTAGATTTATTTTGTGCACAGACATTAAATGTCTTTCTTTCAAGTTCTGCATTACTTTTGTCAAAATGTCTTGTGAAACAGCAGCGATTTCTTCAGGTATTGCAGTCTTCAGATCGTTGAGTGAACGAGATTTCGGCCGTAAACTTTGCATTTCAAATGCCACATAAAAAGAAGTCGCAAACCGACAACCATTTGTGTTTCTTGTTCTCGATATTTTATGAAACCGTGCACAATGCGTCAATAGATCGTTTACTTCGCATTAATTCATAATATTCGAACACAGTATATGTTTCGAAGTCCTGCTGAACACCGACGTCCGTGACACGGGTCTGTAATTTAAACGATTACTCCTATCTTCTTTCTTGTATACTGGTGTGTGCTGTGCAAGTTTCCAATCCGTTTAACTTCTTTCGTCAAGCGAGCGGTTGTATATGATCGCTATAAATGGAGCTATTACATCAGGATATTGTGAAAGAAACCTAAGGGCACGCAATCTGGACCAGAAGACTTGCCATTATTAAGTGATTTTAGTGGCTTTCTAGAACGAGAGTGAATTACGTGTTCCCACCTCTCACCATGTTAGAGTAGTTCCAGCATTGTCGAACATGATTGTTTTGGTGGTCCACGTGTTATGGTGTGAGGTGGCACAATGATTTTCCGGGGTACATTCTGCCTAATTTCATTTTTATAGATGACATTCCACCAAACTGCGCAGGAGGGGCTCTTGGAATTAGAGGATATTCCCCCAAAGTTAACCTCATCCAGTGGGACGTGTTAGGGGGGACCTATGGACCAGTTACTATCGGGCAGTTGTCAATCGCATTGTTAAAGGAGCAGAACACTCCTGAAAAAGAACTGCTTGTCAGACTTGTGGCCAGTTTGGGAACACGTTGCAAAGCTTGCATCGCCGTCTGTCGTGATCACACACCCTGCTAATAACCGTGTCCAGCCTTCTGTGCTGTCCAGGGGAATACCATGAATCACGATGACACCAGCGCAATTATTGTCGTTTCATAAAAGGGTCAGTTCTTGTCTTCTCATTGCATATTTCTTTACCGTCTGTTCAATAGGTCCTACATAGCATTTCTTTCTATGTATGGTCCGAGTTTCAAGAAGTTATGTTATTTGCCATTGACACATCATGTAAAAGTTGGTTTCGTCCATAAGTTTTGCACTCCAGTGCATTCAAAGAATCTCACATTAAAGTCCACGCTAAATTTTGAGGTTCTGTAAAATCCTGCCAATTTTGGAGCTTCTGCATTCTATGAAATTCAGCTTGTCTTTGTCGTTGCATCTACAACAGAGTTATCACATGGTTCGTTTACGACGGAGGATCTGTTCCGTCTGTTATTACTTTATTTTGTACAAATTTCTCAACTGCAGGCAATACTATTTCTTTGAGTCCAAAGCCATCTGGTCTACGCGTACATTGTTAGTTTGGAGAGAATGGAGACTGTCTCTTAAAGGACGTCTCAAATGAAATTTTATCTTCTGTTTTAAATACATACATTTTGTGTTTACTGTCCGTGGCTTATAGTTCAAATCTTTTATCTTGGCGACTCGCGCATGCCCGCCTTGACGCGGGAGATTGCTGCGTTGCCAGTTGCGCGTGCCAAGAGAAGCAGCGCTATAGTGTAACGACTACGCTCGGGCAGACGTTAACTCTTTAAAGCCTGTACTATGGTAAGTTGACGGGCTTCACCTTGTAAGAAAGGATTTTAGTAAATATGTTGACCGCGTGTACCTGAATGGAGGCAAAATCAGACTTACACCCACTCAGTAACAACAATGATACGTCTAGCAAGTCTAAAGTGTAACTACACGTTAGGACGGACAAGAAACATACACAGCAGATGCTACCAACTGTTAATAATACGGTCGCCAGCCTAATTAGGCATTAACTGAGTTTCTTCCCTGTACAAGAGGAAGTACGTTCAAGCATAACAACACTTAGTAACACTGCATTATATGGTAAATTTAGATCCAGAAAAATCTACTGAACTAATATTTTCACTATCTGTACTAATTTGGACAAGCTATAAATACACAACATTACACTATAATGTTTACTACAGACTGCGTTTTGTCTATTGATCCGACTGAAATCGGGCATAGGTTACCCTAGAAATAGCACTTTTGAAACACACATACAATGTCAATTTTAAGAATGGTAAAACACTGATAAATTTATGTTTTATATTGACTATAACTTTGCTGGTCAAATCAGTTCAGTACACTTCAGAATTCAAATGAATAGAAAAGTAAAAAGGGGGGGGGGGGACCCTGAAACTATTATGAGCACTGTAGTGAAAGTTCGATTATTGAGAGCATTAAGCACTCAAGATTTCCAAAATAGGATTTACCACTCTTTTTGTCTTATTTCCTGCTCATTTAACTACCGTTATTTTTGTCTCAATTTAAATAAACTTCATTAGTAAACTAATTTCAACATTATCTTCCAACTTTGTCGTACCTATATTATTCGTCCAGTATTCATTAACAACAAAGTTCTTTAAACATCATTTTAAGATTGAGAGGTCTGCAGGTAATTATTATTAACATAAACTTTAAATCTTCATCTTGGGACACTCGGATTGCACAACATGTGGAAAGGACCCTGTCTAGGTTAGTTGTGAGGATAATTAATTGATAGGACAGTTCTGGTAAAATTTAAGTTGTTATTGAACAGTATGTAGCAAAAGTAACACTGGTCCACACGAATACTGTACTAAAAGTTTCAACCTGTTCGTATCGATGAGGCGGACGGCAGGCGGCGAGATGGCGAGGCACAAAGCACACGTGCAATTACAGCAATGGCTCATGAAATATCGGCACTTTACTTCTTCATGGCGTCGCAATGCTTTTCCATTTAGTGCCTATGGAATATTGCCATGCTGTATAGACGTCGGAAACAGCGCATCCGAGGCTCAACGAAACCACTTTTTCCAGGAGAGTCTCCTCGATCCAGCACGTGTTTCTCAGATTGATGCCCAACTCCGACTACTAGTGCTGAGCCCGTTATGCCGTACCGCGCCCGTGTGCTTTTTCCCGCGCTCGCCTGGCTCTACCTTTTACCGCTCCCCTACAGGCAGGGTATTCACCAAAGGTTTTACATTCCACATATTTTAATACACTGCCTACGTATGGACCAGGCGTACAAATACAACTTTCACATCTTACAATAGTTTCAACATTAGGTACACTTCACTTCGATTACAACATTGCTTGAAATTTGACATAAATATTAAAATTTACATCGAAAATTGTTTATAGCTTCTTCAACATAATGGCATGAAACAAAAAAGAAATGAAATCAGAACATCGATTATACTAATTTATTGAAATTCAGAAGAAAAAATTTATTACATATACAGTAGGATAACGTTAGTGTTGTTACGATAGTATAGCATAGTTCG
The DNA here is from genome assembly GCF_023864275.1 of Schistocerca cancellata. NCBI lineage: Eukaryota > Metazoa > Arthropoda > Insecta > Orthoptera > Acrididae > Schistocerca > Schistocerca cancellata. The sequence goes on from NC_064631.1 coordinate 129,967,636, forward strand.
CAAACTTACGTTTAGCGGGGAGCGCACAGCTTATGAAGTAAAGCCACCACGGCCGCATTAGCCCTTTCGCTGATACAGAGACGTGCTCCCCGCATTCCGCGCTGTGCGAGATTTTGTCATCACTGCACTGCTCGCCTGTGTAGACACATGGTGTTCCGACTGCTTTGACACACTTATCATTCGATTTCACAAAAACTATTTGGCCCAAAAATTTGATTTTTACACGCCTACCTTCCCCCCACAAATGACTTAATTTTGTTTAGATGTGCAACGCAGTTATTGTGCAGCATTAAATGTAGTAAACCATTGCACGAAATTTTGAAGAGTTTGCAGAGGTAAAAGTCCACAGCGTATACTTTCCGTATGGTCGATTTTAGTTGCCAATAAAAATTTCAATAAATTACATTCAAACGAATAAAATTCATGAAGTAAGACACTTCGATATTGTTTTTAAGTAAAGAAAATATTAAGCACTGAACAATGTTTTAACTCAGAACGTTTCGCTTAGTAGCCACACACTTTAACAATTACGCTAACGCAGCTCGTCATTCAACGCAATTCCTCGAGGAGTTTAAAGAGTCACGCAAAATACCGACAAACACTGCTGGTATGCTATGAATTACTCACGTTTCGTCGAAGTACAATAGGAAATAAACAATTCCCGTTGTTCTTTATTGCGAAAAAGCGGTTAGTGAGAATGAATTTCCTTGCTATCGCCTGAATTAGGAGGCTTATTGCTTGTTTGGTTTAATTAATTAAGAGAATATGAAGCAATTGGTATAAAGAATACTTTTTCTAAACTTTCTTTTATAGAAAGTCTGCTATCAAGACATTGCTTTTGTTCAATTACTTTATTTATGACTGAAAGTTCCTAAAACTGAACACACTCGTCCGTGCTCTGCACTGCAGTCGAGCTCTGGCAACGTCGTTCTCTGTTCATTGGCTGACTGTGTTTTGTGACGTCAGATGCGCAGAACGAACCTAAACTCGGCCACCATCTTAAATGACGCGCACTTTAGTATCCTATGGGATACAACCCCGCTTGCCGTCGTTGATCGCTGCTGTTCCCTATCCTATATGCTGAGGGATATTTATTTCTTAGAGGTCAAGTATGTTACTGCAAACATTTCGCTTTACGAGGCCTCCTGAATTAATTCCTTAAAGTAATTTTTATTGAACGCATTTAGTACAATTTTGGGCTAGGTTTTACTATTATAACGGAACTTAAACATGACTTTTTGCCCAATATATCAACGGTAGACTGTAGGCACCATCTACATCTACATCTACATCTACGTTTACGTAAGTACTCTGCTATTCACAATAAAATGCCTGGCAGAGGGTTCAATGAACCACCTTCAAGCAGTCTCTCCACCGTTCTACTCTCGAACGGCGCTCGGGAAGAACGAGCACTTATATTTTTCTGTGCGAGCCCTGATTTCTCTTATTTTATCTCCATAGTCATTTCTCTCTATGTAGATGGGTGCCAACAGAAAGTTTTCGCAATCGGAGGCGAAAACTGGTGAATGAAATTTTGTGAGAAGATCACGTCGCAACGAGAAACCCTTTTGTTTCAATGACTGCCACTCCAATTCACGTATCATGTCTGTGGCACTATCTCCCCTATTTCGCGATAATACAAAACGAGGTTCCCTTCTTTGTACTTTTTCGATGTCATCCGTCAGTCCCACCTGATGCGGATCCCACGCCACACAGCAGTACTCTAGAATGGGGCGGACAAGGGCGGTGTAAGCAGTCTCTATAGTAGACCTGTTGCAACTTCTAAGTGTCCTGCCAATAAATCGCCGTCTTTGGTTTCCTATGTGATCGTTTCAGTTTAGGTTATTTCAAATTGTAATCCTTAAGTATTTAGTTGAATTTACTGCCTTCAGATTTGTGTGACTTATCGCGTCATCGAAATGTAGCGGATTTGTTTTAGTACTCATGTGAATAATTTCACACCATCAGCTATTACTGAATAAATTGGGTAGCTATTTGAAATGAAACTCACATTTTCTTTGGACCCTTCAACATTCGAGTGGAAGCGTCACAAAAACGAAGCAACTATTAATTTGTTTTGGTCGCCGAGTGTAAAACCTGTACATACAAACTCGCAGCAACTATTTACTTCAATTTCATTTACAACGTAAATTACTTCTAACAGCGACATACCCGCCACCACAAACGGATTTTAATCTATTCTTCCGGAACACCATTAGGCTCTGGTAAAAGCTTCGGCTGAACTTACCTCCGGCTTTAGCCAGCTTTCAGTGCCGAAAACGTTTCCCGTTTCAGTGCCTCCTATGAGCGCCTGGGGCTCTGGTTCTTTCCCAGCATAGTGACGACAATCTACAACTGAAATTCAATTTTTCCCAGTTCTACTCTCGTCTGTTTGACCTGCACTCTTTGAAAATGAGCCTCTGTTTTTAGGCCGAGCCTGTGACCTAAGAAACCGCCCTGTCCATTTCTCACCCATGTAGACACGGTCACTGATGACGTCGACATTAAGCGGCCTAACCCATGAATCATCACCACGTAGCCTTCTCCTATCCATAATCATCGTCTGATCCATTAACTGGAACTGAAACTCCACCACCCTATGACGAAAATCAAAGAATCTGCATCTCACACGTTCGCATAATCGTCTGAGCCTATTAGACCCTTCGCAATGCTCTGTATCAAAGGTCTACAGTCCGTCCTATTAACCCTGCTACAGAATATGAACTCCATCTTTATCTTGAAAGCAGGACTGGCTGTCTTTACCAGTTCAGAGAGCCGCTGGAAACCAGCGAGAAACTCTTGCGATTGGAAGCAACACACATCATTAGTACTGTCAGGGCTACCACCTGAACCATATGCACTTCATGGAATCGGAAGACTACGTTTCACATCTGATGTCCCTTCTAGAATGCCCTCCCTGGCAGCCATATCTGTAAGGGACTCCACCACGTGCACTGCATGTAAAGTGACCCGTGTATCTCCATACGCCGAATTCGGATATGCTATCCTATCGCTCATGAACTGTTAATGCTGCAACTCCTAGCACAAGCACACACCACTGTATAGTTCCAAAGATAAAATTAACTAGGTCACAGGTTCTAATTTGATGGTCGATTACCGCGGGCTTAAATTTCTAATCATTAATAGCAGCTGTAATGTTCGATATAAACTCAACTAAGCTGCACAGACAATTATAAGCAAGACTACAGCAAAACAGGCTGATAAATTTGTGCACCTAAACCGGGGAAAAGGAATTTCTGGGTCCAGCGACGCATATCGCACTATTATCAACTTCTCTGACAAGGAAATTGATGATGCCACCATCTCGGTTCTCAGTAAGGGACTAAACTTTTCTCCAGCTCTACAAAAGCTACCAGTGGCCGAGATTATCAGTGGATTAGAACAAGCGGTTCGGCACCTTCCTGAAGAGACAGCAGATGAGGTAACGCTTGCAACTAGTCGGATTTTAGCAACAGCCAAGCCTCCTCAGTCCAATGTAAGCAGAGTGGAGAAACTGGCATTGAAATCGTTGGGGGAAGGATGAAGAGTTAGTCGTACTACCAGCCGACGAAGGAAATGTCACATTTATCCTCAATGCTACCGATTATGGCCATATCATTCGAAGATGCCACGTACCGTATTCTTAAACGGGATCCCACGGCAGCACTTAGTAGGAAGGCAGGGGAGCTACTGAAGAACTCTGGCCTCCCAGAAGAACTAGTCAAGAATCTACGACCAAGAGCACTAAGGCCACCAAGGTTATATGGTCTACCCAAAGTCCATAAGGATGAGGTTCCGTTAAGACCTATTGTTAGTGCTATTGGGTTTCCTACATATCGGTTGGAAAAATACTTAACCAAATTATTAGCACCTATAGTCGGCCACTGTAGCCATCATATTAATAACTCAAAAATGTTTGTTGACAGTATAAAGCAGATGAGTATAGGTCCGAATGCCATCATGATCAGCCTAGATGTGGTCTCTTTGCTTACGAAGGTTCCGGTGGAAGATACGTTAAAACTGTTGGCTGCTCATTTCTCTCCTGAAATACTGAAATTATTTCGACACACTTTGACGACCACCTATTTTTTGTATGGTGGAAAATATTATGAAGTGACTCACGGAGAAGCCATGGGTTCGTCACTGTCACCAGCCATAGCTAACTTCTTCATGGAGGATTTCAAAGAACGAGCGTTGAACAGTGCTTCCTACTTCTGCAGAGTAGATATGGATGGAGGAGGAGTTGCCACATTTATTAAAAACTGCCATAAATTCAAGAACATTGACATTCACAAATTCTGTTTAGAGCAGCATCTAGAAGCATGTGCAACAGAAGTAGAGTTCCATAACAGATGCTATATAATAGTAACTATTTACCGAGCACCTGCAGGAAATTATAATCGATTCATAAATCATCTAGAAGCTCTTTTGGGTTATTTAACAGGAAGAAACAAAGAAATTTTGATTGCTGGTGACTTTAATACTGATTTTCTAATTCAATCTTCCAGTAAACAATTACTGCAGTTAGTAATGTTGTCTTTCAATCTAACTCACACTGTAAACTTTCCAACTAGGATCACTAAATCCTCAAGGAACAGCCATTGATAACATTTTTATAGACAAATCAAAGGAACAAAATCATATCATAAAACCTGTAATAAATGGACTTGTAAGTAGGCTGTTTATGTTTTCTTATTGGCAACGTTACGTAGCGCTCTGTATGAAAATCACTGGCTGTGCTGTGTGCAGCCTGTGGCTAGTTTGCATTGTTGTCTGCCATTGTAGTGTTGGGCAGCTGGATGTGAACAGCGCGTAGCGTTGCGCAGTTGGAGGTGAGCCGCCAGCAGTGGTGGATGTGGGGAGAGAGATGGCGGAGTTTTGAAATTTGTAATACTGGATATCATGAACTGCTATATACATTATGACTTTTGAACACTATTGAGGTAAATACATTATTTGTTCTCTATTAAGATCTTTCATTTGCTAACTATGCCTATCAGTAGTTAGTGCCTTCCGTAGTTTGAATCTTTTATTTAGCTGGCAATAGTGACCCTCACTGTATTGCAGTAGTTCGAGTAATGAAGATTTTTGGTGAGATAAGTGATTTGTGAAACGTATAGGTTAATGTTAGTCAGGGCCATTCTTTTGTAGGGATTTTTGAAAGTCAGATTGCATTGCGCTAAAAATATTGTGTGTCAGTTTAAGCACAGTCATGTATAATTGTTTTAAGGGGAAGTTTCAGACTATCAGATCATGACATGCAGCTCCTTGTTTTAGATGTAAATTCTAAGCAGATTATCAAGACTGCTAAATCTGACTACAGGAGAGTATTCAATCAACCAAAAATTGAGTGTTTTAGAAATCTGCTCAATGATATGAACTGGAAAGATGTTTATAGTGCTCATGACATGAATGAAAAATATAACACACTCATGAACAAAGTACCATGTTTGAAAACTGTTTTCCTCTAAAAGTTACTCAAATCAAACAGTAGTCTATAATAAAACCATGGATTACACAAGGAATAAAGATTTCCTGTAAGACAAAAAGGAAAATGTATCTGTCGACCAAGATTAGCTCCAATGCTGATGATTTAGCTAACTGCCAGGAATACTGTAAAATATTTAAGAAAGTAACTCAGACATCTAAACAAATGCACTACGAGAAGAAGATAGCAATGTCAGGGAGCAAAATAAAAACAATATGGAATATAGTGAAAGAGGAGACTGGCTGAACCAGAAAGGGACAGGAGCAAATAGCACTAAGGGTAGATGACACATTAGTAACCGATGGGCATAGTGTGGCAAATCTATTTAACAAGTACTTTATATCCATTACTGATAGAATGGGATTGTCAGGATCAGTAAATAATGCCCTTGAACATCTGAAACTAGCCTTTACAAATAGCTTCAGGTACATGAATATGTCATTCATTTCACCAAAAGAAATAACTTCCATAATAAAATCTTTGAAAACAAAGCATTCTAGTGGTTATGATGAAATATCAACAAAGTTAATTAAGGCATGTTCTTGTGAATTTAGTACAATCCTAAGTTACTTGTGTAGCCAGTCAATTATAACTGAGACATTTCCTGTCTGGCTGAAATATGCAGATGTTAAGCCTCTATTCAAGAAAGGGGATAAAGAGATGCCATCAAACTACAGACCGATTTCACTTTTGCCAGCATTCTCAAAAATTTCAGAAAAAGTGATGTACAGGCAGCTTCTCAACCAGCTGACCACAAATAACATATTATCAAGAACACAGTTTGGATTTCTGAAGGGTTCTGATATCGAAATGGCTACTTACACCTACAGTGAAAATGTACTTAATTCATTAAATAACAAGTTACAAGCGGCAGATATTTTCTGTGGTTTGTCAAAGGTATTTGATTGTGTAAACCTCAACATCCTTTTAAATAAATAAGAATTCTATGGTGTCACGGGCAGTGCTGCAAAATGGTTCAAGTCATTCCTCGCTAACAGGAAACAAACGGTGTCAGTGCAAGGGACTAGTGAATTAAGTCATCAGTCATCATCGGAATGGGAAGAAATTACATGTGGTGTCCAACAAGGATCCATCTTAGGGCCATTGCTTTTTCTTGTGTACGTTAATGATCTCTCATCAGTTACACTGCCAGAAACAGAGTTCGTTTTGTTTGCAGATGTCACAAGTACTGCAATAAATAGTATGTCGAGTGTAGTTCTAGAAAGATCTGCTAATAATATTTTCATGGATATCAATAAATGGTTTAGAGCCAACTCACTGACATTAAACTTCGAAAAGACTCACTATATGCAATTTAGAACCTGTAAGAGGTTTCCACCGAGCATATGCATAAAGTACGAAGAAGAGCAGATAGAAGAGGTTGACAGTCTTAAATTCCTGGGATTACAACTTGATAATAAATTCAGTTGGGAGGAGCACACCACAGAACTGCAGAAACGCCTTAACAAATCTGTATTTGCAATTCGAGTGTTAGCAGACATAGGTGACATAAAAGTGAAAAAGCTTGCATACTTTGCCTACTTTCATTCCATAATATCATATGGCATAATATTTTGGAGTAACTCTTCAAGTCAAACAAAAGTTTTCAGAGTCCAAAAGCGTGTAATACGTATTCTTTGTGGAGTAAACTAACGGACGTCTTGTAGAAACCTCTTCAAAGAACTGGGCACACTAACTACTGCCTCTCAGTATATTTACTCCTTAATGAAATTTGTCCTAAATAATATATCTCTTTTTCCAACAAACAGCTCAGTTCATACATACAGTACCAGGAACAAAAATGATCTGCACAAGGACTTAAAAGCACTTACTTTAGTTCAAAAAGGGGTCCACTACTCATAAACACTCATCTTCAATAATTTGCCAGTAAACATGAAACCTTAGTTACAAATAAAGATCAGTTTAAAAGGAGCCTGAAAGACTTACTAGTGGCCAACTCCTTCTACTCCATTGACGAATTTTTTAATAGAAACAAATGATGTATTGTATATATTCATACTATTAGTATTGTTAATTCAGCTTAAAAAGAAAAAAAAAGTGACATGTTCCACATCCACGAGGATCTCCTCAACACGGATCTATGAAACGAGAAACTAATCTAATCTAATGTAAACTACGCCCATCTTGCTTCTTCAGGTATGTTGACGATACATTTTTAATCTGGCCACATGGCAATGAGACACTGCAGCAGTTTGTTGATCATTTGAATGGTATACATCAGAACATAAGACTTACAGTGGAGGTGGAGAAGGATGGAAAGTTACCCTTATTAGATGTGCTGGTGGAGCGAAAATCAAATGAACGTCTCGGATATTCTGTGTACAGAAAACCGACGCATACAGATTTATATCTAAACAGATAGTAGTTTTCACCACCCAGCTCAGAAGAGAGCTACGCTTAACACGTCGGTACACAGAGCAAGGACTATTTCGGACAAGGATCATCTCGGCTCCGAGATTAACCACCTGACGACGGTATTCATAAATAATGGATATTCCGATCGTGATATCAGATCTACTCTGACGAAGAAACCAAGGAAGGACGCTGTTCGAACAGATCAAGAGGACCAACACATCGAGCGGCTACCATTCTGCAGTGCAACGACCAGCTAGATCGGCAGAGTCCTGAGCCGGCAGGGAATCAGACAAGTCTTCCGGCCACCCAGGAAGATTAAGGAAATGCTGCGATCCGTGAAAGATAATCTTGGCCTGAGAGTACCGGGAATTTACAGCATTCCTTGCGAGTGTGGGAAAAATTATGTGGGCCAGTCTATAAGAACTGTTGCCGATCGCTGTGTGGAACATCAGCGTCACCTGAAATGCAGGTACCTGAAAAAATCAGCGGTGGCTGAGCACAGTTTGTTAAATAAACATAAGATTTTATTCGATGAAACAAGACTACCTGCTCACGCTTCAAACTATTGGGACTCTGTCATCAGGGAAGCGGCTGAAATTAGACGCTGTGAAAATAATTTCAACAGAGACTCCAGTTATGCACTCAGCAATGCATGGAAGCTCGCAATTGGTAAAGAAAGAGCGAAGAGGGAGACTTCTTACATTCCTCGCAGTTCTCCGCCTGTTGCGATGATTGGCGCTGCAAGTAACGCTGGATAAAGCGCGCAAACAAAATCTATGGATGTAGAGGCCGCCACCTCAGTACGCGCCGGTTTCATCGTGACGTCATCCAGCCAATGAGAAGCCGTCCACTGCTTATAAAAGCGGAAGCCTCACCGGTCCACGCCTTCTCCAGAATCACCTTGACCTTTCTGCTGAATGGTGTAACCAGTGGCTCCTGAAAATCAATTCTTCCAAGACCCGGCAATCATCGTAGGTCGTACCACTCACTCCTTCTGGCCCCTGTATTTCTCCATTACTGTCTGCGCCTGTTCTGTCCGCCTCACCCCCACCGTCAACTACCATGGCCTCACCATTGACCGTCACCTCACCTGGATCCCTCATCTCCGCTCCATCCAATCCAAAGCCCACAACCGCCTCCGACTCCTCAAACTCCTCTCTGGCCAGACATGGGGGTTGCACCCCTCTACCATCCTCCACACCTACAAATCCTTAATCCGTCCCATCCTCTGTTATGCCAGTCCTGCCTGGACATCTGCCCCCCCAAAATTCTATAAGTCCCTCCAGATCCTGGAGCGTCATGCACTCCGCCTCACCTTCCGTATACGCCTCCCGTCCCCCACACGGATCCTCTATGATCTCATTCCTTTCCCCCATCTGCTCCTATTACTCGAACATTATCCGCAGCCTCTACACCTCCCGCCGCCTTGAACCCCCTCACCCCCTGGTTGCTCCTCTTCTCTCCATGCCCACCCCCTGCCACGTCTTCACTGTTGTGTCCCCCCTAGCCTCCATCTCTACACCCTTTATCTCCTTTCCCAAGGTGGCTTCCATCAACTCCCCCTCCCGGATGATGCCCCCTCTCCCTCCATTTATCCCTCCTATCAACTCTGATCCTCACTCCCCCTCCTTTCCTCTGTCCTTTTCCCAGGCTCCCTCTCCCCCCCTTCCATCCTCTTTCTTCCCACCACCCCTCTCTCTGTCCCCTTCTCTCCCCCGAGACCTTTTGCATTTCCCTCCTCTGCCTCTTCTCATTTCCTTTCGTGTCTGCCCTGCCCATCTCCCGCCTTATGAGTCCTCCCTACTTGGTCCCCCCCCCCTTTTCGTTTTTTCCTCTCCTCCCTCCTTGTTTTTCCCACTCCTCCAGGTCCAGCCCCCCCCCCCCCATCTGCCTTGGTCGGGAGTTTCATCTTTGCGCCGCCATTTTCGTTCAGTGTTTTACAGTGAGTGCTTTACAGTGGGTGTTCCGTGTTGTGTCTTTTAGGCAGTCTTGCGAACGGCCATCATACTGTCGCTGGGTGTGATTGTTTTATCTCTTGCGAACAGAAACCAGACTGTCGCCATGTTTTTTAATTGTGTGTCTACTATGTTACTTGTCTGATTCCTGTGTCTTTTATTAACATTGCCTACCCCTTTTGCTTTCTGTTTTAACTTTCCGCATTTTTCCGCCTTTTTACACTTTAAGTTACCGTTTTATCACCTGTTTTCTTGTTTCTTTTCTTCTTCCGTTTTTTAAAAAACTCTGTAGGCTGTAGAGCAGCGTACTAAGCTGCTGCCAGCCCGTCCTCTTCGGGGAGGGGAGGGGGCGGGGGAATTGAAAATCAATAAAGGAAAAAAAAAGAAAAATTGGTCCACGACAGTTAGTTTTACCCCTGACGAAGATGACGGAGAAAGTCATCGAAAGCTTGGGATTTTGTCCAAATTTGTCGCGGCAAGTAAACCGAGAATTTTTTATGCAAGAAAAGATTTTGGCTCGAAGATATTATTTCATTGTGGTTCTTCCCTAGATAAGACGATACTCTGCATTAATATTGTGTCAGTCGTAATTAATAACGTAAGCAATATTAGTGTTGTTGCTTCTTAAGCTTCAAATGGTTCAAATGACTCTGAGCACTATGGGACTTAACATATGAGGTCATAAGTCCCCTAGAACTTAGAACTACTTAAACCTAGCTAACCTAAGGACAACACACGCATCCATGGCCGAGGCATGATTCGAACCTGCGACCGTGGCGGTCGCGCGGTTCCAGACTGAAACGCCTAGAACCGCTCGGCCACAAGGTTCGTTTTCGTTGCAGAGCTAATTCCTTCACTGTTGTTTAAAAACTGTCACTTGGATGATTTTTTCACTGTAAAATTCATATTTTTTCATTCTAGAATAGAAATAATGCCAGTCTATCTTTATATTGTGAAATAATGTCACCTAAAGCTCTGTAGCGTAATACAAAAATCAGATATATTACTACTCGGTATTAGTTCTCGCAGTACATATGTTAAACGACTCTTGGAAAAAACTTCATTCCATTTGAAAGAGCTATTTCTAACGGCAACAGTTCAAGATATTGTTCTTCAGGTAGACTTTCAAATCTTCAAAGTACTTTCGTTCACTTTTTGAATCTTTGTTACGTTAAGTTGTATACACTCAGAAAATGTAGCCACGTCTCAGATATTAACTAAATGTAGTAGTAACTTCCAACTAATCGTGGCCAAAGCTGGTTAAGAACTGAATACTTCGTATTTCTTACGATTCAAAGAACAGTTTCTCTTTGGTTGTCATTACTAACTCGGGGTATCGAGAGTTGCTTCAGTATGTCATCTTTGGGAATCGGCAGTTGACACAAATACAGCCCAACGACGACGGCCACGTCTTAACAGAAAAACTTTTCTATCGCCTCCACCACGCCACACGCTCGTAACATGAAACATCAAAAATAAAATACATTTTTACAGCGTCATATAGTCATAGAAAACGAAAGGAATCATTCGGTTTTTATGTAACTGTTTACCGTAGAAGTTACGCGTGGTGTACGATTATCAGTGGTACAGCCTACAGACCGCTGTATCATCACAGAATCCCGCTGATAGCCACAGGATACGCCGATCCATGTTAATTTACTTAAAAAAATGGTTCAAATGGCTCTTAGCACTATGGGACTTAAATTCTGAGGTCATAAGTCCTCTAGAACTTAGAACTACTTAAACCTAACTAACCTAAGGACATCACACACATCCATGTCCGAGGCAGGATTCGAACCTGCGACCATAGCGGTCACGTGGTTCCACACTGTAGCGCCTAGAACCGCTCGGCCACTCCAGCCGGCATTTACTTAAAGCTAAACGTATTGGCCTTTCTGTAGATTCCCCGTTATATTGCTTTTTTTCTGTCAAGTAGCTCCACAGTGAGAAGTTCTTCCTAATGATTTACAACCATACAGTAAATAACATCGTCCTCGTTAACTCTTTAAGCGTACCTTAACCTTAGCTTATAAGACAAACAAATTCTCAAAGCCGTAGATACGTCATTACTCTGTCTTGTACGATATAGTTCCATTATCAAGTTAAGTCGTTGTGGACTGCTTTAATGCAACACAGCACAGGTTTAATGCATATACATAATGACACACTGAAAAAACTTCTCTGAGAGTAGACATTGCTCATTCACAGTAATTCACATTGATTTATAACCACCGGGTACTCATTACCTTTCATTTATACATTGGTTTATTCGCAAATATTCCTTTATCTACAATACATAATTATTTGCACCTTTCTTTGTGGCTTTAAAAGTATATAGAATCGAATTCTAATTATTTATCATCACCATATATGCCATACACTCAGCCTTATATTCATTTCTGTTCCTTATTTGAGCAGTATTTCTTATCCTAGAACATAGTTTATTTTTAAGAATTTCACTAACTTCTTTACATTTTGATCAAGAAATATTTCTCAACAGCTTATGGACGTAACTTTTTACAAGTTGAATCATTGAAAATGGACTTGCACACTTTGTTTTTATACTGTGTTTGTTATATTTATTAGATAATCATAAGCCACGTTCCATACCAGCCAGTATTAGAATCCTTCTGGAATTTCGGCTCTTTGCTCTATTGCAATTATTTTGCTCAATAGATCAGGGTTCCTATATCATTAAATTTCAGTTTTATTCAATATATCGTAGGTATAATTTATTTTGTAAGACTTCCAAGCCACGAAGTTATTGCAGTAATATTACTTGCATTTTTGTATCTATTCTGTTTCCCCTTTCGCTGTGAAATAAAATTATTGCAGTCACAACTTTGTTACATGGTCATTCTTAATTAACAATTTCTCATATTCTTTCTTTTCTGTAGTAGCATATTTCTTGGTAGTTTTTGGTATTCTCCCAGTCGACAGTACTTTTATCGATTATCTGTCTCAGTGGTTTTGAGACAATCTCTCCAATTCTCACAATACATCAAGAACCAAACTTCTCTGGCCATAAGCTGAGGATCCACTGCACTTGCAATTATAAGTCCACTTCCGAGTCCTGCCCTTTCTAGCTACCTGCGGTGTCCTTGTTCAAATGGAACTTAACTTTTTTGTGCTCAGTTCATAGTGCCCGAGTGGATAACAATGTCCCGTTGTGCTTGCTTCGTCCGTGCCAATACGTAGTATTGAGTCCCGCTCTCGTTCAGTTATACATGAGCAAACTGCTTTAATAAAATATTTTTGTGAATATTGTAAAACTTGGTATGTTGTGTATGCTATTTATGTAGTATTGAGATTGCTCGTAGTCGCCTGTGTAAAGTTGCTTGTTATGTATCGCGAATAGTGAACATTAGACCGAATTTGTGACCGTATCCGCATCGTCTATACTCTGTTGAAGTTCCCTTTGTTCGTTCTTGGAACCACGAGGCTTTTCCTGTTCCCGACCAATACTGGTCATATCCTGAATACTTGTGGTATTCAGCAGCTCTGTACAAACAGGTTGTGCAATAGCTAACCTATACATCACTGTCCAAAACTATTACCTCACTCTTCCTTTATTCCATTGAAACGAGTATTGTTGTAACGTATAATCACAACTTTGACAATTAAAATGCACCACCATCACTATATGAAATATGTGCTACATCATTTATGTAGTTGTAAATTATACCACTAAAGCTTTGCCTAACCCAATGATAATTATTGTAAGGAATTCAGGTTTCCTGCACTACACCCTTAAAGACAATTACAGCCAAATACTAAATTCATTTTAATCCTGTTTAGTCTACTTAGGTTTGTTCTCATTTTCCCTTTCATGAACCCATTGCTCGTTTTGGTATCTAAGTTATAATTTAGAGATATCTATCCAAGTTAAGCTCCACTATCATGCATTTACTTCTTATTCCTTATGTGGAATACTTAAAATCACGTCACCACTTTCTTTAGCTTTTAGACGTGCGTTATTCTATATTGTTGAGTGTGCTCTGTGCTGTACAAGCCTTTGATTTTTCTGTTATTTGTGCCTCTCAGTACTGCTGCTCTCTCGTTCTTATAGTAGATCTTTTCAATCTTATTATTAATTCTGAGCTTCGATGTTGCACTTTCACCATTACTAAAACTCCGAAATTCAATTGCGATGTCTGTACTGTGGGATTATCCCTTCACAACTTTTTATGACTGCTAGTTCTTAACCTTCTCCTAGCTAGTTAAGCAATTAAGACTTATCCCTTAGAACAGATCGGCTGCCATTTCAGTACTGACAACAGTAGCTCGGCTACCATTTTTGTTCCCTTTTACTTCCATGACTATTACCCCTTCACTCAAATATATTTCTTTCAGTATGGTAAGATATTGTCTTAACATTTTAACCCAGGCACTGTACGTCGGTTCGTACAGTAAGCTCTACAACGTCTCCCTCTGACTGAACGGTTGACTGAACGGTTCCGATGCGGGTGAAATTTCGATATTCGAACACTCTTTTCTAGGAATTGTTTAAATACTGAACTTACAAACTGACTGATACTATATGACATAATTCTGGTATTAGAAATTTTATAATGTAGTCTTTCCCAGTCACCTGGTTACATTATGCAGCTTTTAAAGGATACAGGCGAATATACTTGGGTCGAAAGTCTACCAGTACCAACACATACTTGTAACCATTTTGCCCTGAGGGCAAAGGACCAAAAGAATCCATTGTGATCACATCCCACAACCCCTTTGGTATTACGGGATGGATCTGCATTTATAGCGAATTTTCAGGTCTTTAAGTCTTTGGCAAGCTAAACAACATTTTATATTGTTCCTAGCCATATTCTTCCAATAATAGAAATCGTTTGCATGTACTAAAGATTTTTTAAACTTAAATAGCCATATTTATTATGGGTATAGCCATGAGCTTTTCCTTAAAATGTTTAGACACACAAATTCTTAACTGTTCTTTCCTCACACTATTTTCTGCAATACCACTTTCAGAGTTTCATATTGCTCACACTCACAGTCACATTCAAGCTATAAGGGAGTTAATTAAACTGTTAGGACTGAGCCTCAAAAGGAAAATACATGACCGATCCGGAATCTGGGTGTAACTGCACCTGGCAGTACCCAGCAGACAGATACATACAGCTAATGTGATGAATACCCTCTAGTTTTACTAATACATATTTCTGAATATGTATGGGACTATCTCGCTTAATTTCTGTTACCTGCTTTAAGATGCATGCGTAAAGAATAATTTTCTATTAACAAGTGGTTTCTCCCTTTTAGAACTGGTGCATGTCATTAAATTTTTACTCTGATCAGTCGTCTGGTCTTTGATTCACAAATGGTATCACAGCTGTTACCTTCAGTATCACAGTTGCTGCCTTGAGTATTTAGGAACAAATTTTCATCTCCAAAATCTAATAGGGCCTGGTTTCCATTTATCCAAGCTAATACTGATAATTATAAACCTAGGCTTCCACTGCCATTGCCACGGTAAACAAAATGTTTCTGGGTTTGCGACCTCTTTGTCAGTATGTAAAACCACCAAATTTTCGTTCACTTTGCAAGTGACCTTGTTCAGGGTCAGTTCATCAGTACTTCCCAATACTGTTGGTTTTATAATTCTTTTTAGTTAACTGATTTCCCCTTTTTGTAATACTTCTTACCACAGTACTTATCCCTGGCTAACAAGCTGTAGTCTTAACGCGCTGGGCTTACTCGTCCTTTACTGGTATCCCCGTCTGGCCCCTCTCATAAAACTGTTGTCGTTTTCCAGATTTTCTACGATTACGTTACCTAACTGGAGATTCATTCTAGTTCTTATTTCCATTCCCCTGGACGAACTTTGGTATGAGTTTTGACTTCTATTCCCCTTTCCGGAACAGTACTTTTCTTTAAACAATTTGCAAAATATTTGACAGTCTGTGAATTCATTCATATGAAATACACTCCACGCTATCGTCTCGCCACCTAAATGTCCTTTGGCAAACTGAATTTTCTATCAATGGTTCCATGAACGTGGGAATGCCCCCTCAAAGGTCCTCAATAAAATTATCTGATGTAAGACGTTCCCTGGTTTAAATGCAGAGAATGCCACTTCTTTCCAAACGGTATTTCTCCAACCACCCTTAGCTGAACTCGGATACCCTGTAACTTCTGTTCCACCTAGCTCCTAACAAATTTCCTTTGTTATTGTTTTCTTTAATCTGACCTCCAGAATTGCTGGAAATTCGCCCAGACAATGTATCATTATCCAATGAGAAGTTTTCTACCCCAGTTTTTAGCTGATATTGCCCATTCTTCACATTACCACTCTCTTCCTGAATGTTATATGAAAGACTAAGGTTGCTGAATTTTAACTCTACATTTTCTGACGTTTTTATGTCTACATCCCTTTGCCCTCTTATAATTCCCACTTGATCCAGTAAACACTCTAAATCGTTTTTTAACGTTCTAAACACTCCTCTCGGCAATCTGGAGCCATTAGTTTTATTTCACTTAATGCCAACGAGTCTTCTTCCTTCAGTGTACTAATTTCATTAGTTATTTGTTGTTGCACTCTCCCTATATTCTCTTCTTTATATTGCTTAAGTTAAGCTGCACATTACAAAGTTCTTTGATTAAGATATGTATTTTAATTTGAATTTGCGCGTTCTCCTACCTCGATTCTTCAATATGGGTATTTAGCTTTTTGTAACGTCCCCTTAGAAAAATTAATGAATTACTATGCTGATAAACACCTGCGTTATTTGATTTTCGAACAGCTGAGCAAAACTGAACGTACTCAGACATTCACTAAAGTGGCACACAATATTTTTAGCGCAACGCAATCTGACTTTCAGTAATCCCTACAAAAGAATGGCCCTGACTAACAATAACCTGTACCTTTCATTAATCACTTACCTCACAAAAATCTTCGTTACTCGAACTACTGCAATACAGCGAGCGCCAATACTGCCAGCTAAATAAAAGATTCTAACTACTGAAGGCACTGACTACTGATAGGCATAGTTAGCAAATGAAAGATTTTAATAGAGAACAAACAATGTATTTACCTTAATAGTGTTCAAAAACCATAATATATATATCAGTTCATGACATACAGTCTTACAAATTTACTGTCACTGATGGACACACGTCCAGATCATCCGCTCTCAAAATTCCGCCACCTCTCTCCCCATATCCACCACTGCTGGCGGCTCACCTCCAGCTGCGCAACGCTACGTGCTGTTAACATCCAGCTGCCCAACACTACAATAGCAAACAACAATGCAAACCACCCACAGACCGCACACAGCACAGCCAGTGATTTTCATACAGAGCACTGCGTGGCGGTACCAATAAAGAAACCTAAACAGCCTACTTACATTTTGTTTATCGTCCCTGCCTTACTTCGTACCACTGCTATATTCTGTAGCAGTTTCTCGTCGATATAATCTCACACTTGTTTTATTTTTGCCTCTAACTCAGCATTACTAGCCTCTACCTGCTTGGACAGTTCCGATCTGTTACTACCTAATTTCAGGCAATTCGGTGTTGATAGTTTCCATTAGATGTAAGAGTCCATCTTATTTATGACTTAAGTTTTTCAGTTTAATCTACAAGAATGACATTCTAATTCCACAAGAATGTTATTATTGTAGGTTTACTGCTAACCTCTCTTAATTACTCCGTCCTATTTACATTCAGTAATTACTGGATTTTACTCAGGAGGTCTGTTACGTCAACTATTAAATAGTTGGCAGCTAGTGCTGTGTTGCGTGTCTGCACTGCGCCTCCAGGGCTGAGATGTTTCGCCACCTGCGATGCGAAGCCGTGATACTGCAAGCGTTGACCGCGATCGAAACGTGAAGCCGGTGTACTGCAAGCCCCAATGCGACTGCGATGCGAAGCCGATGTACTGCAGGAGACGACTGTGTCTCCGACGGGAGTGGATTTGGACCCGGTTCTCCAGCGCGTCGGCCAGTTCGTACTAAAGCACAATGTGGACGGGATAGGCCTACAACCCCATACCCCTGCCCCAAATGGCTTCTTCGTTTCTCTTGCTCGCTGTATTGCTGCTACTCCTGGATAGCGCACTGCACGTTGGTGCCACTTACGGTGGCCCGTAGATCTTCATACACCATATCGAGACGTACTGCCCTGTCGTTTTACTGCTGCAATATTTAACTCGTACCACCGGCGTAGCCCATAGTATAGCCCGAAGACAAAATCAATCAGGTCGTAGGCTCTAATCTGATGATCGGTCGTCTGGTCCTTAAGCTTTTGATGACTAACAGTAGCTGTAATGTTCGACATTTGAATGTTGCCTTCTCACAGTACTTCTTTCTTTCTTTTTTGGCTGATGCAACATCTCACAAATATTCACTTCGTGTGAAGTCGACGCAGTTTATTATATCTAGTTCAGCAATTTTCAGTTTTGAAACCATCTTGAACCTCTGGTGTCACCGCCAGACACCACACTTGCTAGGTGGTAGCCTGTAAATCGGCCGCGGTCCGTTAGTATACGTCGGACCCGAGTGTCGCCACTATCAGTGATTGCAGAGCGAGCGCCGCCACATGGCAGGTCTAGTCTAGAGAGACTCCCTAGCACTCGCTCCAGTTGTACAGCCGACTTCGCTAGCGATGGTTCACTGACTACATACGCTCTCATTTGCAGAGACGACAGTTTAGCATAGCCTTCACCTACGTCATTTGCTACGACCTAGCAAGGCGCCATATTCAGCTACTATAATCTGAACAGATAATATTGTGAATCATGTACCGTCAAGAGCGACGTTCATCATTAATGGATTAAAGTTAAGTATCAAACTAATTACGTCCGCTTTCTGAATTCTAATTCCTTGTCATGTTCCAGACCTCACGTCAGTATAGTCCTTTCCTCCTCACACCAACCTGCGTGAGCTAAAACGCGTGCATTTCGGTCTCCTCTCGTAACATGGTGTTGGCTCTTCTGCCCACACAACAGAACCAACTCACGAAATATAAATTCAATTAAGCTACATAATCAATTATAAGGAATATTTTTGGCTCAAAGATGTTGTTTTAACTTAGTTATTTCGTAGATACGACGACAGCATTAATAATGCATTTGTCGTAATTAATAGCCTCCTGCAATACTGTCATTGCCTGCTTCAGATTCGCTCTAGTCGCAGAGATAACCTCTCTATTGTTATTTAAAAGCTGTCACTTAAACACTTTTCTCACCGTTAAATTAATATTTCTTTGTTCTAGAATGGAAATAAAGTCAATCTAGACCTGAGGAATTATCGTGAAATAAAGTAATGTCAAACTGCTTGGAGTAATTTCAGTAACTCAGTGACATTTCTATTTCGTATCAGCTCTACGTCTGTTAAATGACACTTCAACTTAGAAAAAAATTCATTCGATCTGAAATAAGTTTTCTCTAGACCAAAATTCATTAATTTGTTCTTCAGATAAAATTTAAGAAGTTCAATTTTCTTCTGTTCTGCTAAGACAGACATCGGATAAACGCAATCACTGGTTTTACAATGTTACTTATAATCCGTCTTGCAATCAAGACGGAGTAATTCGATCTGAAATAAGTTTTCTCTAGACCAAAATTCATTAATTTGTTCTTCAGATAAAATTTAAAAAGTTCAATTTTCTTCTGTTCTGCTAAGACAGACATGGGATAAACGCAATCACTGGTTTTACAATGTTACTTATAATCCGTCTTGCAATCAAGACGGAGTATAAGTAACCTTTCTTCTGTTCACTTTTTGAATCTTCATTACGTAAGTTTTACACTCTCAGGCAGTAAACGCACTTCTCAAACATTACTAAAATGTGATAATAACCTCCAACAAATCGTGGCAAAAGCTGAACATGAACTTAATACATGTTGTTTTCTTTTCAGTCAGAGTACAAGTTTTCTTTTGTTACTATTATTAACGCATGGTCGGGCGAGTTGTTTCAGCATGCCTTCTTTGGAAAACGGCCGGTGTGAAACCGCGATGATGGCTGCGTCTTTCCGGCAAGACTGTTACTTTCGCCACTGGCATGCCGCTCCCTCGTAACACGAACCATAAGAAATTTCAAATATTTTTATAGCGTCATGTAGGCATACAAAATATATGGAATATTTTCTTTTTTATTAACGTTACAAAACAAAACTACTTGCTGTCCATGTATCGCGTGGTGGACGATTATCGATGATACTGCCTATAAAACACTGTATTACTACACAATGGATCCCTTAACTACCAATAGCCTTACCTTCTCCGAAATCTCTTGCCGTCTAAGCGCCTGCAGCACAGATAGCGCCTAAAACTTATTTGTCAAACAAACTGGGGAGGCTTTTAGCACGGCCCTCTAAATTCTTCCGTGCATCCTCAAACGACTTCAACTCGATCACTGTACTGGAGAGATCGAATGACATGTGAGATGTACTGGACGTACCTTGCATCCCGAGAGCCGGAAAAATGCACTCAATTTTCAAACTAAGGCTGCGATCTATCTGTAGTGTAACACAGTGTAATTCTTATATTTGATTGTCTGAGAAAGCTCTTTGTGTAGCCTGGAATTTTCTAACATAAACTGTGCTGTGTGTACCGAAACTTGTCAAAATCAGTGAGTATCCAGTTTCTTTGAACCCTGGTTTTTGAATATTTCTGTAACTGCCTTTTCAGTAACGAGAGGCTCTTCTTCTTATTCCTATGCATCTCCATAAAGGATGAAATTTACATCTTCTGAAAATGCACACAGAAAAGTATTCATGTATATCAGGAACCACAGAGGACTAAAAATAAAACCTGATTACTTCAAACTATCAGTGCTAATCCCTATATGATTAGCATGGAATGGACGCACTTTGGTTTCTGTCATAAAACAACGTAAAATCGGTAAACCTGCTGTGTATACTATTACATAATATTTAACTTCTGTATGAGAATTGATGTGTCTGTTAAATTAACGAGGGCTTTCGTTACTGTAAGAGCCAGGCATCCTTCGGCTTCTATCCAGATACTCCTCGTGAGATGATCAAGATGGGCACGTCACGGGCAAGGCAGAGAGTTACCTACACTCGTTGGAATGTGGGAAATGATAATGGTATCAAAAATACTTTCCAACACAATACGTAATGTATTTTATATGGATTAACATATTAACCAAGATGATCGACGAATACATGCGTAGTATTTCATTCACGTCCGTATAATACAAGACGATTAAAAATATTTAGCTGATTTATTTATATGTTTTACATGAATGAAAATATAATTTTTGGGTAGATTCCAGCTTACGCATGGTATTCGCTGTCGGTTTTCGATTTATTGGTGGCGGTGGTGGTGGCTTAAAAATGTGAATGTTTAACTGAATATTAAAAAACGGCAGTGTATATCTGATATCATTAACTCGCTGACCCACCAAAACAATGATCAAGCAAAGCCGTTATCGCAAGCCATTATATATGAAATTAAACAAGGACTTCAATTAACTTATTCTATTACATGAAAAGGCAGAGTTAATGGCTTAACAATGATTGACAGCAATAAGCTAACGCCTTGACAAACCTTGACATAGAACCTGGGAGGTGGTTCAGATGACCGTGTATCTAAATAAAACGTTTACACTTGCGTAAGTCATACTGAGAATAGGGAAAGATAGTGCAAAAAGGTAGAAGAATACTAGAGAAGTGAATGAATTTGCATCTATGGCCGGAGTTGAAAGCATGTTGAACCTCTAAATGCCAACAATACTTCAGAGTGAAGACTGAAATTACTGAAGATCGTTAAAGACGACTCAACTTTCATTACAGTTCATCCTGCAGATGAGGCTGTGTCTCACCATACTCATAATCTGCAAGTGATGGATGAAGTGGTTGCAGCATCAGTCAGTGAGTCTGTTCCAACAACTCGTGTCTAAATTCAGCTCCACCAAATGAGAGCCTCTCATTGCCGAAGTGAAGTCTACCTGAAGTGGCGCCGACTGTAAAGTAACTTTGTGGAGTATGCTTCCAACAAGGAAGATTCGGTTCTCTACCTTTCTCGGGTGACACGTGATTTTTGTTATATGAATGATAAATCATTCGAATCCCTACCAGTGAAAAATTGTCTTAAAACACATTCATTTCTCTACCTTACTCTCTTTTTAAGTCGTTAGCCAGTCATAAAATTCGTTATATTTGGCGCAGCAAAACTGTTGAAATGGTACAGTAGTTACTGCTCTATAAGCAGCAGGTCTCGCTGCTCGCTCACACCGGCAATACGAACTGGATCATCTCACATCTCACAAATATTCACTTCGTGTGAAGTCGACGCAGTTTATTATATCTAGTTCAGCAATTTTCAGTTTTGAAACCATCTTGAACCTCTGGTGTCACCGCCAGACACCATACTTGCTAGGTGGTAGCCTTTACATCGGCCGCGGTCCGTTAGTATACGTCGGACCCGCGTGTCGCCACTATCAGTGATTGCAGCCCGAGCGCCGCCACATGGCAGGTCTAGTCTCGAGAGACTCCCTAGCACTCGCTCCAGTTGTACAGCCGACTTCGCTAGCGATGGTTCACTGACTACATACGCTCTCATTTGCAGAGATGACAGTTTAGCATAGCCTTCAGCTACGTCATTTGCTACGGCCTAGCAAGGCGCCATATTCAGCTACTATAATCTGAACAGACGCGGCCGGCCACGGGTGCAGCGGAACCCTATGTGGACGGTTGGAGAGTGTGTTAGGTTTCATTATACATATTTATATATGTTGGCTATCATGTTTTACTTGTTCTTGAATGCAGACCATGCATGTGAATATTCCTAATCCTCCTCTCACGTTTCCATAAAGCGTGGCCAAATACTATTTGGGAAACAGCAGAAGTAGTCCTGTAGTATAGTAGTGCCAACCTTACTCCTGGATAGGCGATCAGAGATACAGCACAGGCAGGTCGAAGACCTTCTAGTATCATAAGATTTGGTGCGGAGAGGTTGGTCACGGCCAAGTGGTTCAACCATACCCTCCACCGGGGCCCAGGACGACCTCAGAGTGCCCGCCATATTCTATGAGTTCTACAGAAGACGGGTAACTGAGCAGACGTGCCCTCAGTGCGTCTGTCTCGGTGTTTTCAGGAAGAAAGGTATTTGAATATTTGAACTGATTCTGTTCTATTTACAGCCTCAGATTATGTAGGGAAATGAATGTATGTAATGATTGCTTTCTCGTTTATTTCGGAAATTTTGTGTGGAAACAGAATAGGCTCCCATCCTTTGTACAAAGCTACGTGGTGTCGTAAGCTATAAAGTCTCATCAATACTTCCAATGCATAAATTCTATCTGCAAAGAAGTATATTCAAAAGAGAGTGATTCTTTTTTAGTCGAAAAATTTAACTGTAAAAATGTTTCTTTGTGCGAAGGGGGTCTTAGAACACGCGGTCTACCCCATGCTAGTTACAGTGAACGTTTTTGATCATTGGGTAGCCAAATTATAACATCGAACGGTCACATCGTAATTCGCCACCTCACGGCATAGTTAAACTAATTGCCGTTTCCACTCCCTTTTTAGTTACATGTACTGTAGTTTCACGTGGTCGATCCTTCATTGCCGGTGGGCACGAGTTTCAAATAGCGGCAAAACAGATACCGCACCGCTAAACTCCTTCGATCCCTGAGTCAATGTGTCTTGTCCCCAGTTTGTCCGTTATTCCCCTCTCACATAGTGGATGTTCTACGTAAAGTAATGGTAGAATTCGGTGGTACACATTTGTCCAAACGCAGTCCCATCTTGACCGTAAAACAATAAAGTGCGAGCAGATCAGCATACGAGATAGCCAAACTACGAGTTGTATAAAATGTATTCTCTGTAAAGTGGAATAATTACTGTAATTCCTGTAAAGTCGAATGATTCTGTTTAAAATAAATAGGTTATGAATGATCATCAACCTTTAACATACCCTGAAATCACAATGAAGTCAATTGAAGAGAATTCATTTATAGAAGGAAAAGAGTTTCAAAAACAACAAAAAGTTAAAGAACTCAGGGATCCACACATCAACGTGTGAGCGCTTCAGCTCCTTGAGTAGTAACGTGAAAATAGGACACGCTCTGTTCTCTAGGTAACGCTCTCATGTACCCCTCCCCAATTAACGGTTGCGTCATTTCCATTCAGGGCTAGTTGCAATGACTACCTCTTTTATTAATGCCGGTCAGGTGTCGGTTTCCGCCTGGTTGTGGACAAATATAGAAACAATAAAATCCACAAAAATCACGAGGGATGCGTAAAGCAGAAATACGAGCTTTGCCAGAGGGTTTTAGAAAGCACAAGCAAAAGCATAGTTTTCTTTCCTTCCCAATAACTCCCATAAAGCAGACGGTAATCTTTCGCTGTGTCCTGCGTTTCCCCTCTCTTTGCGTGAGTGTTCTGGCCAATAAAGGCAGACTTCGATAAGCACTGTCTTGTTCCATGCTCCACTCCTAAGTTAACCTACCAAAATCATTGGTAACTTTTTATATATTTGGTTAAAAATTCAGGCTTTTGTGGTAGCCTGAACGTAGTGTCAGTGCCCAGAACCTCCAAAGGCGCCGTAAGCTGACTTCTGTCCATTCCAATCTCTCAGATGTTGTCTTAAAGGCATTTGTATTCCGACAAATTCTGCCTGCAATCCTGTCCACAAAAGGAATTCTTCCAGGACTCTGCCGAAACGGCACACATCCCCAGATCACACACAGCTCTCTGAAAACAGTTGATGTTGTCCCATACAGGCTATAGATACAAACTGTACTTTGACGTTCAGTGTCTCCCAGTAGTTGTGGTCATGTAAGATACGCACGTACAGTCAGAAGTCTTACGAGCATGACACCTGTGTCGGCGTTGCTCTGGTCTCTTCTTGTCTGGCAAAGAGACGCACCAAGGAAACACAATTTGTTTCTAACGACAATTTATTCAGTCAGAGTCACTCTAGACGTCATAGGTCATGTTACAGCATGCGTCAGTCTGCACCAGTCAGCTGAGCTCGTGATAATGGCGCTGATTGTCTTCCTTTTGCCGGCCCCTGTGGCCGAGCGGTTCTAGACGCTTCAGTCCGGAACCGAGTTGCTGCTGAGGTCGCAGGTTTGAATCCTGCCTCGGGCATGGATGTGCGTGATGACCTTAGGTTAGCTGGGGTTAGGTTAAGTAGTTATAAGTCTAGGGGACTGATGATCTCAGATGTTAAGTCCCATAGTGCTTAGAGCCATTTGAACCATTTGAATTCTGTCTTCCTTTTTTATATTTTTTTCATTTTATTCAATAAATTTTTTGTTAATGTTTTTCATTCCCATGCCTGAGGGATGAGGGTTGGCCGATGGAAAGTGTTTTCTCTATTGGGGCCTTAGATTAATATTTTTATTCTTTCACTTTACCTGACATTCTCTTAGTTCTAATACTTAAACTTAAGTTATGAAATTTCTTTGGACAAAGCAATGTTTGGTTATATCATTATTTGCGCTGTCGATTTGGTTAACTTTCATTATCGCGTGGATGTATTAAGACATATGAAGTTTGTTTTCCTGTTGTATAACTTATATATAAAAACTCAAGCAATATAATGAAAACTCAAGTAATATAATGAACCTAGAAGTGTAAGGTAAAATTGCGTACTGGGAGTTGTTTAGCATGACGTATTTTCATGAGTTGCGAATAAAGAAAAGGATAAATAAATGTTTCGGTAATTAAAGAATAATAATTAGACACTGCTGTTTCCAGCCTCCGCCACAGCCCCCCAGGCACCATACTGCCGGTGGCCTCTAGTCGGCCGTCTCAGGTATAGACTTGGCGCAGTGGTGGAGACAGCGATCCACAGGGGCTCGATCTGATGTCCTCAGTCACGCCACCGGCAGCGAATGACACAGGTCTCTGCCACCACGGTGACGACATATACAGGGTGGTCCATCTGAAGTTTCGGTTGAGATTATCTCCAAAACTATACATCGGGTAAAAATAGTGGGTAAGACAAGTTCGCAAGCTAAGCTCAAAGGGGGGCATCGAATGGTACTACACGTGACCTCCAGTCCCCGGCCCCCTTGTGTGGGACGGAGGCAACTTTTAAATCTTAAATGAAAACACCCATTCTTTATAGCAGTTTTGTCTGAGACTTTTTTTAAACCATTGACAGATGGCGCTGAAACCTAGAAAAATTTAAATTGGGGAAGAACTCCGACTTATTTAGAATTATCAAATCGATACAAATTAAGCTTTTTTTTTTTTTTTTTTTTTTTTTTTAGCAAATGTTTCCTACCCGTTACAGATTTTGATGGAGGGAACTATTCACAGTTGCAGTACTCACCCGACTGTCGCGCTACCGTGGCCAAACTGCGAACTAAGGCCCAGTATAAAGGTCAGTGCAATGCGATCAATTTCACTTTCAGATTGTAAACCGTAAACATCAACTGGCGAAAGTAAATTATTCTCTAGCGACGCTTGGCTCACTATCCTTCTACAGAGATTGTTGGTATGATGTTAATTTTAGGTGAATGCCATAAAAATTACGCTGCAGCTGCTCAATTCTATGCGGATCGTTTCTCAAACATACGACATCCAAGCGAAAACATTATTCGAAATTGCACTCAACGAGCTAGAAATGGATACATGCACCGTCCACCTCGTCATCGCAAATACAATGAAAATGACGCTCGTACCCTTACCCTTCTCCCCTGTGTTCAGCTGGATCCCGAAATTGGTAGTCGTACGATTCAGAGACAAACTGGAATACGGAAATAAACTGTTTTGAGGATTTCGAAGGCACATAAATATCATGCGTATCATATCATATTGTCACAGGCATTAACGCAGAAAGATACGAATATGCGCATGCATTTCTGCCATTGGGGCTTGGAAATAATAAGATGTGACAATGATTTTTTGGATACGTTATGTTTACCTATGAAGCCACATTCACAAACAATGGCAAATTAAATCGTCATGATTGTCATTATTGGTCCCCTGTCAATCCACACTGGGTCAGACCCGTTGACAATCAATACAAATGGTCGTTAATGGTCTGGTGTGGAATTTTAAACGGTTACTTGATAGGACCGTATTTTTTTGACCGAAATATTACTGTGGAGTCTTATTTACAACTTCTCCGTGATGATTTGTTAGAGTTAATGGAAGATGTTGATGTAGAAACTAGACAATGAATAAGGTTACAACAAGACAGAGCAGCTCCCCATTATGCTAAAAATGTGCGGAACGTTTTAAATTTATGGTAGCCTGGTCGGTGGATAGGACGCGGCGGACCAATTCAGTGGCCCCCCACGTACACCAAACCTAGCATCCCCTGATTTTTTATTGTGGGGTTATTTTAAAAATATTGTTTATGACAGACAGCCCACAACCCGAAACGATATGGAGCAACGCATTAGAAGATCGTGTGCAGCTGTACCACGGGATGTGCAGCTGAAAACTGTGGACAACTTTTGCAGACGATTGACTTTATGCATTGAAACAAATGGGGATAATTATGAACATTTTCTTCGTGGCTAATTTCATTAATTAAGCACCCGAAATAATGAGAAGCAAGGGGACTCACACTAATGAAGCACCCCATGGAAATATCATTCTACTACGTCCATGTCGTTGTTCCTGGGTAACGCTAAAAGTAGGATACAGTACATTTTGTACAAAAATAGTTGAGTTTGACGTAACGAAAGAATTGGTGCACATTGTTTATCTATTTGATGCGTCTTTCTCGGATAATTCTAAGTAAATCAGAGTTCTCCCCCAATTTTACTTTTTGCTGATTTCAGTGCCATCTGGCAATGGTTTAAAAAAATGTTTCAGACAAGACGTGATTACTTTTTTATGGAGAATCCGAATCTGCAATAAAAATGGGTCTTTTCATTTAAGATTTAACACTTACCCCCCAACCCATCCAAGGGGGCCCCCGGATGGAGGCCACGTGTAGTATTACTTAATGTCCACCTTTGAGCTTACGAACATGTCTTACCCACTATTTTTACCCGATGTATAGTTTTCGAGATAATCTCATCCGAAACTTCAGACGGACTACCTTGTACGTCCTCGTCGTATCATGAAGTTAGCAGATTTCTATTTAGACTACTGCTTTGCTTTGACAATACGTGAGGCTGGGTCCTAGGTCATGCTCAATCGAAAAGTGCTGTCTTTATTTATTTGTTTATCGTGTAGTTGTATCTCTAAAGCCGCATTTAAAATACTGTTGGATTGTTGCACGAGTCGGTGCCATCGTAATTCATGACATTACCGTGGGAGTTGCACTGCTCCACCACAGCGGTAATTGTCGGCTGTTTGTTGTCACTGGGGCGTTCATGCTCCATGCACGTCTCCTATACTCTCCGGATAGTCTGGTCTACCTACATTTTCCACGCTGGTAGGGAATGCTGTAGATTCCCGGTGTCCAGAGTCCTGCGTCATCCTTGACTGATTTCAACAAAGATTTCGTCTTGGCTGGATGGCGGAACATGCATTTAAGTTGCGTTTCTGTTTTCCGATTTTTGCTGATATGTCCCCGACGTATGGGATAATCGCCGTCGCAACAAGTTTCTCTTCATCCTCAGCACGCTATGGGAGTGGAACCGCCGATATTATGGCATGTTGCAGTTGGCAGTTGCTGTAACCGTTCGTACAAAAAACAACATGTAGCTGCTGCAATTCGACAGTCTTAGGACTTTTCGTGCTTTGTGCACTAGTGTGCTTTGGACACCTTCAAATAGTGAAGATGCATAGAAGCTAGAGACGTACGAACGCCAACCTGCATGCGTTAGTTGTGCTAGGAAGGCGGCTGAACTTCGCACCGACAGACACTACCCCACCAACGGCGGAACAGGCTGCTCTTTCATTTCCACAGGATGCTGCAGAGGAAACACGACGTGAAGTATTCAGAGTGTATTCCAGTTAACATTGCCAGAAGCTATCTCTAAATCTACAAATGGCATGAACGCATGCTTACCACTCCGTAACTTATCTTAAGTCCCAAGGTAAGTATTGCTGCGTGTCCCTATATTTCACTGAAACCAAAGACGGTCTTCTCCGTGGTCAGCTTTTAGAAGTTCTTCCTATTTCATGATTATTTTGCATTTCAGAAATGCGACGCGATAGACGAAATCTGGTTGCACCTCCGCTCTGAGCATCTCAAAATTAGGTACAATCACCTATTCTATTCATTAATGTAATTAGGAAGTTAGTCAAATTAGAAAGTACTTCATAACCTAACCTCCTACGTCGTGAGCTAATACCCTACGAACGAAAAGTTTATATTGGTGGTCAGTGAATTATTCTGGGGAAAATAAAATTAAAATATTAAATTTTCAAAACTAGTGTCATTCGCAAAAAATTTAGACGTGTCCTATGTGAGTACGTTTTCTGTTAGAAAGTTTCTGAAATTCGCCTTCGTTGCTGCCAACCAACAACGCATCTGCGCTTAGCGGGTTAATGTCAACTCGATCCCTGCGTTCAGGCTGAGTTCCGTGGTACCGACCTCCCGGTAACCATCCTGAGGATGCAGAAGACAGCAGTAGGTGTCGCTGCAGGCATGCACTTCGTGTTGCATCCGCCGCAAACTCGATAGCCAATAGAAAAATTAGAACCTTCCACCGCGCTGTTACTTCTGCCGGCGAGGAGCCAGCTAGAGCCATTTCTGTCTTTGCTAGTCAGCGACTGATTACCATCACCGTTTGGACACCGCCTCGGATGGGTGGTCGCCTTCGCCAACCGAGCGGCTGCCCTCTCGCCAGCTCTGCTCCAAGCCTTGGTGTTCTGAACCGTGAGAAAGTTGTGCTGCTCGTGAGATAGGATTTCGAATCTGTACTTTGTTCTGAAAATAGACTTCTTATTGATCAAGAGAACGTAATCTACGCTCTCAAAAATCTGCATTTCGTTTCATTGAAGATGAATTGTCTATGACGAACATTTTATTCACATTACTAATATGAATTTCCGGACAACATTTATTTTATTTTGTTTCAGTGCATCAGAAACATCAGACTTTGTACTTACGTGGATATTGTGTCTATTCTTTCGGACATGTCCGAAAGAACAGACACCATTGATGACCTGCCGCCGTCTAGAACGAATTATATGAGAAAGTAAACTTTGAACACAAAGTCTGATTAGAATTATAGTAATACATTCAGCTGCTAACGGGAGTTGTTATACATCAACGAGGACAGATGAAAATGTGTGCCCCGACCGGGACTCTAACCCGGGACCGCCTTTTTACATGGCAGACGCTCTATCCATCTGAGCCACCGAGGGCACAGACAGCGTGCCTGCAGGGACTATCTCGCGCACGCCTCCCGCTAGACCCAAATTCTCACCTTGTATATCCACACACTACATTCGTAGTGTCTCACCCCAACACACTCATTACTCGTGGAAGACATTCTTTCCAAGTCCCGTAAGAGTTGGGGGAATATGTGTGCACCCGCACAGAAGAAGAAGGTCATGGCTGCTGTTGCCAGCACTTTATACTTATATGGATATGGTGTCTGTTCTGAAGTTTTAATATAATTCTAATTTCGTTCTAGACGTCTACAGGTGATCAATGACACCATATCCATATAAGTATATTGTCATTATGAACAACAGAGGAGCTGACGAGATACTGTGCAACACCAGATTTGCACCTGGTGGCCAAAACTGGAAGTAATTTTTTTCAATTGTAAATATGTCCCGCATTAATGCACTAGCATATCTACCAAGATCTGCTGCCATAAGATACAGTACACACCAAACTGGACCTCTGTGACTAGCTGCATTTTAATTATAACGGTCTGGTATATCGGCATATTACAGCACATAGTAAAAAAATTTAAAAAGTTGAAATTACCTTCATTTCTCAAAGACATTCTGATACTGTGATAAACAGCGTTCTTCAAGGTGCTCCTGTAGTCTTCTGGGGCACAGAGTTTAGTTTATTGGCCGGCCGCTGTGGACGAGCGGTTCTAGGCGCTTCAGTCCCGGAAACGCGCGGCGGCTACGGTCGCAGTTTCGAATCCTGCCTCGGGGATGAATCTGTGTGATGTCCTTAGGTTGGTTGGGTTTAAGTAGTTTTAAGTCTAGGGGACTGATGACGTCAGATGTTAAGTCCCATAGCGCTTACAGCCATTTGAACAATTTTTTTAGTTTATTCCTTGAGCTACAAAAAACTAAAAGGAGGATGTAGCATAAGTGCATCGTAATTGCTGAGGATGTTAACTTGTTCTAGATATCGTCTTTCCACAGGTGACCCTACCACTTATCTTAGAAAATAGATTAAGGAAAGGCAAACCTACGTTTGTAGCATTTGTAGACTTAGAGAAAGCTTTCGACATTGTTGACTGGAATACGCTCTTTCAAATTCTAAACGTGGCAGGGGTAAAACACAGGGAGCGAAAGGCTATTTACAATTTGTACAGAAATCTGATGGCAGCTATAAGAGTCGAGTTGCATGAAAGGGAAGCAGCGGTTGGGAAGGGAGTGAGACAGGGTTGTAATCTGTCCCCGATGTTATTCAATCTGTATAATGCGCAAGCAGTAAAGGAAACAAACGAAAAATTCGGAGTACGTATTAAAATCCATTTAGAAGAAATAAAACCGTTGAGATTCGCCGATGACATTGTAATTCTGTCAGAGCCAGCAAAGAACTCGGAAGAGCAGTGGAACAGAATGGACAGTGTCTTGAGAGGAGGATATAAGATGAACATCGACAAAAGCAAAACGAGGATAATGGAATGTAGTCGAATTAAGTCGGGTGATGCTGAGGGAATTAGATTAGGAAATGGGACACTTAAAGTAGTAACGGAGTTTTTATATTTGGGGAGCAAAATAACTGATGATGGTCGAGGTAGAGAGGATATAAAATGTAGACTGGCAATGGCAAGGACAGCGTTTCTGAAGAAGAGAAATTTGTTAACATCGAGTGTAGATTTAAGTGTCAGGAAGTCGTTTCTGAAAGTATTTGTGTGGAGTGTAGCCATGTATGGAAGTGAAACATGGACAATAAATAGCTTGGACAAGAAGAGAATAGAAGCTTTCGAAATGTGGTGCTACAGAAGAATGCTGAAGATTAGATGGGTAGATCACATAACTAATGAGGAGGTATTGAATAGAATTGGGGAGATGAGAAGCTTGTGGCACAACTTGACTAGAACAAGGGACCGGTTGGTAGGACATGTTCTGAGGCATCAAGGGATCACAAATTTAAGATTGGAGGCCAGCGTGGAGGGTAAAAATCTTAAAGGGAGACGAAGAGATGAATACACTAAGCAGATTCAGAAGGATGTAGGTTGCAGTAAGTACTGGGAGATGAAGAAGCTTGCACAGGATAGAGTAGCAGTCTCAGGACTGAAGACAACAACAACAACAGATGAGCTGCTTGTGCACTGTAAATACCTGCGGTACGTTGGTGTCGCGGCTGGTTGCTTTCCCCGCCTTCGGCGGCAGTGAGGGTGCTATGGGAGCCCTGGGCCGTTACTATGCGCCGATCCACAGGTGAGCCAGCGCGGCGTGGCGGGGTGCGCACATAGGCAGGCTGCTCACGTAGAGCGCCGACAACAGCCGGCCAGCCAGCAGGGCTCGCTACTCGCTACCTGCTGGGCTGGGTCGGCCGCCTGCGTCTGCCCTGGCGTACAGGACCGCCGCCGCCGGTGCCGCCACCGCGCACAGTACGTGGCCCGCATCGCGGACGCGCCAAATTAGCAAGGATTTGCTTGCGGCCGCCTGTCCGCCTCTGGACCCCTGCTCACTGCCCTCCGGCGGAAGCGAAGCGAAACTCCGCCGTAGTCTACGGCGCCGTCGGCGTACTACAAACCAAACCGTTTCCTATTCGAGTATGTAAAAGGAAACACAAAAGTTGAATCTTCCGCTGTACCTGTATTTTATAGAACCAAACAAGTTTCTACCGAACTGGGGCTGTCCCAGAAGCACCTTTCTCGTTTCAGGAGTCCATATGATGTGTACAGTATGTGATGATAAGGATCCAGATACCTTTAAGTGAACATTAATATGTCACTTGTCACCATATTCCTTTATGATGGATTGAACTCCGACGAAACTTCCATGGCGAAGTCGGGATGCCTGTGGAGCAGTGGCATCACGTTCTTCCACAAGAGACGACACAAGAGAAAGCAGTGATGTTGGAGGCTGGGTTTTGTGTTAGCAGAAGAGCCAACACCGTGTTACGAGTCGAGGCCGAAATTCACGCGTTCTAACTCACACAGGCTGGCGTGAGGAGGGAAGAACTATACTGACGTGAGGTCTGGAGCATGACAAGGAATGACAGTTCAGAAAGCGAACGTAATTAGTTCGATACTTAACTTTAATCCATTAATGATGAACGTCGCTCTTGACGGTACATGATTCACAATATTATCTGTTCAGAATACATTCTTGAAGATAGTAATTATAGTAACTGAATATGGCGCCTTGCTAGGTCGTAGCAAATGACGTAGCTGAAGGCTATGCTAAACTGTCGCCTCTGCAAATGAGAGCGTATGTAGGCAGTGAACCATCGCTATCAAAGTCGGCTGTACAACTGGGGCGACTGCTAGGGAGTCTCTCTAGTCTAGACCTGCCACGTGGCGGCGCTCGGTCTGCAATCACTGATAGTGGCGACACGCGGGTCCGACGTATACTAACGAACCGCGGCCGATTTAAAGGCTAGCACCTAGCAAGTGTGGTGTCTGGCGGTGACGTTTGAACAAAGTCGACGTTCTAACTCATCACAAGGATATTTATTGAGTCCAGGTAGGGACTCTGAGCAGACCAGTCCATTTCAGATGCTGTGTTGTCATGCGAATTCAGTGATCGTTTCCGAACTGTCTCTACGCTCTACACACAAAACAATGCTATGAGCTATGTTCATATCCTTCCACATTTAGGATCTTTCTTAAGAGAACGACAGGCTAGCACCACGCGGTAACACCACCTCCTCCGTACTTCCCTGTTGGCACCGTAGATGAGAGCAGATAACATTATCCGGGCATTCGTCAAATCCAAAGCCTTGCATCGGAATGACGAAAGGTACAGTATGATTCATCACTCCAGATCACTCCTTTCCAGTTTTCCACTGTCCGACTGCCCCGCTCTTTACACCATCTCAGATGTCGCTTAGCAATGGAGGCAGAAATTTCTATGAGGAACTGCTCTCTCTGTGTTCCGTTCCTTTTAACTCCCTGCGCACAGTCATTTATTTCGCGGAACTTCCGTTCGCTCTTTGGACCTCACGAGTGATTGTTTCCGCTGATTCTATGCTTCTTTTCTGCGGACACACTCCATAATGCTTGACGGTGCCTGTCTGTGACTATTTGAGGTTTGCTTCGTCCTGGTTTTGCCGCGGTGATTCCTTAAAATCACATCACCAGCAAACGATTTCGGCATCTTCACAACTATTAAAAAGTCACCGACGTTACTTAGGTGCCGTGCAATACTTCAAGCAGGCAACGGAAAGTTACAGTAGAAGACGTAAAAATTTTTCGCGTGTATTGTATGTTTAAAAGTTTTATCTTTTATCTTATTGAGATAAAGTCCAGCCGCCACAGCGCCAGCTACCAAGTCCCGCTCAAGGTCACGTGCAAAGCGTGCGTAAGTGAGTCAATATTTTTTGTTTAAAACATGGGAGGGGTGGTGGGAGGAGATAAGGAACATGCAGAGATAATTATATTATTACCTATAATACAACATACAATGTGTCAGTTTTGGAGGCTTCGGACCTGTTACCTGCTTAACTACCTCGTTTCAGGAAGATTCGGGGCTGCGCCCCTTCTCTGGCGGGTCTGCTTCTGTTTCAGAATATGCTGATACAGTAGCTCCATATTTAACAATCATAAACAATCACTCGCACGATGAATGATCTGTGTAGAAAGACTGAAAAGTTGCGCAAGTCACAACAATACCCAAGACAGGAAATAAGAGTAATCCCTTGAATTACAGATCCAAATCGCTAACATCGATTTGCGGTAGGATTTTTGAACATGTACTGTGTTCGCACGGGGACAATGACTGTTCGCGTCCGTGACATAGGTCACTCATGCACTCTGGGTGCTGCTGAAGAACAGTCACTTCAAGGCAAGAAGAAGAGGCACCAAAATAATATCAAAGATCTCCTGACTAAAATTCATTTGTCTGAAGAGACGGACTTACACCGTTCTTCTCAGCACCCTCCAGCTGTAAAATTTGGACCTGTTGTCAAGATATGTCAAATTGGCTATGAAGGCATAAGTAAATCAAAATGCCAAGTCTTACAGAAGATTTTATCAAAATACAACATCGATGTTTTTGCTATTCAGGAAACACATACTTAAAATGAAGAGCGAATGAGTCACAGAGGAAAATATTCCCGTCTTTGATTTACTAGGAGCAATGTACCACCATGCTTACGGAGTTGCAACATACTTACGATCGCCGATCAAGAATACACTTATATTCTCTGCATCATATTCATCTTCCTCTGAAGTTACAGTAAAAGTAGGAAAAAAACTGTAATTGATGTATACAAACCTCCATCTATCTCTTGGCCTCCACAGGACATGCAGGAATCGTAAAACCTCGCCATACACCCAGAGATTTTAACAGCCATCATACTCATTGGAAATATAAGGAAGGTGATGAATATGATGAAGCCGTTGTATACTGGGCAGGAGACAATAGCTTATATTTTAATATATGGTGCAAAGGATAAAAGGACATGTGCATCAGCAGCTTAGAGACAGAAGTATAATCCAGATCTATGCTTTGTTACAACTAATGAAAATAAATTATCTCTTCAACGTTCGCGGTTCGTATTAAAAGACTTCTCACACAGCCAACACCGTCCAACCTTTATTGACACAGAGACGAATATCCCCCTCGTTTCATCCACTGCATGACCTAGATGGTGCTTCAGAACAGCAAAGTGGGGTGTCTTAGCTAAAAATCTGAACAGGGTCTTCGTGTGTTCGATTCCTCCAAAAGCAAAACACCGTGAGAGGATTGTTGGAGGTATGATAAATGCAAGAAAGAAGGCAATCCCTAGGGACTACCGGAAGCAATGTATTCCAGGTCGGAGAAACAGATGTTTTAGGTGGACAGAGATCGTTGACTCAATCATTTTTCAAACATCAAGTAGAAAAGACGGGTTATTACTGAAGAAGCTGGATGGAAACATATTTAAAGTAAGGAACGACACGTATACACTGACGAGCCAAGGAAACTCTTACACCCGCCTGATATCGTGTAGGATGCCCGCGAGAAGGCAAAAGAGCCGCAACACAACGTGACATAGACTCCAATAATGTTTGAAGTAGTGCTGGAAGAAACTGACACCATGAATCCTGCAACGCTGGCCACAAATCCGTAAGAGTACGGGGGGGTTACAGATCTCTTCTGAACAGCACGTTGCAAGACATCACAGATATTCTTAATAATGTTCGTGTCTTGGTAGTTTGGTTTCCAGTGGAAGTGTTTAAACTCAGGAGAGTGTTCCTGGAGCCACTCTGTAGCAATTCTGGACGTGTGGTGTGTCGTATTGCCCTCCTGGAATGGCGCACATCCATCGGAATGGACATGAATGTATGTAGTTGATCAGACACGAGGCTTACATACGTGTCACCCATCGGAGCAACATCTAGACGTATCAAGGGTCCCACATCACTCCAACTGAACACGCCACATACCATTACAGAGCTTAAACCAGCCTGAACAGTCCCCTGCTGAAACGCAGGGTCATGGATTCATGACGTTGCCTCCATACCCGTACACGGCCATCCGCTCTATACAATTTGAAACGAGAGTCGCCCGACCTGGCAAAAAGTTTCCAGTCATCAAAAGTCCAACGTCGGTGTTGATAGGCCCAGGCGAGGCGTCAAACTTTGTGTCGTACAGTCATCAAGGGTACACGAGTGGGCCTTCGGCTAGGAAAGCCCATATCGATGGTTTCTCGTTGAACAGTTCGCACGCTGACACCTGTTGTTGGCCCAGTATTGACATATGGAGCAATATGCGGAAGGACTGTGCTTCTGTAACACTGAACGATTATCTTCAGTCGTCGTTGGTTCCGTTCTTGCAGACTCTTCTTCCCGCCGCAGCGACGTCGGAGATTTGTTGTGCTACCGGATTCCTGATATTCACGGTACACTCGTGAAATGGTCGTACGGGAAAATCCCCACTTCATTGCTATCTTGGAGATACTGTGTCCCATCGCTCGTGCACCAACCACAACACAACGTTCAGTCTCGAATCTTCATGACGCGCCATTGTAGTAGCAGTAGCCAATCTAACAAATAAACCAGATACTTGTTGTCTTACATAGGCGTTGCCGACCACAGCGCCGTATTGTGCCTGTTTACATATCTCTGTGTTTGAATACGCATGTACCAGTTTCTTTGGCGCTTCAGTGTACGTCATTTAACCGCATTGGATCACAATCACTGTCAACATCAAGAGCGCTAAGGTATAAAACTCACAGAAGGCACATCACATGCAAACTTGCGTTGTTCAAAAAGAACTCTAATGAACAATCTGACTTCTCTAGAGAATTCTCTGTATATGAAATTTCTGCTGCTCTTATAAACTCTGAAACCCGAAAAGATGCCGGGAAATGACGGATTTCGCCCAGAATTTCTTCTGCATAGCCGGAACTACGCAAAAAGATGGCTGGCGGATTTCTCCTCTGACATTGTGTTATCTGGTTCAATCCCACAAAAAATTAAGCAATCAAATATCGTACCAATACGCAAACTCGTCAAGGCAGTAGACCAGCCTAAGAACTATCGCCCAGTCGTACTATTGAGCACTATTTATAAGATCCTTGATAGAATACTATACAATCGTATTAGTCCCGCAATCTTTCAGAACCTTCCTATTGAGCAAACTGGATTCCTAAAAGGACGGAGTGGCGATGATAAATCTTATCTTCAACAAAATTTATTGAAGCAGTAAACATCAGTTGCTTTCGATTACTAAGTTGACCATTTGACACGGTTTGGAGGCATGGACTACTTTATAAGTTATTACAACCTGTCCCATGCAAAGTGACGAAAAAATAATTGACATGTTTCCAGAATGAGAATTTCACTCTGCAGCGGAGTGTGCGCTGATATGAAACTTCCTGGCAGATTAAAACTGTGTGCCCTACCGAGACTCGAACTCGGGACCTTTGCCCGCGAAAGGCAAAGGTCCCGAGTTCGAGTCTCGGTCGGGCACACAGTTTTAATCTGCCAGGAAGTTTCAATTGACATGTTATCTGGAACAACAGTTAGAGTAACTACAGAAAAAGACCCTAGCTGCCAAAAAGCTCTGAACAATGTCTTACCACAGGGATCCGTCCGTTCTTCTCTTTTGCTTAATTAATATACATCTGATATTCGTCCAACACAGTCCGGTAAGATTGCCTATGCAGACGGCTTGGCAATAGCTACTCAACACGAACCTTTGAAACGACTGAAGAAATCCTAAATTCTGATCTAGTCATCTTAAGCTACTGTTTCCGTAAATGGAGGTTACAGTGAAACTCAAATAAAACAGAAGTTTCTTGTCCACATTTGTCCAATAGATAGGCACCTCTATTTTGAAGCAGACAAAATTCATCATAATACGCATCCAAAATACCTTGGGATCACCGTAGCTAGGACACTTTCTTTTAAGGAGTACTTGAGACGAACATTTGCTAAGCTGAAAACCAAAAACTACATTCTCCTTAAACTCTGTGTCTCTCGTAGAGGATCGCCAGCACACACTATCCGTATCTGCACTCGGGTTGGAATACTCAGCAGAAGAGTACTGTGCACCAGTCTGGTTTAATAGCCACGCGTAGAAAAGATAGACTAAAAAACCTAACGAGACCTGCGCATTGTTGGTGGGTCAATACGATCTACTCCCACATACTGGCGACCTATATTGGTGTCAGACGGAAGAGAGCGCTACTATGTGAATATCGTAAGATTTCTAATAATACCGAACTTCCAATAATGAACGACGTGTTCCGTGCGGAGCGAAAACGACTACGATCAAGACATCCCACTGTCATCACAGTGAGGACTCTCATGGAAACTAAATTCAATACTAACAGAATATTCCGTCGGTTCTTGGTAGAACAACCTTATAATAATAAATGAAAAGCACCAGTTTGCTTTTGTTCTACAATATTATTTTTATTGCTAACCGGTTTTCGGCTTACAAGGCCATCTTCAGGCATTTACTGAGTATTATCACCAAAGAAGTTAAATGTTAGCAGACAACATTGGAAGAGAAGTAACACATCTAGAATGAAGTAGAAACATACAGTGAGTAACATCTTTGCAATGAAATAGTAAAAACTGAACAGTACATAAATAACAATGGAGTTGACAGGAAAACCTTTAGCACAAAATAAGAATAGCATGCCTACATAACAGTTTCTATTGATAAACAAAACTATTGAAATAAGATAAAATTAGTACTAGGCATACCTCTTGATGCAGCCTTGTCTAGTACTAATTTTATCTTATTTCAATAGTTTTGTTTATCAATAGAAACTGTTATGTAGGCATGCTATTCTTATTTTGTGCTAAAGGTTTTCCTGTCAACTCCATTGTTATTTATGTACTGTTCAGTTTTTACTATTTCATTGCAAAGATGTTACTCACTGTATGTTTCTACTTCACTCTAGATGTGTTACTTCTCTTCCAATGTTGTCTGCTAACATTTAACTTCTTTGGTGATAATACTCAGTAAATGCCTGAAGATGACCTTGTAAGCCGAAAACCGGTTAGCAATAAAAATAATATCGTAGAACAAAAGCAAACTGGTGCTTTTCATTTATTATTAAATTCAATACAGTCAGTGAATGGAAACGATGCTGCCACTATGTCTGAAGTTGCTTTGCATCCAGAAGAAACCCGTTGGATTCGATCAGCCTCGGGCAGTTTGAACTAGCTTGAACAATATCCGAACGGCTCATGGACTATATGCAAACACTCTCTACAAGTGGGGAAAACTTCATCGCCATCGTGTGACTGTGTTGCGGAACGACAGGCAGTTTCTCATGTTGTATCGACATGTCCCGCACGTGCCTACAAGGCTCCTTTCGAAGATTTTCTGACAGCGACGACGAGTGACGTTATGAAATACATAAAAGAACTGATATTCATATACAGATGTCGTCATTTACAGCGACGACGAGTGTTGTTATGAAATACATAAAACACTGATATTCATATACAGATGTCATCAATTGTGTTATTTTATGCTGGAGAGATGTGCTTCAGTGTTGACGCTTAGTAGTTTTGTGGTCTTTGTTTATGTATTTTCGTACGATAAATAAATATATAAATAATGTATTCCAAGACTATGGATTCCCTCTAAGAAAAGTATTTACTGACCATCAGCCAACAATGATTCAGAAAATACAGTTCTTGTGAAGCAAAACTCTTTCCTCACGAAGTTATGAGTAGAATCGACAGGGGATGTCAAAATTGATTCCATGTTTTTAGATTCCAGGGGAGCTAGTGAACTGTTCCTCATAAGCAACTTATAATCGCATTGCATGCCTAAGAGTTATAGTCTCAGTTGTGCGACTGGATTGGTGATTTCCGCTCAGAAAGTTCACCGTTCATAATAATAGACGGTTATCGAGTAAAACGGAAGTATTAACTGCCGTTTCCCACGGACGTAGTTTAGGCGTTCTGCTGTTCCTGCTGTACATAAAAGATTTAGGTAACAATCTGAGCAGCTCTCTTAGATTTTTTTCAAATGATTCTCTCCTTTTCCGCCTTGTAATGTCATAAAAGTAATTGCCAAATGATTTACACTATATAATTGTGTGTTGCGAAATTTGGCAATTGATTCTAAATTACGAAACGTGTGAAGTCATACACATCAGTAATAAAAGTAATCCGCTAGATTTCGCTTACACCATAAATCACGCAAGTCTGAAGGCTGCAAATTCAACCAAATACGTAAGTAATAAAATTACGAATAACTTAAATTGGAACGATCATAATGCTATGAGCAAAGCAAACCAAAAACTGCAATTTTTTGGCAGAACACTTAGAAAATGCCAGAGGTCTACTAAAGATCTTGTCCGACCTCTTCTCGAATATTGCTGCACTTTGTGGGATACGCATCTGACAGGACTGATGGAAGAAAAAGAAAAAGTCTGAAGAAGGAAAGCTAGTTTTGCACTATCGCGAAGTAGAAGAGCGAGTGCCACGGATATGATACCCAGATTAAGGTGGCAATAACTAAAATAAAAGCGTTTTTCGTTGCCGCAGGTTTTTGTCACGAAGTTTAAATCACCAACTTTCTCCTCAGAGTGCGGAAAAATTTTGTTGGCGTCCAGGGAGAAATAATCACCATAATAAACGAAGAAAACTCGGAGCTCGCACGGAGAGATTTAAGTGTTCGTTTGTCCAGAGTG
Organism: Schistocerca cancellata; assembly: GCF_023864275.1. Taxonomy (NCBI): domain Eukaryota; kingdom Metazoa; phylum Arthropoda; class Insecta; order Orthoptera; family Acrididae; genus Schistocerca; species Schistocerca cancellata. Next base: position 130,008,774 of record NC_064631.1, read on the forward strand.
CTGTTCGAGAGTGGAACGTTAGAGAAGTAGTGGTTCGATAAACGCTCTGCCAGGCATTTAATTGTCAATTGGGGAATACTCATGTAGATGTAGATATTGACATTCCATGGGCAATTCCGTGTTACATAGGAGTGTTCGGATTCATTTAATTAGACAGTGTGTACATTACATTCTGCGGTGTAGAATTGTTTTAAAGAGGTAGTCGACGCTGTCTGGTAAATGTGGCAATCCTGATTTCAGAAAAGCATTTTCCTTAGTGTTTCGCCACCACTTGTTGTCGACAGGACATGAAACAAAATTTATGACAGCAACCAGGATTCGTTGGTTGGTAGGCTGCAGAATTTTATCTTGCATGGACAGTTGCCTACATATGAAGAAGTAACTAAAGACGTGCTTTAGGGACTGTGTTAGGACTCTTTATTGGTCATCTTATATGTCAATGACATGGCAGACAGTATTAATAGTAAATCCGGATCTTTCGCGGATAATGTGCTTATCTATAACGAAGCGCTTTCTGAAAAAACCTGCTGAGGCGCCCTGCTCAACCCACAGGACAGGACAGGTAGTTGTGGGAAGGGGCCAAAATAAGGAGCTGCCAGTTACACTCGAACATACAACTTTAATATTTGATCAAACTTTACAAGAGCCCAAACATTTTTTGTTGTTGTTAAACACGCAGCTCTAATCTTTGGGACTTAATTACTTTAATTTAAAATCGGCTGAAGGCCAATAACTTAAAACGCAAGCATAATCAGAAATTTAAAAGGCATGCCTTATCTTACAACAGGCTGAAGGCTGAAGGCCCAAAGAATCTGAGATTTTCAGAGCAAAAGATTTGAATTCGAAATCGGCTGAAAGCCCAACACTTAAAGCTAAACAATACTATTTTTACAAAAAAAAGGCCTTACGTAAAACAGTTCCTTAATTAGGCAAAACTCAACCAAAACAGAAATTTAAAAGGCGGAAATGCCAAAGAATCAGACACTTCAAGAGCAAACAAGTTAAATTCAGATCGGCTGAAGGACTAACACTTAAAATTCAACAACATTAAAACATTTAAAATGCCATAGGTCTTACGTGAAACAGTTCTTTACATTAGGCCGAAGGCATAAATAATCTTACGACTTAAGGGCAAAACAACCTTAATTTTTTTTAAAAAAAATCGGCTATACAAGTGCAAACAACAAGGACAAATAAAAAAAGGCAGTACACCCAAGGGCGCTGAAATGTTCGAGGGTCGCCCTGGAATTCAAACACTAACGCTCTCTTAGGTAGGAGACGTCCGGCCCCGGTAGCTGAGTTGTCAGCGTGACGGAGTGTCAACCCTAAGGTCCCGTGTTCGATTCCCGGCTGGGTCGGAGATTTTCTCCGCTCAGGGACTGGGTGTTGTGTTGTCCTAATCATGATCATTTCATCCCCATCGACGCGCAGGTAGTCGAGGTGGCGTCAATTCGAAAGACCTGCACCAGGCCGAACGGTCTACCCGCGGGAGGCGCTAGCCACACGACATTTCACGTGAGAGACGCAGTCGGTCCAACCATTCACGATCCGACGACAACCCAACCGACCGACAGTCAACGGACCCACCGACAAGATAACCTCCACTTCATCCGACCAGGGCACAACAGGGAGTTCAACGGAACAACGTAGAAGATATTGCCGCCCAAAACCAATCATACATGGTGCTGTCAAACTACACATCGTGCCGGACAGTAACAACACTATGAGGAAACTACACTGCTTGAAACTTACGTCAACGGTCAGAGCAGGTAAGAAGAACGTTAGCAGCCACAAGGCAGAAGATTCCGCTGGAGCACTTTGAAGTGGACTGACAAGACAGCCAGTTCACAGTGACGGGTAAGCGAAAGGCACGCGTTTACACACGCCGGCTGGCGTTAGGTCTGAAACAGGATACGTAATGAATGCTATAAAGAAAAGTACGTAGCTCCATTAATACTTAACTTTAATCCATCATTTGTATACAGCATTCTTGATGATACAAGTGAGACTCTCTCTAGAAATGGTTAATGGCGCCTTGCTAGGTCGTAGCCATGGACTTAGCTGAAGGCTATTCTAACTGTCTCTCGGCAAATGAGAGAAAGGCTTCGTCAGTGTAGTCGCTAGCAATGTCGTCCGTACAACTGGGACGAGTCCTAGTACGTCTCTCTAGACCTGCCGTGTGGTGGCGCTCGGTCTGCAATTACTGACAGTGGCGACACGCGAGTCCGACATGTACTAATGGACCGCGGCCGATTTAAAGCTACCACCTAGCAAGTGTGGTGTCTGGCGGTGACACCACACACTTCAATTCAAATAACAAAATACAGTGAAACTCCACCGGAGGGTGGCTAGAATTTTCCAACTTGAAAACCGCGCTGTTGCTCGCGGAAATATCCCAGCAGCCAACAACGAACTCCAAACGACACAATGTGTACAGTCTTGGCTTGTTGGTAGATTAAATTAAAACTCAATTTTCGTGTCCAGGGTCGGTGAACCGAGGACCTTGTAGCAATGGGAACAGCCCCACCCACTCCGACACTGTGTAGAGACCGCCAGTGGGCCCGGGCAAACCACGTCCCGAGGAGATTTCCTCGCTGCTCCACGCCAACAGACCGACTGCCCAGGCCCGGAAACTGTGAAAGGACCAAATAAACGTCGGCCGATGAGACGACCAACCGAACGACCGACCATCGGTCGTCCCGCTCCAATCTGCCTCCGTCGGACAGTTCACGTGTGTCGCCAGCGGTCGGCGAGCACTGGCTGTCGGCGCCTCACCGGCGCCCCGCCCCCCGACTTCACTGCTGCTATGTCCCGACTTCACTGCTGGTGCGTCCCGAACTGACTCGTCACACACGCGACGACCCGGACATACTATCGGTCGCTCCATAGATGGTAAGACAGTGCGCTTATCGATACGCGCAGATGCTGCCGCTCACGGGCAAGAAAGGCAGGAAGTCAGTGATGCCAGTAAATAGAATAAGAAAACCAGGTGGCAATACAGTAATAGAAAATGACAGACAATAAATGGTATGAACACGAGCCGTACACGGCTCACCTGCATTAATATTTAGCCATAGCTTATAAAGATTTGAAAAATTGATAACTTGAATTAAATGTTGAGAAATGTAAAATTCTGCACTTCACAAAACGCAAATATATAGTAACGCATGCTCAGTGATAGCTAAAGCAGGCAGGAAACTCCGGTTCAATTGTAGGGTAATGTGGAAATGCAGTCAGTCTAAAAAAGGAGACTCTCTTGTGTCCCTGGCGGGAGTAGAGGACGTAAATATGGAGGTAGTCCAGGAGGCAAACATCTGGCTTGCGCTTATACCAGACGCGCTGAACATCGTGAAACCCCAGCACACAACTTCACACCATGGTCAGGACCAAAACAGCAGGGAAGCGACTTGTCAGCAGTAGCAACTGCGGCGTGTGTGCGTGTGTGTGTGTGTGTGGGGGGGGGGGGGGGGCCTTGCTCTGTTGCTCCTTCGGTTCGGCACCCCCGCTGTTGCCACCCGTAGCTGAGTGTCGAGTCCAACAATGATAAATACCATCAGCTTTCTTCTGACAAAGATGCCTTCTGCAGCACCTCTTCCAACGAAGCACGTTCTGCTTTGTCGTTTTTCAGGCTGCATTAATTCGTTGTGTGGTTTAGGTTATTATTATTTTTATTTCTTTAACTAAATAAATTATTACTATCTTATCTATTTGTAATTACTAATAGTTCCAAGGTTTAACACATTAAAGGAAGTGTCCAGTTTGAAACTGTCTACGGTTTCCACCAACGTCACGATTCTTGTTCTTTCTGAGTGAAACTCTAGACACTATTCCTATGTGTATTGCTCAAAAGACTCGAACACGTCAACATTGGCGTCCCTTAACTATGTTGTGCAGTGTTAAGTAAGGAAACGTTAAAAGTACCGTTATTGGGTCTCTCAACGTTTAGCGTAAATCAGAGGGAGAGACAGCCGTCTCTTGAAACAGCTACATGAAACTTTTCCTCGAGGCAAATTCACATTGCGTAAGCGCACTACTGAGTGAGAATGAGATTCTTTCGAAGTACACATTTTTCGGCCAAAAAATATACTCTTTGGTCACATTAATCTGACCATCATTGCCCGCATCTCGTGGTCGTGCGGTATCGTTCTCGCTTCCCACGCCCGGGTTCCCGGGTTCGATTCCCGGCGGGGTCAGGGATTTTCTCTGCCTCTTGATGGCTGGGTGTTGTGTGCTGTCCTTAGGTTAGTTAGGTTTAAGTAGTTCCAAGTTCTAGGGGACTTATGACCACAGCAGTTGAGTCCCATAGTGCTCAGAGCCATTTGAACCATTTAATGTGACCATCCGTGAAAAGCCTGAATAACCAACAATTGCAGGGCAGGCCGCTGCGAGACGTGCAGGAAAAGAATCAGTGAGGTTCTGGAGCTTTGTGACAAGTTGCCCTGTCCTGCTGGTAGAGGCCATTGTGCAGAAAAAAAACAAACCTAATGTTGGGGTGGTCAGGTACCCAATGATAGATGTATACTTGTGTTGATTCATTGTGCCATCCAGGATGACGAGATCACGCAGGGAATACCACGAAAACATTACACAGAGCATAACGGTCCCTCCTCCGATCTGGAACCTTGGGACGGTTATTGAAGGATGACTGCTTTCAGACGTTTCACGCCGTACAAGCCAACGGCCTTCGGTCCCATAGAACATAAAACGTGAATCATCTGGAAAGGATACCGATCGCCCTCAGGGGACGTTCATTTGCGTTCGTTGTCGATGAAAAGCAGTTACCATGCGTGCATGAGCCATGTGCCTGCTGCAGGGGGTCGTATGCAGCAACGTTCGCCGAACGGTCGTTGGGGAAACACTGCTCGTAGCCTCTTGGTTTATCTGGGTGGTCAGTTGCTTAACAGTTGCACGTCTATTCGCCCGTACCCACCTCCACACCTGTTGTTAACCCCTGTCGTGTATGACCCGTGGCGCAACACATTTGCTTTGGCGCCGATTTTGGATAGCGTTATATTGCCGTTGACGGTATACTTCCACCATGGCGGCACGTGAAGGCTTCACAAACTTATCCTTTTCGGAAATGCTTCCACACTTTTCTCGACAGCTAACGACCATGCCCATTTGGACGTCAAGTATATCGCTCCGTCCTCGCTTTACAACAACGACTGAACTATTTTCTGCGTCCCCCCATCCCCTCCCTACCTCCCTCGACACTCTATGAATATCCTCCACTAATAGTGCTGCCACCTCTCGTCCGTGAATTGTTACTGCACGTTGGCATCGAACATAGGTGGTCACGTCAATGTGAGTCGAGCGTGTATGATGATGTTTGGTTTGTGGGGCGCTCAACTGCGTGGTTATCAGCGCCCGTACAATTACCCAATCATTGCTCAGTCCAATTTCGCCACTGTCCTGGATGATGATGAAATGATGAGGACAACACAAACACCCAGTCATCTCGAGGAAGGTGAAAATCCCTGACCCCGCCGGGAATCGAACCCGGGACCCCGTGCTCGGGAAGCGAGAACGCTACCGCGAGACCACGAGCGGCGGACGAGTCGAGCGTGTAGGTATATCAGATAGGGTCCAATATACAGGGTGAGTCACTAACTATTGCCATCAAGAATAACTCCGAAAGTATGATAGGAGCTGAAAAGTTTGCGGGACAAAAGTTGCATAGAACAAGGAGGGCCATAATATGACGTTGGTTTCTTGTTTGTAGGTGGAGTCGCTTCAGAGATATGAAGGTCAACTTTGTCTTTTTTTTTTTTTAATGGGAAGCTATAGTTTGGTATTATCTGATAGCGGCTATCGAGACGAATCCAATGATGTCTAACAGTAAGGTCTTTGAAGATCAACGAAGGTCACAAAGGTGGCATGAACGTCCATTTCCAGAAGGTGTTCGAAGTGATGATCGTTGGTATCAATACAGTGCTGCAATCTTCTTATCATGGATTGAGTGGTATTCCTTATCACATCTGCACTTATGGAAGCACATGCTCTGACAATTCTCTCTCGAATCTCTTCAGGTGTAATAGAAACATATTTATAAACAATGTCTTTTGAAAATCCCCACAAGAAAAAGTCCAGAGTCGTCAAGTCTTACCAACGAGCCGGCCCCGACACATCCGCTCCTTCTCCAATCCAACGATTTGAGAATTGTCTCTGCAACCCATTTCTAGCCATTAGCGAAAAAAAAACGCCTGACACTCATCGTGTTGATACCACATTCTGTTCCTTGTTCCTAAAGGCATTTCTTCCAGTAACAGACCTAATGTTTCCTGCAAGAATGCGGTGTACTTCCAACCATTAAGACTTCCTTCGATGAAATAAATGGTTCAAATGGCTCTGAGCACTATGCGACTTAACGTCTGAGGTCATCAGTCGCCTAGAACTTAGAACGAATTAAACCTAACTAATCTAAGGACATCACACACATCCATGCCCGAGGCAGGATTCGAACCTGCGACCGTAGCGATCGCTCGGTTCCAGACTGTAGCGCCTAGAACCGCTCGATGAAATAAGGGCCTATAATTCTGTCCTCCAGAATCCCATACCATACATTCGCTGACCACTATTTTTGGTGTGCAACTTCCCGCCAACTTGGATTTTCAGTTGCCCAATAATGCATGTTATGCAAATTAACATTTCCATGGTTCGTGAATGTAGTCTCGTCAGTAAATAAAATGAAATTAATGAATGTGTCATCCCTCTGAATCTGAAGTTGAGCCTATCGGCAGAATGCAATGCAACGCATACAATCCGTACCAGTTAATTCTTGGTGGAAAAAAAAATGGCTCTGAGCACTATGGGACTCAACTGCTGTGGTCATCAGTCCCCTAGAACTTAGAACTACTTAAACCTAACTAACCTAAGGACATCACACACACCCATGCCCGAGGCAGGATTCGAACCTGCGACCGTAGCAGCAGCGCGGCTCCGGACTGGAGCGCGTAGAACCGCACGGCCACCGCGGCCGGCAATTCTTGGTGGAGACAGATATGGTAAGGATGATATTTGTGGCGATGCAGAACACGAACAACACCACTATCTACATCTACATCTATACTCCGCGAGCCACCTTACGGTGTGTGGCGGAGGGTACTTATTGTACCACTATCTGATCCCCCCTTCCCTGTTCCATTCACGAATTGTGCGTGGGAAGAACGACTGCTTGCAAGTCTCCGTATTTGCTCTAATTTCTCGGATCTTTTCGTTGTGATCATTACGCGAGATATATGTGGGCGGTAGTAATATGTTGCCCATCTCTTCCCGGAATGTGCTCTCTCGTAATTTCGATAATAAACCTCTCCGTATTGCGTAACGCCTTTCTTGAAGTGTCCGCCACTGGAGCTTGTTCAGCATCTCCGTAACGCTCTCGCGCTGACTAAATGTCCCCATGACGAATCGCGCTGCTTTTCGCTGGATCATGTCTATCTCTTCTATTAATCCAACCTGGTAAGGGTCCCATACTGATGAGCAATACTCAAGAATCGGACGAACAAGCGTTTTGTAAGCTACTTCTTTCGTCGATGAGTCACATTTTCTTAGAATTCTTCCTATGAATCTCAACCTGGCGCCTGCTTTTCCCACTATTTGTTTTATGTGATCATTCCACTTCAGATCGCTCCGGATAGTAACTCCTAAGTATTTTACGGTCGTTACCGCTTCCAATGATTTACCACCTATGGCATAATCGTACTGGAATGGATTTCTGCCCCTATGTATGCGCATTATATTACATTTATCTACGTTTAGGGAAAGCTGCCAGCTGTCGCACCATGCATTAATCCTCTGCAGGTCTTCCTGGAGTACGTACGAGTCTTCTGATGTTGCTACTTTCTTGTAGACAACCGTGTCATCTGCAAATAGCCTCACGGAGCTACCGATGTTGTCAACTAAGTCATTTATGTATATTGTAAACAATAAAGGTCCTATCACGCTTCCTTGCGGTACTCCCGAAATTACCTCTACATCTGCAGATTTTGAACCGTTAAGAATGACATGTTGTGTTCTTTCTTCTAGGAAATCCTGAATCCAATCACAAACCTGGTCCGATATTCCGTAAGCTCGTATTTTTTTCACTAAACGTAAGTGCGGAACCGTATCAAATGCCTTCCTGAAGTCCAGGAGTACGGCATCAATCTGCTCGCCAGTGTCTACGGCACTGTGAATTTCTTGGGCAAATAGGGCGAGCTGAGTTTCACATGATCTCTGTTTGCGGAATCCATGTTGGTTATGATGAAGGAGATTTGTATTATCTAAGAACGTCATAATACGAGAACACAAAACATGTTCCATTATTCTACAACAGATTGACGTAAGCGAAATAGGCCTATAATTATTCGCATCTGATTTATGACCCTTCTTGAAAATGGGAACGACCTGCGCTTTCTTCCAGTCGCTAGGTACTTTACGTTCTTCCAGCGATCTACGATAAATTGCTGATAGAAAGGGGGCAAGTTCTTTAGCATAATCACTGTAGAATCTTAAGGGTATCTCGTCTGGTCCGGATGCTTTTCCGCTACTAAGTGATAGCAGTTGTTTTTCAATTCCGATATCGTTTATTTCAATATTTTCCATTTTGGCGTCCGTGCGACGGCTGAAGTCAGGGACCGTGTTACGATTTTCCGCAGTGAAACAGTTTCGGAACACTGAATTCAGTATTTCTGCCTTTCTTCGGTCGTCCTCTGTTTCGGTGCCATCGTGGTCAACGAGTGACTGAATAGGGGATTTAGATCCGCTTACCGATTTTACATATGACCAAAACTTTTTAGGGTTCTTGTTTAGATGGCTCATGCCATATTGCCTTGCGATATGACGCGAACTAACACAAGCATTTCGAACCACAGTGGCAAGAGGACCAATTTCCGTTTAATCGCTAGTAACTTTCCGTTGCCGGATATGTTTCCGATGCGTTAAAGGTCGAGTCGTTCTCTATTTATCACACATATATTTTAATGTACGACGTGTCGGGTGAGTACGTTGAGGATATCTTGCGGCGTATAAGTCTCTAACTTTCACTGAATTTCGTTGGAATTCTCCGTAAATTAGAAGCGTATCGACTTGTTCTTCGAAGGAATACATCATTCACATTCGCTTGATTCGACGGTATTAGTTTTGTATTGTGAAACCGGCGGAAGGTGTTTACATGCCAATGGCACGTTCGATTGATACACCGTATTCGGCGAATATTTACTATTTGAACGTTATACGAGAGAGAATTGTCAGAGTATGTGCTTCTACAAAGACCGAAATGATAAGGAATATCTCTCAATCCATGGTAATAAGATGGCAGCACTGCATTGATACCAATGGTCATCACATCGAACACCTTCTGTAAATGGACGTTCATGCCACCTTTTTGACCATCATTGATCTTCAAAGACCTTATGTTACCCATCATTGGATTCGTCTAGATAGCCGCTATAAGAAAATAAGTACCAAACTATAGCATCCCATTTAGAAAAAAAAAGTTGGCCTTCATAACTCTCTAGCAACAAAAAACCAACGTCATATAACGGCCATCGTTGTCCCATGCAACATCTGTCCCACAAACTGTTCAGCTACTGTCTTACCTTCGGAGTTATTCTAGGTGGTAATAGTTACTGACTCACCTTGTATATGACTAACAACCTTGCAGCTGAATGTAACTCCTGTCGTCTTTTTATTCCCTGCACTAAATATACCGTTGTATCACAAAGACGACTTACATGATACTAAAGCTGCAAGTAACAACGTAAAAATCACAATCATTTCGTTTCGGGGACCGACACTTATCTTGAATTTCTTGCTGACTTAAAGTAATGCTTTCTGCTTAGTGACGTAAATCGGACGTAACTGAAGTTTCACCTAGCAAAATATTGCCCGTCTGTCCATAGCATGCGTAATACATAGTTTTTGCTGACTTTTTCTGTACTCATCAGCAGGCCATCAGTATTCATAGACACGCGACCAGCACCTCATATCCGCTTCCACATTTTCACACCTCATAAATCAAAGTTTCCGTCGCGTAGCGAAACAGTGCCACGGAAACCAAACAAAGCACCAAGGTTAAGTCATTTAACCCTACTCGTCGAACAGATAGATGTTACCATCAATAAAAGTATACCTCATATACTCCAACTTCTTGTAAAATGGAAAACAAATGCCACAAGACACAGTAGAGATTAACTAAGGAAAATAGTAAACACCTTTCCGCATTTTAGTGTCAGTGGTAGTGGAGGTCAATGGTGAACAAAGCAACATTTAAGTTCTAAGTAATATCTGATAAAGAGATACACTATGGAAAGAATGTATCTAAAATATTTAAAATGATAAAGAGCACTGGTGTTTTTGGGACGGCATCAGGTAAGGATTGTAACTTGAGATGATTAGAATTAATTTAGTGACCACGTTGACATCCCTTGCCTGTTAGATGGATAAGAAATCCCGTCTACATGTCTCCTGTTTTTGTAGTCAGAATCACTGATGTAGCAACAGATAGGGCGGAGGCTACGAACAGGTAACAGCAATAACAAATTAATGGAATATTAATGATTATAAAGGAACAGATTTAAATGCGAGGTAGTCTTGTTATAGCATGGTACGAGATACATTTACAATTTTGGATTCGGTAAGTCAGTCTTCTTCAAGTAACATAAGAGATACAGCTGAACAAGAAATAATGATTGACACAGAAGTTTACTGAGTACAGTACCACGTCATAATGTAAAGTACTGTAATGGAGAATGTGGTGTAACCGCCAGACACCACACTTGCTAGGTGGTAGCCTTTAAATCGGCCGCGGTCCGCTAGTATACGTCGGACACGCGTGTCGCCACTATCAGTGATTGCAGACCGAGCGCCGCCACACGGCAGGTCTAGAGACACTTCCTAGCACTCGCCCAGTTGTACAGCCGACTTTGCTAGCGATGGTTCACTGACAAATTACGCTCTCATTTGCCGAGACGATAGTTAGCATAGCCTTCAGCTACGTCATTTGCTACGACCTAGCAAGGCGCCATTATCATTTGCTATTTATCTTGTGATGCATGTGCCGTCAGACCGATGTTCACTAATTATGAATTAAAGTTAAGTATTCCAGTAGTTACTTACGTTCTTTGCTACTATAAATTCCCTTAACTGTTCCAGACCTCACGCCAGCCTGCGTGAGCTTAAACGCGTGCCTTTCGGCTTCCTCCTAGTGGCTTGGCTGTCTTGCCAAGTCACAACAGAGAAACCAACGTTTCAGCCACGGTTACAGTCGCCTTCTTTTGGGTCTAATGATGTGATTTTCCTATGTAGAATCGCTTAAATCTTGATACTGCTGCTCAATGAGCATAAGGTTAGGTCATAATTTTAACAGGTCACTATTATGTTTTGTCGCTGGAGGCGGTCGGAGAGGGAACTTTATAATAATATACATGAAATACATTTCCAATTGCAGATATGGACAACCATCAGCTGTATAGTGGACTGAGGCAATGAAAATTTGTGCTGGACCGGGATTCTAACCTGAATTCCACCCTTATAGCAGGCGCTCGTCTTACCATTTGGCTATGCAAACACGGCCAGGCCCAAACTACCATTTGTTATCAATCATGTGTCTACAACCCGTACGTGTACATCAATTACGTACGAGGGTAATCCCAAAAGTATGTTCTCCTATTTTTTTCATAAGTACAGAACTCTGTATGTGTGGCAGTTGTTGCCGGCCGGTTTGGCCGAGCGGTTCTAGGTGCTACAGTCTGGAACCGCGCGACCGCTACGGTCGCAGATTCGAATCCTGCCTTGGGCATGGATATGTGTGATGTTCTTAGGTTAGTTAGGTTTAAGTAGTTTTAGGGGACTGATGGCCTCAGAAGTTAAGTCCCATAGTGCTCAGAGCCATTTTTGAAGAGTGCTTCACGCGCTGTGTGTAAACATGCGCACCCCGCGCTGGGGTGTTCAGTTTTGGCTTGGCAGCCGTTGGATGTTACAGCCAGTTATTCGGTTTTTGAACGCAAAGGGCATTGCGCCGATTGAAATCCATCGCCAATTGACGGAAGTGTATGGTGACTCGTGCATGGATGTCAAAAATGTTCGTAAGTGGTGTAGAGAGTTTGCAACTGGTCGGACCGGAATTCACGACGAACAAAGGAGTAGGAGACCGTCAATTTCTGAGGAGACAGTGTTGAAGGTTGAGGAAAACATGCGTGAAGATCGGCGAATCACTTTGGATTGCCTCTGCACATTGGTTCCTGAGGTTTTCCGAAGCACCACTCACAAAATTTTAACGGAAACATTGTACTACCGGAAGGTGTGCTGAAGATGGGTGCCAAGCATGCTGACTGAGGAGCACATGCGGCAACGAATTGATGCTTCCCGCGCATTTCTTCACCGCCTTGCAGCCGAACAGGACAACTTTCTGGACTCAATTGTCACGGGTGACACTTTACACATTTGGTCGGAAAGCGATTCAGCTCCGACGACGAGGTGAAAGAAGAGGTTCATAACTTTCTGAACATCATGGCGGCGAGCTGGTATGACATGGGCATACAAAAACTGCCACAGTGTCTACAAAAATGCATCGATAGAAATGGTGATTATGTCGAAAAATACCTAAATGTTCATACTGTAAACTGATGTAAACAATTGTAAAAATAAACAGGTCTATGTATGTACTTATGAAAAAATAGGAAACTTTGCCTTTGGGATCTCCCTCTTATATTCCCGTACAGGCGAGGTACTGTACTTGTAGGTCACTCGCCTGGTGTCTGCGGATAAATAGATATTACACGGCCACGTGCATGCATGTCCAGAGGAACATTGCATCGTAATTCGGAATAACACAGGCACTGCAGTGTGGTTTTTGTTATAATAGGTTGCTACGATGGTGGGATTGGGGATCTGTTGTTTTCTATTGCTTCTTGCTTTGTTTGGTATGATTGGTGCCCACTGGCGAATGTGGCGTGGGCTCCTCTTTTCCTCCTGCCGGTCGCAGGCCGCGTGGCGGCAGTTGCCCACCGGTGGCGCTCGCTTCACGTGTTGCTGGTGTGGCCTGTTGAACCCTGGGGGCTGGCAGCCCGAATGGGTCAAGCTTGTATCCATCCACTCTGTTCTAGTTGTTAGAGTGTTTCATTATTTCTATGCCTTCTCTGATGGGTCGTTCCGTCAAGGCTGACTGCCTATTCGGTACCCAGGTTTCGTTAAACTGATTTCCTTGCCGCAGTCTTGCTGGTGTTCGGTCACTGCAGACTTTCTGTGCTGCGGCAGACGAATGTAGCACTCACGTTCTCGCATGCGCATGGCTATCGCCTTGCCGGTCTCATCGATGTATACTTCTCCAGTCTGACATTTCACCCTGTACACACCTCCTGTACATCCATCTTGTGGCAGACAGGCTGAACACCAACGTAGCAAAGGAATTTAGTAATCTTGTCAGCGACATTCTTAACGTAATGGAAGCGCGCTACTGGCTGCAGTTTAAAGATTTATTGTCTACCTGGCTCCCCTTTATTTGTTACCATGGCTGTTTGTGTACATTTATGGTTGTAGCCATTGGCCGCGAAGGTTGTACGCGGTCTTTTGAGCTTTTGTTTTATGTTTCCAGCGTCGCTTACGCGATACGTACGGTTGGCTACAGAATGCATATGTGAGTTCTTCTGCTCTGTCCGTACGTGTGGGCCTCCGTGTTTGCTAATGAGCCACGCTTTGTCCTGAATACTTCCTCCTCCAAGGATGAATTTGCGCCATTCATCTCTACCTCGAGGGCGAATTGTATTTTCCCATGCATTTTATTAAAATATTCGTGGAGCCTATTTAGCTCCGTTTCACCATGAGACCATATAGCGAACGCATAGTCCACGTATCCGAACCAGCATCGAGGACGTAAAAGAGCGGAACAAAGCGCCGTTACTTCAAGAAAGTATGGAACGTCACCCTCTAGAGGGTCCTGTTTAGTGAAACGTGATGTACTATCAGAAATACCGTACGTGGGGGATCGTTGTTGGCCATGATGAATACTGGATGCAAAGACAATGGGCAGTAGCTGCTGCAGTTCTTACCGTATCAGCGTTGCTGAATAATTGTGCAGGCATTTCGGAGTGCAAGCTGCGTGCTCACGTAATTGTGGTGGGCGAAATAAGCACGTGCGTCCTCTTGCTGCACGACCTCTTGCGCAATACTGGTTCCAGTCGTGCAACCCAGTTCATGTTAAATAAAATTACTTCACCTTCTGCACTATTCAGCAACATCTTGGTGAACCATCCTGCGAATGAACGCCTTTTGGGCATAGGCATCCACAAGAGAGGGAAAAGGGTGCAAAAGGGAGCAATCGACCCTTCCGTGAGTCTGACCACAGGCTTTTTATTCGTTATAGAATTCTTGCTCTTTCCTAGCAATGATTATCAACGACCCTACTGAACTGCAGGTTTGAAACAGCTCAGCCAAATGGGACATACGCTAACTTCAGTAATCAGTATACTTCTCGGATTATTTATTTTTTATTGATTTTTTGACATAGTGTTCAAGGGAAATTAAGCCGACTCCTAGATGCGACGGCAGTTTCGGCGTTGTTCTGCAGTAAAGATGGATGCGAAACTGTACAGAACTGTGCTGCAGAATTGTTCTCAGTCTTTTCTCTGTCACTTAGTCAAACAGCCTTTATCGAACTGCAGTTTTCCCAACGCACGAAATCCAGAGCCAGTTCACATAATAACACAGACATAGTAGCAGTATAACTGCCCGTCTCCCATCTCCCAATTCCCATAAGGACCTTACCTCTCTTTGCCTTACAATGGAATCACAACAGCGGTTTATCGTTTACTGTCGATGTAGAAGATCCATGCTGGCGTTTACATATTCAGTTTTACACTGCAGAACGAAGGCAGCCGCATCGGAAGACCACGAGCATGTCCCAGTTGTGTACTTTTATTCTTCATTTTGGAACCGCAATATGGTCCAAGACAAAAACCTACGCAACGCGAAGGTAATATTCGAATGCGACAGAAATGGGTAGGTAGGTGCAAATGTACAGACAAATTATTCCTGGGACGTTGCTACTTAACAGCTCTTTGTTTAACCCTTAAATCTAAAGGGGGTTTAACGGCTGACCCAATAAAGTGAACATTTCAATTCCAATGGGTTTACCAATTAAACACTTAAAACTTGATAAGCGCCACTCTCCTTCATTACATAAATTTTGATCACGTTAATAAATAACAACCAAGTCTAGTTAAGGCACAGCATGTAAGACCCTTTTCATTAATATTACATACAGAGCACGAATTTCCACCAAAATCCACAAAGGTCACTAATGCTGAATTTAACCATAACTTTAACAAAACAACATTATTTAAAACCCCTTTCAATCCCAAACTTTACATATAGCGGTTGACACACACAGACTCAACTTTACAGGAAAACTTGAAACATAATCATTTAAACATCAGGTGAGCAATCTTTGAGAGCGAACCATTCAATGTTTTTTTAACCACGGACGGTGGAACTGACTGAGAGAAGGAATACTTAACTTGAAACCAAGACGTGGCTCCGTTTGCAACCACACGTCGAGTAGACCACCAAAATGTGAACCAAGCAAACCCTACCGAAGGGGAACACACGTGCTCAGGCGAAGTCCACCGCCCGTAAGCCAAACTTGTAATCTAAAGGGAAACCCTGTGCTTCGGTTGCCTACTGCCTCAGCTCACTGAAACACAGATCACTCCCGACAACAGAAGGCAGAAAAACTTTTCTTAACCTTAACATTTAAGATTGACCAGTAAATTACTATATGAAATCAAGGATAAATAACAAATAAATTCTCTAACAAGTGCTTCCTTTAAGAGAAACAGTGCTTGATAAACAACACTAAGAGTGAGAAATGAACTGACTCACTATTATGCGGAAGCAGAGCACACTCCTAGGAAGAAGTCCCACAAATGAATCTAACAGCAGAGCACACTCCTAGTAAGAGGTCACACAAATGAATCTAACAGCAGAGCACACTCCTAGGAAGAGGTCACACAAATGAAATCTAACAAACATACGAGGTGCATTCAGGTTCTAAGGCCTCCGATTTTTTTTTTCTCCGGACTGGAAAGAGATAGAAACATGCGCATTGTTTTAAAATGAGGCCGTGTTCATTGTCAATACGTGCCAGATAAGGCAGCACCATACGGCAGATGGAATTTTACCGCCAGCGGCGAGAATGAGAACTGTTTTAAATACTTAAAATGGCGACGTTTTCCTTACTTGAAGAGCGTCCAACCATTCGTTTTCTGAATTTGCGTGGAGTGAAACCAATTGAAATTCATCGACAGTTGAAGGAGACATGTGGTGATGGAGTTATGGATGTGTCGAAAGTGCGTTCGTGGGTGCAACAGTTTTATGAAGGCAGAACATCGTGTGACAACAAACCGAAACAACCTCGGGCTCGCACAAGCCGGTCTGACGACATGATCGAGAAAGTGGAGAGAATTGTTTTGGGGGATCGCCGAATGACTGTTGAACAGATCGCCTCCAGAGTTGGCATTCCTTTGGGTTCTGTGCATACAATCCTGCATGACGACCTGAAAATGCGAAAAGTGTCATCCAGGTGGGTGCCACGAATGCTGACGGACGACCACATGGCTGCCCGTGTGGCATGTTGCCAAGCAATGTTGACGCGCAACGACAGCATGAATGGTAGTTTCTTTTCGTCGGTTGTCACAATGGATGAGACGTGGATGCCATTTTTCAATCCAGAAACAAAGCGCCAGTCAGCTCAATGGAAGCACACAGATTCACCGCCACCAAAAAAATTTCGGGTAACCGCCAGTGCTGAAAAAATGATGGTGTCCATGTTCTGGGACAGCGAGGGCGTAATCCTTACCCATTGCGTTCCAAAGGGCACTACGGTAACAGGTGCATCCTACGAAAATGTTTTGAAGAACAAATTCCTTCCGGCACTGCAACAAAAACGTCCGGCAAGGGCTGCGCGTGTGTTGTTTCACCAAGACAACGTACCCGCACATCGAGCTAACGTTACGCAACAGTTTCTTCGTGATAACAATTTTGAAGTGATTCCTAATGCTTCCTACTCACCTGACCTGGCTCCTAGTGACTTTTGGCTTTTTCCAACAATGAAAGACACTCTCCGTGGCCGCACATTCACCAGCCGTGCTGCTATTGCCTCAGCGATTTTCCAGTGGTCAAAACAGACTCCTAAAGAAGCCTTCGCCGCTGCCATGGAATCATGGCGTCAGCGTTGTAAAAAATGTGTACGTCTGCAGGGCGGTTACGTCGAGAAATAACGCCAGTTTCATCGATTTCGGTTGAGTAGTTAGTTAGAAAAAAAATCGGAGGCCTTAGAACTTGAATGCACCTCGTAATGCCACACGTCTTGCAATGTCTTACTGTACCAAGACAGTAACTATGCGCTCTTAGCAAATAGCGTACTTCTACTTGTCTTGATGTTGGGGCGATTTCGCGAAGATGTCAAACCATCACTTCGCAAGACCATAACAGCGTGTCCCTCCAAGGAAGCGGGCACATGCACCACTCACAAGGTTGCCGGAGAATGCACAGCGCCGGCCAACTCCCGCCGACTCTATTACAACCATGTATCAACCGCCGCCCGGTCTCAGGCACGCCGTCTTCCCTTCTGCCCGCCAGCCAATTGCCGACTCGCGCACCGACGCGAAACGTTTCCAAAGCGTCGTGTCCTCTCCGACTCGCGGTCAGCACTTGCTTATATCCCGAGCCGGCGCAAGCCCAAAGACAAACCTCTGTACTAGGAAATCGATCGGACTCGTGCCAGAGATACTACTCGCACCGGTCCCGCCACGGCTCAGTTGCAGTTTCAAAAAACTGGATGATTTATTCAAGAGAAAGAACTTCACGAAGTGAGCAAGCCAATAACGCGCTGGTCCACCTATGGCTGTGATGTAAACACTAATACAGCTGATAGCGTTGTTGGATGTCCTGCTGAGCGATGTCCTGCTACATTACGTCCAATTGGCGCGTTAGATCGTCAGAATCCAAAGATGGTTGGAGGGACCTGCTCCCATCGTTCTCACAAGGGAACCTCCCCATCGCACCCCCCTCACATTTAGTTATAAGATGGCACAGTGGATAGACCTTGAAAAACTGAACTCATATCAATCGAGAAAACAGGAAGAAGTTGTGTGGAACTATGAAAAAATAAGCAAAATATACAAACTGAATAGCCCATGCGCAAGATAGGCATCATCAAGGGTAGTGTGAACTCAGGAGCGCCGTGGTCCCGTGGGTAGCGTGAGCAGCTGCGGAACGAAAGGTCCTGCATTCAAATCTTCCCTCGAGTGAAAATTTTACTTTCTTTATTTTCGCAAAGTTATGATCTGTCCGTTCGTTCATTGACGTCTCTGTTCACTGTAATTAGTTTAGTGTCTGTGTTTTGCGACCGCGCCGCAGTACTGTGCTTTTAGTAGACGAAAGGACGTGCCTCTACAATGGGAACCGAAAACATTTGATCGCAAGGTCATAGGTCAACCGATTCCTCCACAGGAAAACACTTCTGATATATTCTATACGACACCGGTGACGGCATGTGCGTCACATGACAGGAATATGTTGTCGACCCACCTAACTTATACACTTCGCGAATGGGTAAAAAGATTCTTCTACCTTGCCCGATATAGGTTTTCTTGTGAATGTGATAGTCACTCCCAAAAAATTGATGAAAACATAAGAGTTTGTCATGTAAACCGAAAATAAAAAATTAAAATTTTCACTCGGGGGAAGGCTTGAACCAAGGACCCCTTAGTTTATCTCTCGTTCCGCACCTGCTTACGCTAACCACGTGACCACGACGGTCCTCTATGCACATTTGCCTTGGTATTGCCTACCTTGCGCATGGACTACTCAGTTTGTATATTTTGCTTATTTTTTCATAGTTCCACACAACTTCTTCCAGTTTTCTCGATCGATCTGTGTTCAGTTTTTCAAGGCCTATCCACTGTGCCAACTTATAACTAAATCTGAGGGGGGTGCGATGGGGAGGTTCCCTTGTCAGCCGAGAAACAATCCGGCCACATTGTTGGCGAAGGAAGGGTTTTGCAATCATGAAGAGAAACGTTCGCCGAGCGCGGATGGACATTATCTTGCTGAAATGTGAGCCCTGGATGGTTTGCCATGGAGGGCAATAAAACGAGGCGAACGATATCGTCGATGTAGCACTGTGCTTTAAGTGCGCCGCGGATGACATGAGAACCAAAGGATTTCCGGTATGAAATGTAGTGGCAGCCCAGACCATCACGCCTGATCATTGGGCTGTATGGAGGCTGACTGTCGTGTTGGAATCCTGCATTTGTCCGTGACATCTCCTGACACGTCTTCGGCCTGGAATCTCGTTTAGTGGAGTAAAATTGTCTTCAGTGAAGAGTTCCACGGAGAATTGAGCCCCGAAGTCCAGCGAACTCTGTCAATCAATGCAAAGTCGAATACCTGCTTGCGTAAGGGCTAGAGATGAACCAACGCGTTATTGTCTTGCTCAATTTGTAAAGCTATTCATGCAGTTTTTCTAAAACTGTAATCATTCGGTTAAAGTCCTCCGTGGGGTGTCTTTTCTTCTTCTTCTTCGAGTTTATGTGAGTCTGAAAAAGGTAACTGAGACGTACTGCGGTTCGCGTTAGTGCCATTTGTAGGTTTCCATCCTCTGTTGGAGGCCACACCGTATCGTTTAACTGACGTGGTAGTTGTTGTTTATCTTCTTCTTATGTTGACTGGCGCCATTTGGTTTCGCAAGCGTTGCCTGTCCGCTAGGGGCAGCAGCGGCGGTTATCGATATGTATTAGCTGGGGCCCCATGTTTGGGGCGACGTCGTTGTTCTTCCAGTGTGCAGTTCGGTTCAGGACTCGGGAGGAGCCAGGTCTGTGCAGTGCGAGAACGCGCTGGGACTGCTGGCAGCGTGCATGGACTGCCGGATCGAAGGCCTGTGGTCATGAGGGTGCACGACCTTGTCGTGAAACGGATCGTGCAAGCTTTACGTTGAGTGCATTTGTATTCAAGTAGAGAAACCTCCACCATTGAGAGATCTTGCGATTCTCCAGTGACTTGGGTTCATGTTGCTGCTCGTAGTGCTGCTGAGGCGAAGAGCAGCGAGTGGAGAGCTTGGGGAAGGCGGATCTGTTTAGATTTCCTGGACTTCTAATTACTAGTTATTGCGTTCAGTTTGTAACAATTTGTTAAGTTCAGCCAGCGGTATTTTTCCTGCCTCGTGGCCGCTAATGCCCCAGTTGCCTGCTCTGAGGGTTATTGTATGTAACAGCAGTGTACGTTTCTTCGTCTTATCGCTGCTGTCCGGTGAGGCGTGTAGTTTTCACAGCTTTCTTGATTGTAAGTTGGTTGGCGATTCTTCTACTCTGGTGGTAGTGATTTCTTTCTCGTTCTTTGCGCTCTAAGCACAGTATTCTGTGGGTGGAGTCCAGACCGTCAGTTCTAGCTTTGGGGTATTTTTACATCTTTCCATTTGGTTTATCGGACGTCAGGTAGCCTCAGCAAGATTATCAGTAGTCATTCGTTAGACTGCCATTAGTCTGAGTTACCATCTTGTGAAGTGAATGCAATTCGTGGCTGCCTATTTCATCATTTGCAAAAGTGTTTTTTTGACAGACCTACTCAGAGGTCGATTTCTGGTGCACTGTCTGTGACTGGCCCTTGTGTTTTATTATTGTGTTTGCTGTTTTATTGTACGTTTCTAAATTTTTTTTATATAATTGCCATTCTTGGCTTTACAGCAGGTTTAAATGGTTGTGGTACCAAGTTTATTATCATTTTGTCTCACTCGTTTGGTGATCAGTTAGATGTCTTTTTAAATTAACCTTTGCTATTGCATTGCTCCTTTACAGTATGTTTGTTAAATTTTTTTTATTGCCGTTCTTGGCGTTCAAGGCCTTCAGCCGTGACTGTGGTTACTTGCCTTAAAATTCTAATTGGGATCACATAGGCTTGTTTTTAAAACATAATTTGCTGTGTCTGTATTTTATGCTCATTTGGTAAATTGTAACGCACTGAAAGCACTATTAATTACACAGTTGTTCATTCCTTCGTTAATAACGTGTGATATCTTGAATTATTGCTGAGTCTGGATTTACCGTGTTAAAATAAATGTGTGTCATTGCAAAAGGGAACCAATAGTAACTGATTACGGCCTCGTCCACAATGATAACCGAATCCTGCCGTCCTTTACTACCAGGTTTCACTAATATTGTTGTATGCCGTAGAATATGACCCGTGTAGCATTATAGTTTACGTTAAGTAATTTACGATGCGGCCGTTATTCGGTTGTTGTCAAAGACATGGACTATGTGGTGCGTGTGTATACCCGCTAGGCAGAATAAGAGTGGGACAACATTCACAGAATAAGATAGAGATGAGTTGTGTGTAAAATGTGAAGCTCTGGAACAACAGATGGTCTTCGACGGAGAAGACTAACCATCCTCTTGTGCACACAGAGGACAGTGCGTCGACTCTGCGACTGGGGACGAGGTGCCTAGTATTGTGACGAGAGCCTAGTCCGTTGCTAACGGCGTTACAGGGGTAGATCACAGTTCATGAACTTGGAACGCGTCCATCGCACATGATGAACATTGTAGCTGGTGATTGACAAAGTTGCAAACGGTGCATAAACATTGAGAATTTTCAAAAGCGTTCTGAAGATACAGAGCAAGAGTATCGATGTTACGACACACCAGTAAGAAGTGTTTATATCCGCCATAGAACTTGGTATAATAACAATAATTAAACCTGGTAGTAAGACGAACTGCTCCTATCTTTGAATGTTACGTTGAGACTAGTTAGGCACATTATTGGAACAATCCTGAACTGGAACAGTCAAAAAGTCCTTATTGAACATTGTGCAGTATAGCAATAGTAAATGTGATTGTTTTTAATGCCATTAGTTTAAAGAATAAAGATAATTTCAACTTGCATTTTTTAAAATGGTGGATAAATCAGCTTAATATATTTTTAATTATGAACTGGTTTTATGTTTTGAAGGTTGCCAGTTTAATGTAACTGCATTTGTGTACACAGAACTTGAGGTGAGCTTCAGTATTTCCCATGCAGTCTGCATGGGCAGATGTTAGTACACTTTATAAGGTATCAATTTAAATTCGTTAAGAGTTATGAACACTGACAGTGATACGTTAGAGCACAGTGTAACTTTTTTGGTAATGTTGTATTTGCGTGGGGATGCTGAGTGTCATATAACGTCTTTAAAAGTATTTATCTGAGGACTAGTAATCATCCACTTCCCAAAAACCGCGTCTCTTCCAACTCAGAAAAGAGGAAAACACTGTGTTTTCCAGGTCGAGAAGACGTCCTCTCGATAGATTGGGAATTTCTCAAACACGGGGTCCAGCACTGCACCAAATACAGTCATATGAGGACGAATTTTGCAGACTGGTTGATTTGACTGCACGGGAATGTGACAACGTGAAGAGACGAGGACTGCCTTTTAGCAGTCTTAAGCTGATGAGGGCGATTTTTCTAGATGTCTCACACTCGACCAATCGAACGATTGCCCGCGGTTACCCTTTTCGAACCACTTGAAACATTAAGGCAGTGTCATTAATGGTTATATTTGTTGCATCCAACAGGTTTTTCTCAGTCGTGCAGAATTTCTATATTTCAGATGCCTAATTACAGTGTCAAGCTAACTGTACTCTGTGGTTCTTGAAATATTCCTGGCGTAAAGAGTATTTCATAAAGTTTTGGGATTGCAGTCGGATAAGGTTGACAACCTGCCACGATATTTCGGATGGCAACCATTCAGCCATCATTATATGGGTGTTTTGTTGCTAGTTCATATCGCTACCTTTATACCAAAAATAGGAGTGCAGATGTATTCGGAAAAGCAGTTGCTACACGAGCGACCTCTGTCAAGTAACGCGCTTTCTTCGGATACTGCTCCATCTAAGGCGTAATGTCGGAATGCGCACGCGTGTAGTTAAAATTCAGATGTCAAACATAATAAAATTAAACGTCACTAGCGTGTCATTGGACATAAAATGTTTTCTGTCTGAATAAATAAGAGAAATCACAAGGCCCCATGCCTTTCAAAGGTAATGGATACTCTCCCCATGAGATTGGCACAGCTATAAGGAAAGAGAAACGTGACTACCTACCAGAGCAAGAGGAGAAGGAGCAATTTAGGTACAGGTCGTTCCTCCAATACGTTGGCAACATTTCGCCGAAATTAGGCATAATCTTAAGAAAACATCATGTCAAAGTAATTTTTTTCGTACATGTGCTCTTATAGGTTCGACAAAGGGCGGTCTGGGACTGCAGAAGGTTGGAATCCACAGAATACCTTGTCAGTATTTCAGAGCCTGTATTGGTCAGACGACTCACGCGGTGCATGAACCATGTGTTGAACATGATCGCTACACTCGCCTTTCGCAGCCCAGTAAATCGGATTTAACGGAAAATTATATATACAAATGACATTCCATGGATTACTCTGCCACTGAAATCTTGGCTCCAGCGAGATCTTTTTATTTCCTTTGTTGTTATTTCATGCCTCAGATGAGACAGGCTGGCAGCGGACTACATGCGCCGCTCTTCGGCCAATAGACACAACAAATACACATAGAAGACAGAGAAACATAAGAAACATGTAACACATGACGACAATTTCACAATAAATGAGAAGTCGTTCGACTGAAGGCACTGTACACAAACGGTGTCACCAGTTGAACAGACGAAGACATCCAGTTGGAGACGTGAACGTAGGAGAACACCGATGAAAACGCTGTAGCACACAACAGAGAAACACAGATGCACGGAAACACTGGTGATGATCATCGGCGAAGCACTCACAAACACACTGATGAAGGGGGGGGGGAAGGGAGAGATAGGAGGGTGGGAAGGAGGGGATGGAGCTAGTGAGAGAAAGAAAGGAGAGTGGAAGAGGGGAGAGGGGAGGGGTTGGAAGCCCAGGGAGGGGGGTGGAAGTGGGAGATGTGGGAGAGAGGAGGGGGGAGAAAGGAAGGTGAGGAGGGAGAGAGGGAGCCCTGGGGGGCAAGGGGGGAATGGGAGGGGAGAGATAGAGCTGTTAGGAGGGGTAGATGGATGGAACAAGGGCATCATCAGGCAGGGGGAGTTGGCAGAAGTCACCTTGGGCAAGGGTATGGAGGGTGTGAAGGTGGAGAGCAGGTGGAATGCAAGAACACAGGTGTGGCAGCGAGCTGGGGTGGGTGAGGATGGGAGAGACAAGTGAGTGTGGGGGATCAAGCTCGTGGGAGGTGTAAAGGATCTGTATCCATTCGAGGAAAAGGAGAAGGTGCGGGAAGGGAATCAAGTTATATAGAATCTGCATGGTGGATGGGAGATGGATGCGATAGGTGAGGTGAAGCGTGTAAGGTTCAAGGATTTGGAGGGATGTATAGTAGATGGGAGGGGCGGAAATCTAGGGGGGATGGGCATAGCAGAGGATGGGGTGGGTGAGAGATTTATAAGTGTGGAGGTCGGTGAATGGGTCCAGACCACATGTGCGGTCAGTGAGGAGGTGGAATCAGGAGCATGCCTTGGCTTGAATCGTCTGCAGATGGGGGGTCCAGGAAAGGTGAAAGTCAAGGGTGACACTAAGGTATTGAGGGTGGGGGTGAGGTGAATAGGAAAGGGGTAGACATAGAAATCAAGGAGTCTTAAGGAAGAGGTGGTTTTGCTTACAATGATTGCCTGGGTTTTGGAAAGATTGACCTTGAGCAGCCACCAAGTGGTAAACTGGTCAAGATGGGATTGCAGAAGGTGCTGGGAGCATTGCAAGATGGGGGCGAGGGCAAGGAAGGCAGTGTCTTAGGCGTACTGGTGCCTGGCGAGATCCTGAGATTCAGTTATTGAGAAATCAGTGGAAATACGTTTAGCGCAAGATCTTATTAATTTTGACGGCGGATTTCAACTGGATAAAGTGTGGGACCCAGGGATTTGTTTAATTCCTTCAGAAAGAAAATATTTTATGACCAATGACACGTCTAGTGACATTTATTTTGGTTGGAAATCTGAATTTTAACTACACGAGTACACATTCCGACTGAGAGCCTGTATGTAGTATCGCTTTACACATGCGCCTGCACGCCATAGATGGAACCGTATTGGAAGAGGTCTCTCAAGTGGCGGCTGCCTTTGCGCATATGTCTTAGCGCCTATTTGGGATATGAACGTAACGACAGGAACTAGCAACTTCCAATGCAAAACACTCGCCTGAAGATAGTTGAGTGGCTCTCAGCCGAAATATCGTGGCACGAAGTTGACTTTTTTTTTTTTGGTTATCAGTCCTTACCAGAGTTTTCCACATATTTCTTTCCTCTTCGATTCTGAGCTGAACCTTCTCATTTCTTACCTTATCAGTCCACCTAATTTTCAACACTTGTCTGCAGCACCACATCTCATATGTTTTGATTCTCTTCTGTTCCAGTTTTCCCACAGTCCATGTTTCGCTACCATGCAATGCCTCACTCCAGACGTTTGTTCTCTGAAACTACTTTCACAAATTAAGGCCTGTGTTTCATACTGGTAGGCTTATTATGGCCATTGCCAGCCTCCTTTTGATGTCTTCCTTGCTCCGACCGTCATTGGTTGTTTTAGTGCACAGATAACAGAATTCCTTAACTTCATCTACTTCATGATAATCCTGATGTTAAGTTTCCCGTTGTTCTCATTTCCGCTACTTCTCATTACTTTCGTGTTTCTTCGATTTACACTCAAACCATAATCTGTACTCATTCGACTGTTAATTCCATTCAAAATATCATGTAATTTTTCTTCACTTTCAATCAGGATAGCAGTGTCGTCAGCGAAACGTATCGTTGATATTTTTTCACCTTGAAATTTAATTCCACTCCTGAGCCTTTCTTTAATTTCCACCATTGCATCTTCGATGTACAAATGGTACAATAGGGGCGAAAGACTAAATCCTTATCTTATAATCTTTTAAATCCGAGCACTTCGCTCTTGCTAGTCTCTGTTGCCACTTAGCTCTTGTGAATATTGTATATTACTCGTCTCTCCCTATAGCTTACTCCTACTTTTCTCAGAATTTTGAACATCTTGCACCATTTTACACTGTCTAACGCTTTCTCCTGGTCAACAAATCCTATGAACGTGACTCGGCTTTTCTTTAGTTTCCCTGCCAATAGCAACCGCAACGCCATAACTGCCTCTCTCGTGCCTGTACCTTCTCTTAAGCCAAACTGACCGTCATCTAACATATCCTCAATTTTCTTTTCCATTCTTCTGTATATTATTCTTGTCATCAACTTGTGTGCATGTGACGTTAAGCTAATTGTGCCATAATTCTCGCACTTGTCAGCTCTTGCAGTCTTCGAAATTGTGTGGATGATATTTTTCCGAAAGTCTGTTGGTACATTGCCAGAGCCATACATTCTACACACCAACGTGAATGCTAGTTTTGTGGCCACTTCCCGCAAAGCTTTTAGAAATTCTGATTGAACCTTATCCATCCCTTCTGCCTTATTTGGTCTCAAGTTCTCCAAAGCTTTTTCACATTCTGATTCCAATACTGGATCCTCTATCTCTCCCAAATCGACTCCTGTTTCTTCTTCTATCACATCAGACAAATCTTCCCCACATAGAGGCTTTCAAGTTATTCTTTTCATCTATCCGCTCTCTCATCTGCATTTGACAGCGGAATTCCCGTTGCACTCTTAGTTTTATCATCCACGCTTTAAATGTCAGCTAAGGTTGTTTTGACTTTCCTGTACGCTGATACTGTCCTTCCGAGAATAATTTCTTTTTCGATTTCACATTTTTCATACAGCCATTTCATCTGAGCTTCCCTGCACTTTCTATTTATTTCATTCCTCGGCGACTTGTGTTTCTGTCTTTCTGAGTTTCCCGGAACAGTTTTGTACTTCTTCCTTTCATCTACCAACTGAAGTATTTTTTCCGTAACCAGTGTTTCTTTGTAGTTACCTTCTTTGTACCTATGTCTTCTTTCCAACTTCTGTTATGGCCCTTTTTAGGTATGTCCATTCTTGTTTACTGTACTGCCTATTGAGCTATTCCTTATTACTGCATCTGTAGCTTTACAGAACTTCAAGCGTATCTCGTCATTCCTGAATACTTCCCTATCCCACTTCTTTACGTATTGATTCTTCCTGACTAATATCTTAAACTTCAGCCTATTCCACATCACTACTCTATTGTAATCTGAGTCTATATCTGCTCCTGGGTACGCCTCACAATCCAGCATCTGATTTAGGAATCTCTGTCCGACCATGATGTAATCTAACTGAAATCTTCCCGTATTATCCGTCCTTTTCCAAGTGTATCACCTCCACTTGTGATTCTTGAACAGAGTATTCACTATAACTAGCTGAAATTTATTAAAGAATTTAATTAGTCTTTTTCTTCTCTCATCCATTGTCCCAGAGCACATATTCTCCTATAACAATTCTTTTAACCCTTCTATTACAACTGAATTCCAGCCCCCCACGACTATTAGATTTTCATATTCCTTTATGTACTGTGTTATCCTTTCAACATCATCATATACTTTCTCTATCTCCTCATTTTCAGCTTGCGACGTCGGCATGTATATCCGAAATATCATTGTCGGTGGAGGTTTGCTGTCGATTCTGTTTGTTTCCTATATCAGCCTCCTTAAGTGGCATCTGACCGAGAGACTTCCACCAACCCAGTCACACAACTCCGTTGGCATTTTCTCCTCTGTGGGATTTTTAATGCACACCATGTGCTATGTGTCTCATCTCCCACCTGTGATTTGGTCTAGTTATTGAGTCTGTTGTTAATAGAAGATTTGCGTGGTCTGAATTATGGCCAGAGTATGCACTTTTAACGCTGCCCCATGGTCATTCTCTGCAATCAGTATTTCGTTATGAACTCAGGTCTCGCGGACACTACTCTGTGGGAATTGGTCGACGAACTACATTCCAATGACCATTTCCAGATCTTGATGCACCTACCAGAGAGAGTGGTTCCCGAAAGACAGCCATCAAGATGGGAGCATAGCAAAGCAAAATGGATGTTCTCCGGTTCTTCATTTACAGCAGCACCAGAACACACTCTGTCATTGATAAACTAACTCTGCTGAAGATGTGAATCTCACAGGATTTCCTATCCTGGTGCCTCCTTTTTCGACCTTACGATATTACTTGAAGGCATTATCTCCTCGATAAACTACGTATTTGGTTTTGGATGACTTCTCCTACGGCTCTTCCTGTCCTTGCGTTATTTCTAGATACAGAGTTGATGACGTCCTACTAGATCGTTTTAAAGAACAGAGTGGTGACTGTCAACGTAGTGTTCAGTGTGACCCATTTTTTTAAAAGTTATTACTGGTATTACGTCCACGTTTGAAGAGGATGATGTTTTATTTTCTGTTATTCTTCCAGTTTCCTAGCAATCAAACGACAGTTGCACCCACCTGTTAAGAAAGTTTTAAATTTTCTACTCGTTTTGCAGTTTTTAAATTTTCTACTGAATTTCTGTTTGTGTTCTTTTCAACCGCTCCTACAGAGTTTTTCGTCCAAAACATTAAAATAAGGAACGCTATCGTAAATATTAAAGATTCGGCGAGGTTACTGATCTCGTATTTGATGGAAAACTTAACTCGTTGCCACTCTTGACGTGTCTGAAGGCACGGTCTCTCAATGCACTCAGCATTTTAAAATGTACAAGAAACAAGGCATAGTGATGAGACAAGAACGTATACTACAGTTTTATATAGTCTTTTTACTGTCCGTGTAGGTGATTTCTGTACATTTTATATGTCTGATGGGCCAGTATGGAACTTCTCGATACAGTTCACCAACATGGAAGCAGGTCTGCTGGAGGGTCATTTATGACCAACGTTTTTCAGAACATTTGTGGTGAGGCTGTGGAAGAAGCACTGTACATGGCGCCGAAAGTTCCCTACCGCAATCAACTGTACACTATTTTCTTCTTTTTAATAATCTTATGAGAACAACGAGTTGATTTTGAATTCAGGCAAAGAGCTTCCTTTCAGAGATTGTTGTGACAAATATTAAAATTTTACATCTAAGTTCGTGCTAAGCACCGCCTTTTATCCCACGTGTAGACATAACATCCATTTAAAAACAAAAATCATTTCCAAATTCATTCTTAATCCTGGTTTAACTAAATAATTTACAGTCTAAAGTACAGTCCTGAAAGCAAGTGGAGAGAATTTTATTATCTGTTCCGATTACAACCGGCCACTGTGGCCGAGCGGTTCTAGTCCGGAAGCGCGCTGCTGCTACGGTCGCCGGTTCGAATCCTGCCTCGGGCATGGATGTGTGTGATGTCCTTAGGTCAATTAGATTTAGGTAGTTCCAAGTCTAGGGGACTGATGACCTCAGATGTTAAATCCTATAGTGTTCAAAGCCATTTGAAGCATTTGAACCACGAAGGAGTTATACAAATTGGTCAGAAATTAATGTTCATACAGATACCGAAAGAAAATGCAAATTTGTAAACTTTGGCGGCCGATAGATGAATCTTTGACACTACAACGACAAGGATAGTAAACGGGAGACATGTCGATACCATGGCATTCTTAGCGGATTTCACTCCGTGTACTCAGCAGGACAATAATTATCCCTCACAGACAGGTGTGTGAACTACACAGATGCCATCATTTGAAAGAGTACGTGTAGTTGGGATCAAAGAAGCCACTGGAGTATTCGGCGAGTAGCTTGACACTTGAAGAGGAGCAATGTCACTACTCGACGATATTGGTACGAATGGATGAACAATGGCCGAAAACAGCGTGAAGAAGGAAGCGGAGGACATAGAGACAGAACGAGACTACCAATCAATAGTCAAAGAGGCACTCAGAGTCTCGATTTGATTCTTATCATCAATCCATCGTGCAGATGGTAAATCAGTTACCCCTAGTACCATTAATAGGCCGCTCAAAGAAAGGAGCTGAGCACACGGAGCCCCTTGTGCCGTCTACCATTGTCCTCTGCACACCAACAAGCCCGTTAGTTAGCAGTAGTGTTGGGCACATTCGGCCTGGAATAACATTGACTTGGGTAGAATTGTCTTCAGTGATGATTACCGCTTCGAACTGAGCCCTGATGACCTACAAAGAAGTTGAAACGTGGTAAAAATTGCTGTTTTGAAGAACGCGCCGCAGCGCGTAGTGTGAAGCAGTTGCCCTCCGTTTCTGACGGTGGCGCCGCTGTGGCAATCGTAGCTTTGGTGTCTGCCTCTGGTGGGAAAGGGGAAAGCTTGCCTGTTCACGTGCATTTAAGGGGCGCTATGGGTTCGCCAGTCGGTGAGTATGGGTCAGTGTTTCGTCCCCAGCTTGCTAGTCTGTCTCTCGTCCGCATTTGTTAGGCAGTTAGTGTCTGTCTGTTGTTCGGAGTGCTAGTATGTCTGTCGTTCCGATCAATCTTTAAAGCCAGCAAAATGAGAGTCTTTCCACTCCGGCAGGAAGAGAACTCAGCGAGTGGTTGCCCGGTCGGCGTTTAGTTCCTGCATCTGAGTCTGCGCGTTAGGCCGCCAGTCTGTTCTAGTTTGCTCAGGCAATGGTCATTGGCGGTTGGATCGATCGGTTGGTCGGTCGCGCACTGAGACACAAGATGACTTGTCCGTCTTGAGCGTCGGTGCATGGGAGGTCGCCACGTGAGTCCTGTGGGCCGCGGCTTATAGCGAGGGGTAGTGGCTTCGCGGGCGACACGAGAGCAACAGGAGTCAACCCACGACATCAGTCTGGATGGTGCGAGCTGCGACGCCGTGAGACGGGAGATCGGCGCGCCTTCCTGCGTCCGTTGAAGCGGCTGGCAGAGGACGGTTCGGGAGAGCGATTGGGGGGTGCTGCGCCAGGTCTTTTCGAGAAATCGCAGTTTATTAGAAGTTAAGTGATTCGTGATATGTTGTTTGATTTACTCTTGTTAAATTCTACTTGTTTTCGTGGTGAGGTCATGAGCCGTTTTGCTTTTGGATCGTCCCACCATTCTTCTCCGTTTGCCCACCCGCGGGAAGGTGGTTGTTTATAAATTGGGTGGTCCATTTTTCCATTGTGGAGTAGGGGCGGGTTAGAGCAACCTGCGGTTCGGGTTGTTCGGTAATCTCCCTATCATTCCACCGTACGTTAGTAGCTGCCTCAGTCATGTTTGTCGGATTTGGTTTGTTAACGAATTTATTGCTTGGAGTGTAACGGCCTAATACCTGAAATATGTTGTGATCTTTGGAAACTTTGATATTATTGCCTATGACATTGAGAGGCGGTATCTGTGTGCTGTAGAGCATCTTAACTATTGTTTGGCCAACCTTGTAGAACTTTATATAAGATTGCATTTCATGGGCTTTTATTTAAATGATCATTTTAGTATCTAAAATTGCCACCCTTTCACCGTAAGACTTTTCTTAGAAGTTAAAATCAAGTTGCACCTTCGGTGTTAGAGGGTGTTAGAGGGTGATTTCTGACTACAATTTTAAATCTGTTTCTTTTAAAAAAAAAGCTTTTAGGCACTATTAAAGTGAATAAAATTCCCTTTTGTTAAAAGTAATTTGGTTATGATTTCATCAGTTACTCCCTGGCAACAACTTCCATGCTTACATAGTGTGATTAAATGTGTTAATGTTCTTGATGAGTCACCAGTAAATAAAATAAATTCTTAAGAATATTCTTTGAAAATAAATCATGGTTCAGAGGTATCTGGAAACTCCCAGGATGGCAGTGGAATACCAACATGACAGTCGCCCGCCCTACAGTCCGACTACCAAGAGTGATGGTCTAAGGCTCATTTCATTTCATAGCAGGACCCCTTTGGTTGTCATCCACGGCACCCTTGCAGCACAGTGGTAAGGCGACGATATTCCAGGTCCCGCTCTG
Organism: Schistocerca cancellata; assembly: GCF_023864275.1. Taxonomy (NCBI): domain Eukaryota; kingdom Metazoa; phylum Arthropoda; class Insecta; order Orthoptera; family Acrididae; genus Schistocerca; species Schistocerca cancellata. The sequence goes on from NC_064631.1 coordinate 130,040,587, forward strand.
TTGCCTGCCAGGGAAAGCATACTGGATTTACCTTTCAGCAAAATAATGGCCGCCCACACACAGCAAGAGTTTAGTATTATGGGCAGGGCCCTCCCACCACCTCGGGATTATTACGATCTAACGCGCCAACGGCGAGGTCCAACAACTCTATCAAAGAATTCCAAGCCGAATAACTGCTTCCAAACGGGCCAGAGGAGGACCAACGCGTTATTGACTTTCTCAATTTGTAAAGCGCTTTCTCAAGAGTATATCATGCAATTTTTCTGAAATTTTTTCGTTTCTCTGTCTGTAAAAGGACATGACATCGACAGATTTCCGTCCCTTTCAAACAATTCTTTAATGGTGCGTTTTTTTTTCTTTCTTTGAAAGTACTTTGGACAGAGAGCAGCAGTCAATTTACGCGGAGACTGCTCCCCTATTTTATGAGATGACGAGCCGTCTGTTGATCCCACTTTCAGAATTTGTGAATTATCCAGACTCCAACCAATACTATTAGGACGAAGGTTGCAGCGTGTTACTGACAGGCTGACACAACCGCGTTTTATTTAGCAATCAATCAATCACAATTATCAGCTGTGATTTTTAATTCTGCCTTTTGGAACTCTTTTTTTTTCTTTTATGTCATGCTTTTAACAACTGATATGCGGCTAGCTTATATTTTATGCGTGCTCGCGTGCGCAGCGCGCGCGTGTTTGTGTGTGTTGTGTGTGTGTGTGTGTGTGTGTGTGTGTGTGTGTGTGTGTGTGTGACAAAGGAAGTTGTACGAAACAGTCGATCTTTTTAATCTGCCATTATTAATACTGTTGCTCGTTTTAACCAATTTAGACTCATCAGACTTCAGAACGGTTGCTAAAGACCTCTGACAAGGGAACCTCCCCATCGCAACCCCCTCAGATTTAGATATAAGTTGGCACACTGGATAGTCCTTGAAAAACTGAACACAGATCAATCGAGAAAACAGGAAGAAGTTGTGTGGAACTATGAAAAAATAAGCAAAATATACAAACTGAGTTGTCCGTGCGCAAGATAGGCAAGATCAAGGTTAACGTGAGCTAAGGAGCGCCGTGGTCCCGTGGTTAGCGTGCGACGTGAGACGTACATTCCAACCATTCTATAGTCAATATAAAAACTTCCTTTTTCTATCTGTATATATTTCATCCAGTCTTATATTTCACGAAAGATAAATTAATCGATGTCATTTTATCTACTCCTGATTTCGTGAACCCTACAGCCTCTAAGAATTGTCAATGAATAGCGCAACCAACCACAAATGTTTTAATTTCAGCATCACAACTGGTTTCGACTTACCATACCCATCTTCAGATGACTAACCTTTCTGATTATATTAATACATTCACCAGCAGCATGTCGTCCGCATCTACACTAGACAAGAATATTTTAATATGTAGCACCACTTCATATGTGGTTTACATAGCAACAACCAGATAGTTTGGAGAATTTGATTATATATAAGATGAAAGCGCTGCCTACACTCTGTTCAGCCAGAACACAATGGCCACCGGCCTAATAGCCGGGCCGGCCGCAGTGGCCGAGCGGTTCCAGGCGCCTGAGTCTGGAACCGCGTGACCGCTACGGTCGCAGGTTCGAATCATACCTCGGGCATGGATGTGTGTGATGTCCTTAGGTTAGTTAGGTTTAAGTAGTTCTCAGTTCTAGGGGACTGATGACCTCAGATGTTATGTCCCATAGTGCTCAGAGCTATTTGAACTAATAACCGGTATGCCCAAATTTGGCACAGGTAACAGCGGTGACATGTCGTGGTATGGAAGCGATGAGGTCTTGGGGGGTTGCTGTCACCTGTTTCCCGTAAATTTCGGGAAGGAGGGCGAAAGACTCTGACGCCACGTTCAGTCACATCCCATAAATTACGTGAAGGAAGGCGATAGGCCCTGACGCCACGTTCAATCACATCCCATATGTGTTCGGTCAGGTTCAGATCTGGCAAGTTGGTCGGCCAGTTCATCAAATGGAACTCGCCACTGTGTTCCTACAACCATTCCAACACACTCCTGGCCTTGCGACATGCCGCGTTACCTTGTTGAAAAATGCCAGGGCCGTCGGGAACCATGGTCGTTATGAAGGGGTGTACGTGGTCTCCAACCATCGTACCATACTCCTTGGCCATCTTGATGCCTTGCACAAGCTGCTCTGGACCCACGGATGCCCACGTGAATGTTCCCCAGAGCATAACAGAGCCGGTCCAGCCTGTCTTCATCCCGAAGTACAGGTCTCAACCAGCTGTTCCCTGGAAGACGACGGATTCGCGCCCTCCCATGCGCATGATGAGAAAGGAAGGCGCTTTCTTTTGTTTTGGTCATTATCCTTTTTTCAGAACACTGTACAAAGTGGTGCAAAGCAAAGAGGACACATATTCTAAATAAATCACTTAGGCACACCCAACCCTTTAAAGTATTCTTCACGTCAGTTTCGGTCTCAGATTTGTGCCTTAAATCTGATGTTCTTGCTTATACTACAAAGAGCATCCATTAAGAAAGATGTTACTCATTTCATATTAAGGCTTAACGAATCGTAAACTCTAGCCGTTTGAAAATGCGCATGATAGCCCGAAACCGTTTGCAGCACTGAAACACAGAATTTCTAAAAGTATTTATTGCTGGTTGCTCTATTCACTAACATTACTTAGTTAAACTAGTTTCATCATGTTAGATAACAGTCTATAACAATGCCTATTGCAATACAGTTATGAACAGCCGGCCAGAGTGGCCGAGCGGTTCTAGGCGCTACAGTCTGGAACCGCGCGACCGCTACGGTCTCAGTTTCGAATCCTGCCTCGGACATGGATGTGTGTGATGTCCTTAGGTTGGTTCGGTTTAAGTAGTTCTAAGTTCGAGGGGTCTGATGACCTCAGCAGTTAAGTCACATAGTGCTCAGAGCCATTTGAACAGTTATGAACAACAATCTCAGCTGTGAGGACAGATGAGGTTTCAAACTGACGCCGATATAGCATCGAGAGTCTTTTGTATAACATACTGAGCACGTTTTGGTGACAACTTACTCTCATATTTAGCGATCGCCGACTTCGTTGTGACACAGTCAGCAAGCGACTAACTCGGCAGAGAGCTAGCCACTGCGTAATATAGCAGCCGAGTTCGCCTGCAGGTAAGATGACCGCAGCAGGTGCCCCGTGGCTGCAGGCATCGTTAATGGCGCTCTTCATTACCCTTCATTAGCAGACAGCAATAAGGCGTCGCCTTACCTGCGCGCCGTCGCGACGGCTCAGATACCGGAGCGCGCCTGCAGCATATGCATGCAGCCCACACGGGAAGCGAGACTGCTGCAAGCGTCCCAGGGGCGAACGCGTAAGTTGAGGCCGGCAGCAAACGCGCAATGCAACCCGAGTGGTGACGGCTAGTCTGGGTAGCGCTCAAAGCGACCCGGCAATTATTCACCACCCGAGATTACCATTTCTGACTCCACTCTCTGTTAATGTAGGCGACATCGATCACCCTCCCACTTCAAATAGCAAATTGCACTGGGTAACACGTTTTCATGAACTTTCTTTGCATCTTTAACGAGTCACCGTTCTGTACGTATTTTTGCTTACTGATTTGTAGGAACACGCGAGGCAATACCGACCCTTCGACTTACTTTCGTCCGTAGGAAGGCAAACCTAAATTTACAACATTTGGGAAAAAGCTTTTGATAATGTTTGTACTATCCCATCGACTACTCTTTAGATAAATAGCCTGTTACAGCATCTAGATACACAATGAAGACTGAAAGCTCTCATTTGTTACGCAAAATTTTTTTTATTAACGCTAAATTATGGCCCTACAGACATCACAAGGGTAGTAGACTAATGCCTCTGTAATTTAATTCTGTGACCAGGTGAGATACATATGTAATGAAAGTCAAACCAACCACCCTATTGATCGCTCACACAAAACGAGTGCGGTAGTTACACTGAAGTATAACACCACTATGTTTAACAACATATTAATCATTGACAAATTGTCACAAGAACATGAAACAGTTACAAATGACTACGGTTGGCGAAGATTCAAGACATGGAGCCTAAAGGCAGGTAATTACATTATTAGCACTCTGACCTGTTTCCGTAATCTGAAGACTGTGATTGCCAAAATTTGCATTCGTGAAATTATTCGTTCCAGAAAGGCGTTTTCCTCATCCTAATTACCATTCTAGGATTTACTAAGTACACTACTGACCATTAAAATTGCTACACCACGAAGATGTGCTACAGATGCGAAATTTACCCGACAGGAAGAAGATACTGTGATATGAAAATGATTTGCTTTTCAGAGCATTCACGCAAGGTTGGCGCCGGTGGCGACACCAACAACGTGCTGACATGAGGAAAGTTACCAACCGATTTCTGATACACAAACAGCAGTTGACCAGCGTTGCCTGGTGAAACGTTGTTGTGATGCCTCGTGTAAGGCGGAGAAATGCGTACCATCACGTTTCCGACTTTGATAAAGGTCGGATTGTAGCCTATCGCGATTGCGGTTTATCGTATCGCGACATTGCTGCTCGTGCTGGGTGATATCCAATGACTCTTAGCAGAATATGGAATCGGTGGTTTCAGGAAGGTAATACGGAACGCCGTGCTGGATCCCAACGGCCTCGTATCACTAGCAGTCGAGATGACAGGCATCTCATACGCATGGCTGTAACGGATCGTGCAGCCACATCTCGATCCTTGAGTCAACAGATGGGGATATTTGCAAGACAACAACCATTTGCGCGAACAGTTCGACGAAGTTTGCAGCTGCATGGACTATCAGCTCGGAGACCATGGCTGCGGTTACCCTTGACGTTACATCACAGACGGGAGCGCCTGCGATGGTGTACTCGACGACGAACCTGGGTGCACGAATGGCAAAACGTCATTTTTTCGGATGAAGCCAGGTTCTGATTGCAGCATCATGATGGTCGCATCCGTGTTTGGCGACATCGCGGTGAACGCACATTGGAAGCGTGTATTCGTCATCACCATCCTGGTGTATCACCCGGCGTGATGGTATGGGGTGCCATTGGTTACAAGTCTCGGTCACCTCTTGTTCACATTGACGGCACCTTGCACAGTGGACGTTACATTTCAGATGTGTTACGACCCGTGGCTCTACCCTTCATTCGATCCCAGCGAAACCCTACATTTCAGCAGGATAATGCACGACCGCATGCTGCAGGTCCTGTACCGGCCTTTCTGGATTCAGAAAATGTTCGACTGCTGCCCTGGCCAGTACATTCTCCAGATCTCTCACCAACTGAAAACGTCTGGTCAATGGGGGCCGAGCAACTGGCTCGTCACAATATGCCAGTCACTACTGTTGATGAATTGTGGTATCCTGTTGAATATGCATGGGCAGCTGTACCTGTACACGCCATCCAAGCTTGTTTGACTCAATGCCCAGGCGTATCAAGGCCGTTATTACGGCCAGAGGTGGTTGTTATGGGTACTGATTTCTCAGGATCTATGCACCCAAATTGCGTGAAAATGTAATCACATGTCAGTTCTAGTATAATATATTTCTCCAATGAATACCCGTTTATCATCTGCATTTCTTCTTGGTGTAGCAATTTGAATGGCCAGTAGTGTACTTTGCGACCTATAAACGCAGAAACCGATTGCAGATCTTACTATTATTTTTTTTTAACAGTGTCGTGCTGTGTGCCAGCGCTGCTGTCGGCGGCCATTGGGTCGTACCATGGCTGCAAATCCCGAAAACCTACCTAGCCCGAACTTTACATCAAGCTCAAGCTCAAACCAGGCTTACCAATGAAATTCCCGCATTTCGCGCACAGGGGCCTACAGCTACAGAAAGGAATATGTTTGGCTCTGTCCTATCTCTGCCTTTAGGAGCGCGTTAACAAGTTGTTTACTACGACCCTCCAAAAGTTCCTATCTTCTTTATACGCTGAAGCGCCAAAGAAACTGGTATAGGCATGCGTATTCAAATACCGAGATATGTAAACCGGCAAAATAGGGCCATGCAGTCGTCAATACCTACGTAAGTTAACAGGTGTCTGGCGCAGTTGTTAGATCGGTTACGGCTGCTACAATGGCAGGTGTTCAAGATTTATTTCAGTCTGAACTTGGCGTCGGTGCACGACCGATGGGGCACAGAATTTCCGAAGTAACAGAGAAATAGGGATTTCCCGTAGGATCATTTCACGAGTCTACCGTGAATTTCCGACATCGCTGCGACCGCAAAATGATTCTGCAAGAACGAGACCAACGACGACTGAAGAAAATCGTTCAACATGACAGAAGTGCAACCTTCACAGATTTCAATAATGGGCCAGCAACAAGTGTCAGCGTGCGAAACATTCAGCGAAATATCATCGACATGGACTTTCAGAGACAACCTCATGAGTCCAGGGACCTTGTATTTTTTGTCAGCAGGGGACTGTTCATGCTGGTGGAGGCTGTGTAATGGTGTGGAGCGTGTGGGACTCTTAATAGGTCAAGATACGACTCTGACAGGTGACACACAGGTAAGCATCCTATTCCAGCAGGACAATGCACAGCACACACGTCCAGAATTACTGAAGAGTGACTCCAGTATCACTCTTCTGAGTTTAAGCACTTCCGATAGCCGCCAAACTCCACAGACACGAACATTATCGAGAATATGTGGGATGCCTTGCGACGTGCTCTTCAAAAGAGATCTCCACCCATCGTACACTTATGGATTTATGGACAGGCCTGCAGGATTCATGGCGTCAGTTCCCTCTGTAACATCACAATCAATTGTGGGCAATCGGTACAGTGCAACTTTATTTAAGAAGTGTTTATTCGTTACTAGACATAGGCTATGTTGATCACCCAGAGACTCGGGAGACGTGGACCCCCTCAACGCCCCCACCCCCCTTCACCTGCACCTACATGGATACCGACTCCCTTGGCGCAGATCCGCCAAGTATCTCGCCGTAACCTTGGACTCGAGACTAGCGCGGAAACCCCATACAGGCGAGATCCACAGGAAGGTCTGCGCCAGAATGTCCATCCTATACCCAGTCGTCAACACAACCAGCTGCCTTCCCTGCCCTGTAGGACTAAACGCCTATCAGGCCCTCATACGGCCAGTAATGGAGTATGCGTGCCCTGTCTGGGGATACGCGGCAAAGCAGCACCTGGACAAACTCCAGAGGCTGCAGAACCGCGCCCTCAGGAGGGCACTTCACCCACCCATGGGATTCCCCACTGACGATCTGCACGCCGCTTCTGATATCTCACTCCTCAAAGAAAGATTCCAGGATCAGGCAAGGGCTTTCTATGCGAGCTCTTCCAATTCCTAGGTCGGTATGACATGTCCCGCGACAAGCACAAACGCCCCATGACGATCCTCGACGACTAAATCGAAGAGAAAATCCCAAAAATCCCCAAATCCTAACCCCAATCCTTAATCCTTAAAACACCAAACATCTCGCCAACCTCAGGCAAGTACTAGACACCACCAGAACACCAACACAACACACATACAGATAAAACAGTCAAAGACAATCACACACTCAAAGCGTACACAGTGGAGTAACATGCTATACACTCCTCAAAACACTTCCTAAAGGAGGAGAAAGTTAAAAGGTGAGAGAGAGAGACTAGTTAAGTTCTTTGGCTCATTGGAGGGAGGTGGTATTATATGATGTGTGAATTGTTTAACGTAATAGTGTGTTTAAATGATGGAATTTTATTAAATATGTTTGTTGATGTGTGAAAAAGTGCAATGCAAAAACTGGTTCATACTTACGGATTTTGTATTGTACAATGTAAAAGACATTTCCGTTACGGAAATGGTGTGGTGCGAGCTAAAAGGTGGAATTGGTTCTCGATCGGGGCAGGGAGCGAGAGAGCACAGCAGCAGCCGCCGAGCGAGGCATCCGGTATCTAATGTGAGACTGAATGGCCTCAGGTGTAATTATGGCTGTAGAATGGTGCTCTAACATTGGAAATGGCTCTAAGAATGATAGTCACGTCTGCAAGAATAACTAAATAGAGCATATCACTGCTAAAGGAGAGACCAGGTAGCCGCCGGTGCTCACCACAACTATTGCGCCACCACTTCATCAGATTCGAGAGGTTAGAACAGTCTGAACCAGAGTGTTTATATGATTTAATTTGCAATAATAATTCAAATATTGCTGAACTTTGTGTTCGAACCATGAATTTACTCCTTTCATGGTACCAAGCAGGGTCCTTTCCTCAAAGTATTTAAGTTCGAGTATCGTGTTTGTGAAAGACTGATATTAATCCTTTTTACGTTACTTTGAATTTATGAAAAGCTCCAAGATACTTTGAATAGTTTCTACTTTACAAGTGTCATTGCTTAATGTGCAGGAACATTAAAATTGTCAGTGAAAACTACTCTCTTCACGAGTAATATAAGGGGCACATAATATTCATCAGATTAAAAGTTTTTAACTAACTATGTGTGCTACATTTGGAAAGTGCCAAAGTTATAGTATTGATGAACAAAATTGAGGTAAATTTAAAACCACTTTCTTCACAAGTGATGTTATGAGGCATTTAAATTCTAATCCGATTTAAAGTTACCTTTTAATTAATGTCTTTTCTGAAGTTTGAAGAGAGTATTGGCAATGCATATTATATTAAAATATTGTAAGATAAATGATCTTAAGTGGGGAAATAATTCAGCTTTCATCATAATTCTAAAAATTTATGAAAAGTATGTATTGTTTGCATATATAAAGAAGGGATAGTTTGCGGGCTCCCCCTTTCCAATCTGTTATATCAGGAAGAAAATAAACTGAATAGTTATTTTCTAGCTAACTATATCATAAGTGATTATTTAAAAGAGTATATATAAAAGGTATGTGTACAGTGCAGTTGTTATGTGTATATATGTGTTAGTCAAAATTTAATTCTTACCAGATGCCACTTAGTCTTGCGTATGGCCTAGGGAACAATTCATGTGCCAAATTAGTGAAAGGTAGAAGTGAAGATTGTGATTAACAGGGATAAAGTCTCTTTTCCATTTCAGTGATTGCTTAACTAATCTGTTGATAGCTACTGCTACCCTCTGTGTAGTTCGTCTGGTTATTGTAGGTGTTCATTGCACTTGATTAAGAAAGGTTTTATGAAAGTTACTTTTGCAAGAGTAAAAATAGATTCATTAAAATAATGTTTCCACATTATTATGCCTAATTAGGCTTGCGATCGTTTTATTTTTCATTTACAAGAACTCTGTTACTGTACCTTCTTGCAAAATGTTAGTCTTCTGGTATCAACTAACTGCTACCATTACGAATTTCACGTTCGATTCCATCTGTCTGTTAGGTAGCACACGGTGAAATTCAAAAAATTCTCCCAGAGCGTAACATTTAGTGCAAGTTTAAACCAAATTTGGTAATCATTAATACGCCGTAGTGTTATAGTCTCAACAAAACGGCTATCCGCGTTAGTGAGTAGAATGTATGAGTCCGGCAATATACGGTCAGACTTTCGGGAAAATATCATCCACACAATTCCGAAGACTGCAAGAGCTGAAAGTTGTGAGAATCATCGCACAATCAGCTTAACAGCTTATGCATCCAAGTTGCTTACAAGAATAATACACAGAAGAATGGAAAAGACAATTGAGGATGTGTTACATGACGATCAGTTTGGCTTTAGGAAAACTAAAGGCACCAGAGAGGCACTTCTGACGTTTCCGTTGATAATGGAAACAAGACTAAAGAAAAATGAAGACATGTTCATAGGATTTGTTGACCTAGAAAACGCGTTCGATAATGTAAAGTGGTACATGGTGTTCGAAATTATGAGAAAAATAAAGGTAAGCTAGAGGGAGAGATGGGTAAAATACAATATGCTCAAGACCCAAGGGGGTATAATAAGAGTGGAGGACCAAGAAGGAAATGTTTGGATTAAAAGGGGTGTAAGACAGGGATGTAGTCTTTCGCCCCTACTCTTCAATCTATACCTTGAAGAACAAATGATGGAAATGAAAGAAGGGTACTTACTGGAATCAAGGAAAAAGTGGAAGGGTGAACCCACCAATATAACTTCCTTTTCATACAACCTGTTTATTTAACAATATATAACCATTAACTTTTTGTTTTTATTTACAAAATGAACAATTTTGCAATTTTTTTAACCTTAAACCTTAAGATGAATAAATTTTTGCGAAAGAAATAAAGACGGCAAACAATATGACGGCCGCACCTGCAACCCGCCCGATATCTGGTCAAACAGCGGTGTTTACTACCGCTCTGGACGCAGTCTCTATTATTAAATGCCCTTCGGCAACACACGAAAACTATATAAGCACCACTGATGACAAGAGTGATTCAGTTACTCAAAACAGATGCAGTAACTTTTAATTTGAAAGCTGTACGTCGAAAGGTTCGAGGTTAAGATGCATACCTGCGCTTGAAGGTTAAACAGATTAGGAAACAATATGACAATGATAAGGCTTACTTCTTAATTTCAATCGGCAACCGAGGTGCGACTGGATCCCAACCTGTCCCTTTTGACAATTTAATTTCGACTAAAGCCCTGGTGACTGTTGGCTGTTAATATTTTCAAAGTTTAACTGAATGTCAGTTATTGAAACTGCTCTGAAGGAACATCTTAAAATGTTATTTGTGAACACTTATTACAAGATAACTCAGTCGGCGGAGTCACAAGATGCAGCTAAAATACACCAATAATGACCCGGTCTTTTAAACACAGCAACAAATATTTTAGTACAACAGATTGTACAGATTATAACTAACGATTGAGAAATGTAATTACAATCAAAGAATTGAATCGGTTAACATCTAGATCCAACCGCTAGGTCCCTCTTTTGTTTAACCGCAATCTGTGCCGTAGTACAATTGTTCCGGCTGTATTTACGACCAGGAGCTGATTCACTAGAACATTAATGATCGGGTACATTAATTACAGTAATTAAAGGCAATATAATAGCGGGACAAATTTTCAAACGACAACTAATGTCTTAGAGTCCGCAGCTCGTGGTGTCGCAGTAGGGCTCTCACTTCCCGAGCACGGGGTCCCGGGATCGATTCCCGGCGGGGTCAGGGATTTTCACCTGCCTCGAGGTGACATTGTGTTGCTGTGTCGTCATCATCATCATCATTCAGCCCCATTACAGTCGGAGGAAAGCAATGGCAAACCACCTCCCCTAGGACCTTGCCTAGTACGGCCGTGCGGGTCTCCCGCATCGTCCCCTACGCTCTGTTACGGAGTATGGGACTTCATCATCCATCCAGTGCCTTAGTCCACAACTACGGCCTATATTTACGACCAAAGAGACGACCGAGTAAAACTCTGAGGGTCCGGTACAAACCAGAAAATAAGGAGGGCAGGTAGACAATGACACAAATCACCACGAGGATTACACAATGTTACTCCTTTAACGGCAAGCTGTTCCATACATGGTGCGTCGCAGCGGTTACTGAGTGGCACCGATGAAAGCTAGGTAGAAGAGGGGAGCCAAGTCCCGACACGAATGTTGCCAACCAACCGACGGGATGTAGGCCTGCTGTTTGTAGTCTGCGCTTACCCCGTTGAAGTACTCCGATATCTTCGCTCTACACAGGCCCTCCTTCCGCAGCTCGTGGCTTCGGACGTTCGGACTTCGTCACCGTCTCTTGGCGCGACACTACAGCCAAACTCCCTCCCTCTCAAGCCAGCGAAATCCGTATATACATCGGCAAGCAAAGACCTTCTAAATACACAACCCACAGATACCAACTCTTCCTCATAGATAATGGCATTGGGGCCTCAAGAGAGATAGTCGATACACGCCTAAGCCAGTGGCGCCCGATAGAACAGTCTACTAATTCGATGGCGCCACGGCTCAAGCGGAATTAAAATTCAAGGTGAAAAGGTATCAATGACACGATTCGCTGATAACATTGTTATCCTTAGTGAAAGTGAGGAAAAATTACATGATCTGCTGAATGGAATGAATAGTCTAATGAGTAGATAATATGGATTATGAGTAAATCGAGTAACGACGAAAGTAATTTAGAAGCAGCAGAAATGAGAACGTCGAGAAACTTAACATCAGGATTGATGGTCGCGAAATACGTGAAGTTAAGCAACAAAATAACCAATGACGGACGAAGCAATGAGGACATGCAAAGCACTGGCAGGAAAGGTATTTCTGGCCAAGAGATTTCTACTAGTTTCAAACGTAGGCTTTAATTTGACCAAGGAATTTCCGAGAATATACACTCCTGGAAATGGAAAAAAGAACACATTGACACCGGTGTGTCAGACCCACCATACTTGCTCCGGACACTGCGAGAGGGCTGTACAAGCAATGATCACACGCACGGCACAGCGGACACACCAGGAACCGCGGTGTTGGCCGTCGAATGGCGCTAGCTGCGCAGCATTTGTGCACCGCCGCCGTCAGTGTCAGCCAGTTTGCCGTGGCATACGGAGCTCCATCGCAGTCTTTAACACTGGTAGCATGCCGCGACAGCGTGGACGTGAACCGTATGTGCAGTTGACGGACTTTGAGCGAGGGCGTATAGTGGGCATGCGGGAGGCCGGGTGGACGTACCGCCGAATTGCTCAACACGTGGGGCGTGAGGTCTCCACAGTACATCGATGCTGTCGCCAGTGGTCGGCGGAAGGTGCACGTGCCCGTCGACCTGGGACCGGACCGCAGCGACGCACGGATGCACGCCAAGACCGTAGGATCCTACGCAGTGCCGTAGGGGACCGCACCGCCACTTCCCAGCAAATTAGGGACACTGTTGCTCCTGGGGTATCGGCGAGGACCATTCGCAACCATCTCCATGAAGCTGGGCTACGGTCCCGCACACCGTTAGGCCGTCTTCCGCTCACGCCCCAACATCGTGCAGGCCGCCTCCAGTGGTGTCGCGACAGGCCTGAATGGAGGGACGAATGGAGACGTGTCGTCTTCAGCGATGAGAGTCGCTTCTGCCTTGGTGCCAATGATGGTCGTATGCGTGTTTGGCGCCGTGCAGGTGAGCGCCACAATCAGGACTGCATACGACCGAGGCACACAGGGCCAACACCCGGCATCATGGTGTGGGGAGCGATCTCCTACACTGGCCGTACACCACTGGTGATCGTCGAGGGGTCACTGAATAGTGCACGGTACATCCAAACCGTTATCGAACCCATCGTTCTACCATTCCTAGACCGGCAAGGGAACTTGCTGTTCCAACAGGACAATGCACGTACGCATGTATCCCGTGCCACCCAACGTGCTCTAGAAGGTGTAAGTCAACTACCCTGGCCAGCAAGATCTCCGGATCTGTCCCCCATTGAGCATGTTTGGGACTGGATGAAGCGTCGTCTCACGCGATCTGCACGTCCAGCACGAACGCTGGTCCAACTGAGGCGCCAGGTGGAAATGGCATGGCAAGCCGTTCCACAGGACTACATCCAGCATCTCTACGATCGTCTCCATGGGAGAATAGCAGCCTGCGTTGCTGCGAAAGGTGGATATACACTGTACTAGTGCCGACATTGTGCATGCTCTGTTGCCTGTGTCTGTGTTTCTGTCAGTGTGATCATGTGATGTATCTGACCCCAGGAATGTGTCAATAAAGTTTCCCCTTCCTGGGACAATGAATTCACGGTGTTCTTATTTCAATTTCCAGGAGTGTACGTTCGGAGCACAGCACTGTATGGTAGTGAAACACGGACTATGGCAAAACTGGAACGGAAGGGAATCGAAGCATACGAGACGCGGTGCTACAAACGAATGTTGAATATTAGGTGGACTGACAAGTTAGGGAATGAGGTGGTTCTGCGCAGAATCGGAGAAGAAAGGAGTGTGTGGAAAGCACTGGCAAGGGGAGGGGACAGGATGATAGGACATCTGTTAAGACATCGGGGACTGACTTCCACAGTACTAGATTGGGCTGTAGAAGGCAAAAACTGTAGACGAAGACAGGAATTGGAATACATCCAGCAGATAATTGAGGAAGTACGTTGCAAGTGATACTCTGAGACGAAGAGACTGGCACAGAAGAGAAATTCGTGGTGGGCCGCATCAAACCAGTCAGAAGACTGGTGACTCAAGTAAAAAAGGCGGAAGGCGAGGAAAGAAGTATCAGCACACTGAAGGAGGTGGACTGGTGGGAGTGATTTTGGCATATAAACATTGAAGACAAGATAAAGGAGAGGAGAAAGGACACTCCCACACTGTGCGGGAATTGGTATTGTTAATAGTTACAAAAGATGGGGAGGACAAAATAAGGCGGATTTTGTTAATTGGGTGTGTGTATCTTTTGAGTTTGAAAAGAACACTGGAATGGCATACACGGTCGTAGGCTTTTTCTGGATTGAGGGAGACGAAAATAGCAGACATATGAGAGTTGAGTAGGTGGGACAGGAGATTTGTGGTGTGCAGGAGGAAATGGATGGAAGTCGCACTGGTTGATGGGAATAATGTGGTGTTCGTTCAAGCAGTGTTGGTTGCGTCGGTAGAGGATGGGATTGAAGACATTACTGAACATTGAAATGAGGCAGATGGGGTGGTAGGAGAAGGTATCAGTAGGAGGTTTTTAGGGTTTCAGGAAAAGTAGAATGATTTATGTTTTCCGTTGTTGAGGTAAGTGACCTTTGGAGATGATATTGGTATAAATGGCTGTAAGGGAGGATTCTTTGAGGTGTCAGTGAGTAATCCATTTACGACTGGGAGAAGTGTGATAGAGTTCTTATTTTATGGCACTTGCTGTAATTGGTGTGTTTAATTGTGTTTTTTGTATGTTGTCCGAGCATTACAAGGTGGAAGCCAGGATGGGAAGCTGTATTTATTCGTGAATTGCAGGGAAAAGTGAGTAATAAAATGCTGGTCAGCAGGGATGGAGAAGATATCTGATTGATATGATGCAAAATGGTTAGCATTGCTCAGTTTGCCAGGTAAGGGATGGTTATCACGGAGAAGTGATAGTATGGTTTTTGTATCCTCGTCAATGGACGCAACAGGAGCTGGCGCGCTGAGGTAGTTTCTGACTAACACCACTGGCAATGCTTTGAAATTCGCCGCCAACCACAAGTGCGGCCCAATTAGCAACCTCTGCGCCACCTCCAGTGATAAGAGGTAGCCACAGGCAGCAACAGGCCGTTCATATTCGGCGTTGGCGTACGACAGGTCTAGTACGGAGTGTCAGGGTTGCAGTTCGTAGCTACAGTTCGTAGTGGACATCATCTACAAGTGGAATCAGATTCCGTCATTCACTACACCGCCACAAGCAACACAATCTTCGATGCTGCCTCTACTTTATCAATATGTAGAAGAAAAGGAAGACTGGTTAGAGTACTTGCCACAATTTGAAGCCGCTGTCCAAATTGAAGGTACTGTGAATCAGTTTTTTTTTTCCTTTCCGCCGTTGGTGTCGCAGTTTACCACATTTTTTTATTCCTACTACGAGGCTAGTAGTAGTTAACTATGCGGAGCTTATTCAGGCATTGAGCAAATATTAAGACGATAAGATCAATGTGGCGACTGCCATATTTAAATTAGTTAGGCTCAAGCAACAACCGGTTAAAGCGTACAGACAGTGGGTGACGATTTGCAGGGCCTCACAATACGGTGCAAATTTAAGTGTTAATGTGGAAAATATCGCCGGCCACTGTGGCCGAGCGGTTCTAGCCGCTACTGTCTGGAACCGCGCGACCGCTGCGGTCGCAGGTTCGAATCCTGCCTCGAACATGGATGTGTTTGATGTCCTTACGTTAGTTAGGTTTAAGTAGTTCTAAGTTCTAGGGGACTGATGACCCCAGAAGTTAAGTCCCATAGTGCTCAGAGCCATTTTTTTTAAATATCATAGTGACTTGATTATTCATGACGCTATTACTCAAAACGTGGCATAGGAGATTCCGTGAACAAGTATTAAAATATCCCAACCCCACGTTGCAACAGGTTTTGCAGATTACAGCTTTTCAAGATTCGTGTGACAGAGCAATTGATAGTTTCCAAGCATGGAACATTCATGTCGTAGCTCTAAGGGATAACATAGCGCGGTAACGTAAGCAGCTCACTTCGAAGGCAAGCACACAGCAGCCCACCCAGATACACCACAGCTCGCCGCGTAAACAACCTAGCCTGGAACCTGCCGGCGTGAAATCTTGCCCGCGCTGTTTCAAATCTCACAAAGGTGGCCGGGGCCCTTCGGGTTAGGCGACTTGTTTTGCTTGTGGTAAGAACGGGCACATTCAAGCTGTTTGTTTGCAGGTGACAAAGGCTTCTGCTCAGAACAAACGCCCACATAACTCGAACTTCCAGGCGCATGTCGTTCATTCTGACTTCTAGCGTAGAACATAGCAGCGAAACTGTGCAGTACATAGTCAGTATTCTTCAGTGCAATATCACTTCAAAAACTTTTTATGTATCTTGTTATGGCCGGCCAAAGTGTTCAGTTTCAGTTAGATGATGATGATGATGTTTGGCGTGTGGGGCGCTCAACTGCGTGGTTATCAGTGCCCGTACAATTACCCAATCTTTGCTCAGTCCAATTTCGCCACTTTCCTGGATGATGATGAAATGATGGGGACAACACAAACACCCAGTCATCTCGAGGCAGGTGATTCAGTTAGATACGGGTACTTCAGGGTCATTGCTGAATCACAGTACTTACGATGTGCTTGGATAACCCTAGTTGCAAGAGTCAATAACTACGCTGACAGAGTATAATGGACAGGATTTCCAGCACTAGGAGCTTGTAGCCTTCCTGACGTCATTCAAAATCTGTATGACACTGTCTCATTCCTGGTTGTGCGTTCGCGAGACTGTCTTTTTGGCCTTGATTTGATTGACTTGTTTGGTTTGTAAACAATGTGATAACAGTTATTTCGTTTGAATCTAGAGAGAGGATGCTCAGTTGTGTGCCGAATTTAAGATGTGCCTACTGAGGGCTTAGGAAAAGTTACCAATTTTGTTGCTCATGCGACAATGAAAGACAATACACAGACCATCCTTCGCAGAGCTCACGTGGTACCATAAGCGCTCCAGGAACATGTTGCAAAGGAGCTTGCACAGTGGCAGGAAAAAGGAATCGATCAGAGCCAGTTTGTGGGAATCCCCGACAGGTTTCGTGAAGAAACGTTCAGAGAAATTGAGAATCCGCGCAAAGTTCAAGGCGACAGCGAATCCTCAGATTGATTCCATCCCACTCCCGCGACCTGATGAATAGATTCGCGCGATACTACCTACGGATTCCATTAGATGATCAATCACAGGAACGTGTTTCTGATTAATACACTCATGGGACTCTATAAATTCTTTGCTTGCCTTTCGGTGACTCTTATGCGCCAGCGGTTTATCAGTCTTTAAACGCTATCTGGAACAATTAATTGCATCTGAGCCTTCATGGAGAAATTATTTGGATCATACTGTGATAACAGGCGGCACAGTGGAAGAGTACCTCAGTAATTTGTGTACCCTGTTCAAAATGTTGTCAGCGACAGCCCTCGAATGTAGCGAAGACAGGTGTGTGTTCTTCCAGGCTGAAATTGAGGACTTAGGTCATGTGATCAATTCCCAAGGTGTTCACCAGAGGCAGTCCCACATGCAGGCTATTAGTGACCTCAGACCTCTAAGAGATTACTCTTAATTGCAATTAGTACTATTTAAGCTCACCTACTACATCCACCTCATCCCAAATGCAGCTGAAATCGTTGCGCGCTTCTATCATCTTCGACGCAACAATGTACTTCTCGCGTGGTCCCACCAATGTGACACTGCATTTCAGAAACTGAAACACGCTTTGCTCGGCGATCGTTATTTGGTCCATTTCGATCCTGGCAAACCAGTTGTTTTGACCGCGGACTCATCCTCGTATGGCATTGGCGCAAAACGTTCCCACAGAATTGGTTCTGTAGACCAACCATACCTCTCAACAAGACTTAGACATTATTCGCCGAGAGAGGAGGAGGTTCGTACAATCATTTACGGAGTCACTAAATTTCACCAATACCTGTGTGGAGCGAAGTTCTACTTATTCACTGACCACAAACAGCTGCAGTCACTTTCCAACATAGCCAAGCCTATTCCAAACCATACAAAAATTGCAACGATGGGCTCTTATTCTCTTTCATTTTCAGTACGAATAATTTACAGGCCCACATCCAAGCATGCCAACGCCGAAACGCTCTCGTATCTTCCTGTGCGACCTGATGCTGATTTAGAGACATCAGAAGCTTTTTTGGCAAGAATGGGACCCCTCCGGGCCCAGACCAACGGGGTGACCAAACCAAAAGTTCTACTGCCACCTCCGTATAACATGTTAGTTAGTTTTCAAATCGTGCGTCTCAGGACGCGGGTTGTGATGTTGCCCATGCGTCTGGATAGGATTACTCATTGCCATGGTCCATCAGAAGACAGAAAGTGGACGGAAGTGATTGAAGGGTAGCGGTCTGTGTACTGTGTACTGTACGGTTTCCCTGCGATTGCCTGCTTTTGGGCGGTTCGAGTATCTGGGGTTGCCAGTAGCAGCTATGTTGCAGGGGCTCGCCAGTACTGTCGTGTTAGCGTGCTATGGAACATAGATGTTTAGTTTCTTGCTAATAGTATCTTTGGTCTATTATGTTTCCCTCTGTGGTTGTGGTCGTAGTTATCCAGAGAAAGGATAAACGGGTTACGCGAGTGTCTCGTGTTTCTGTACAGTCGTGCAGAGAGGTTTTGGAATACCTGCAAGGTGGTATCTAGCCGATGTTCCCGGTGAAGATCCGCGGTGCGTGTGTAGCGTGGAGCGTTGCTTATGATTCTGAGTACTCTGTTCTGTATGAGCTGCAGACGGCGCGGGCGTGTGGGCGCAGCGTATCCCCAGACGGGAGCAGCATACGTCATCAGAGATCTGATATGTGTGGTGTACATGGACCTGGACACACACCTCTTCAGTGTGCTACGCCTGTTAAGCATAGGATAGAGTTGTTTGAGCCTTGCGTTTGCTTTGTTGGTCATGTGTTGGATGTGGTCCCTCTAGAGTAGTTTCCGATCCAGCCAGACATCGAGGTATATGACCTTCTCACTGGGCGTGCATGTAGTGTTACTGGGTTTCAGTGTCGATGTTTGCGCAGTAGTTTCGGTCTTCTAGTGAACAGAACGGCTTCGCATTTGTCGACGTTTACTCTAACACGCCATTTCACCAACCGAGGCTCTACCACTCTGAGTGCAGTCTGTAGTCGTGAGTTAACGTTAGACGGCTTCCAAACTTGTCATGGCAGTGGCAGTGTCATTCGCGTAGATTGCCACCGTCGTGTTGCGTGTAGCTGGTAGTTCATTAATGTAGAGGTTAAACAGTATGAGCCCTAGGATGCTTCCTTGGAGTACTCCAGCCTGGATACCATGTCGTGTTGATTGTTTGCCCTGCACGTCGATGTTTAAACTCCTGTCCGTGAGATATGAGTGTATGAGACGTCGGGGAACCCTGCGTCGCTGAGTTTGCGCATGAGGACGTTGTGACCCAGACAGTCGAAGGCCTTTTCCATGTCCAGGAACACTGCCCCAGTTGCTCTGTTTGTGTTGTATCCGTGTGTTATGTATTCAACGACGCGGAGGAGTTGTTGTGTTGTCGAGTGGTAATTCCTGAAGCAGTATGGCTACGACCTCAGGGTGTCGTTTGTAATGCAAGGCCTAGTAAGTCGTTTTAGTATTACCTTCTCAACGATCTTGCTGAGCACACTCAGCAGTCTGATGGGTCGGTAACTTTGTGGGAAGGAGTGGTCTTTCCCGGCTTCCTGAACATCGGGACCTTGGCCGTCTTCCAAAAGGCGGGGAAGCGTTAGTGTTTAAGTATGGCATTCGTGATGTGTGTGAGGTATTCTACTGTTTTGTCCGTGAACTCCTGAAGGACACGGTTTTGTATGCCACCGTGACCAGGGGCCTTCCTAGCTGTTGGCCTTGCTCAGTGAAATAAATCACGTCCGGTGATTTACTAATACTTTGCACGTCAGCATGACTTGTCAGTTCTTTAGGATGTTACTTTTTTACGCACTAATTGTCATAATCACGTACGGCGGTAAATACAAGAGCTAAGAGGGAATAATGGGAGTGGACGACCAAGAACGAAACTCTCGGATTAAGAAGGGTGTAAGACAGGAATGTAATCTTCCCTCCCCCCTCCTCCTCCCCATCAGTCCCATCTCTACGTCGAAGAAGTAATGATGGAAATAAAAGAAAGGTTCAGGAGTGGAATTACAATTCAAGATGAAAGGATATCAATGATACCACTCGCTGATGCCATTGCTGTCCTGAGTGAAAGTGAAGAAGAATTAAATGATCTGCTGAATAGAATGGTCTAATGAGGACAAAATATGGATTGAGAATAAATCGAAGAAAGACGAAAGTAATGAGAAGCAACAGAAATGAGAAAATTGAGAAACTGTTCATCAGGACTAATGGTCACGAAGTAGATAAAGTTAAGGAATTCTACTACCTAGACAGCAAAATAACCAGCGACGAACGGAGGAAGGAGGACTTCAAAAAATAGACTAGCCCTGGCATAAAGGGCATTCCTTGCCAAGAGAAGTCTTCTAGTATCAAACATAGGCCTTAATTTGAGGAAAAATTTCTGAAAATGTACGTCTAGAGCACAGTGAAACATGAACTGTGGGAAAATCGGAACAGAAGAGAATAAAAGCATCTGAAATATGGTACTGTAAACAAATGTTGAAAATTAGATGGACTGATAAGGTGAGGAATGAGGAGGTTCTGTGAAGAATCGGAGAAAAAAGGAACATGTGGAAAACACTGACAAGGAGAAGTGGCAGGATGACAGGACATCTCTTAAGACATGAGTGAATGGCTTCCGTGGTACTAGAGGGAGCTGTAGAGGGTAAAAACTATAGAGGAAGACAGAGACTGGAATACATCCAGCAAATAACTGAGGACATACGGGGCTCGTTTTTTAAGTAAGGTCCGTTTGAACGTAAGTACACAACGAAAGGTTGTTTGAGAAAAGTAAATTTATTTTCAGAAAGTACATACTCACTCTATTTTTCGACATAGTTGCCAAGATTGTTCAAACATCTATCATACCACTCAACTAATTTTAAAATACCCTCTTCATAAAAACTTGCCGCCTGCTCCGATAACCAAGAGTTCGCTGCCGTTTTCAAGTCATCATTGTAACGGTTGCCACTGAGGTGTTGTTTGAGGAGGAGAAACAGATGGCAATCGCTCGGTGCAAGATCAGGATAGTAGGGTGGATGATCTAAAACTTCCCAGCCAAAACTGCCAAGTAAATCGTGGGCCTAGCCTGCAGTGTGAGTTCTGGCATTGTCATGGAGAAGGACAATTCCCTTTGTCAGCATGCCGCATCTTTTGTTGTGAATCGCTCTGCGTAGCTTTCTCAGAGTTTAGCAGTATGCTTCTGCATTGATAGTGGTCCCTCGCTGCATGAAGTCGACCACCAAAACACCATACTTGCCCCAAAACACCGACGCCATGATTTTGTGCTGGGACAGAGTCTGTTTGGCCTTCACCTTTACAGGCGAGTGTGTTTGTCTTCATTCCATGCTCTGTTGCTTCGATTCTGGCATGATATGCGAAACCTATGTTTCGTCTCTAGTTACGATCTGACTCAAGAAGCCGTCAACTTCTTCGTGATAACGAGTCAAGAACTTCATCGCACACTCAAATCTTTGGTTTTTGTGGTCCTCTGTTAGGAGTTTCGGGACCCAACTGGAGCACAGTTCCCCAAACTTAGGTGTTCAGAAACAATGTTGTGAATCACTGATCTCGACACGTCATGAAATTCGTTTGAGAGAACCGTTATTGTGAAGTGCCTGCTTTCACGAATCCTCGCTTCAACTGAAGCCACTAAATCGTCTGTAATCAAAGAAGGGCGACCGGCGTGGTCCTCATCATGGACGTTGTCACGGGCATCTTTGAGTTCTCGTACCCACTTACACACATTGCTTTCACTCATAACAGTATAACTACAATTCGCAAATCTGTCAATGAATCTCTACAGAGACAAGTTCCTTGCTGACAAAAACCGTATCACTGAGCGAACCTCACACGGTGTGGGCGAGTTGATAGTCTTAAACATTTTGAAAGCACAGAACAGAACCCTACAGGTTAGCTACAGAGCTGAAACGGAGCACAGTTGTTACCGAGGCATGCCGTACACGACGCACGCACGTTGAGATTTGCGTGCGACTACTAGTGTCTACAACAAAACTGACCTTACTTAAAAAACACACCTCGTAGATTGCAATTGCTGCACTGGGATGAAGAGGTTGGCACAGCAGAGGAATTCGTGGCGGACTGCATCAGACCAGTCAGAAGACTGATGACTCCTTCACCGGGGGTCATTGTGAAATGGTCCCCACGAAACAATCAGCTTGCCGATAATGCACATGGTCCGGCAAGGATTCTCAAATAGAACAGATGACAACACAGTTACATGCTTGTGCAGAACACCAGGCAGCTCCTCCTCAAAGTTCTTTGATTGGCCGAACCAGAAGCGCGTTCATTTTGATTTTGCTGGACCCTACTGGACATTCAGTGGCTGATTATCATTGATGCATGTAGTAAGCTTCCTTTTGTCGTGCCCATGAATTTAACATTACCACGTTGCACCCTCCAGTCCTTGAAGGTCTTCCAGCGTTGCTAGTGATTGCCAACAGATCGCAATTTGCAACTTGTGTGCAACCAACGGCATTGTCACATCAGCAGCGCGCCTTTTCACCCCCAATGAAATGTAGAAGCGGAGCACTTTGTGCACACTTTCGAGCAACAGATAGACAAGCAACGCAACCACCACATTCGGGAACAAGGTTTGCTGGCGTTCCTCTCATCTTACCACTTCCAAACTCGCAACGGTCTAACACCACCGGAGTTGCTCCATGGACGGAGCCACCACGCACCGCTTCGGCTGCTGCACCAACCACAGCGGCTGGAGCCTGTTCTACACACTAAGACAATGTATAAAGCCAATTACCAGATTTTGTACGGCAGACCTAAGAACTGGTAGTGCGGCAGTATTGTAAAATCATAAGGTAGAACCAAGATTCTTGTACAGGTTCCAGGACGTTTGCAGCAACGGCATCGGAACCAACTTCACCCTTGTAATTTGCATGATCCTGCCATATACTCTGCGTTTACAGATTCGTTGCCTGCATGGATGATGTAGCCAGCATCCCCTCCGGTGACATGGAGTCCTGCGTCGCCATTACCACGCCCTGAACCCATGGACCTGGACACGACACTTCAGCCAGCACCGAATGGCTGACAGACGTCCTCCACGGATGGTCTACTCCATGCTGCGTCCTACCAAGCGGCCATCATTAAACATCACGACGCTGTTACAGGTCAACAACATTGTCGAATTCTGTAGAGGGTTGTCCACCTCTTTCGCTGGCGTTCTGCAGCAATCGCAAGGCTACTGCCGGGGCATGGGTGGAGGCTACGTACCAGGTACAGATATTTGCTCATCACTCGCTGCATCGACAACTGTGGAGTTGGTACTTGATCTAAACGTAACTACATTTATTGCACATTAATAAGACTAGAAACCCCACACACTGTCACAGGAAGCATTAAGGGGCTCCGGAAAGGCTCAAAATCATGAAAAGTTCAATTTTTACTTTTTTGCGTTTTCTGAATCTGCAGACTATTACCTTTTACTAGATATCTAATTTATTCAATTCCGAAGACTACAACTATTTTTAAATTTTTTTTTGAAATGTGTTCTACATGGGCGTGACCCACTGTGGCGCTGTTAAACTGCTGTCAAACGGTGTTATTATTAACGTCCGTGTTCATGAGGTACATTTTAGTGATGTGAGATAAAGTATGTGTAGTGGCTAACCTGTGATGGTTCAGTATATATCGCTGGTGTGATTGTCGATTGTTTCATGTTTATTTAATCTGTCGTTATCTCGAAAATATTCGTATTTAATTCTGTTTCTTGAGTCTCTGTTTTGTTGAAGTATAATAATGAGTAAAAGTAAAGTTATTAGAAATCCTCTGAAGGCTTTTAAGAAAAGGAGAAATGTTGGAAAGTCAAAGGTATGTGTTATTACTGTAACTGTATTTTTCATACTTCTTCAACCGATGAAAATCCTCAACATAGCTTGTGTCCCAAAGAAGAAGACAGTTGGTGTAAATATAACAAAGGATTGCTAACTGGTGAAGTGTACACTCATAAGCATAGTCTGCCTCATGCAATAATGGAGGTGATAAAACCTATTTTCAGAGACTTAGCAGCACCTGAACTGTTGAAAAAGTGGATTCACGGAAAAACTCAAAACCCCAATGAAAGTGTAAATAGTGTTATATGGTCGAGAATCCCCAAGACTGTATTTGTTGGAATAGAAACACTTCACTTTGGTGTGTATGACGCTGTTGCGACTTTCAATGATGGCAACATTGTAAGGTGCAAGGTATTTAGAAATATGGGAATGAAGATAGGTTCTAACATGGTACGAGTGATGCTTGCTTTCGACAAGGAACGCCTTCGGGCTGCAGACAGGGCTGTAAAGAGTCTAGAAATATAAGCAAGAGTAAAGAGGAGGAGGAACAAAAGGAAGCTGGAGGAGGAGTTTGCAGAGGATGAAGATAATCCATCCTATGGACCTGGAATGCACTAAAAAGTTAATCCAATCTTTGTCGCTCGATTCCCAAAACTTTTATTTTCTCATACTAATTACATGTTTTCTAAGGATTTTACAAACATATTTGTTTCAAACATTCAGTAAATGTTACACAGTACCTTCTGCATAATTTAACACAGCCTTTTTCCAAAAAAACTGTATATTTTTGAATATATAAATAAAAAATTGCAAAAAAATGTTGTGAATTTTCATTACAATTGAAAAAAAATCATCTTTAATAACTAAACTAAAATTTTGTAAAATCCCTGTGTTAAGTTGTAGCCCATATTCCAATAAATAATCTGTAAAAAGTTCAACTTCCTACCTCAATTACTTTGTGAGGAAAGATGTAATTTATAAGCGTTATTTTAACATTGCAAGTATAGGCCGTTCCGGAGCCCCTTAACCGCAGTAAAAGCGTATGGAGCGTATGGAGCAAACTGGAGAAAAATGCATATGTTGGGGACAGATACAACTGTTTGATTCGTAAGGGAAGCAACCCAAACACTAGGGACTGACAGATCGGTGAGCTAAAGCAGAAGAATATGCCACGTTCAAATTCATTTCCATGGATTTTTAAAGGGGTCTAATGCACTCACTAAGAAGTGACAGTGTAGGAGACGAGTGGCCGCTTTCCTGTTGGCATCACGGATCGAGGTTTGGGAGGCACTAAGGTGACTGTTGTTGTTGGAAAAAACATCGATGTTGAAAAATTAAAAAAAGTAAAGCAACAACAGATCTCGTCGCAAAAATTAAGTCTTTTGACCTGTTTTCGGCACTACTATGCAGTCTTCATCAGAAGTGAAACATTCAAACTGGCATGTCACGTATAAAATAAATATCAAGCTTTACTGCTTAATATTTATTTTATACGTGACATGGCAGTTTGAATGTTTCACGTCTGATGAAGGCACTCAAAGTAGCTTTATCGCTTGATTTTTATTTTATACGTGACATGCCAGTTTGAAAGTTTTACGTCTGATGAAGGCACTCAAAGTAGTGCCGAAACCAGGTAAAAAGACAATTTTTGACACTGAGGGCTGTTATTGCTTTAATTTTACTCTGTAAACGGTCGCTGACGATGCAGCCATGTGTAATACTTTAACATAGATATTGCTTTGGTCTGGCTTACTTGCTGGTCAACTGGCTCTCGATGTACGATAGTTGGATTAGCATGTAGCTACTGGGTTTGCTTCTAAACAAGTAACTGCACTACACATATGTGTACTATTCATGTGGATATACTCTTCTCTAGATGGAATACAGTATCACGTTCGTCTATTCCCGAAGAGTGCATGGGAGAAAATGAACAATCCTACTGTTGAACTCCACATCTTTCTCTACTCTTCCAGCACTTCTGAATTGTGCACGCGGGTGCGAGGCTGTTGTATTATGGTAGAGGCTGTTATACTGTGGTAAATTATCAAGTGGATAGTGTGGGTGTTGGAAGCTCTGTGATAGTGTCAGAACTGTATTATCGAGGTGTATCCCAACTGAAAAATTGGCGATGCATTTCTAGTGAAACACTGTGCCGTCAACGGAGGCCCTGAAGCCATTATGCCGTCACGTATCTACCGCAGTGATCATTGTAATACGATAAAGGAGATTAGGACACGTACACGGGCATATTTATAGACAATAATTCGATATAATGCAGTCCTCTTATAGTAAAGGTGCAGCAGTAAGGCTCCCTTGTCAATTGAAAAAGAATTATATCTGGCGTAGCGTTGATAGAGGAGATTAGGGTATGTGCAGAGGCATACAGATATTCATTTCTATTCGATGATTATGATGTGACTGGAAAAGGAATAGGTAATACTTCTACCACAGAGTCCACACCGTGCAGTGTTTTGCGGAATACATATTTAAATGTGCGCTCCTGTCTATAGCAGAGTTGCGACACCGGTAAGCTGTAGCGATTTGGAGAAGATGGGTGTTGAAGCTGAATGTAGATAAATGTAACTATTGAATCTCAAATAGCCGAAGAGATCTGCTACTGTTCTATTGCGCCATTGTCTACATATCACATATCACTAGAAGTGCTATCAGTCTTAAAAAATATCTGAATGCAAGCATCCACATGGTGGTGAATTTCTCCCTGAACTTTACTGTCCTTTTTTTCCCTTGTTGTGATAGCCCTCTACATAGTCCGTGACGTGTAGAGGGTTAGACAGCCTGCTAACTAATGGAAGAGTGCTGTCGTAGCGTGACAGGATTCCAAGAGAGTTAACAACGGTTTTTGACTTGCTGGGGATACATATAGCTATATGTCGAATAGTGGAAAATTAGTGTGAATATGGGGTTAAGCGATATTCTGACAAAAGAGAGGCTGAGATGTGATATTTTCAAAGTTTCTTCTAATATTTGTGATCAAACATATTACTCCCTCCCAGATACAACTCGTGAAGTGATTGTAAAAATGTTCACAAGAATGTTCAGTAATACGGTTATATAAATACCTTTGAAACGAGATAAATAGGAACGGCAGAGCAGCCATTGCGATATGTTTTCAGGAAAAACAATGATGTGCTATATTTCTCGTTCTAGTCAGTGATGGGTGGAGGAATAGACAACCTTCTAACTAACGGAACATTGCTGTAGTAACATGATGGGATTTCGACAGAATTAGCAGCGGTCTCTAATACGGCGGGGGACATCTCTTGCTCTTCAAAATCAGGCCAATTCAATTGTTATGTATCAAAGACTACACGATTCGTGAAATACGGCGGGTAGCAACTTTCTGACGGTAGTTGAGACGTGCGATCTGTACTGCTTCTTCTCTGTATTGTGAGCAAACATATTATAGCCTCTCTCATGCGTCTCACGAAGTGACTGAAATGAGAAAGTTAGAAGCTAACGTGAAGGTTTTTACTGAGAGACAGTCAGCAGCAGAAGTTTCGTCTTTGGTTTTTTCCTGTTCCACCGGCAAACAGAGCGAGGGAGAAAAGGGCGGTCCGTAGGCTTCTGCATAAGCGTTAATTTCTATCATCTTTGTATTCCTCACGCGAAATGTGTGTTGGTGGCAGAGAATCCTCCTGCACTCAGCTACAAATGTCGGTTCTCCAAAATTTCTCGACAGTCTTCCTCGAAAAGAACATCGCTTTCCATCAAGGGATTCACATTTGAGTTATCTGGAGAGTGTAATCCAACTGCTGGAAGAAGCAAATTACTCACCATGCAAAGGGACTCCCATGATAAATTTAATTAGTCAATCAATCTGATATCAGTGACGTGCTGCCAGTTAAGTGGAAGCGAGAGCAAGAGTGCCACCGATATGATTCGCGATCTTTAGCAGTAATCAGGCATTTGACTACCCTAAGAGAGTTCAAAAGTGAGGGTGCAATGTGTGACAGAAGAAGAGCACACTCTTCGCACTACATCATGAGTCAAAAATGAGTTTAATATTCTAGTCCTGTTATGCAGGACAAAGCAGATATTAAGCTTATATGAAGTTTTTTTTAATTCGATGACAAAATACTTAGATAAATATAGTCCATTCAGTATTGTTATAAAGGATATTCACACTAATAATGAGCAAGTTACGATACTTTTTTTTTCTTTTTTTGGTCATCAGTCTTCTGAAGGGTTTGATGCGGCCCGCCACGAATTCTTCTCCTGCGCTAACCTCTTCATCTCAGAGTGGCACTTGCAACATACGTCCTCAGTTATTTGCTGAATGTATTCCAATCTCTCTCTTCCTCTACAGTTTTTACCCTCTATAGCTCCCTCTAATACCAAGGAAGTCATTCCCTCATGTCGTATCATCCTGTCCTTTCACCTTATCAGTGTTTTCCACATATTCCTTTCCCCTCCTATTCTGCGTAGAACCTCCTCATTCCTTACCTTATCGGACTATCTAATTTTCAACATTCGTTTGTAGCACCACATCTCAAATTCTCTTCTGTTCCGGTTCTCCCACAGTCTATGTTCCACTACCATACAATTCTGTACTCCAAACGTACATTCTCAGATATTTCTTACTCAAGGAAAGTATTTGAAATTAGTAGACTTCTCTTGGCCAGCAATGCCCTTTTTCCCATTGCTAGACTGCTTTTGATGCCCTCCTTGCTCCGTCCGTCATTGGTTATTTTACTGCCTAGGTAGCAGAATTCCTATGCTTTGTGATCATCAATCCTGTTGTAAAGTTTTCGCTGTTCTCATTACCTTCGTCTTTCTTCGATTTACTCTCAATCCATACTCTGCACTCATTAGACTGTTCATTCCGTTCAGCAGATCATGTAATTTTTCATCACTTTCACTCAAGGTAGCAATGTCATCAGCGAATCGTATCACTGACATCCTTACACCTTGCATTTTAATTCCTCTCCTGAAACATTCTTTTAATTCAATGATTGCTTCGTCGATGTACAGATTGAACAGTAGGGGCGAAAGGCTACATCCTTGTCTTACATCATTTTTAATACGAGCACTTCGTTCTTGGTCGTCCACTCTTATTATTCCCTCTTGGCTGTTGTACATATTGTATATGACTCGTCTCTCCCTATAGCTTATCCCTACTTTTTTCAGAATTTCGAACATCTTGCACCATTTTACATTGTCAAAAGC
This sequence comes from Schistocerca cancellata, assembly GCF_023864275.1. Lineage (NCBI taxonomy): Eukaryota > Metazoa > Arthropoda > Insecta > Orthoptera > Acrididae > Schistocerca > Schistocerca cancellata. The sequence goes on from NC_064631.1 coordinate 130,069,718, forward strand.
TTTTCCCATGTCCACAAATCCTATGAACGTGTCTTGATTTTTCTTTACTCTTGCTTCCATTATTAACCTCAACGTGAGAACTCCCTCTCTCACCCCTTTGCCTTACCTAAAGCCAAACTGATCGTCACCTAGCGCATCCTCAATTTTCTTTTCCATTCTTCTGTGTATTATTCTTCTAAGCAACTTGGATCCATGAGCTGTTAAGCTGATTCTGCGATAATTCTCGCACTTGTCAGCTCTTGCCGTCTTCGGAATTGTGTGGATATTGCGTTTCCGAAAGTCAGATGGTATGTCGCCAGAATCATACGTTCTACAAACCAAGGTGAATAGTTGTTTTGTTGCCAGTTTTACCAATAATTTTAGAACTTCTAATGGAATGTTATCTATCCCTTCTGTCTTATTTGATCTTAAGTCCTCGAAAGCTTTCTTAAGTTCTGATTCCAATACTGGATCCCCTATCTCTTCTAAATCGACCTCTGTTTCTTCTTCTATCACATCAGAGAAATCTTCCCCCTCATAGAGACTTTCAATGTATTCTTTCCACCTATCCGCTCTCTGCTCTGCATTTAACAGCAGAATTCCCGTTGCACTCTTAATGTTACCATCCGTGCTTTTAATGTCGCTGAAGGTTGTTTTGATGCTGAGTTTGTCCTTTGGACAATCATTTCTTTTTCGATGTCTTCACACTTTTCCTACAGACATTTCGTCTTAGCTTCCCTGCACTTCCTATTTATTTCATTCTTCAGCGACTTGTATTTCTGTATTCCTGAGTTTCCCGGAACATTTCTGTATTTCCTCCTTTCATCGATCAATTGATGTACTTCTTCTGTTACCCGTCTTTTCTTCGCCATTAAGTTCTTAGTACCTACGTTTTCCTTCCAAACTTCTGTGATGGCCCTTGTTAGATATGTCCATCGCTCTTCAACTGTACTGCCTACTGACAGTAAAACACGAAGGAGTGACTGAGCAGTACAGCCGCGTGGCAGTAGCTGTCAGAGCGGGACAGGTCGGAACTGTTGCTGTTCTTCGTGTGATGGGCAGTGGTTGCTTGCGTTGGCTGAAGCTATCTTGAAATTATCTGGAGAAATACGGGAGAAATGAACTTGAAGCTTCTTAGAAAAGACACCCGATGTGGTGAACCTGTAGGAGGCTGAATCGTTTCCCCAGGAAATTCCCACAATGTCCAACGTGAGACATCAGTTGTACGTCAGCAACAGAGACAGTGACACAAGGATGGTCTGCAGATTATGGAGTTTTGAAAAACAATGGACAGTATCTCGAGCCAGCAAACACTTTCATGTTACAAAGAAATTTACTTACATATTTGTTTCTAGTATAACGTGTATAGAAAGTATTCCCTGCGGTTTTGCCTTCAGAAGAATGTGACATGTACGCTACATTGCCACGGAACCGCAAATGATGCACTTTAAAGAGAAAAGAAAACTTGAACTCATTAACCTCTGTGAGAAAATTTGACTTATTCTTCGCGGTATGAGAGTACGGTTTGCTCTGGGTAAAACACAATTTATTGATTTTTGAGAAACGAAACTGAAATCCCTTAATAGTGGAAGGAAATGAAAATTTTTCTGCAGAATCAACATTTCTCATTGCTGTGGGTTTGAAGGTTACGAACCACACATCTGATTGGTTTTGCTGCGCTCTTACACCAAAAGCATACCTCTGTTTAGAGTTCTTTAATTTGCTTTTTGTGAAATGTACTAGATATCGTGAAGCAATTATCATTTCCCAAGACTACGATGTCCAAAAAACGATAACGCTTTTAATTTCATGGTTCAGGTAAAAAATTTTAATTAATCCGAAATGTAGTTTTTATACACCATACATCATTCAACTTTTAAATTAAAACACAGCTTTTATTTTCAGTTACAGACTCTCTTCCTTATTGCATTTCTTACTCTGCATTTGCAAACGATAAATGATGGCAAACAGTTCCATAAACCCAGAATGAGGTTTTCGCTCTGCAGCGGAGTATGCGCTGATATGAGAACTTCTGTAAAGTTTGGAAGGTAGGAGACGCGATACTGGCAGAAGTAAAGCTGTGAGGACCGGGCGTGAGTCGTGCTTCGGTAGCTCAGATGGTGGAGCACTTGCCCGCGAAAGGCAAAGGTACCGAGTTCGAGTCTCGGTCGGGCACACAGTTTTAATCTGCCAGGAAGTTTCAGTTCCATAAATGTTAAGGATTCATTAAAGACTCGAAACGGAGAAAAATATCAGGACTTAAAAACGAATATCTGCTTCAAGCCAGCAGTGCCCGTTGAACTGACTAATCTGAACACTGCTTCTAGACGGACTCAAACTACAGCCCCCACTGGTTTATTCCATTCTTCAACGAATTGTTGCTAAATATCAATGGAGCGAACACTGCAATGAAAGGCCTTCCCGTTTGCTGTAGTATAGGATAAAATGGCGCATACTACAATATCTACAAAATCGAGTGGAGGCAATAAACGCAGGTTGACGCTAAGGAGCACGTAATGCAGCGTTTAGACTCATCAACAGTATATGACATTCATTTCTAGTAAGCAATAAAACAAGTGAAGGACGTTTACAATTCGGAATAAAAAAGGTAAGGAGAACATACGCTGAGGTAAAAAAAGTCATGGCATAGCGATATGCACATATAGAGATGTCGGCGGTATCGCATACACGAGGTATAAAAGGGTAGTGCATTCGCAGAGCTGTCATTTGTACTCAGGTGATTCACGTAGGAAGGTTTCCGACGTGATTTTGGCCGCACGATGGAAATTAACAGACTGTGAACGCGGAATAGTAATTGGAGCTAGACGCGTGAACATTCCATTTCGGAAATCGTTATGGAATTCATTACTCAGAGATCAAGAGTGTCAAGAGCGTGCCGAGATTACCAAATTGCAGATATTATCTCTCACCATGGACGACGCAGTGGCCGAATGACTTCGCTTACCGACCGAGAGCAGAGGCGTTTGCATAGATTCGTCAGTGCTAACAGTAAGCAACACGGAGTGAAACAACTGCAGAAATCAATCTGGGACGCACGACGGACGTCTCCGTTACAACAGTGCGGTGAAGTGTAACGTTAATGGGCTATGGCGACAGACGACCCACTCGAGTGCCGTAGCTAACAGCACGGCATCACCTGCAGTGCCTCTCCTGGGCGCATGACCGTATCGGTTGGACTCTAAGACGACTAAAGAACCGTGACCTGGTCAAATGAGTCCCGTTTCAGTTGGTAAGAGCTGATGGTAGGTTTCTAGAGTGACTCAGACGCCATGAAACCATGGACCCAAGTTCTCATCAAGGCACTGTACAACCTGGTGGTAGCTCTGTAATGGTGTGGGCAGTGTTTACATAGCAACGACTGGGTCCTCTGGTCAAACTGAACCCGTCATTGGGTGGATATGGTTATGTTCAGCTAAGTGGAGATCATTTGCAGCCATCCATGGTCTTCATGTTTCCAAACAAGGACTCAATTTTTATGGAAGGCAATGCGCCCCATCACCTGGCTGCAATTGTTTTCCACTGATTTTAAGAACATTCTAGACAATTTGAGCGAATTATTTGGCCATCCAAGTCGCTCAATATGAATCCCATCTAACATTTATGGTACATAATCGAGAGGTCAATTCGTGCACAAAATCTTTCACCGGCAACGGTTTCGCCATTGTGGACGGCTATAGAATCACTATGGCTCAAATGACTTCCAACGATTTGTTGAGTTCATGTCCCGTCGAGCTGCCGCACGACTCCGTACAAAACGAAGTCCCGACAGGAGATTAGGAGTTACGCCACGACTTCTGTCACCTCAGTGTTTACGAACGCTCAGAGACAAAAATACTCAATTTTCCACCTTGAAGGAAGGAAGTGGGAAAGGCAGGCAAGAGCTGTTGACTTTAACTGACCATATACTTTGCACAGACTACTAACAACTATATGTCAAACTAATAGGGAGCAAGTTTTTGCACGTTGGCGGGGATTATCAAATTACAGATTGAGAATTGTAGAATGTGAAAGAAACATTCCATTAGTGAGGGTCAAACTGGTTTGATATTGAAACGTGATTTTACACAGACATACGGTCTGATAAAATTCGAAATGAACATGTATTATCAAGAATGAGACAACGTAGAAATTTTAAGAAAATCACTAACAGAAAGATATACTTGTGGGACATATTCTGTGCTATATAGTAATAGTTTCCACACAACAGGGAGGTTCAGTAGGTGGGAAAACTGTAAGTGTGAATAAATATTATAATAAGCTACATACATTGCGAAGAAATGTTGGTGAAAGACGTTCAAAATGGCTCTGAGCACTATGGGACTCAACTGCTGTGGTCATAAGTCCCCTGGAACTTAGAACTACTTAAACCTAGCTAACCTAAGGACATCACACACATCCATGCTCGAAGCAGGATTCGAACCTGCGACCGCAGTGGTCGTGCGGTTCCAGACTGTAGTGCCTTTAACCGCTCGGCTACGTGCCAGACGTATATGGTGATTCAAAGACTGGCCCTCGATAGAAAAATATGGAAGACGACATTCAACCCGTCAAACTACTGGTTACTTGAAAAATATGCATGTAAATAAGGGGAAAATAATTTCTTTTTCTTCAGGCAGGTAAAGAAAAACTGTTTCCTCTTGTTGATGACCGGAACTACAGATGTTACTACTACACACTGCATTGTGAACGCATTATTGTGGCCAATAGCAGTACAAGTTTATACGCCAACTAGCTCAGCAAGAGGTTGAAGAAACTGATGAAATGTATGATGAGATAAAAGAAATTATTCAGGTAGTAAAGGGAGATGAAAATTTAATAGTCATGGGTGACTGGAATTCGACAGTAGGAAAAGGAAGAGAAGGAAACGTAGTAGGTGAATATGGATTGGGGCTAAGAAATTATAGAGGAAGCCGCCTGGTAGAATTTTGCACAAAGAATAACTTACTCATAGCTAACACTTGGTTCATGAATCACGAAAGAAGGTTGTATACATGGAAGACCCCTGGAGATACCAAAAGGTTTCAGATAGATTATTTAATGGTAAGACACAGATTTAGGAACCAGGTTTCAAGTTGTAAGACATTTCCACGGGCAGATGAGGACTCTGACCACAATCTGTTGGTTATGATTAAAACTGAAGAAACTGCAAAAAGGGTGGAATTTAAGGAGATGGGACCTGGATAAACTGAAAGAACCAGAGGTTGTACAGAGTTTCAGGGAGAGCATAAGGGAACAATTGACAGGAATGGGGGAAAGAAATACAGTAGAAGAAGAATGGGTAGCTTTGAGGTATGAAATAGTGAAGGCAGCTGAGGATCAAGTAGGCAAAAAGACGAGGGCTAGAAGATATCCTTGGGTAACAGAAGAGATACTGAATTTAATTGATGAAAGGAGAAAACATAAAAATGCAGTAAATGAAGCAGGCAAAATGGAATACAAACGTCTCAAAAATTCCATTAGAACTACTGACAGAATTGGGAGAGACGGTCCTGACAAAACTCTACTATCTGGTGAGCAAGATGTACGAGACAGGCGAAATACCCTCAGACTTCAAGAAGAATATAATAATTATAATCCCAAAGAAAGCAGGTGTTGACAGATGTGAAAATTACCGAACTATCAGTTTAATAAGTCACAGCTGCAAAATACTTACGCGAATTCTTTACAGACGAATGGAAAAACTGGTAGAAGCCGACCTCGGGGAAGATCAGTTTGGATTCCGTAGAAATGTTGGAACACGTGAGGCAATACTGACCTTACGACTTATCTTAGAAGAAAGATTAAGAAAAGGCAAACCTACGTTTCTAGCATTTGTAGACTTAGAGAAAGATTTTGACAATGTTAACTGGAACACCCTCTTTCAAATTCTAAATGTGGCAGGGGTAAAATACAGGGAGCGAAAGGCTATTTACAGTTTGTACAGAAACCAGATGGCAGTTATAAGAGTCGAGGGGCATGAAAGGGAAGCAGTGGTTGGGAAAGGAGTAAGACAGGGTTGTAGCCTCTCCCCGATGTTATTCAATCTGTATATTGAGCAAGCAGTAAAGGAACCAAAGAAAAATTCGGAGTAGGTATTAAAATTCATGGAGAAGAAGTAAAAACTTTGAGGTTCGCCGATGACATTGTAATTCTGTCAGAGACAGCAAAGGACTTGGAAGAGCAGTTGAACGGAATGGACAGTGTCTTGAAAGGAGGATATAAGATGAACATCAACAAAAGCAAAACGAGGATAATGGAATGTAGTCAAATTAAGTCGGGTGATGCTGAGGGAATTAGATTAGGAAATGAGACACTTAAAGTAGTAAAGGAGTTTTGCTATTTAGGGAGTAAAATAACCGATGATGGTCGAAGTAGAGAGGATATAAAATGTAGACTGGCAATGGCAAGGAAAGCGTTTCTCAAGAAGAGGAATTTGTTAACATCGAGCATAGATTTAGGTGTCAGGAAGTCGTTTCTGAAAGTATTTGTATGGAGTGTAGCCATGTATGGAAGTGAAACATGGACGATAACTAGTTTGGACAAGAAGAGAATAGAAGCTTTCGAAATGTGGTGCTACAGAAGAATGCTGAAGATAAGGTGGGTAGATCACGTAACTAATGAGGAGGTATTGAATAGGATTGGGGAGAAGAGAAGTTTGTGGCACAACTTGACTAGAAGAAGGGATCGGTTGGTAGGACATGTTCTGAGGCATCAAGGGATCACAAATTTAGCATTGGAGGGCAGCGTGGAGGGTAAAAATCGTAGAGGGAGACCAAGAGATGAATACAATAAGCAGATTCAGAAGGATGTAGGCTGCAGTAGGTACTGGGAGATGAAGAAGCTTGCACGGAATAGAGTAGCATGGAGAGCTGCATCAAACCAGTCTCAGGACTGAAGACCGCAACAACAACACAACAGATACCGCCACTGATGAAAAATATATTCTCCGTCATGTATTCGCTTGGGCCTGCGAAAATATTCCACTCCCATCGAAGTTTTTAAGCTTTCCATTCAAAAACAGAAGTAATCACTAATTCTTCCTAGTTTATGGCGGCTATGATACTGAATTTCCTTGGATCATCTTTTCAAGTTTTGTAATACATTTTCCCGAGAAAATGACGTTGGGGACACAGACATACTACCATCATACATAAACTCTAATGGTGTTCATTTGAGTTTTTCAGTTTCTGTCTTACTTAATCAACTGATCGTTTCAGCGAAGTTCTAATATTTGATGGTGAAGCAGTATTGTTCTCAGCTATTCAACATTTTGCGTATCTCTTTGATTATTCTATGGGAGTACTGTGATCTTTTACCTGAAAATATCACCAAATCAGTAACGTAATTAAACACATCTATACGTTTAGAAATGGACGTTTAAACATCTAACTGTGAAGACAGTTCGCTTATAAGGTCCATACCCATCGGGCCGGCGACATCTCTCGGAATCAACCACAAATATTGCATTGCAGTCAATTAGTCCAAGCGACGCCTCATGTGTACCATCACTATATGAGTTCTGGTTTTGCAACAGAGTATCAAGGCAAATTTATACGATTTACATTTGGTGAACTTTTTTAATACCAAATAATTACAGTTTAGGCATAATGTAAATCTAGAGGCTGGAATAACAGAGTCGCACTTCCTTTTAACAGAGCATGTATTTTACGAGTTTCTGGGATGCAGATTTGCTTCATGAAGAATGAATCACACAGACACACATACAAATAAATGGAAAGCATGGATTTTCTGTATTTGGTTGATTCTGCTTAGTTCTTCTCGAATCCAGAAGACATCATCGAGCATATATGCCGATCACTAATTAAATCAACAAAATAAATCATTTTGTATATTTTGTTGTTTCCTGAACAACATTTATAGTCAATTGTGCCATTAGGATAAACTGATATACTCTGGTACGAGAAAAATCGTGGCATGCTTCCACTGTACACAGGAATAGATTTGTAGATTCACAATCGCTATCAAAGTTTTTTCTTTTTTAATGGTAAAATTGATACTAATGGTGGAGACGTAGCGATCTGTCTGTCTTTATGCAACTTACGCAACACTAATCATGGGACCGAGAATCGTCTTAAAGATATAAGAATAGGTTGCAGTCTAAATGTTTGTGAATATCATAAATGAGTTTCTAAAGGTGAATTGTCATCTTCAATCCGCTTTTAAATTAGCTGTTCAAATAGAAGGAGGTAGTTGACAGCATTAAGACCTGAATTTAGACTGTGATTATAAATTAATGAATACACATACCCCCCGACGCCCATTCCTTAGCGTCACCATCATATATGCGGGGGCTGTGCCTTGTTTATCTAAATTAAAACTCCGTCTGGATCATTCACTGTGTAATATAGCGACACAGCCGGTGTTTCCTTTCTTTATATACGGCTTTATCATTACTGTAAGGGCCATGTCTTCACTTATGAATCTGTTCTTTGCTAACGCAATTACCCAAGTTGGTCTAACAGACACGTTTCTTAGGAAGAAGCTGAATATCACAGAAAATGAAGACCTTTAAATCCATAGAGAGAAGTTAACTAATCCTCTGATATCCATAAGCTGTTCCCGTAAATTCATAAATAGCCGTAATATCAATGTTATCAACTGATGCAATCTTTCTTCTGTAGAACTGATATTCCCAACCGCTTCCATTTTAATCTTATCTGTTCTTTCATGTTTCGTCAGTTACATATCGGGGTGACATAATTTTAAAATTTATGTAGTTAATGAAATCTTGTTCTGTGTTTCTATGTATTGTATTATTACATTTTTACTAATGCATCTTATTATTATTGCCACTGTACAGGTGTCGGTACACATTGCTAGAATTTTTAAGGAGGTGTGAGTCGAAAGGGAGCTCTTTTACAGATGAAAGAAGTATGGAAACCTTTTCCATGTATTCTAAATGTACGGAATACAGCCGGCCGCGCTCAGGGCAGAATGACAGACCATTTTCAGTGATGGTGGCAGTTTTGTCGGAACGAAGTTCAATCAGAGGAGTGATGAGGGAGTGCACATCATGTCTAGGTGGAAGGAGGGGACAGACAGAGCTTGCTACATTCGACAACGCTCTGACTGTGTCTTACAGCCAACACGTGATTCCTCTCCCACCGTTTTATTGGCTGTTTACAAAAGGTGCGTAGGAGACTGTAGGTCACAGGATTTTATGCGAACAATCATCCATTGCTGAAGTGAGGATTCTACGTGGTATGTAGGCCACAATAGTTGGTTCTTGAGTGCTGAAGATGAGAATTTAAGCGTAAAATATCATAATTAGCAAATAAATTTGTGGATCCCCTTAGACTGGCTAGTTCACCTGCGTATTACTCTTATTTGTATTGTAACTACAACTATCATCAAAATAATTATTCTACATATAAAACTAGTTGTCTGACTGACTGACTGGCCATCGCCCAACGCAAACCGCTAAGGATAGAAGCTTTAAATCTGGAAAGGGTATTGCACTTAATAAAAGAAGGTTCAAATGGCTCTGAGCACTATGGGACTTAACATCTGTATTCATCAGTCCCCTAGAACTTAGAACTACTTAAACCTAACTAACCTAAGGACATCACACACATCCATGCCCGAGGCAGGATTAGAACCTGCGACCGTAGCGGTCTCGCGGTTCCAGACTGAAGCGCCTAGAACCGCTCGGCTACACCGGCCAGCTATTGCTCTTATAATGCAGGCATCGTTTAAGAAAGGAATTTTCGAAATTCCACCGCTAAGGAGATGAAATAATGGATGAAATTGTTTCATTACATTTTATAGCAAAATCTACGAAAAAATGGTATTTGACTTCTAAAGAAATATGTGTTAGGGCTTGGCAGCTTCTGTGTAAATATCCCCACAAGATCTCAAAAGTCTCAAGCTACCATAATCGCTCCTAGGTCAGAAACACATTCGGGAAAGACGGCCTTTATATAGGATTAATTAGTGTGAAAAGCTTAGAAGTTGTTGCAAATTGTGAACAACAAAAAATTCGATTAAAAAAATCAGTGTTGACCATAACATCTATGCGAGCGAGCAGCGGGCGCTAAGTCAGTCACAAATATTACACAAGATGAAACTGGATTATGTAGAATGAGTAAAATCTGGAAGCTAGAAATGCTGAGTGTAAGTTTGATCTATAGCATTTGTGGTCAGAAATAAGAGAGTGGCCAAAGATACGATGTTTTCCGACGTAATAAACAAATAACTGAACAGATATAGTACTGAAATTTGCACGCTGACAGAAAAAGAGTAATAAGCTAACAATCGAAGACTGTGGGACGTTATTGAACTGTCTTATTTGCTTATTTATTTTCCAGGTACCGGGAACCATGCGAGCCAGGTTACTTGGTCATGGAGCGAGTCTGTGGATATTGGGTTGGTACATTCGTTCGTATCGTTTCTCCACAAGTTTGAAAAACAGAGCACATGCACATAACAGAGACTTTACTTTAGTCATCTAGTCATCAATAATATATTTATATACAACAGTCTGCCACCGCTGGAATAACACTTTGATTCCGCGACTGAAGAAATCACATGGTTCGACGCGAACTCTTTGAGCCATATTCGGAACGCACTTGCATCCGGAGAGGAAGTTTCTTGAAGGTTGTTCGAAAGAGAACGGAAAAGGTCAAAATATTGTTCTTTTTTCTTTCTCAGCAAAATGCGGGCGACTGTTATCGTGGAGTAGCATCATTTCTCGCTGTCTTCTTGGTCGTTGCTTTGGATTGGGCCTGCCAGTTTTTCAGATGTTGATAGAAAGAGTCAGCAGTGGAATTTGAAGTGCTATACAATGCACACAGCAACACCGATCAAATACAAAACAATAGCACACAAACAAACACGAACACAGACAAGTCTGTAAACCTAAACAAACACACGGAAAACGAACAAATGGACAATACACAGAAATCTCACGCAACACCTGACTATGCCAAAGCTAGCAGCGAAGAAAGAATAAACGACAACACACCAAAAAGGTATAATACAAAAAGATGTACAGGATATATAAAACCAGTGAATTTTGTATCTGGAGGGATAATTAACCCTGCAGATCATACACAACAACGCATAACACCTCAACAACATAATGAAACACAACAGATGACCGGATGTAACGAGACATATAGGAAAAAGGTAGTAGTCCTTGACACAAACCTACTTACGGGTGATCACGATAGTGACGATGAGTTTACAGATAGTGATAGCAAAAAGAAAGGTGACGACAGTGCAATAGGTAGTGTAAACATAAGAAAAAGTGAAGGTGAAAGAAGAAGAGCCGCAGGTAGCAGCTCATCAGCCTCACCACCATTGAAGACGGAACAAGACACCACACCGGTGACATCTGCACTTCGAGATAAATATAGCGGAATCATCCCATATGTAGAAAAAGAGCAGAAGGGAAAAGTCGGCCAAACACCATGGCATGCTGACTACAACAATGTAGAACTAAACTTAAGACTAAGTAGGCTAGAATATAAGGACACATTCATCACAGCACAAAGACTGCTAACCAGACTACTTCACCCACTAGGCAGCTATGTATGCTTCCCGACCACTGAACAATCTGACAGAATGACTTTAAAGACCGCAAACATACCTACAGACCCAGCAGAGCTAGAAAAATTAGTCATACTAGCGTGTAGTCGGAGGGGGGAAACATATAACCCACACCAAGTGTACAAGGACCAAGTGAGGGCACATGGCAGAACTGACTTTGACTACTCGCAAACAGGACACAAATTCTATCTTCATGTGAAACACCCATGAAAATAATACAACTTAATGCTAATAGAAGCACACTCGTTAGTGCAGAACTGCCGCGAGTAGCTCTGGACTTGCAGGCGGATATTCTCTGCCTGCAAGAACCTTACGTGACAACCCAGGGGAACTTAACTAACCTACCCTGGGACGCTGTCACAATCTCAGACAGACGAAACTACAAGGCTGCCATAGTTGTCCTCAACAGAACTTTAAATATCACTAAGATTACGCAGCTATGTAACAGTCATCTGGCCACGGCAGAAATAACTAAGGGTCGAGACACATGGGTGGTCTCATCACTATACGCACAGTACAGTGACAATATAGAGCCATACCTACATATGATACAAGACATTGCTGAGTATTCTAGAAATAAGAACCTAATTATATGTGCAGATATCAACGCTAAATCCACACTATGGCACTCGAACAGAACGGACGACAGAGGACGGAAAGTCAACGACGTCATACAGGAGACACAACTACATATTATAAATGAAGACGGACCTACACCTACATACAGAGGTGCAGACGGATCTGCCACCAAAATCGATATTACTCTGGCGAATGACAGAACATTAGGACGACTGCAAAGATGGACCATACACGACTCTCTGACCACAAGTGATCACAACATAATAGAAATAAGTCTCACAACAAACAATTACCGCACCACACACAATACAACACACTTCAACTTTAAAAGAGCGAATTGGGACAGACTACAACAAATTGTTCAAAATGAGAATATATACAACATACAGGGAAGCGTGGACTACAGAGCACACAAACTGACACAAATCATCCAAACAGCACAAGAAACAGCAATACCTACGCACACACATAGCAAACAACGGGAAACACCATGGTCAGACGAATTAACCAGACTCAAACGTGACATGACAAGGAAACGAAAACTATACCAGAGGACATGGATACAAAGAGACAAACTACTAAGACTAGCTGCATATAGGGAAGCCAAAGAACTCTTCAAAAAGACATTATTTCAGACCAGGAAACAACATTGGGAGAGCTACTTGACCTCACACACACAACAGAATATCTGGGGGGAACAATACAAGATCCTGACAGAAAAAATAAAGACCCCATTGGCATTAAGCACGCTACGGCAGGATGACGGCACAATGACAGTGGGGTGGAGAAACACAGCACAATATCTGCTGAACAAACTCCTCCCGGAAGATGCCACAGACTCAGACACACAGGAACAGATCACACTCAGACAAGAACTTCATGAACAGTATAACACCGACGCCGTCACCTGTCCCTTCGCGCACGAGGAAGTTGCGGTAGCGATAAGAGAGCTAAAGAATAAAAAAGCACCTGGACCCGACAGGATCCATGCAGAAGTGCTTAAGAGGCTAGCACCACAGATCACCCCATACTTAACAGAACTACTAAACGACGCCTTAAGGCTAGGCCGTGTACCGACAGTCTGGAAAACCTCAAATGCAGTCATCATACGAAAATCATCAGACAGAGACCAATCAGATCCGAAATCCTACAGACCAATATGCCTCATAAACACCATGGCAAAAATCCAAGAGAGGCTACTGTGTGACCGCCTGCAGGCTCACAGAACCCTACTTGGAATGAATCCCCACCAGTTTGGATTTCGGAAAGGGAAAAGCATCGATGATGCAATAAACAGAGCTTTAGAAATTACACAAAACACAGATAAAACATACTCTTTGGCAATCATGATAGACATCGCAGGAGCATTTGACAACCTGTGGTGGCCAGCACTGTTTCTGAGGTTACGCCAGATGGAAGTACCCGCAGCCCTATACAACAGTCTTTTAGACTACTGTAGAGACAGAATAGTGGAATGGCGCGTGGGCAACCGGAAGGTAATAAGGAAAATTACCAAGGGATGTCCGCAGGGATCGATCTGTGGACCCATCTTCTGGGACATAATTTTTGAACCTCTCCTGCAACTGCTGGAGGAGGATATGAGGACAGACGGTGCTGTCGCCTATGCAGATGACCTATTGGTGGTTATCTCAGCAAACACAAGAGCCCAGCTAGAGGAGAAGGCGAGTGGCACACTGCAAACAATAACACAATGGTGCAACACAAACAAGCTCAAGATAGCGGGCAACAAAACAACATACACACTGCTCAAAGGGCAACTCAGACGCAATCCATCTATTAAAATACAGAACAACAACATAAAGAGAATGACGGTAACCCGCTACTTGGGCGTATACATAGATGAGAAGCTGAACTTCCATGAACACATCAGAATAACAACAAACAAGGCAGAAAAATTACTACATAAACTGGCAAGGATTAATTCAGGACAATACAGACTTCCTCTGTCAGTCACACGAACTTACCACTGCGCACTCTTCGAATCAGTGCTAAGCTTTGCGGCCAGTACATGGGCGCACAGACTCAACCTCGTCACAAACAGAACAGCGGTTAGGCGAGGGCAGAGAAGCGTCCTTCTGCGACTATCGGGAGCCTTCGGCACTACATCAGTTGAAGCACTGTGTGTTGTGCTAGGAATCTTCCCGATAGATATCACAATCAAATATCGGGCCGCTCTGTACTGGTTAAAGATGGGTAGACTAGACCAGGTCAACATATTGACTGGTTCCCCGCTGAACAATAAGCGGGACCTCAAAAAATGGAAAATCGACACATGGCAACAGGAATGGGGCACAAGTGATAAGGGACGGAGAGTCTATACATTTTTTCCGAACATAACGGAAAGATTAAGAATGAAACATGCCGATCCTAGCCGCGGCATGGTGCATTTCTTGACTGGCCACGGACCTTATCCCACGCACTTAAATCGCGTGAGTCTTAGAGACACATCAACGTGTACATGTGGAGGTATGGGAACCCCCGAACACACAATCCTATTCTGCGGGAAATACAGACAGCACAGGAACACACCTGGGATACAACACCTACAGACAGAGGAACACATATACGATGCGATCAGAACACCTGAACTTTGGGACATAATGAACGCACTAACAGACAAAATTTCTGACGAATGCCACAAAGAGTACAGGAACAGAAGACCACACAGACAATAAACCTATATGCAGCACCCAGACAGACACCATAGTGTGGAAGAACTAAACTAAGTCTCAATATAAAACAACTGACATGCAATAGACTTACATAAGTAGACCTAAAACTGACAATAGATTAATGTATAAAATTAGACATAAACAGTGTCGGCGCACCGTCGCAATTGCCATCAGCTACCACGGCACTCTAAACCTGTATACAAGTAACCAGATAGAACATAAATAGAGATATCAAACGCCATAAATAGAATAGAATAGAACTTCCTAGGCTAAGGTGAGGGGACTGAGGATCAGAGGCTTGAAGATAAATCCCAAGGCGCTCATCCTCAGTCCCCTACGGTGGTGGGACTATCATCTCTTCCTTTCCTATCGTCTTTTCTCCTCTTCAGTCTAAACTATTCCTTGTATTTCCTTCTTCTAATTCAAAATTTATTTTTGTAAAAATTTTGTTAAATCGGTTTTGGGAAAGCTGCCAAAGTAAAAAAAAAAAAAAAAAAAAAGCACAGACCCGCCTCCACGTGGCGGGCACGGGCAACGGTGCGACCGGATGCGGGAACTGGTGTGAGTTTCATCTACTACATCAGGGTCCGCACACCGGTCGTAGCGGCCAAGTGGTCAAAATAGACCCACCTTAAGCACTTAGGTGGTGGGTCGTAAAATCAGGGCGGCAAGTGAAAAAAAAAAAAAAAAAAAAAAAGTCTTTAACACTGGTAGCATGCCGCGACAGCGTGGACGTGAACCGTATGTGCAGTTGACGGACTTTGAGCGAGGGCGTATAGTGGGCATGCGGGAGGCCGGGTGGACGTACCGCCGAATTGCTCAACACGTGGGGTGTGACGTCTCCACAGTACATCGATGTTGTCGCCAGTGGTCGGCGGAAGGTTCACGTGCCCGTCGACCTGGGACCGGACCGCAGCGACGCACGGATGCACGCCAAGACCGTAGGATCCTACGCAGTGCCGTAGGGGACCGCACCGCCACTTCCCAGCAAATTAGGGACACTGTTGCTCCTGGGGTATCGGCGAGGACCATTCGCAACCGTCTCCATGAAGCTGGGCTACGGTCCCGCACACCGTTAGGCCGTCTTCCGCTCACGCCCCAACATCGTGCAGCCCGCCTCCAGTGGTGTCGCGACAGGCGTGAATGGAGGGACGAATGGAGACGTGTCGTCTTCAGTGATGAGAGTCGCTTCTGCCTTGGTGCCAATGATGGTCGTATGCGTGTTTGGCGCCGTGCAGGTGAGCGCCACAATCAGGACTGCATACGACCGAGGCACACAGGGCCAACACCCGGCATCATGGTGTGGGGAGCGATCTCCTACACTGGCCGTACACCACTGGTGATCGTCGAGGGGACACTGAATAGTGCACGGTACATCCAAACCGTCATCGAACCCATCGTTCTACCATTCCTAGACCGGCAAGGGAACTTGCTGTTCCAACAGGACAATGCACGTCCGCTTGTATCCCGTGCCACCCAACGTGCTCTAGAAGGTGTATGTCAACTACCCTGGCCAGCAAGATCTCCGGATCTGTCCCCCATTGAGCATGTTTGGGACTGGATGAAGCGTTGTCTCACGCGGTCTGCACGTCCAGCACGAACGCTGGTCCAACTGAGGCGCCAGGTGGAAATGGCATGGCAAGCCGTTCCACAGGACTACATCCAGCATCTCTACGATCGTCTCCATGGGAGAATAGCAGCCTGCATTGCTGCGAAAGGTGAATATACACTGTACTAGTGCCGACATTGTGCATGCTCTGTTGCCTGTGTCTGTGTGCCTGTGGTTCTGTCAGTGTGATCATGTGATGTATCTGACCCCAGGAATTTGTCAATAAAGTTTCCCCTTCCTGGGACAATGAATTCACGGTGTTCTTATTTCAATTTCCAGGAGTGTAGAATGAAAATAAGCGAAACCAACAGGTGTTTGCGTTTCAGTAACATCGGAGAATATTCTTTTAATTAAAATAGCAACATTCACTTTCTGCACAAGATCCTAGACGCATTACTTACAAATGATCTACATCACTGGCTGTTTAACCATCTTTCGACCACAAAATTTAGCTCTTACAGTTAAAAAAAAAAAACAAAAAAAAACACTCCGTCTTTAGGCCACTAGTAGCCTACCGGGACCATCCGACCGCCGTGTCATCCTCAGTGGAGGATGCGGATAGGAGGGGCGTGGGGTCAGCACACCGCTCTCCCGGTCGTTATGATGGTAGTCTTTACCGAAGCCGCTACTATTCGGTCGAGTAGCTCCTCAATTGGCATCACGAGGCTGAGTGCATCCAGAAAAATGGCAACAGCGCATGGCGGCCTGAATGGTCACCCATCCAAGTGCCGACCACGCCCGACAGCGCTTAAATTCTGTGATATCACGGGAACCGGTTTGTCCACTGCGGCAAGGCCGTTGCCAGCTTTTACAGTTCCGTGTCAAAAACTGTAAGTACTGCTTTTTGCTAGAAGTAAGCGCTAATCTTTTCTCTGAAACCTAAGTACCGATGTTACTGACTACCATGTTAGTTTAATTATTTATTTTGCGTTTGACTTTTTCACAAAAACTTGCCATGTGCAATGAGAACGATACTTGTATAATCTGTCATGTGGCGGCAGATCATTGATGTATACCATGAAACCAGTGGATCCAGAATAGAGCACTGTGTCCCACCACACTTCGCACGACAATATTCAGATTAAAAAATCGTCCCTGTTTTTGATACTCGAGGACAACGCTCTGGTTCCTACTTTGCACATATTAAACAAATCAATTTTCAGCTTTTCCCGTGATTCCACATCGTACGAAACTATACAAAAGTATTGTGAGTTCAACACAACATTTTTAAAATAAAATACCTGCTGATCTTAATCTAGGGTCTAGGGCTACTGTGCTTCACACTCAAAAGAATAAATAGCACTTTCTGTGGCTAATCTCTTCCTGAAGACACACTGAGAGGTTGACAGCAAATTACGTGTACTGAGAAGAGCTACTTCTCTCCAATAAAATACTTTCTCAAAACATTTTAAAACACTGCCAACATAAAAATTGTACGATAAGTGTCAACGCTCTACCCTCCACCCTTTTTAATATGTGGTTTCACGAACGAGTACTTCAGTCCGTAAGACAACTGAGCACAGGTGAGAGATGCATTGTACATACGATATTGCAGTGACTGTGAAGAGGAAATGATTCAAATGGCTCTGAGCACTATGGGACTTAACATCTGAAGTCATCAGTCCCCTAGAACTTAGAACTACTTAAACCTAAGAAACCTAAGGACATCATACACATCCATGCCGAAGGCAGGATTCGAACCTGCGACCGTAGTGGTCGCGCGGCTCCAGACTGAAGCGCCTAAAACCGCTCGGCCGCCGCGGCCGTCTGTTAAGAAGAACTGCATCGTACTTCTTAACACCTCACGCTCTGCAATATCGTATTTATTAGGCCAGACCAGGCAGACACTTGTAGTTGAAACATCCTACCCTTTACAGGAATACACATAATGTGGTACGAGTGCATGCTGTGACGCGGGAACGACGACCTATGGAACTTGGGGTCTGACCGTGAGTCGTGCATGAATAGGGAAAGCGTCTCAGGCGACCGCTTGCTTAAAGCGTGAAACCCGGGTTTGGGGTCGCGGTCTGCAACCAGTTTTCATAGCTATCAGTCCCTAACACAGCTGATGGTTGTCCGTATTCGCAACTGCCAATACATTTCATGTCAAACACTGTTCAAGTGACTGAGTATAGAACTAATGTACTGCATACGCCAACTTGAAATTTCATCTCACCAATGGCAGCCTGCTTTTTTCTCCCCTCCCTCTCCTGCGCCAACATGTTCATCTCAGAGTAGCACTAGCAAACTACGTCTTCAATTATTTGCTGGACGTATTCCTATCTCCGTCTTCCTCTACAGTTTTTACCCTCTAGTACCACGGAAGTTATTCCCTGAAGTCTCGACTGAAGTCCTACCATCTTGTCCCTTCTATCTGACAGTGTTTGCCGCATATTCCTTTCCTCTCTCATTCTGCGTGGAGCCTCCTCATTCCTTACCTTATCAGTGCACCCAGTTTTCAACACTCTTTTTGTAGCACCACTTCTCAGACGCTTCGATTCTCTTCTTCCCCAGTTTTCCCTCAGTCCATGCTTCACTAACGTACAATGCTGTTTTCCAAACATTCTCAGAAATTTCTTCCTAAAATTAGGGCCTACATTTGACAGTCGTAGACTTTTCTTGGCCAAGGATGCCCTTTTTTTCAGTCGTAACCTGCTTTTGATGTCCCCCTTGCTCCGTCCGTTGTTGGTTATCTTGTTGGCTTGGAAGTAGTGTTTTTTTAATTTCGTCCACTTCGTGACCATCACTCCTGAGGTTAAGTTTCCCGCTGTTCTCATATCTGCTACTTCTCAATACTTTCGCCTTTCTTCGATTTGCTCTCAAACCTGATTGTGTACTCATTAGACTGTTCATTCCATTCAGCAGATCCTCTTCAGCTACGCAATAACTGATGCAGTTTCATGTTTGCGTCTTTCCTGTAGCGGCACCTACCTTGCACCTGTGATGTGCAGCCGTCAAGGCATTCATTGTAGGACGACTATTCGGAAGATTTTATGTACCGTGCTTTTGTGTGGCGTGACTTTTGAATGACAAGAGAAATAAAACTGAATTGGAAAGAGGTTACAGATTCTTGATGGCTCCTGCAGACAGTACGAAAATAAGATTCAGTTTTCGGAAAGCAGGTTTCAAATCGAAGTCATATCGTCCATAGTCTCTAGTTAATGTCCATTTTCTGCACTACCATAAGACTTTTCTTTTATGTTTAATCTTCCTGCAAACAGAAACTAGTTCTTTCAACCTACCTAGCCTGAAGCTGGGAAATAATGTCTGCCCATACATTTATCTAATTTTTTAGGCCACACAACGTCTGACGTTAATATATCTTAGATTTTAGAGAGTGCAAGACGAGGCACACAGTGAATATTTCGATTTTATAACTTTCGAACAGGATGAGTGTAATATTATTGTGAAGCAGTGAGCGCCTGGTTTGATACGACTTTTCACTTTGCCGTTACCATCTGAACCGAAGGAAACACTTGTAAAGCTATGTGTATTTTAGTTTCCATCGTCTCTTGATGTGTATCACGTTATTTATGTATATCAAAGGACTCGTCTATGGCATATACACTGATGAGCTAAAACATTTTGGTCACCTTTTTAATACTTTATTTGTCCATCTTTGGGACGAAATACATCACAGATTCTCAGTATCAGGGATCCGACATTTTGTAGGTAGGTTTGTGGAGGTATGTGGCATTAGATGCCTACGCACAGGTCACGTAATTCGCTTAAATAACGGGCTGCTGATTTGTGTACATGGTAATGGGGTCCCATAGCGACCCAGGTGGGTCCAATAGGATTTTCATCAGGCGAATTTGGGCGCAGAACCATCAACGTGAGTTCACTGTGATGCTCCTCAGTCACTGTAGCACGTTCGGGCTTCGAGACATGGACAACTATGTCGCTGAAGAATGACGTCGCCGACGCTGAGGACATCAATCATGAAGGCATGGTTTGCAGCTATCAGAATGTCTTCGATTACTACCACAGGTCCCATGCAAGCGCAGGAGAATGTCTCCCAAAGCATAATACAGCTTCCACGAGCCTGGGTCCGTGGCACGCTGCACGTTTCGAGCCGCCGTTCACCTCGATGACGGCGTTTGTGGAGACGACCGTCAACCTAGTGTCGCAAATATGTGAATCACCCGAAGACCCGACACGTTTTCATACAATGATCGTCGAATCCCTATAGTTCTGTGTCCACTGCAATCGTATTTGACGAAGTCGTTGGGTCAACGTATAAACAGGTGGGTGTGGTCTATTGCGGAGCTTCATGTTGAATAATTTACAATGAACGGTGTGCTCTGAAACACTTGTTCACGCACCAAAAATGTGCTCTTTCGGCAGAGATGCCACAGCTCACCAGGTGTCCTACTTTACAGAGCAGGCAGACCTCCGAACCCCACGTTCTGTGAAGTATCGTATATGTCCAACCATTTAGCGCCTAGTGGTGTTTTCGTTCTCCATCTACCACTTTCCTTAGACGCCCACGACAGTAGCACGTGAACGTTCGACCAGCTTTGCTGTTTTTGGGATACTCGTTCACCGGCTCTGCATAATAATAGTCTGTCGTTTGTCAAAGTCGTCTGTATCAATGGATTTCCGCATTTGCAGCCCCTATCTTTGTTAGGGTGATTCCCAGTCCGTGCCTGCTCCGCTTACGTACTTTCGTTAATGCGTCACTTGCTCGCAACGCACGTCACGGAGGGCAGTGGGTAATGCTTTGGCTGCTCATTGTGTATTTCATGCAAGGAGGGAACCTGTAATCTATTATTAATCATGTATGTGTTTTCATTTTTTTTCATCGGGGCACGGGATCCCGGGTTCGATTCCCGGCGGGGTCAGGGATTTTCACCTGCCTCGAGATGACTGGGTGTTTGTGTTGTCCTCATCATTTCATCATCATCCAGGAAAGTGGCGAAATTGGACTGAGCAAAGGTTGGGAAATTGTACGGGCGCTGATAACCACGCAGTTGAGCGCCCCACAAACCAAACATCATCATCATCATCATCATCATCATTTCATTGGGCAAGACGAGAAAAGATCGATCATTTCGCACCAAGAAATTAATTTAGTTAATACTTCAAAGTATTTTTTTCTTTCTACCACTTTATTAGCAGACCGTATAGTTATTACAGATTGTAAGCATTTGTTGATTTAATCATGGAATTAAGAAACTGAGGGTTTGTTTCAGGTATTCCCGAATGCCGCAGGTGATGCTTACGGAATGTATTTGAATCCCTGACGTAATTGCCGGCTGAAGTGGCCGTGCAGTTCTAGGCGCTGCAGTCTGGAACCGCCAGACCGCTACGGTCGCAGGTTCGAATCCTGCCTCGGGCATGGATGTGTGTGATGTCCTTAGGTTAGTTAGGTTTAACTAGTTGTAAGTTCTAGGGGACTAATGACCTCAGAAGTTGAGTCCCATAGTGCTCAGAGCCATTTTAACCATTTTTTGAACCTGACGTAATTTTAGTTCCTTCACTTCAACAGGAAAGAGGTAGTTTTATCCAGAAGGACATCAATAAATTAATGTGCGCAAACACTTTTGCATGGTCTTAATATTTAGTATGTCCTCAGAGTATACATCTTTTTTCTGCAGCAACACTGGCTAGCCTATTTTTATAACATGTATGGCACACGACAGAGACCATTTTTAGAAATTATGGGATATCCTATGAGTATGTCAGTAGAGTTCCAAAAGCGCTCCCTCACACAGAAATTTAGATTAAGGCAAAGCGTCCGCTGGTAAATAATTGAAATCATTGAAATGGACAGCCGTTTGGGAACGACTCTCATCGCTGAAACCAATTAAACTGCGCATTCACGTACTAATTTCTCCTCTCTCGCTCCCACGGTGAAAATTTATTGTATTTCATTTAGGGAGGTGCGTAACTGCGAACGAGTGGTAACTGCAACACCTGCTTGCGGAGAGGTGAAAAATGGCGTGGTGCGCTCATGCAAACAATTATATCTCTTTCCACATCTGCAACACAGTATTTGAACTCTAATTTCATTCGTAACATTGCACCTTCTTGTCAGAAATAATGTTTCCACGAAACATGAAACTCCCTATACGCGAAAATCCGCACCTATATTACATCCACCCACCAGGCTGTGCTTGTTGACTCGCGTGGAATGAAAAACTGCAAATACAGATATCGCGCATTTTCGTTCTCTGTTATGCTACTGAAATGCAAATAACAACGAAGTAAAAGAGCTATTCCGGCTTCTAGGAAGTGACAGTCATGAAAAAATGATGAACAAATATTTTTAATTGTTTTGTTGCTACAAGGTAGCTCTTTCCTCCCTGTAGGAGGCCGTACAAATCGAACTGTACAGACAACGCTCGAACAACTTCATGCTGGCCAATTTTATGTCTATCATCACATTATATTACTGTTACTATTATTATTGCTGTTGTTATTATTATTAACTGCGACAGGACCCTGTTGATATTCGGAAAGCTTTATGATTCAGTTTTTTGAGATTCCACTCAGGTTTCTATTTTTTGCTCTTATTCTTTTATTTTTATATCATTGTAAATCCCTTTCTTTCTTGAGTTTTCTCTGCAGTTTCGTATTCCAGTTGCACTTCTCATTTGGCATTATTTAAGTGTCTGAAACCTCCGAGAAATTTATGTGGGCATGTATGAAGGGTGTTGAAAAACTGTGTACACAGTTTAAATGCGTTTAAAGGAGACAGAAAGATACACTTTTTTATGTGCCAAACATGTTATCCTTATAGTCATGGAAGTTTTGACGCGTTTGCATTATTCAGCAACTCGCATCTGTTTACTAATGACTGGTGGTTGGTTTGGGTCGGGGACCAAACAGCGAGGTCATCGGTCCCATCGGGTTAGGGTAGGAAATCGGCCATGTCCTTTCAAAACAACCATCCCAGCATTTGCCTGAAGCGATTTAGGGAAATCGCTGAAACCCTAAATCGGGAGGGTCCGACGCGGGTGTGAATCATCGTCGTCCCGAATACGAGTGCAGTGTCCTAATAACTGCGCCATTTCGCTAGGTGCTAGTGGCTGTCTACCACACTCAAAGCAACCAAGCGTTTCTCGAATACTGTCTGCAGCTTCAACCAGACTAGCTCTTCTGGAGTGTCTGTCGATGTCTCGTACAGGAATCCAGAGCAGAGTCAACAGAGTCTCTAAAACGCTATTCATCATACAGCATTTCGAACACCGTCTGTGGACATCAGCAGTGTCAAAACTTTCATGGATCCCTAGCCATGAAACGGTGCACCGCTGATATATTTTTCGCATAAGAAATGTTTCATTTTATCTGCAGTATACGCTCTAAAAATGTACCCTATAGCCTATATCATTGTTTCGTAACAATCTGCACTTTCTCAATGAAAAAGAGGAAGAGTGTAAATGTTCGTGGAGGTATGCAAAAGGAAACTGCTTCACTTACCAAACTTGCGAAAATCTAATTGTTAAACGCCTTTTTCAATATACAAATAAGAACTTTTGCAGCTGGTATCACCTGCTTAAATATTTCCTGGGTGATCGGTTTTGACAGATCTTAGCTGCCACCCTCGCATCTTCTGGAAGTAATATTACTGCATATGAATCGAACAAGAATAGCTAGAGCACACTCCTCATATAAAATAAAGGTGCAACATTGGCTTGCCAAATACATAAAGCAGAGTAAATAAAAAATCCACATCACCAACAGTGTGCCCCGAAGGGGAGGTGAGCTCGTCCGTAAAACCGTTACAGCTACGGCCAATTAGCAGAGACTGAGCCTTTCTGTTCAAATGGTAACACATTATTACGTTTTTTCACAAAAATCACTTCCTTGCCTGTTTGTTCCACTAATCTGTCTCTATCTGTGAATACTGTGTTTCGTTTAACTGTTCCTACGACTACGTTTTCAGGTCTAATCTTTATACTACTTGTGTCAGTCTGCAACTCTACACACACCTCTTGGCAAATTTCTACAGCTGTAATTTCTGTTTTGTGTAAAGTTTCATCTTGTATTGTGTTTGTATCATCATTCACCGACTGACTTCGCCCCATGTTTTTGATCTGCCAATGCATTGGTACTTTTGCGTACTGCTAGAGTGGTTACTGACTGGTCTTCCATCATTGTCTGACAACTGTTCTCATTATTTTCATTGGGTCCGAGCTCCTGACCCATCACTGTATCAGATTTTTTTTCTTTCAGTAGGAGAATGTCCAGATTAGTTCGTGCTCGTTAGCTGATAGCTGTACTCAATGTTTTCATTCTGCTCTACATTTTCGCTTACCATTGTATCAACAATTTCAACCTCTGTTGGAGTGGTTCCTAATTTATTTACGTATACTACCTGACAACTATACTCAGGGATCTCAGATCTTGGCTGGTCACTAGGTGTTGGTTCACTACTCTCAAGAATTTTTTGTTCTCTAGCTTCTTAGTAAAATTAATAATATTCCCGATCTTCTCTCATCTTATCTATTGGTACCCTCAGTTACTACTTCCCTAATCTCTTCGTACACTCTTTAGTCCAATTAATCAACAATGAAACTCTCATCATTCCAATCACAATCCTCATCATATTCAATATTCTCCTTATTACGCTCTTCCACCACTTATATACCTGTATTCTCTTCCTGCTAACTAATACTATTATCTTCTTGGTTTTTGTTGTACTCATCTTGATTTCGATCGCTGCTTAGCACGCCTTTTACAAGTAAATATCCTTATACTTTTTGTACTAAGCTGCTATTCAAATCATTTCATATCTGTTTCGCATCTTCATTTGCCTCTTTCTCTGAAAAAACTGCTCTGTTAACACCCTCACTCAAATCATTAATTCTTCGCCTCAAGTTGGCAATATCCTTAGTTACCCCATCTCCCAACCCCCACATGTTGCCTTTCAGTTGTAATGTTATTTCAGATTCTGTTAACTTTGTATACATATCTCTACTTGTCACTAGCCACGTTCCATAAGAACGTTTCTGATCGCTATGCACAGGCTGAGTGCCTTCCATCTGTGACTGAGTAGTCTCACCCACGGAAACAAGAAAGAAAGATGGATTGAATACTAATGAACACAGAAACTAACCCCCCTGCGGGTCCGGGGATTAGAATAGGCCCGAGGTATTCCTGCCTGTCGTAAGAGGCGACTAAAAGGAGTCCATCCCCCTCACGGGGGTAGTTAGCGCCTGCGTCCGGAGACGGACGGTTCCACGACCTATAATCGTGGTTTTTCTGGTTTTTCACTTCTCGTCTCTTCCTTCCTTTTGTTGGTTCCTTTCTTTGCTCTTCTACACCTCACTGTCTTCCTTACTCTTTCCCTTGACTTCTCCTGGCCTTCTCATTGCCTTTTTCTCCTTGCCTTCTCATTGCCTTTTTCTCCTTGCCTTCTCATTGCCTTTTTCCCCTTGCCTTCTCATTGCCTTTTTCTCCTTGCCTTCTCATTGCCTTCTTCTCCTTGCCTTCTCATTGCCTTCTTCTCCTTGCTTTCTCATTGCCTTCTTCTCCTTGCCTTCTCTGGTCTCCGCCTCGGCGTTTGAGACAGTCTGTCCTCTTTCTCCCTCTCTCTCTTCTTTTTCCTCTTCTTCCTTCCTCCCTGTGCGTGCCTGAAGGCCGACCCACGCGTTCGCACGCGTAGCCGGTGACGGGGTAACGCGTAAGTCCCCGCCCTGGGTAGACATGTAAGGCACGCGCGTACCCCCTGGTAAAGGCCAGGCCCGGGGAGGGGTGATTGCCTGAGCTGATACCTTCTGACCATGCCGATTGGTCCCTCCGTCTGGTTCTCGGGAGGTGTGACCTGAGGTGTAAACATTCACCTAAGGCGGGAGTGCCCTCTGAGAGGGTCCTCACAAGGAAGGAGCGCGCCATCGGAGACGCTGGCAATCATGGGGGATTCCTCCGCAATGGATTCTACTCCATCTCTCTCGACTTCGACCCAAAAACGGAAACGTGACCAGCCAACAGTGACAAAAGTACTACCGCCTGCCCCACAGTTCCTCGTAGTTTCTCGATCTGAGGACGGAAAGGATTTTTCCTCTGTCAACCCTTTCGTTATTCAGAAGGGCGTAGATGCCATAGCCGGATCTGTCAAATCTTGTACCAGGTTGCGTAACGGCACCTTATTACTAGAAACTGAGAGTGCCTTTCAGGCACAAAAACTGCTTCGGGCCACCCTCCTGTACACGTTCCCTGTCCGGGTGGAGGCCCACCGAACTTTGAATTCGTCTCGTGGTGTAGTCTATACTAGCTCCCTCGACGGATTGACTGACGAGGAGCTTCAATCTTTCCTCGCTGAGCAGGGCGTGACGGCTGTCCATAGGGTCATGAAAAAGGTCAACAATGACCTTGTACCGACCCGGACACTTTTCTTGACCTTCGATAGTGTTAAGCTGCCATCGCGCATCAAGGCGGGCTACGAGGTTATTTCTGTTCGCCCCTATGTCCCGACACCTACGCGCTGCTACCAGTGTCAGCGTTTCAATCACACTCGACAGTCCCAAT
The DNA here is from genome assembly GCF_023864275.1 of Schistocerca cancellata. Taxonomy (NCBI): domain Eukaryota; kingdom Metazoa; phylum Arthropoda; class Insecta; order Orthoptera; family Acrididae; genus Schistocerca; species Schistocerca cancellata. Next base: position 130,096,625 of record NC_064631.1, read on the forward strand.
GCGGCTAAATGTGTCACTTGTGGCAGGGATGCCCATGAGGGTGACTGTCCACCTCCGTCTCCTCGTTGTGTGAACTGTCAGGGTGACCATGCCGCATCCTCCCGCGACTGTCCTGTCTATAAGGAAGAACGCTGTATCCAAGAAATTCGGGTCAAAGAGAAAGTGTCCACCTCGTCTGCTCGCAAGCTATTGGCTAGTAGGAAGCCCACGCTGCTCCCAGCGGGGAAATACAGTACTGTCCTCGCCTCTCCTCGGACTACCCGGGAGGTAGCAACCCAGACATGCGATCTGACCTTCAGCACCACGGTCGTCCGTTCGGCCAGTGCTAAGATCGCGCGGTCGACGTCTCCTCTTCCTCCCATCACCCCACAGACACCAGCCCCTTCCTTAGCTTCTGCTAAGACGAAGACCCCGAAGTCAGATGCACGGGCCTTCAAGAAGGAACCATCCCGTGCAGACTTCCTCCGTACCTCGACCTCCCAGCCTTCGACCGGTACTTCCACCAAACGTCCTTCCAAAAAGGCGCATAGGAAGCACAGTTCTCCTTCTCCGCCACGGCGCATTTCTTCTCCTGCGCCACCCAGCGGTTGCCGCCCCAGGCCGTCATCCGTTTCGCCTGGCCGCACCGCTGGTAGCCGTACATCTGGCCGTTCACCGGTGGAGGAAGCTCCCCCTCCCGGCCATCCTCACGAGATGGCCGATGACCCTATAGACCCAATGGACGATGACTGTCCGCCTACTGATAGCGGCGGCAGTGCTCGCTCGAAGCCAGGCCCTAAGCGGCCTTCGAGGTGACCCCTTCTCTCATCTTCCTTTTCTTACGATGGCACTTATTCACTGGAATATTCGCAGCATTCGCTCCAACCGAGAGGACTTGAAGTTGCTGCTCCGCTTGCACCGTCCGCTCGTCGTAGCCCTCCAGGAAACGAAGCTACGCCCATGCGATCAAATTGCCTTGGCACACTACACCTCTGTGCGTTTTGACCTACCCCCTGTGGTAGGTATCCCAGCTCATGGAGGGGTTATGTTGCTGGTCCGGGATGATATTTACTACGATCCCATCACGTTGCACACCGGCCTGCAGGCAGTTGCCATCCGCATTACTCTCCCCACTTTTACGTTTTCCTTTTGTACCGTTTACACTCCATCGTCATCTGCCGTTACCAGGGCAGACATGATGCAACTTATTGCTCAGCTACCTGCACCATTTTTGTTAACTGGAGACTTCAATGCCTACCATCCCCTTTGGGGCTCTCCAGTATCCTGCCCGAGGGGCTCCTTGTTAGCAGACCTTTTCAACCAGCTCAATCTTGTCTGCCTCAATACTGGCGCCCCTACTTTTCTTTCGGACACATCTCACGCCTATTCCCATTTAGACCTCTCTATATGTACTCCCCAACTTGCACGCCGGTTTGAATGGTATGCCCTTTCGGATACATATTCGAGCGACCACTTCCCGTGTGTTATCCATCTCCTGCAGCATACCCCCTCTCCGTGCTCCTCTAGTTCGACCATCTCCAAGGCAGACTGGGGGCTCTTCTCTTCCAGGGCGACCTTTCAGGATCAAACCTTCCCAAGCTGCGATCGTCAGGTCGCACACCTCACGGAAGTCATTCTCGCTGCTGCTGAATATTCCATCCCTCACCCTCCTTCTTCTCCACGTCGCGTACCGGTCCCCTGGTGGACCGCAGCATGTAGAGACGCCTTACGTGCTCGTCGACGTGCTTTACGCACATTTAAACGCCACCCTACAGTGGCGAATTGTATCAATTATAAACGATTACGTGCTCAGTGTCGTCGTATTATCAAAGACAGCAAGAAAGCCGGCTGGGCTGCTTTCACAAGCACCTTCAACAGTTTTACTCCTTCTTCTGTTGTCTGGGGTAGCCTGCGCCGGCTATCTGGCACTAAGGTCCACTCACCAGTTTCTGGCTTGAAGGTCGCGAATGACGTCCTTGTGGCCCCTGAGGCTGTCTCCAATGCCTTCGGCCGCTTTTTCGCAGAGGTTTCGAGCTCCGCTCATTACCACCCTGCCTTCCTCCCCCGCAAACAGGCAGAGGAGGCTAGGCCACCTAACTTCCGCTCCTCGAATTGTGAAAGTTATAATGCCCCATTCACCATGCGGGAACTCGAAAACGCACTTGGCCGATCACGGTCCTCCGCTCCAGGGATTGATTCTATTCATATTCAGATGCTGAAGAACCTTTCTCCTGCGGGTAAAGGTTTTCTTCTCCGTACATACAATCGCATCTGGATTGAGGGACATGTTCCCGCATGCTGGCGCGAGTCTATTGTTGTCCCGATTCCTAAGCCGGGGAAGGACAAGCACTTCCCTTAGTTATCGACCTATCTCGCTTACCAGCTGTGTCTGTAAAGTGATGGAGCGAATGGTTAACTCTCGATTGGTTTGGCTGCTCGAGTCTCGACGCCTACTTACCAATGTACAATGTGGATTTCGTAGGCGCCGCTCTGCTGTTGACCATCTGGTTACCTTGTCGACCTTCATTATGAATAACTTCTTGCGGAAGCGCCCGACCGCGGCTGTGTTCTTTGATTTGGAGAAGGCTTACGACACCTGTTGGAGGGCGGGCATTCTCCGCACCATGCATACATGGGGCCTTCGCGGTCGCCTCCCTCTTTTTATTCGTTCCTTTTTAATGGATCGACAGTTCAGGGTATGTGTGGGTTCTGTCCTGTCCGACACCTTTCGCCAGGAGAATGGGGTGCCACAGGGCTCAGTTTTGAGCGTCGCTCTCTTCGCCATCGCGATCAATCCAATAATGGATTGCCTCCCAGCTGATGTATCAGGCTCCCTTTTTGTGGACGATTTTACCATCTATTGCAGCGCGCAGTGTACACGTGTCCTGGAACGCTGTCTTCAGCGTTCTCTTGACCGTCTTTACTCCTGGAGTGTCGCCAATGGCTTCCGCTTTTCTGCCGAGAAGACGGTCTGTATTAACTTCTGGCGCTACAAAGAGTTTCTCCCACCGTCCTTACGACTCGGTCCCGTTGCTCTCCCAATCGTGGAGATAACCAAATTTTTAGGCCTTACATTTGACAGGAAACTTAGCTGGTCTCCACATGTGTCATATTTGGCCGCCCGTTGTACCCGTTCTTTAAATGTCCTCCGTGTTCTCAGTGGTATGTCGTGGGGAGCGGATCGAACCGTCCTACTTCGTCTATATCGGTCGATCGTCCGCTCCAAGCTGGATTATGGGAGCTTCGTATACTCCTCTGCACGGCCATCCATCTTACGCCGCCTCAACTCCATACAACATCGGGGTTTACGACTTGCGATCGGAGCATTTTATACCAGTCCCGTAGAGAGTCTTCATGCTGACGCTGGCGAATTGCCACTCACCTACCGGCGCGATATACTGCTTTGTCGGTATGCCTGTCGGCTACTGTCAATGCCCGACCATCCGTCTTATCGTTCCTTTTTTGACGACTCTCTTGACCGTCAATACGGGTTGTATGTCTCTGCCCTGCTACCCCCTGGAGTTCGCTTTCGGCGCCTCCTTCAACACCTTAATTTTTCACTCCCTGCAACCTTTCGAGTGGGCGAGAGCCGCACGCCACCTTGGCTCCAGGCTCAGGTCCGCGTTCACTTTGACCTCAGCTCGCTCCCAAAAGAGGTCACACCCGGTTCGGTCTACCACTCCCGTTTTTTGGAACTTCGTTCGAAGTTCATCAACATGACTTTCATTTATACAGATGGCTCTAAGACCAATGACGGGGTCAGGTGTTCCTTTATTGTCGGGGCACAAAGTTTCAAATACCGGCTCCATGGCCATTGTCCGGTCTTCACAGCTGAGCTCTTTGCCCTCTACCAGGCTGTTCTTTACATCTGCCGCCACCGACATTCTGCTTATGTCATCTGCTCAGATTCCCTGAGCGCCATCCAGAGCCTCAGTGATCCGTACCCGGTTCACCCTTTCGTACACCGGATCCAACGCTCTCTTCAGCAGCTGGTGGACGGCGGTTCTCCGGTTAGCTTTATGTGGGTTCCTGGCCATGTCGGTATCCCTGGGAACGAAGCTGCAGATGCCGCGGCCAAGGCTGCGGTCCTCCAGCCTCGGACAGCTTCTTGTTGTGTCCCTTCGTCCGATTTTAGCGGGGTCATTTGTCGGCGCATCTTATCGCTGTGGCATGCCGATTGGGCTGCACTTACAGACAACAAGCTTCGGGCCTTAAAACCTCTTCCCGTGGCTTGGACGTCCTCCTCACGCCCTTCTCGGCGGGAGGAGGTCGTTTTAGCCCGGTTAAGAATTGGACACTGCCGGTTCAGCCATCGCCATCTGCTGACGGCTGCGCCGGCGCCGTTCTGCCCATGTGGGCACTTGCTGACGGTTAGACACATTTTAATGTCCTGTCCAGATCTTAACACACTGCGCCTCGATCTTAACCTGCCAAATACCTTCGATGCCATTTTAGCGGATGACCCACGAGCAGCTGCTCGTGTTCTTCGTTTTATCAATTTGACAAACCTCGCTAAGGACATTTGATGATGTTGTTTTTTAATCCTATGCCTGTCAGTCTGTCTTTTATCGTGTTTTCCCTTTTAGTTGTTGTTTTAAACTTGTGCCTCGCGGTGCATTGTTAACGTTGTCAGGGCGCTAATGACCATTGAAGTTGTGCGCCCTAAAACCACAAAAAAATAAAAAAAAAACAGAAACTAAAAATTACCCAAAAGAATTCTCACTCCACAATAAGTCTAAGAATTAACAAGGGCACAGAACAACACTTCTATCTCTAAATATAAATTTCCAACAAAAATGGGCATGTATTCTCCAGAACGAAAGTACTACAAAAATGAATATTTAATACAACATCCAACGTAATTCACTGCTTAATTATTTGTCACCTTGGCGTCAAAAATAGTGTTCAATGGAAATAAAAACTTAAAAAATAGCACCTCCTCCAAAAAAATAGGCAAACAAAAGAAAATAGATTCAATGATGCACAAAATCTTCCTGTTCACTTATGATATACTGCATTACCCAAACACATATTAATAGTACATCAGAAGATCGTAGCACATCGATTAACTTTCACTGTAAATGCAGTGCAGAGCAGTGCCTTCCATCTACTGTGAAACCAGAAAATTACGAAAAAGATCGGATCCTGGCAAGTTCGCCAGGTGAAACATAGAAAGTGGTTGAAACTTCTTGTATGGAAAACTTGCGCACCAGAACCTCTTGCTAGTAATGTGAAAGTAAGTACCTTGAATTCCAATTACGGAATCGTCCTTGTACTCTGATCTTGAATCCCATTTGCTACTCTACTTTTAAACAAGAACATAATTGTGCGTGTTACTCTTGATGTGACATCAATTAAGCTAAATTGCATCTGATTATTTGTAAACTAAATTGGAAGTAAACAATGATTATTAATAACACTCTGAATAACTTTCTCATGGAAGTCACACACACTTTTTAGTTACTGAATGACGCAACCTGCCGTAATACTTTTAACAGTTTTATTTTAGTAGCAAAACCGGTTTCGGGCTACCACGCACATCTACAGATTTCAAATATTTTCAGTTACATAAATGTTTTGAGCAACAGCATATCGTCTGCGCCTACACTGCACTAGAACATTTCAATATTTACTGTCTCTTTATAAATTGCTTCATCAATAAAAACACGCTAAATTGCTTGCATTTGCTTAGGTATAATGTGGAATAGTTGTATTCGCTGATGTAAGTTCCTGTAGACGGCGATTTGTTTTGTTATGGTTCATGTGTTTTTCCGGGTCGATGTATATGCTATTGACCAGCAAGCACTTCAGCATGTTTTTAATAATCAAACAGCTTATTAAGTGGTACTAGATATTCTAATATTCTTGCGCAGTGTAGGAGCAGATGACGTGCTATTAATCAAAACATCTATGTAATTGAAAATATGGGCCATCTGAAAAAAGACGTGGTGGCGCGGAACTGGTTATCGCACTGAACTGGAACATTTAAAAAGTATTGTGACTAGTTGTATCAGTCACGATTAATGACCATGGGTTTCAAAAGACCCAACATGGATCAAATAACAATGGTTGAGTAACGAAAATGTGTTTTGTTAGAAAAATTAAATTTGTTAATGAAAATTGTTCCTAATATTCTCTCAAAATGTTCGTTGAGGCCGTACAATAGATTCTTTCCATGCAACGGATAACCTGGCTCTACCCTGTCTGCACAGTGCAAGAATGTGAAGTCCTGAACTGCATATGCCTGAAATTAATCACTGCATGGCTAATTGTCTTATTGTTATTTTTACTTCTGTAAATTAAAATTTTATTCTCTTTCCGGAGATATGATTAACTGTCATGCGGTTGTGCAGTCTGTGACAGTGCATTCTGTGACAGTGCAGGTTTTGCCAAATCTTTCATCTAGTTCTGGGAACAAACTTCATGTAATATCTATAAAAGGCAAAAGGTGATATTACAGATTTTATTGAATCATTTTAAATGACGAAGGAACAGCTCGTCCTAACGTAACTTCTGACCTTCCCTTACCATTGTCACACACGATCAAATTTACTTTGTTACATGATCTTTACATGACATAAGATTCACTCTTTCCCCTTCTTAATGAAGAACTTTAACTACCAGTGGAGGGGAAAATTAATTAGGAAACTCAATACATGACTGATAATTCACCCTGGATACCAACACGTAGTTATTGTTAGACACAACGAAATCTTTACACTACAATACCTCTTGATTAGCGCTTGCAGAAAATAAAACATAATGGAAATAACCTTTTTTCCAAATGAGCCATCTCTCAATAAAATCCTCTTAAGTCATCCTCTATCGTCAGTCACCCATTAAGTAGCATCTCAATTCTCCGTGCGGTACGTTTGCCATCCGAACTGCTCACTCTGCCGTGGGACAACAATCTCTCTCCCTTTGTGACCGACAACTGCAGACTCTGTCGCTCCCCCGAGCTCTGTTCAATAAAACAACCTCCAGTAGCTAAAGAATGCACATCACTCATGTATTCAGTCAAGCAAAGATGCTCATAGCTGTTAACTTTTTGAACAGACTCTCAAATTTTAAAAAATTGATATTTCTCATGACATTTAAGTCTTTCATAAAAATTTGTCCTAGTATGTACCTTTTAGTTTCTCTAATATTTTTTCTATAGTTCCTAGTACGCAAAAAAATTAGCATAATCTCATTCAGATATTACATTCTTGGACTTACCCTTCAATGTTTCTATTCTACGGCTCCAAAATGATGCGATTGAAATTGACATCACTGCTGGGAAAAAAACTAGAGAATCTTGAAAAACAATGTCGATTTTGATCAAGTGGCAGAATATATCGCCTAGGGGATGCCAGATGTACTGATAATGGCTACAGTGTCATCCAGTAGTAAACGGTAGAGTGGCATAGCTATGTTTGGATTTTGAGCATACTGGGTTGTTAAGAGGACAGCAACTTGTGTCAACATGTTTAACGTGGAAACAGCCAAAGTTGAGAAAGTAAGTTCTTTTTACTTAACTGATGATCGGTTTCGGGGATAAGAACCCAATTCTCAGATCATCCAAACAGGAAAAATTGTGTATTCCGTGATCGCATGCAAACCGTGTTAATATTGCACGAAGGCATCTGTGTTGTCGTCTCATAGGGAACGTATACAGTCCACAATCGTAACGCATCGAACGTTTACAGTGATCTTCAGCCGCAACGTAAACGTCAGCATTCTGCGACGTCGACTGCTGCTTGGCTCTGACAACCGCGAACCTAGGCCGCCATAATTACGAGGGCTATCCACAAAGTACATTACGTTTTTTTTGTGTGCGTTAGGGGCGGGGCTAGCGCGGCCATCTTGGTGTCATGGCATTCCGCCGCTCAGTCGGCATTCTGCCGTGCTGGTGAGAGGTTCGTGCTGTACTCTGTTGAGTTACAGTGACAGTTTGAAATGTCAGCGTTACTTGAAAATGCCGCGAAGTGTGAAGTGCGTGTTCTAATAAGGTTTCTGACTGCAAAAAACTGTACACCGATAGAAATATATCGGTAGCTTTGTGAAGTGTATGGGGACAACATAATCACTGAAGGTGGAGTGCTTCAATGGGTCATAAAATTTAAAAATGGCCGAACAAACGTTCACGACGAAGAGCGAAGTGGAAGACTCAGCATAGTGACTGCCGAACTTGTCGAAAAAGTCGATGCTGCGGTCCGTGAAAACCGTAATTTCACAATAACGGAACTCTCTATGAGTTTTCCACAGATTTCACCAAGTTTGTTGCACGAAATCATTACCGAAAAGCTTGGTTACCACAAGTTTTGTGCAAGATGGATACCAAAAATCTTGACAGAGATTCACAAAAATCAGCGAATGGCTGCAGCGTTAACGTTTTTGGACACTTACGAGAAAGATGGCGACTCATTACTCGATCGCATCGTTACTGGTGACGAAACATGGGTTAAGCATGTGAACTGCGAGACAAAATTGCAGTCAATGCAGTGGGGGCACACAAATTTCCCCTAAAAACCCAAGAAATGCATGCAAACAATGTCGGCAAGGAAGGTAATGGCGACTGTCTTTTGGGACAGAAAAGGTGTGTTTTTTGTGGATTTCCTGGAAAGAGGCACTACAATAAACTCTCAAAGGTATTGCCAAACTCTGCACAACCTCAGAAGAGCAATACTAAATAAGCGTAGGGGAAAGTTGGGCTCAAAGATCTTGCTGATTCACGACAATGCCCGGGCCCACGCGGCAAATGGCACTCGTGAAGTTCTCGAATCTTTTAAGTGGGAGTTGTTTCCTCATACGCCGTACAGTCCCGACCTGGCACCGAGCGACTTCCACTTATTCCCAGCAATGAAAAAGTGGTTGGCTATGCAGCGTTTTGATGACGACGCACAGCTTCAAGAAGAGTTGAAGGCACAGGCGGCCGAATTTTACGACGAAGGAATTTCCAAACTCGTCCATCGCTACGATAAGTGTTTTAATTTAAATGGCAACTATGTAGAAAAGTTGTATTTAAGTGTGGTTTTGATCTGTATATAATAAAAAAAATTCCAATACTTTATTTATTCTTAATTCCAAAATGTAATGTACTTTGTGGATAGCGCTCGTATAACGCTATCAAGACGCCGTTCTCGCTTCGATGGAAACCATCTGCAGTACAGATAACCCCGTTCCACGGAGCGGCCAGGTACGATATCGTGGTATCGTATTATATCGTCGTCGAACTTGGCACCAACACATCTGAGACGCCAGAGAAAAACACACAGCGCAGCTTAGCAAATTGTACTCATTACTGAATGCATCTTCCACCTTACCGCAGCAGCCTGGTGTGACACTGTACAGGGCGCTCCTCTACCCTGTACTGGAATGAGCTGCCGTCGTGTGAGGTCAAAGCGCAGAAACGCAAATAGAGACGCTACAAAGAATGCAGAACCATGCACTGCGATCTGCGATTGGCTCTCCGCGTGCCAAATAGCTTCACTCACTCAGCTACATGAAGTGGCTGAAGTTCCACGTCTAAAGGATTGTTTTAGTGCTGCTTCCCGCATCTTCTAAGAAAAAACGAGGTGGTGGCACAACACTACAGTTCAGGCGTTAGTCTGAAAAGTTCAGCGTGACATCCACACAAAAGGCCAAAATGTTATGAGCGTAGACAAACTGGATAAAGCAGAAGACAATCATCAAGATGCAAAAACTGTCAGTAATGAATAACATAAAAAACACATACACTCTAAGACAAAAAAAGACGCACCACGAAGGAACTATCCGAGTGGGACGGAAATCGGTAGATTTACGTACGTGTACAAACAAAGGATTACAATCACAGAGATATTAGATGATTTATTCAAGAACAAGACCTTTACAAATTGAAAAAGTAACGTGTTGGGCCACCCCAGGCCTTTACGCGAGTGGTTATACGGCCCGGCATTGATCGAAAGAGTTGTTGGATGTCCTGAGGGATATCGTGCCAATATGTCCAATTAGCCCGTTAGATCGCGAAAATCTCGACCTGGTTCGATGGCTGTGCCCATAATGCTTCTAACGGTCTCACTTAGGGACAGATCCGATGACCTTGCTGGGCAAGGCTATGTTTGGCAAGCACTAGACAAGCTAGTGGAAACTATCGTTCTATGCGGGCGGGCATCATCTTGCTGAAATGTAAGACCACAATGGCTTTCCACGATGGGCAACAAAGCGGGGCGTATATTATCACCGAGGTACCGCCGTGTTGTAAAGGAGCCGCGGATGTAAACTAAAGGGATGCTCCTATGAAAAGAAATGGCACTCCAGAACATCACTCCTGGTTGTCGAGCCGTGTGGTGAGCGACAGTCGGGTTGGCATCCCAACTCCGTCCTGGGGCGTCTCCATACACGTCTTCGATCTGGAATCTCGTTGATTGGAGCAGAATTTTTCGTGATGAGTCACACTGCATGCTGAGCCCAGATGACCGGCGAAGGCGTGTCTGGAGACTTCCCGGACAACAGCTGGTTACCAACCTGATTGTCGCCCGCCATACGGCTCGAAAACCAAGAGTTGCCATTTCTTCCCACAGCAGAACCACTTTGGTTGCCATCCTCAGTTCAGCGGTTCGTCGACGATATTCTACACGTATTTTGTTGCCCTACATGGTAATTCATCTTGGGTGTAGATTTTAGCGAAATAATGCCTATCTTCCCGCTTGCCAAACACGACCTTGTCCAGCAAGGTCGCCGGATCTCTCCCCAATTGAGAACGTTTCGATCATTATGGGCACGGCCCTCCAACCAGGTCGAGATTTTCACGATCTGAGCACCAACTCGAGGGACTATGGCACGATATGCCTCAGGAAGACCTCGAACAACTCTCTCAATCAATGCCAAGACGAATAATTGTTTCCATGAGGGCCAAGGTGGACCATAGCGTTATTAACTCGCTCAATTTGTGACGGTCTTTCTCTTAATAAATCACCCAATTTTTCTGAAGTTGTTATCATTTGTTTCTCTATATTTGTACATCACATGTACCGATTTCCGTCCCATCTCAATAATTTCTCCGCGTTTCGTCAGTTTCTGTCTCAGAGTGTACATAATGTGACTCCAAAAATATTCGAAGAGCAATGTAGAAATTTGTAAATATTTGTCACATGCATAAGACTCATTGTGACGCAGAAGTGTAGATCATGCGAGCTGGTCCGCTCGTGCTTCCTACAGCTTATTGAATATGAGAGGAGTCAAACTGTGGCCTTTCGAGTGGCAGGATTGCCGTTTCCAAGATTTGCCTAGATGGTCGCGCCTTGTCAGTCGTACAGAGAAGCCAGGGACAGCGTATGTGTCAGAATTCACACACACGTAGACGAGTTTCGAGACGCCAACACAACACAGACTGTCGAATGTTTTTTTTATTTTTCCAGTCTCTGATCACAATGTCCTAAAGTGATAAGACCATAGGACATGGCGTAAAAAAGATCTGAGGATGCTCATTACGAACTGAAACCGTTCATTGTCTAAAGAATTGATATTGTGATCAGAGACTGGAAAAATAAAAAAAAGACATTTGACAGTATTGGATCACTGTTCGTATACCCGACCACATCGCAGTTGGAGAAACAGACTGTCGAATTGTAACGGCAGTGGTAGCAGATTGTACAGCTTCCATAGCAGCAATAAGGGCAAATGTGACTTCACAAATGCCAACACCAAACTGTTGCCGACAACTTACTATCTGTGGGGCTACAAGCATGCACACCTATAGCCCTTCTTCTACTTCCACCACAACAGCATCGACGCGCTCTCTTCGACTGGCTCCGTCAGCAGATCACCTGGAGGATGGAATAGCGAGCCGTGATCTTCGGTGACGACAGTAAAGACCGCCTTTATGCGACTGAAGTTCGATCGCACCTACGAAGTAGACTTAGCGAATGCGGTGTCGAACTGTGCAGTCGTCTGAGATTCATAGGCCCTGCCCTCACACCGCGTGGTCTGTGTTGCGGTAAGTTACAACTCTCGTTCACCATCGGGGTCTGTGGACGAAACAGTGAACGGTGGTCAGTACGTGCTGAATGTTGCTCGAGCAGTTCTTCTACCGTTCTTTCTACTTTATAATACTCGCCCACATAATTCCCGTGAACTACTCTGCAACACATGCAGCATTTTCCGTCACCAGCAAGCTCAGCAGACTTGTATCCAATCCACAACGTGTGGAACATTATGAGATGAGAAGTACAACTCATCCACCCGCGACTCTTACAGAGCTACGTGAACAGATCAACCAGGTGTGGAGTGACGTATCCCACGACGGTATTCGTCTACGTTATGAAGCACAGTGAGCCTGAGTCGTAATCCGCGAAGGTTATTCCATGTACTGATGTGACAGTTTCAGCATGGTTCCATACCTAGAATCTCAGAACTGCTTGAGCTATTGATCTGTAAATGTAATCATTTCATGTGCTCTATACGTAATGTTTCTGCAGGAATTTTGTACTGTGCTGTCTAGTTTTCTTGCTTGTGTGTTGAAACCTCCCCTTAGAAAAATTTATGAATATCTGTGCTGGTAAACCCCTTACGTTATTTGATTTTCAAACAGCTGAGCAAAACTGAACGTACTCAGACATTTCTCTCTTTACTTATTCTGATCATCACTAAACTGACACACAATATTTTTAGCGCGTCGCAGTCTGACTTACAATAGTCCCTACAAAAGAATGGCCGTGACTAACAATAACCTATACCTTTCATGAATCACTTAACTCACACAAATCTTCGTTACTCGAACTACTGCAATACAGCGAGCGCCAATACTGCCAGTTAAATAAAGGATTCTAACTACTGAAGGCACTAACTACTGATGGGCATAGTTAGCAAATGAAAGATTTTGATAGAGAACACACAATTTATTTACCTTAATAGTGTTCAAAAGTCATAATATATAAGTTCATGGCATGCAGTCCAACAAATTTCGTTTTTCTGACGGACACACGTCCAGATCGACCACTCTCAAAATTCTGCCATCTCTCTTCCCACATCCACCAATGCTGCCGGCTCACCTCCAACTGCGCAACGCTACGCGCTGTTCACATCCAACCGCCCAACACTACAATAGCGAATATTCCAACAATGCCAACCAGCCACAGACTGCACACAGCACAGCCAGTGATTATCATACAGAGCGATATGTGACGTTACCAACATAAAAACCTAAACGGCCTACTTACAGTGTATATGGTTGATTTAGTAGGTATCATACTAACTCACACCTGTAAGGATCCTCCGATATCTCTGCTCACCAGCTCTTCATAGAAACACTCCATTTCCTCAAATATTTATATTACTCTTGACCACTGTATTTATTTCTTTTATAATGCCTTACGCAATTCCGCCTTACGCCATTCTTAAAGGCTCTACTAGAGAAGTACATGAAAGATAAATAACAAAAATAGACAGAACGTACCAAAATATCTGCAACACATCCTTAGGTAAACCGATTATAATGTTTATATGCATGCATTAAAGGATATTAAATCACGCTTCTGTAGTAATATATCATTTTTTCGAGATCTAGATGTTCATTTATATTAATTACATTTTGTTACATTGACACCATCTTGCGATGATAATTTTCGCCAGCCTCCTTACGCCAGACGGACATTTGTTAGGTAGTAAATAGGATGATATAACAGGTAAAAGAGAATGTTAATTGTCACTTAAAACTACTTTGCATCAGTCAATTGTAACAATACTTCAGTACTTCAAAACATAAAAATTTTCATTATCGCCGCATAGTACTCCAATGTGGTGGCTTCTTCACCTAATCCTACGATGTATACTGCGAGCCAGTTTGCACTAACCGTCATCAAGTAATGTAGACCAGTTACTTCATATCTATGTTTGACAAATTCAGTTTCGTTTTACCTAAGAATGTGTTTAGATATTTTCGTGAGATCTGCCTATCCTCTTTACTTACATAATATATTTCATGTATCTTATCATTGAGTGTTAGCTTCTTCGGTTTGTATGGAGTACGTTTCATATAACTGCACCTATATTCTTTCTCCGATACACGTTCACGTATTTCTCTTGTAGAGCATCTGAGAATGGTGTAAGACCGAAACGCGAAAGGGAGTAAAAAATTAATATATGCAGTGGTCAAGACTAATATCAGTTTTTGAGCGCATAAAATGGTTCAAATGGCTCTGAGCACTATGGGACTTAACAGCTATGGTCATCAGTCCCCTAGAACTTACATCTATTTAAACCTAACAAACCTAAGGACATCACACAACACCCAGTCATCACGAGGCAGAGAAAATCCCTGCCCCCGCCGGGAATCGAAGCCGGGAACCCGGGCGTGGGAAGCGAGAACGGTACCGCACGACCACGAGCTGCGGACTGAGTGCATAAAGAACTGCCCGAATTAAGTCAGGTGATGCTGAGGGAATTAGATTAGAAAATGAGTCACTTAAAGTAGTAAATGAGTTTTGCTATTTGGGGAGCAAAATAACTGATGATGGTCGAAGTAGAGAGGATATTAAATGTAGACTGGCAGTGGCAAGGAAAGCCTTTCTAAACAAGAGAAACTTGTTAACATCGAGTATAGATTTAAGTGTCAGGAAGTCATTTCTGAAAGTATTTGTATGGAGCGTAGTCATGTATGGAAGTGAAACGTGGACGATAAATAGCTTGACAAGAAGAGAATAGAAGTTTTCGAAATGTGGTGCTACAGAAGAATGCTGAAGATTAGATGGGTAGATCATATAACTAATGAGGAGGTATTGAATAGGATTGGAGAGAAGAGAAGTTTGTGGCACAACTTGACTAGAAGAAGGGATCGGTTAGTAGGGCATGTTCTGAGGCATCAAGGGATCACCAATTTAGTATTGGAGGGCAGCGTGGAGAGTAAAAATCGTAGGGGGAGACCAAGAGATGAATACACTAAGCAGATTCAGAAGGATGTGGGTTGCAGTAAGTACTGGGAGATGAAGAAGCTTGCACAGGATAGAGTAGCATGGAGAGCTGCATCAAACCAGTCTCAGGACTGAAGACCACAACAACAAAAAACTGCCATAGCATCTCACAAATCGTTTATGCATTTTACTGCTGACTTCATTTCTTAAAACATACGTTCATTTATTTGACATATCGAATGAAAAATTACGTTTCCTGCTATATCGTTCGCTGCTCAGTTTACACTCTAATTATCGAGCCCTGCATACAAGGTAAAACTGTAACCTCATCATAGCAAAGAGCTTAGTTTACCACAACTGGTTCTTCTTTTCACCTGACTACATTTTTCAAGGTGACGTTGAGGACTGTCGTTAATCCTGCGTTGTTCGTGATGCAAAGAGACATTTGACTGCTTTGAATATAACGCGTGACATTATATGCTCTTTTAAGTGTACCGTGAATTTATATTTCTTGCGACTCTGTACGATGAGGCAGCATTTATTTGATGTTGGAAAAGAGTCCCTGTTATTGGTTTCCTTTTAGACTACGTTAGATCGTTATTTTTCTGCACCGTCAAGTGCTCTATGTGCGTACTCTCCCTTCCTCTTTTCGCCGAACCTGAGGGAAGTGAGCCGGAAAATATGGCGTCCTATCGTCGGCTAGCTAGGCTGAAGGTAGGTGTGTGCCTCCGCCAATTGCCTTGTCCGTTCCGGAGGACCATAAACTGCTAAATCAAAAGCCGTCGGCCGACAGTGACTTTATGATTAGCATTTTACAGGCTCTCTTTATTTCCGACGAAGAGCTCAGTTTAACGAGGCGGCCGGCGGCCTTTACGCTGTGTCTCGAGGGTCGGCGCCGTCTTTAGTGGGGCTCCGTGTCTCTGATTTTATGTCGGTTCAGTCACCGCCCCCCCCCCTCACCCCCCTTACCAGGGGTGGCCTGCCCCTTCAGCCAGCGCGAGACATTCCGGCTGTGACACGGCGCGCTGATCAAAGCCGCCTCACTCGTCAGTAACTGCGATTCCGATCTCTGGCCCGTGTAATCCACTAGCTGCAGGTGCGGCGCGCTCCTCCTTTGTGATTCTGCCCGATCACCGGCCGTTAAAAGTGATGTTCTCTCGCATACCGCCCCTCTTGCTTTACACTCCGGTCTGTTGTCTCCGAAAGATAGCTTCAAACACGAGCCTCTGTCATTTTACACACTCGACTGCGAGATCGCTCGTCGGAAGAAGACTGCGATCAGTGGCTACTCCTACCATCTTGGCGTGATTTTCTTTCTCCCTTCCACAAATCCCTCTGACCAATTCTCCATCTAGAGTGCTGAAATTTTCTAAAATGGTCATCTCCCGTTCACATCGACCACACTCACAATCTGAACAATCACCGGAAGCGGTTACTTGCGCACAATATCTGTGAGTAGGCGTACGGAGAGATCTGAAGTCGAAAGACCACATGAAATTTACTCCTGAGTAAGGCAGACGCCAGACTGACGCTCATTGGAAGCATCCTCGGCAAATGTAGTCAGTCTACAGTACTTGAATACTGCTCCTAAACATGGAATTCGTACCAGATAGGAGTCACAGAAGAAATAGCGGCAATCAAAAGAAGAACAAGACGTTTCGCTGCATGTTAATTTAGTAAGCGCGAATTCGAATCAGGTACGCTCAGCCGACTTCAATGGCAGACGGTGCAAAGGAGGCGCTCTGCATCATGTATGGTGTACTGAAGTTCCAAGAGCGTGCATTCCTAGAACAGGTAACCAATATTGTAAAGTCGATGCATTAAGTTGTTCTGAAAGCGGTGCTGATATTCAAGACAATAAAAGCGGGTTAAAAGCTGTGAGCTATCTGGAGAAGTTAACCTTGCATTACTGAGCAACTGTTTCACCAGGTATCCAGTCTACCTTATCAAATTCCGAACCAGACTTACATTAATTATAATCTTTTAATAGTCATCTTACGACAACTGGTGATATATATATATATATATATATATATATATATATATATATAAAGAGAATTTAAATAAAAATAAATAACTCAGTTTATATTTGGACATTTATTTTAACAACTTGATTCATAACTAAACTGGTGCCCTATTTAGGATTGTGAAAATGTGAGTTTGTAATCTTACGGAACACATCAAATATAGATCCAAGATTGGGAGACTGCATACAACACTGCATTCATAAAATAACACACGAAGAACGTTGAAACACATGCAAGAGGAAATTAACCACAACCAACCGATTCAATTTTCACCCAAAGAAGTTACGTTCATAGCGCAATCCTGTCCATCATGAAATTACCACACACTGGTATATTAAATTCATTCTAACTCTCTGTGAAATCTTCTCAAAAAGAATAGCTGAGAGCTACTTTGATGATTACACCACATGCTTCACGTGGTCAACTTGGTTTACACAAAGAGTGTAACTCCACAATAATTTTTATAGTTAAAATAAATTACATCGAAACGCAATTTACAAAAGAAAAACCTCAGACTGGTTACTATCGTCTTACTATTAACCTGATGGGTCAAACAATTGTATAAGCACATGGTACTGGTCTCACAAAGTACACCCCACATGGGCTGAACATAAAGAAAAGTTGCTATATTGAAAAATATTGTCAAGACGAGACGTTATAATCTCACGCACATTCGCATTATGATTGATGATCTTAGAGTTACGGACCATAAACATGTGGTTCCACTTTACTCACAAAGTAGTGACAAAGCAACTACTGGAAGATATTCTGAACTTCACACTCGAATTACACTGTGTTGCAATTTTAGATAAAATAAGATATTTTAGAACTAAACCTGAAATAAAGGTGATTAAATTTTCAGTTAGGCTGAAATTAAGAAATCCATTATCCTACGGACTTAGCAGAGACGCACTTAGCCAGAGATCTTAGCACTTCAGACGCTCGCCGCAGACAGACTGCCATAGGCCCCTACTGAGGGTTCCTCACAGATACAAACGGAAGTGACCAGAGAGGCAGCTTCCTATACCAACATGACAAGGGATGGATAGGACCATACCAAGAATAGAAACCTCTTTGCTTTTAGAAAGCGTAGCTACCTTTTCCAACGTTGGTCCTACTGTTCTCTAGCAGACCGGCTTGTCTGCTACTATCGAGCATGGAACTAGAAATACATTTGCTCATTCATCCTTTCACACAGAAGGATATAAAATAAAGCGGATGTAGGTTCCGTATGAGTGTGAAATGAATGACATATAAACTGTGTTTTAAAGTGTAGTAGTGTGACAGATCGTTCTTGATTATGTGTAAAAGTAACACGTTCCACTGCTCCGTCTCCTCCCAGATAGAGTCAGAAACACCACAGTAAATTTAGAAGTTGAATGTATGTCCTAAAGGCAACATATTTAAGAAATTAACATGAAAGGAATCCAACAGAGACCTTTCAATATATTGCTCCCTCCAACATATCTTGCGGAAAGACCACCAAGCTAAAATCGGACGCTGGTATAGGCATGCGTATTCAAATACCGAGATATGTAAACCGGCAAAATAGGGCCATGCAGTCGTCAATACCTACGTAAGTTAACAGGTGTCTGGCGCAGTTGTTAGATCGGTTACGGCTGCTACAATGGCAGGTGTTCAAGATTTATTTCAGTCTGAACTTGGCGTCGGTGCACGACCGATGGGGCACAGAATTTCCGAAGTAACAGAGAAATAGGGATTTCCCGTAGGATCATTTCACGAGTCTACCGTGAATTTCCGACATCGCTGCGACCGCAAAATGATTCTGCAAGAACGAGACCAACGACGACTGAAGAAAATCGTTCAACATGACAGAAGTGCAACCTTCACAGATTTCAATAATGGGCCAGCAACAAGTGTCAGCGTGCGAAACATTCAGCGAAATATCATCGACATGGACTTTCAGAGACAACCTCATGAGTCCAGGGACCTTGTATTTTTTGTCAGCAGGGGACTGTTCATGCTGGTGGAGGCTGTGTAATGGTGTGGAGCGTGTGGGACTCTTAATAGGTCAAGATACGACTCTGACAGGTGACACACAGGTAAGCATCCTATTCCAGCAGGACAATGCACAGCACACACGTCCAGAATTACTGAAGAGTGACTCCAGTATCACTCTTCTGAGTTTAAGCACTTCCGATAGCCGCCAAACTCCACAGACACGAACATTATCGAGAATATGTGGGATGCCTTGCGACGTGCTCTTCAAAAGAGATCTCCACCCATCGTACACTTATGGATTTATGGACAGGCCTGCAGGATTCATGGCGTCAGTTCCCTCTGTAACATCACAATCAATTGTGGGCAATCGGTACAGTGCAACTTTATTTAAGAAGTGTTTATTCGTTACTAGACATAGGCTATGTTGATCACCCAGAGACTCGGGAGACGTGGACCCCCTCAACGCCCCCACCCCCCTTCACCTGCACCTACATGGATACCGACTCCCTTGGCGCAGATCCGCCAAGTATCTCGCCGTAACCTTGGACTCGAGACTAGCGCGGAAACCCCATACAGGCGAGATCCACAGGAAGGTCTGCGCCAGAATGTCCATCCTATACCCAGTCGTCAACACAACCAGCTGCCTTCCCTGCCCTGTAGGACTAAACGCCTATCAGGCCCTCATACGGCCAGTAATGGAGTATGCGTGCCCTGTCTGGGGATACGCGGCAAAGCAGCACCTGGACAAACTCCAGAGGCTGCAGAACCGCGCCCTCAGGAGGGCACTTCACCCACCCATGGGATTCCCCACTGACGATCTGCACGCCGCTTCTGATATCTCACTCCTCAAAGAAAGATTCCAGGATCAGGCAAGGGCTTTCTATGCGAGCTCTTCCAATTCCTAGGTCGGTATGACATGTCCCGCGACAAGCACAAACGCCCCATGACGATCCTCGACGACTAAATCGAAGAGAAAATCCCAAAAATCCCCAAATCCTAACCCCAATCCTTAATCCTTAAAACACCAAACATCTCGCCAACCTCAGGCAAGTACTAGACACCACCAGAACACCAACACAACACACATACAGATAAAACAGTCAAAGACAATCACACACTCAAAGCGTACACAGTGGAGTAACATGCTATACACTCCTCAAAACACTTCCTAAAGGAGGAGAAAGTTAAAAGGTGAGAGAGAGAGACTAGTTAAGTTCTTTGGCTCATTGGAGGGAGGTGGTATTATATGATGTGTGAATTGTTTAACGTAATAGTGTGTTTAAATGATGGAATTTTATTAAATATGTTTGTTGATGTGTGAAAAAGTGCAATGCAAAAACTGGTTCATACTTACGGATTTTGTATTGTACAATGTAAAAGACATTTCCGTTACGGAAATGGTGTGGTGCGAGCTAAAAGGTGGAATTGGTTCTCGATCGGGGCAGGGAGCGAGAGAGCACAGCAGCAGCCGCCGAGCGAGGCATCCGGTATCTAATGTGAGACTGAATGGCCTCAGGTGTAATTATGGCTGTAGAATGGTGCTCTAACATTGGAAATGGCTCTAAGAATGATAGTCACGTCTGCAAGAATAACTAAATAGAGCATATCACTGCTAAAGGAGAGACCAGGTAGCCGCCGGTGCTCACCACAACTATTGCGCCACCACTTCATCAGATTCGAGAGGTTAGAACAGTCTGAACCAGAGTGTTTATATGATTTAATTTGCAATAATAATTCAAATATTGCTGAACTTTGTGTTCGAACCATGAATTTACTCCTTTCATGGTACCAAGCAGGGTCCTTTCCTCAAAGTATTTAAGTTCGAGTATCGTGTTTGTGAAAGACTGATATTAATCCTTTTTACGTTACTTTGAATTTATGAAAAGCTCCAAGATACTTTGAATAGTTTCTACTTTACAAGTGTCATTGCTTAATGTGCAGGAACATTAAAATTGTCAGTGAAAACTACTCTCTTCACGAGTAATATAAGGGGCACATAATATTCATCAGATTAAAAGTTTTTAACTAACTATGTGTGCTACATTTGGAAAGTGCCAAAGTTATAGTATTGATGAACAAAATTGAGGTAAATTTAAAACCACTTTCTTCACAAGTGATGTTATGAGGCATTTAAATTCTAATCCGATTTAAAGTTACCTTTTAATTAATGTCTTTTCTGAAGTTTGAAGAGAGTATTGGCAATGCATATTATATTAAAATATTGTAAGATAAATGATCTTAAGTGGGGAAATAATTCAGCTTTCATCATAATTCTAAAAATTTATGAAAAGTATGTATTGTTTGCATATATAAAGAAGGGATAGTTTGCGGGCTCCCCCTTTCCAATCTGTTATATCAGGAAGAAAATAAACTGAATAGTTATTTTCTAGCTAACTATATCATAAGTGATTATTTAAAAGAGTATATATAAAAGGTATGTGTACAGTGCAGTTGTTATGTGTATATATGTGTTAGTCAAAATTTAATTCTTACCAGATGCCACTTAGTCTTGCGTATGGCCTAGGGAACAATTCATGTGCCAAATTAGTGAAAGGTAGAAGTGAAGATTGTGATTAACAGGGATAAAGTCTCTTTTCCATTTCAGTGATTGCTTAACTAATCTGTTGATAGCTACTGCTACCCTCTGTGTAGTTCGTCTGGTTATTGTAGGTGTTCATTGCACTTGATTAAGAAAGGTTTTATGAAAGTTACTTTTGCAAGAGTAAAAATAGATTCATTAAAATAATGTTTCCACATTATTATGCCTAATTAGGCTTGCGATCGTTTTATTTTTCATTTACAAGAACTCTGTTACTGTACCTTCTTGCAAAATGTTAGTCTTCTGGTATCAACTAACTGCTACCATTACGAATTTCACGTTCGATTCCATCTGTCTGTTAGGTAGCACACGGTGAAATTCAAAAAATTCTCCCAGAGCGTAACATTTAGTGCAAGTTTAAACCAAATTTGGTAATCATTAATACGCCGTAGTGTTATAGTCTCAACAAAACGGCTATCCGCGTTAGTGAGTAGAATGTATGAGTCCGGCAATATACGGTCAGACTTTCGGGAAAATATCATCCACACAATTCCGAAGACTGCAAGAGCTGAAAGTTGTGAGAATCATCGCACAATCAGCTTAACAGCTTATGCATCCAAGTTGCTTACAAGAATAATACACAGAAGAATGGAAAAGACAATTGAGGATGTGTTACATGACGATCAGTTTGGCTTTAGGAAAACTAAAGGCACCAGAGAGGCACTTCTGACGTTTCCGTTGATAATGGAAACAAGACTAAAGAAAAATGAAGACATGTTCATAGGATTTGTTGACCTAGAAAACGCGTTCGATAATGTAAAGTGGTACATGGTGTTCGAAATTATGAGAAAAATAAAGGTAAGCTAGAGGGAGAGATGGGTAAAATACAATATGCTCAAGACCCAAGGGGGTATAATAAGAGTGGAGGACCAAGAAGGAAATGTTTGGATTAAAAGGGGTGTAAGACAGGGATGTAGTCTTTCGCCCCTACTCTTCAATCTATACCTTGAAGAACAAATGATGGAAATGAAAGAAGGGTACTTACTGGAATCAAGGAAAAAGTGGAAGGGTGAACCCACCAATATAACTTCCTTTTCATACAACCTGTTTATTTAACAATATATAACCATTAACTTTTTGTTTTTATTTACAAAATGAACAATTTTGCAATTTTTTTAACCTTAAACCTTAAGATGAATAAATTTTTGCGAAAGAAATAAAGACGGCAAACAATATGACGGCCGCACCTGCAACCCGCCCGATATCTGGTCAAACAGCGGTGTTTACTACCGCTCTGGACGCAGTCTCTATTATTAAATGCCCTTCGGCAACACACGAAAACTATATAAGCACCACTGATGACAAGAGTGATTCAGTTACTCAAAACAGATGCAGTAACTTTTAATTTGAAAGCTGTACGTCGAAAGGTTCGAGGTTAAGATGCATACCTGCGCTTGAAGGTTAAACAGATTAGGAAACAATATGACAATGATAAGGCTTACTTCTTAATTTCAATCGGCAACCGAGGTGCGACTGGATCCCAACCTGTCCCTTTTGACAATTTAATTTCGACTAAAGCCCTGGTGACTGTTGGCTGTTAATATTTTCAAAGTTTAACTGAATGTCAGTTATTGAAACTGCTCTGAAGGAACATCTTAAAATGTTATTTGTGAACACTTATTACAAGATAACTCAGTCGGCGGAGTCACAAGATGCAGCTAAAATACACCAATAATGACCCGGTCTTTTAAACACAGCAACAAATATTTTAGTACAACAGATTGTACAGATTATAACTAACGATTGAGAAATGTAATTACAATCAAAGAATTGAATCGGTTAACATCTAGATCCAACCGCTAGGTCCCTCTTTTGTTTAACCGCAATCTGTGCCGTAGTACAATTGTTCCGGCTGTATTTACGACCAGGAGCTGATTCACTAGAACATTAATGATCGGGTACATTAATTACAGTAATTAAAGGCAATATAATAGCGGGACAAATTTTCAAACGACAACTAATGTCTTAGAGTCCGCAGCTCGTGGTGTCGCAGTAGGGCTCTCACTTCCCGAGCACGGGGTCCCGGGATCGATTCCCGGCGGGGTCAGGGATTTTCACCTGCCTCGAGGTGACATTGTGTTGCTGTGTCGTCATCATCATCATCATTCAGCCCCATTACAGTCGGAGGAAAGCAATGGCAAACCACCTCCCCTAGGACCTTGCCTAGTACGGCCGTGCGGGTCTCCCGCATCGTCCCCTACGCTCTGTTACGGAGTATGGGACTTCATCATCCATCCAGTGCCTTAGTCCACAACTACGGCCTATATTTACGACCAAAGAGACGACCGAGTAAAACTCTGAGGGTCCGGTACAAACCAGAAAATAAGGAGGGCAGGTAGACAATGACACAAATCACCACGAGGATTACACAATGTTACTCCTTTAACGGCAAGCTGTTCCATACATGGTGCGTCGCAGCGGTTACTGAGTGGCACCGATGAAAGCTAGGTAGAAGAGGGGAGCCAAGTCCCGACACGAATGTTGCCAACCAACCGACGGGATGTAGGCCTGCTGTTTGTAGTCTGCGCTTACCCCGTTGAAGTACTCCGATATCTTCGCTCTACACAGGCCCTCCTTCCGCAGCTCGTGGCTTCGGACGTTCGGACTTCGTCACCGTCTCTTGGCGCGACACTACAGCCAAACTCCCTCCCTCTCAAGCCAGCGAAATCCGTATATACATCGGCAAGCAAAGACCTTCTAAATACACAACCCACAGATACCAACTCTTCCTCATAGATAATGGCATTGGGGCCTCAAGAGAGATAGTCGATACACGCCTAAGCCAGTGGCGCCCGATAGAACAGTCTACTAATTCGATGGCGCCACGGCTCAAGCGGAATTAAAATTCAAGGTGAAAAGGTATCAATGACACGATTCGCTGATAACATTGTTATCCTTAGTGAAAGTGAGGAAAAATTACATGATCTGCTGAATGGAATGAATAGTCTAATGAGTAGATAATATGGATTATGAGTAAATCGAGTAACGACGAAAGTAATTTAGAAGCAGCAGAAATGAGAACGTCGAGAAACTTAACATCAGGATTGATGGTCGCGAAATACGTGAAGTTAAGCAACAAAATAACCAATGACGGACGAAGCAATGAGGACATGCAAAGCACTGGCAGGAAAGGTATTTCTGGCCAAGAGATTTCTACTAGTTTCAAACGTAGGCTTTAATTTGACCAAGGAATTTCCGAGAATATACACTCCTGGAAATGGAAAAAAGAACACATTGACACCGGTGTGTCAGACCCACCATACTTGCTCCGGACACTGCGAGAGGGCTGTACAAGCAATGATCACACGCACGGCACAGCGGACACACCAGGAACCGCGGTGTTGGCCGTCGAATGGCGCTAGCTGCGCAGCATTTGTGCACCGCCGCCGTCAGTGTCAGCCAGTTTGCCGTGGCATACGGAGCTCCATCGCAGTCTTTAACACTGGTAGCATGCCGCGACAGCGTGGACGTGAACCGTATGTGCAGTTGACGGACTTTGAGCGAGGGCGTATAGTGGGCATGCGGGAGGCCGGGTGGACGTACCGCCGAATTGCTCAACACGTGGGGCGTGAGGTCTCCACAGTACATCGATGCTGTCGCCAGTGGTCGGCGGAAGGTGCACGTGCCCGTCGACCTGGGACCGGACCGCAGCGACGCACGGATGCACGCCAAGACCGTAGGATCCTACGCAGTGCCGTAGGGGACCGCACCGCCACTTCCCAGCAAATTAGGGACACTGTTGCTCCTGGGGTATCGGCGAGGACCATTCGCAACCATCTCCATGAAGCTGGGCTACGGTCCCGCACACCGTTAGGCCGTCTTCCGCTCACGCCCCAACATCGTGCAGGCCGCCTCCAGTGGTGTCGCGACAGGCCTGAATGGAGGGACGAATGGAGACGTGTCGTCTTCAGCGATGAGAGTCGCTTCTGCCTTGGTGCCAATGATGGTCGTATGCGTGTTTGGCGCCGTGCAGGTGAGCGCCACAATCAGGACTGCATACGACCGAGGCACACAGGGCCAACACCCGGCATCATGGTGTGGGGAGCGATCTCCTACACTGGCCGTACACCACTGGTGATCGTCGAGGGGTCACTGAATAGTGCACGGTACATCCAAACCGTTATCGAACCCATCGTTCTACCATTCCTAGACCGGCAAGGGAACTTGCTGTTCCAACAGGACAATGCACGTACGCATGTATCCCGTGCCACCCAACGTGCTCTAGAAGGTGTAAGTCAACTACCCTGGCCAGCAAGATCTCCGGATCTGTCCCCCATTGAGCATGTTTGGGACTGGATGAAGCGTCGTCTCACGCGATCTGCACGTCCAGCACGAACGCTGGTCCAACTGAGGCGCCAGGTGGAAATGGCATGGCAAGCCGTTCCACAGGACTACATCCAGCATCTCTACGATCGTCTCCATGGGAGAATAGCAGCCTGCGTTGCTGCGAAAGGTGGATATACACTGTACTAGTGCCGACATTGTGCATGCTCTGTTGCCTGTGTCTGTGTTTCTGTCAGTGTGATCATGTGATGTATCTGACCCCAGGAATGTGTCAATAAAGTTTCCCCTTCCTGGGACAATGAATTCACGGTGTTCTTATTTCAATTTCCAGGAGTGTACGTTCGGAGCACAGCACTGTATGGTAGTGAAACACGGACTATGGCAAAACTGGAACGGAAGGGAATCGAAGCATACGAGACGCGGTGCTACAAACGAATGTTGAATATTAGGTGGACTGACAAGTTAGGGAATGAGGTGGTTCTGCGCAGAATCGGAGAAGAAAGGAGTGTGTGGAAAGCACTGGCAAGGGGAGGGGACAGGATGATAGGACATCTGTTAAGACATCGGGGACTGACTTCCACAGTACTAGATTGGGCTGTAGAAGGCAAAAACTGTAGACGAAGACAGGAATTGGAATACATCCAGCAGATAATTGAGGAAGTACGTTGCAAGTGATACTCTGAGACGAAGAGACTGGCACAGAAGAGAAATTCGTGGTGGGCCGCATCAAACCAGTCAGAAGACTGGTGACTCAAGTAAAAAAGGCGGAAGGCGAGGAAAGAAGTATCAGCACACTGAAGGAGGTGGACTGGTGGGAGTGATTTTGGCATATAAACATTGAAGACAAGATAAAGGAGAGGAGAAAGGACACTCCCACACTGTGCGGGAATTGGTATTGTTAATAGTTACAAAAGATGGGGAGGACAAAATAAGGCGGATTTTGTTAATTGGGTGTGTGTATCTTTTGAGTTTGAAAAGAACACTGGAATGGCATACACGGTCGTAGGCTTTTTCTGGATTGAGGGAGACGAAAATAGCAGACATATGAGAGTTGAGTAGGTGGGACAGGAGATTTGTGGTGTGCAGGAGGAAATGGATGGAAGTCGCACTGGTTGATGGGAATAATGTGGTGTTCGTTCAAGCAGTGTTGGTTGCGTCGGTAGAGGATGGGATTGAAGACATTACTGAACATTGAAATGAGGCAGATGGGGTGGTAGGAGAAGGTATCAGTAGGAGGTTTTTAGGGTTTCAGGAAAAGTAGAATGATTTATGTTTTCCGTTGTTGAGGTAAGTGACCTTTGGAGATGATATTGGTATAAATGGCTGTAAGGGAGGATTCTTTGAGGTGTCAGTGAGTAATCCATTTACGACTGGGAGAAGTGTGATAGAGTTCTTATTTTATGGCACTTGCTGTAATTGGTGTGTTTAATTGTGTTTTTTGTATGTTGTCCGAGCATTACAAGGTGGAAGCCAGGATGGGAAGCTGTATTTATTCGTGAATTGCAGGGAAAAGTGAGTAATAAAATGCTGGTCAGCAGGGATGGAGAAGATATCTGATTGATATGATGCAAAATGGTTAGCATTGCTCAGTTTGCCAGGTAAGGGATGGTTATCACGGAGAAGTGATAGTATGGTTTTTGTATCCTCGTCAATGGACGCAACAGGAGCTGGCGCGCTGAGGTAGTTTCTGACTAACACCACTGGCAATGCTTTGAAATTCGCCGCCAACCACAAGTGCGGCCCAATTAGCAACCTCTGCGCCACCTCCAGTGATAAGAGGTAGCCACAGGCAGCAACAGGCCGTTCATATTCGGCGTTGGCGTACGACAGGTCTAGTACGGAGTGTCAGGGTTGCAGTTCGTAGCTACAGTTCGTAGTGGACATCATCTACAAGTGGAATCAGATTCCGTCATTCACTACACCGCCACAAGCAACACAATCTTCGATGCTGCCTCTACTTTATCAATATGTAGAAGAAAAGGAAGACTGGTTAGAGTACTTGCCACAATTTGAAGCCGCTGTCCAAATTGAAGGTACTGTGAATCAGTTTTTTTTTTCCTTTCCGCCGTTGGTGTCGCAGTTTACCACATTTTTTTATTCCTACTACGAGGCTAGTAGTAGTTAACTATGCGGAGCTTATTCAGGCATTGAGCAAATATTAAGACGATAAGATCAATGTGGCGACTGCCATATTTAAATTAGTTAGGCTCAAGCAACAACCGGTTAAAGCGTACAGACAGTGGGTGACGATTTGCAGGGCCTCACAATACGGTGCAAATTTAAGTGTTAATGTGGAAAATATCGCCGGCCACTGTGGCCGAGCGGTTCTAGCCGCTACTGTCTGGAACCGCGCGACCGCTGCGGTCGCAGGTTCGAATCCTGCCTCGAACATGGATGTGTTTGATGTCCTTACGTTAGTTAGGTTTAAGTAGTTCTAAGTTCTAGGGGACTGATGACCCCAGAAGTTAAGTCCCATAGTGCTCAGAGCCATTTTTTTTAAATATCATAGTGACTTGATTATTCATGACGCTATTACTCAAAACGTGGCATAGGAGATTCCGTGAACAAGTATTAAAATATCCCAACCCCACGTTGCAACAGGTTTTGCAGATTACAGCTTTTCAAGATTCGTGTGACAGAGCAATTGATAGTTTCCAAGCATGGAACATTCATGTCGTAGCTCTAAGGGATAACATAGCGCGGTAACGTAAGCAGCTCACTTCGAAGGCAAGCACACAGCAGCCCACCCAGATACACCACAGCTCGCCGCGTAAACAACCTAGCCTGGAACCTGCCGGCGTGAAATCTTGCCCGCGCTGTTTCAAATCTCACAAAGGTGGCCGGGGCCCTTCGGGTTAGGCGACTTGTTTTGCTTGTGGTAAGAACGGGCACATTCAAGCTGTTTGTTTGCAGGTGACAAAGGCTTCTGCTCAGAACAAACGCCCACATAACTCGAACTTCCAGGCGCATGTCGTTCATTCTGACTTCTAGCGTAGAACATAGCAGCGAAACTGTGCAGTACATAGTCAGTATTCTTCAGTGCAATATCACTTCAAAAACTTTTTATGTATCTTGTTATGGCCGGCCAAAGTGTTCAGTTTCAGTTAGATGATGATGATGATGTTTGGCGTGTGGGGCGCTCAACTGCGTGGTTATCAGTGCCCGTACAATTACCCAATCTTTGCTCAGTCCAATTTCGCCACTTTCCTGGATGATGATGAAATGATGGGGACAACACAAACACCCAGTCATCTCGAGGCAGGTGATTCAGTTAGATACGGGTACTTCAGGGTCATTGCTGAATCACAGTACTTACGATGTGCTTGGATAACCCTAGTTGCAAGAGTCAATAACTACGCTGACAGAGTATAATGGACAGGATTTCCAGCACTAGGAGCTTGTAGCCTTCCTGACGTCATTCAAAATCTGTATGACACTGTCTCATTCCTGGTTGTGCGTTCGCGAGACTGTCTTTTTGGCCTTGATTTGATTGACTTGTTTGGTTTGTAAACAATGTGATAACAGTTATTTCGTTTGAATCTAGAGAGAGGATGCTCAGTTGTGTGCCGAATTTAAGATGTGCCTACTGAGGGCTTAGGAAAAGTTACCAATTTTGTTGCTCATGCGACAATGAAAGACAATACACAGACCATCCTTCGCAGAGCTCACGTGGTACCATAAGCGCTCCAGGAACATGTTGCAAAGGAGCTTGCACAGTGGCAGGAAAAAGGAATCGATCAGAGCCAGTTTGTGGGAATCCCCGACAGGTTTCGTGAAGAAACGTTCAGAGAAATTGAGAATCCGCGCAAAGTTCAAGGCGACAGCGAATCCTCAGATTGATTCCATCCCACTCCCGCGACCTGATGAATAGATTCGCGCGATACTACCTACGGATTCCATTAGATGATCAATCACAGGAACGTGTTTCTGATTAATACACTCATGGGACTCTATAAATTCTTTGCTTGCCTTTCGGTGACTCTTATGCGCCAGCGGTTTATCAGTCTTTAAACGCTATCTGGAACAATTAATTGCATCTGAGCCTTCATGGAGAAATTATTTGGATCATACTGTGATAACAGGCGGCACAGTGGAAGAGTACCTCAGTAATTTGTGTACCCTGTTCAAAATGTTGTCAGCGACAGCCCTCGAATGTAGCGAAGACAGGTGTGTGTTCTTCCAGGCTGAAATTGAGGACTTAGGTCATGTGATCAATTCCCAAGGTGTTCACCAGAGGCAGTCCCACATGCAGGCTATTAGTGACCTCAGACCTCTAAGAGATTACTCTTAATTGCAATTAGTACTATTTAAGCTCACCTACTACATCCACCTCATCCCAAATGCAGCTGAAATCGTTGCGCGCTTCTATCATCTTCGACGCAACAATGTACTTCTCGCGTGGTCCCACCAATGTGACACTGCATTTCAGAAACTGAAACACGCTTTGCTCGGCGATCGTTATTTGGTCCATTTCGATCCTGGCAAACCAGTTGTTTTGACCGCGGACTCATCCTCGTATGGCATTGGCGCAAAACGTTCCCACAGAATTGGTTCTGTAGACCAACCATACCTCTCAACAAGACTTAGACATTATTCGCCGAGAGAGGAGGAGGTTCGTACAATCATTTACGGAGTCACTAAATTTCACCAATACCTGTGTGGAGCGAAGTTCTACTTATTCACTGACCACAAACAGCTGCAGTCACTTTCCAACATAGCCAAGCCTATTCCAAACCATACAAAAATTGCAACGATGGGCTCTTATTCTCTTTCATTTTCAGTACGAATAATTTACAGGCCCACATCCAAGCATGCCAACGCCGAAACGCTCTCGTATCTTCCTGTGCGACCTGATGCTGATTTAGAGACATCAGAAGCTTTTTTGGCAAGAATGGGACCCCTCCGGGCCCAGACCAACGGGGTGACCAAACCAAAAGTTCTACTGCCACCTCCGTATAACATGTTAGTTAGTTTTCAAATCGTGCGTCTCAGGACGCGGGTTGTGATGTTGCCCATGCGTCTGGATAGGATTACTCATTGCCATGGTCCATCAGAAGACAGAAAGTGGACGGAAGTGATTGAAGGGTAGCGGTCTGTGTACTGTGTACTGTACGGTTTCCCTGCGATTGCCTGCTTTTGGGCGGTTCGAGTATCTGGGGTTGCCAGTAGCAGCTATGTTGCAGGGGCTCGCCAGTACTGTCGTGTTAGCGTGCTATGGAACATAGATGTTTAGTTTCTTGCTAATAGTATCTTTGGTCTATTATGTTTCCCTCTGTGGTTGTGGTCGTAGTTATCCAGAGAAAGGATAAACGGGTTACGCGAGTGTCTCGTGTTTCTGTACAGTCGTGCAGAGAGGTTTTGGAATACCTGCAAGGTGGTATCTAGCCGATGTTCCCGGTGAAGATCCGCGGTGCGTGTGTAGCGTGGAGCGTTGCTTATGATTCTGAGTACTCTGTTCTGTATGAGCTGCAGACGGCGCGGGCGTGTGGGCGCAGCGTATCCCCAGACGGGAGCAGCATACGTCATCAGAGATCTGATATGTGTGGTGTACATGGACCTGGACACACACCTCTTCAGTGTGCTACGCCTGTTAAGCATAGGATAGAGTTGTTTGAGCCTTGCGTTTGCTTTGTTGGTCATGTGTTGGATGTGGTCCCTCTAGAGTAGTTTCCGATCCAGCCAGACATCGAGGTATATGACCTTCTCACTGGGCGTGCATGTAGTGTTACTGGGTTTCAGTGTCGATGTTTGCGCAGTAGTTTCGGTCTTCTAGTGAACAGAACGGCTTCGCATTTGTCGACGTTTACTCTAACACGCCATTTCACCAACCGAGGCTCTACCACTCTGAGTGCAGTCTGTAGTCGTGAGTTAACGTTAGACGGCTTCCAAACTTGTCATGGCAGTGGCAGTGTCATTCGCGTAGATTGCCACCGTCGTGTTGCGTGTAGCTGGTAGTTCATTAATGTAGAGGTTAAACAGTATGAGCCCTAGGATGCTTCCTTGGAGTACTCCAGCCTGGATACCATGTCGTGTTGATTGTTTGCCCTGCACGTCGATGTTTAAACTCCTGTCCGTGAGATATGAGTGTATGAGACGTCGGGGAACCCTGCGTCGCTGAGTTTGCGCATGAGGACGTTGTGACCCAGACAGTCGAAGGCCTTTTCCATGTCCAGGAACACTGCCCCAGTTGCTCTGTTTGTGTTGTATCCGTGTGTTATGTATTCAACGACGCGGAGGAGTTGTTGTGTTGTCGAGTGGTAATTCCTGAAGCAGTATGGCTACGACCTCAGGGTGTCGTTTGTAATGCAAGGCCTAGTAAGTCGTTTTAGTATTACCTTCTCAACGATCTTGCTGAGCACACTCAGCAGTCTGATGGGTCGGTAACTTTGTGGGAAGGAGTGGTCTTTCCCGGCTTCCTGAACATCGGGACCTTGGCCGTCTTCCAAAAGGCGGGGAAGCGTTAGTGTTTAAGTATGGCATTCGTGATGTGTGTGAGGTATTCTACTGTTTTGTCCGTGAACTCCTGAAGGACACGGTTTTGTATGCCACCGTGACCAGGGGCCTTCCTAGCTGTTGGCCTTGCTCAGTGAAATAAATCACGTCCGGTGATTTACTAATACTTTGCACGTCAGCATGACTTGTCAGTTCTTTAGGATGTTACTTTTTTACGCACTAATTGTCATAATCACGTACGGCGGTAAATACAAGAGCTAAGAGGGAATAATGGGAGTGGACGACCAAGAACGAAACTCTCGGATTAAGAAGGGTGTAAGACAGGAATGTAATCTTCCCTCCCCCCTCCTCCTCCCCATCAGTCCCATCTCTACGTCGAAGAAGTAATGATGGAAATAAAAGAAAGGTTCAGGAGTGGAATTACAATTCAAGATGAAAGGATATCAATGATACCACTCGCTGATGCCATTGCTGTCCTGAGTGAAAGTGAAGAAGAATTAAATGATCTGCTGAATAGAATGGTCTAATGAGGACAAAATATGGATTGAGAATAAATCGAAGAAAGACGAAAGTAATGAGAAGCAACAGAAATGAGAAAATTGAGAAACTGTTCATCAGGACTAATGGTCACGAAGTAGATAAAGTTAAGGAATTCTACTACCTAGACAGCAAAATAACCAGCGACGAACGGAGGAAGGAGGACTTCAAAAAATAGACTAGCCCTGGCATAAAGGGCATTCCTTGCCAAGAGAAGTCTTCTAGTATCAAACATAGGCCTTAATTTGAGGAAAAATTTCTGAAAATGTACGTCTAGAGCACAGTGAAACATGAACTGTGGGAAAATCGGAACAGAAGAGAATAAAAGCATCTGAAATATGGTACTGTAAACAAATGTTGAAAATTAGATGGACTGATAAGGTGAGGAATGAGGAGGTTCTGTGAAGAATCGGAGAAAAAAGGAACATGTGGAAAACACTGACAAGGAGAAGTGGCAGGATGACAGGACATCTCTTAAGACATGAGTGAATGGCTTCCGTGGTACTAGAGGGAGCTGTAGAGGGTAAAAACTATAGAGGAAGACAGAGACTGGAATACATCCAGCAAATAACTGAGGACATACGGGGCTCGTTTTTTAAGTAAGGTCCGTTTGAACGTAAGTACACAACGAAAGGTTGTTTGAGAAAAGTAAATTTATTTTCAGAAAGTACATACTCACTCTATTTTTCGACATAGTTGCCAAGATTGTTCAAACATCTATCATACCACTCAACTAATTTTAAAATACCCTCTTCATAAAAACTTGCCGCCTGCTCCGATAACCAAGAGTTCGCTGCCGTTTTCAAGTCATCATTGTAACGGTTGCCACTGAGGTGTTGTTTGAGGAGGAGAAACAGATGGCAATCGCTCGGTGCAAGATCAGGATAGTAGGGTGGATGATCTAAAACTTCCCAGCCAAAACTGCCAAGTAAATCGTGGGCCTAGCCTGCAGTGTGAGTTCTGGCATTGTCATGGAGAAGGACAATTCCCTTTGTCAGCATGCCGCATCTTTTGTTGTGAATCGCTCTGCGTAGCTTTCTCAGAGTTTAGCAGTATGCTTCTGCATTGATAGTGGTCCCTCGCTGCATGAAGTCGACCACCAAAACACCATACTTGCCCCAAAACACCGACGCCATGATTTTGTGCTGGGACAGAGTCTGTTTGGCCTTCACCTTTACAGGCGAGTGTGTTTGTCTTCATTCCATGCTCTGTTGCTTCGATTCTGGCATGATATGCG
The DNA here is from genome assembly GCF_023864275.1 of Schistocerca cancellata. Taxonomy (NCBI): domain Eukaryota; kingdom Metazoa; phylum Arthropoda; class Insecta; order Orthoptera; family Acrididae; genus Schistocerca; species Schistocerca cancellata. Next base: position 130,130,573 of record NC_064631.1, read on the forward strand.
AAACCTATGTTTCGTCTCTAGTTACGATCTGACTCAAGAAGCCGTCAACTTCTTCGTGATAACGAGTCAAGAACTTCATCGCACACTCAAATCTTTGGTTTTTGTGGTCCTCTGTTAGGAGTTTCGGGACCCAACTGGAGCACAGTTCCCCAAACTTAGGTGTTCAGAAACAATGTTGTGAATCACTGATCTCGACACGTCATGAAATTCGTTTGAGAGAACCGTTATTGTGAAGTGCCTGCTTTCACGAATCCTCGCTTCAACTGAAGCCACTAAATCGTCTGTAATCAAAGAAGGGCGACCGGCGTGGTCCTCATCATGGACGTTGTCACGGGCATCTTTGAGTTCTCGTACCCACTTACACACATTGCTTTCACTCATAACAGTATAACTACAATTCGCAAATCTGTCAATGAATCTCTACAGAGACAAGTTCCTTGCTGACAAAAACCGTATCACTGAGCGAACCTCACACGGTGTGGGCGAGTTGATAGTCTTAAACATTTTGAAAGCACAGAACAGAACCCTACAGGTTAGCTACAGAGCTGAAACGGAGCACAGTTGTTACCGAGGCATGCCGTACACGACGCACGCACGTTGAGATTTGCGTGCGACTACTAGTGTCTACAACAAAACTGACCTTACTTAAAAAACACACCTCGTAGATTGCAATTGCTGCACTGGGATGAAGAGGTTGGCACAGCAGAGGAATTCGTGGCGGACTGCATCAGACCAGTCAGAAGACTGATGACTCCTTCACCGGGGGTCATTGTGAAATGGTCCCCACGAAACAATCAGCTTGCCGATAATGCACATGGTCCGGCAAGGATTCTCAAATAGAACAGATGACAACACAGTTACATGCTTGTGCAGAACACCAGGCAGCTCCTCCTCAAAGTTCTTTGATTGGCCGAACCAGAAGCGCGTTCATTTTGATTTTGCTGGACCCTACTGGACATTCAGTGGCTGATTATCATTGATGCATGTAGTAAGCTTCCTTTTGTCGTGCCCATGAATTTAACATTACCACGTTGCACCCTCCAGTCCTTGAAGGTCTTCCAGCGTTGCTAGTGATTGCCAACAGATCGCAATTTGCAACTTGTGTGCAACCAACGGCATTGTCACATCAGCAGCGCGCCTTTTCACCCCCAATGAAATGTAGAAGCGGAGCACTTTGTGCACACTTTCGAGCAACAGATAGACAAGCAACGCAACCACCACATTCGGGAACAAGGTTTGCTGGCGTTCCTCTCATCTTACCACTTCCAAACTCGCAACGGTCTAACACCACCGGAGTTGCTCCATGGACGGAGCCACCACGCACCGCTTCGGCTGCTGCACCAACCACAGCGGCTGGAGCCTGTTCTACACACTAAGACAATGTATAAAGCCAATTACCAGATTTTGTACGGCAGACCTAAGAACTGGTAGTGCGGCAGTATTGTAAAATCATAAGGTAGAACCAAGATTCTTGTACAGGTTCCAGGACGTTTGCAGCAACGGCATCGGAACCAACTTCACCCTTGTAATTTGCATGATCCTGCCATATACTCTGCGTTTACAGATTCGTTGCCTGCATGGATGATGTAGCCAGCATCCCCTCCGGTGACATGGAGTCCTGCGTCGCCATTACCACGCCCTGAACCCATGGACCTGGACACGACACTTCAGCCAGCACCGAATGGCTGACAGACGTCCTCCACGGATGGTCTACTCCATGCTGCGTCCTACCAAGCGGCCATCATTAAACATCACGACGCTGTTACAGGTCAACAACATTGTCGAATTCTGTAGAGGGTTGTCCACCTCTTTCGCTGGCGTTCTGCAGCAATCGCAAGGCTACTGCCGGGGCATGGGTGGAGGCTACGTACCAGGTACAGATATTTGCTCATCACTCGCTGCATCGACAACTGTGGAGTTGGTACTTGATCTAAACGTAACTACATTTATTGCACATTAATAAGACTAGAAACCCCACACACTGTCACAGGAAGCATTAAGGGGCTCCGGAAAGGCTCAAAATCATGAAAAGTTCAATTTTTACTTTTTTGCGTTTTCTGAATCTGCAGACTATTACCTTTTACTAGATATCTAATTTATTCAATTCCGAAGACTACAACTATTTTTAAATTTTTTTTTGAAATGTGTTCTACATGGGCGTGACCCACTGTGGCGCTGTTAAACTGCTGTCAAACGGTGTTATTATTAACGTCCGTGTTCATGAGGTACATTTTAGTGATGTGAGATAAAGTATGTGTAGTGGCTAACCTGTGATGGTTCAGTATATATCGCTGGTGTGATTGTCGATTGTTTCATGTTTATTTAATCTGTCGTTATCTCGAAAATATTCGTATTTAATTCTGTTTCTTGAGTCTCTGTTTTGTTGAAGTATAATAATGAGTAAAAGTAAAGTTATTAGAAATCCTCTGAAGGCTTTTAAGAAAAGGAGAAATGTTGGAAAGTCAAAGGTATGTGTTATTACTGTAACTGTATTTTTCATACTTCTTCAACCGATGAAAATCCTCAACATAGCTTGTGTCCCAAAGAAGAAGACAGTTGGTGTAAATATAACAAAGGATTGCTAACTGGTGAAGTGTACACTCATAAGCATAGTCTGCCTCATGCAATAATGGAGGTGATAAAACCTATTTTCAGAGACTTAGCAGCACCTGAACTGTTGAAAAAGTGGATTCACGGAAAAACTCAAAACCCCAATGAAAGTGTAAATAGTGTTATATGGTCGAGAATCCCCAAGACTGTATTTGTTGGAATAGAAACACTTCACTTTGGTGTGTATGACGCTGTTGCGACTTTCAATGATGGCAACATTGTAAGGTGCAAGGTATTTAGAAATATGGGAATGAAGATAGGTTCTAACATGGTACGAGTGATGCTTGCTTTCGACAAGGAACGCCTTCGGGCTGCAGACAGGGCTGTAAAGAGTCTAGAAATATAAGCAAGAGTAAAGAGGAGGAGGAACAAAAGGAAGCTGGAGGAGGAGTTTGCAGAGGATGAAGATAATCCATCCTATGGACCTGGAATGCACTAAAAAGTTAATCCAATCTTTGTCGCTCGATTCCCAAAACTTTTATTTTCTCATACTAATTACATGTTTTCTAAGGATTTTACAAACATATTTGTTTCAAACATTCAGTAAATGTTACACAGTACCTTCTGCATAATTTAACACAGCCTTTTTCCAAAAAAACTGTATATTTTTGAATATATAAATAAAAAATTGCAAAAAAATGTTGTGAATTTTCATTACAATTGAAAAAAAATCATCTTTAATAACTAAACTAAAATTTTGTAAAATCCCTGTGTTAAGTTGTAGCCCATATTCCAATAAATAATCTGTAAAAAGTTCAACTTCCTACCTCAATTACTTTGTGAGGAAAGATGTAATTTATAAGCGTTATTTTAACATTGCAAGTATAGGCCGTTCCGGAGCCCCTTAACCGCAGTAAAAGCGTATGGAGCGTATGGAGCAAACTGGAGAAAAATGCATATGTTGGGGACAGATACAACTGTTTGATTCGTAAGGGAAGCAACCCAAACACTAGGGACTGACAGATCGGTGAGCTAAAGCAGAAGAATATGCCACGTTCAAATTCATTTCCATGGATTTTTAAAGGGGTCTAATGCACTCACTAAGAAGTGACAGTGTAGGAGACGAGTGGCCGCTTTCCTGTTGGCATCACGGATCGAGGTTTGGGAGGCACTAAGGTGACTGTTGTTGTTGGAAAAAACATCGATGTTGAAAAATTAAAAAAAGTAAAGCAACAACAGATCTCGTCGCAAAAATTAAGTCTTTTGACCTGTTTTCGGCACTACTATGCAGTCTTCATCAGAAGTGAAACATTCAAACTGGCATGTCACGTATAAAATAAATATCAAGCTTTACTGCTTAATATTTATTTTATACGTGACATGGCAGTTTGAATGTTTCACGTCTGATGAAGGCACTCAAAGTAGCTTTATCGCTTGATTTTTATTTTATACGTGACATGCCAGTTTGAAAGTTTTACGTCTGATGAAGGCACTCAAAGTAGTGCCGAAACCAGGTAAAAAGACAATTTTTGACACTGAGGGCTGTTATTGCTTTAATTTTACTCTGTAAACGGTCGCTGACGATGCAGCCATGTGTAATACTTTAACATAGATATTGCTTTGGTCTGGCTTACTTGCTGGTCAACTGGCTCTCGATGTACGATAGTTGGATTAGCATGTAGCTACTGGGTTTGCTTCTAAACAAGTAACTGCACTACACATATGTGTACTATTCATGTGGATATACTCTTCTCTAGATGGAATACAGTATCACGTTCGTCTATTCCCGAAGAGTGCATGGGAGAAAATGAACAATCCTACTGTTGAACTCCACATCTTTCTCTACTCTTCCAGCACTTCTGAATTGTGCACGCGGGTGCGAGGCTGTTGTATTATGGTAGAGGCTGTTATACTGTGGTAAATTATCAAGTGGATAGTGTGGGTGTTGGAAGCTCTGTGATAGTGTCAGAACTGTATTATCGAGGTGTATCCCAACTGAAAAATTGGCGATGCATTTCTAGTGAAACACTGTGCCGTCAACGGAGGCCCTGAAGCCATTATGCCGTCACGTATCTACCGCAGTGATCATTGTAATACGATAAAGGAGATTAGGACACGTACACGGGCATATTTATAGACAATAATTCGATATAATGCAGTCCTCTTATAGTAAAGGTGCAGCAGTAAGGCTCCCTTGTCAATTGAAAAAGAATTATATCTGGCGTAGCGTTGATAGAGGAGATTAGGGTATGTGCAGAGGCATACAGATATTCATTTCTATTCGATGATTATGATGTGACTGGAAAAGGAATAGGTAATACTTCTACCACAGAGTCCACACCGTGCAGTGTTTTGCGGAATACATATTTAAATGTGCGCTCCTGTCTATAGCAGAGTTGCGACACCGGTAAGCTGTAGCGATTTGGAGAAGATGGGTGTTGAAGCTGAATGTAGATAAATGTAACTATTGAATCTCAAATAGCCGAAGAGATCTGCTACTGTTCTATTGCGCCATTGTCTACATATCACATATCACTAGAAGTGCTATCAGTCTTAAAAAATATCTGAATGCAAGCATCCACATGGTGGTGAATTTCTCCCTGAACTTTACTGTCCTTTTTTTCCCTTGTTGTGATAGCCCTCTACATAGTCCGTGACGTGTAGAGGGTTAGACAGCCTGCTAACTAATGGAAGAGTGCTGTCGTAGCGTGACAGGATTCCAAGAGAGTTAACAACGGTTTTTGACTTGCTGGGGATACATATAGCTATATGTCGAATAGTGGAAAATTAGTGTGAATATGGGGTTAAGCGATATTCTGACAAAAGAGAGGCTGAGATGTGATATTTTCAAAGTTTCTTCTAATATTTGTGATCAAACATATTACTCCCTCCCAGATACAACTCGTGAAGTGATTGTAAAAATGTTCACAAGAATGTTCAGTAATACGGTTATATAAATACCTTTGAAACGAGATAAATAGGAACGGCAGAGCAGCCATTGCGATATGTTTTCAGGAAAAACAATGATGTGCTATATTTCTCGTTCTAGTCAGTGATGGGTGGAGGAATAGACAACCTTCTAACTAACGGAACATTGCTGTAGTAACATGATGGGATTTCGACAGAATTAGCAGCGGTCTCTAATACGGCGGGGGACATCTCTTGCTCTTCAAAATCAGGCCAATTCAATTGTTATGTATCAAAGACTACACGATTCGTGAAATACGGCGGGTAGCAACTTTCTGACGGTAGTTGAGACGTGCGATCTGTACTGCTTCTTCTCTGTATTGTGAGCAAACATATTATAGCCTCTCTCATGCGTCTCACGAAGTGACTGAAATGAGAAAGTTAGAAGCTAACGTGAAGGTTTTTACTGAGAGACAGTCAGCAGCAGAAGTTTCGTCTTTGGTTTTTTCCTGTTCCACCGGCAAACAGAGCGAGGGAGAAAAGGGCGGTCCGTAGGCTTCTGCATAAGCGTTAATTTCTATCATCTTTGTATTCCTCACGCGAAATGTGTGTTGGTGGCAGAGAATCCTCCTGCACTCAGCTACAAATGTCGGTTCTCCAAAATTTCTCGACAGTCTTCCTCGAAAAGAACATCGCTTTCCATCAAGGGATTCACATTTGAGTTATCTGGAGAGTGTAATCCAACTGCTGGAAGAAGCAAATTACTCACCATGCAAAGGGACTCCCATGATAAATTTAATTAGTCAATCAATCTGATATCAGTGACGTGCTGCCAGTTAAGTGGAAGCGAGAGCAAGAGTGCCACCGATATGATTCGCGATCTTTAGCAGTAATCAGGCATTTGACTACCCTAAGAGAGTTCAAAAGTGAGGGTGCAATGTGTGACAGAAGAAGAGCACACTCTTCGCACTACATCATGAGTCAAAAATGAGTTTAATATTCTAGTCCTGTTATGCAGGACAAAGCAGATATTAAGCTTATATGAAGTTTTTTTTAATTCGATGACAAAATACTTAGATAAATATAGTCCATTCAGTATTGTTATAAAGGATATTCACACTAATAATGAGCAAGTTACGATACTTTTTTTTTCTTTTTTTGGTCATCAGTCTTCTGAAGGGTTTGATGCGGCCCGCCACGAATTCTTCTCCTGCGCTAACCTCTTCATCTCAGAGTGGCACTTGCAACATACGTCCTCAGTTATTTGCTGAATGTATTCCAATCTCTCTCTTCCTCTACAGTTTTTACCCTCTATAGCTCCCTCTAATACCAAGGAAGTCATTCCCTCATGTCGTATCATCCTGTCCTTTCACCTTATCAGTGTTTTCCACATATTCCTTTCCCCTCCTATTCTGCGTAGAACCTCCTCATTCCTTACCTTATCGGACTATCTAATTTTCAACATTCGTTTGTAGCACCACATCTCAAATTCTCTTCTGTTCCGGTTCTCCCACAGTCTATGTTCCACTACCATACAATTCTGTACTCCAAACGTACATTCTCAGATATTTCTTACTCAAGGAAAGTATTTGAAATTAGTAGACTTCTCTTGGCCAGCAATGCCCTTTTTCCCATTGCTAGACTGCTTTTGATGCCCTCCTTGCTCCGTCCGTCATTGGTTATTTTACTGCCTAGGTAGCAGAATTCCTATGCTTTGTGATCATCAATCCTGTTGTAAAGTTTTCGCTGTTCTCATTACCTTCGTCTTTCTTCGATTTACTCTCAATCCATACTCTGCACTCATTAGACTGTTCATTCCGTTCAGCAGATCATGTAATTTTTCATCACTTTCACTCAAGGTAGCAATGTCATCAGCGAATCGTATCACTGACATCCTTACACCTTGCATTTTAATTCCTCTCCTGAAACATTCTTTTAATTCAATGATTGCTTCGTCGATGTACAGATTGAACAGTAGGGGCGAAAGGCTACATCCTTGTCTTACATCATTTTTAATACGAGCACTTCGTTCTTGGTCGTCCACTCTTATTATTCCCTCTTGGCTGTTGTACATATTGTATATGACTCGTCTCTCCCTATAGCTTATCCCTACTTTTTTCAGAATTTCGAACATCTTGCACCATTTTACATTGTCAAAAGCTTTTCCCATGTCCACAAATCCTATGAACGTGTCTTGATTTTTCTTTACTCTTGCTTCCATTATTAACCTCAACGTGAGAACTCCCTCTCTCACCCCTTTGCCTTACCTAAAGCCAAACTGATCGTCACCTAGCGCATCCTCAATTTTCTTTTCCATTCTTCTGTGTATTATTCTTCTAAGCAACTTGGATCCATGAGCTGTTAAGCTGATTCTGCGATAATTCTCGCACTTGTCAGCTCTTGCCGTCTTCGGAATTGTGTGGATATTGCGTTTCCGAAAGTCAGATGGTATGTCGCCAGAATCATACGTTCTACAAACCAAGGTGAATAGTTGTTTTGTTGCCAGTTTTACCAATAATTTTAGAACTTCTAATGGAATGTTATCTATCCCTTCTGTCTTATTTGATCTTAAGTCCTCGAAAGCTTTCTTAAGTTCTGATTCCAATACTGGATCCCCTATCTCTTCTAAATCGACCTCTGTTTCTTCTTCTATCACATCAGAGAAATCTTCCCCCTCATAGAGACTTTCAATGTATTCTTTCCACCTATCCGCTCTCTGCTCTGCATTTAACAGCAGAATTCCCGTTGCACTCTTAATGTTACCATCCGTGCTTTTAATGTCGCTGAAGGTTGTTTTGATGCTGAGTTTGTCCTTTGGACAATCATTTCTTTTTCGATGTCTTCACACTTTTCCTACAGACATTTCGTCTTAGCTTCCCTGCACTTCCTATTTATTTCATTCTTCAGCGACTTGTATTTCTGTATTCCTGAGTTTCCCGGAACATTTCTGTATTTCCTCCTTTCATCGATCAATTGATGTACTTCTTCTGTTACCCGTCTTTTCTTCGCCATTAAGTTCTTAGTACCTACGTTTTCCTTCCAAACTTCTGTGATGGCCCTTGTTAGATATGTCCATCGCTCTTCAACTGTACTGCCTACTGACAGTAAAACACGAAGGAGTGACTGAGCAGTACAGCCGCGTGGCAGTAGCTGTCAGAGCGGGACAGGTCGGAACTGTTGCTGTTCTTCGTGTGATGGGCAGTGGTTGCTTGCGTTGGCTGAAGCTATCTTGAAATTATCTGGAGAAATACGGGAGAAATGAACTTGAAGCTTCTTAGAAAAGACACCCGATGTGGTGAACCTGTAGGAGGCTGAATCGTTTCCCCAGGAAATTCCCACAATGTCCAACGTGAGACATCAGTTGTACGTCAGCAACAGAGACAGTGACACAAGGATGGTCTGCAGATTATGGAGTTTTGAAAAACAATGGACAGTATCTCGAGCCAGCAAACACTTTCATGTTACAAAGAAATTTACTTACATATTTGTTTCTAGTATAACGTGTATAGAAAGTATTCCCTGCGGTTTTGCCTTCAGAAGAATGTGACATGTACGCTACATTGCCACGGAACCGCAAATGATGCACTTTAAAGAGAAAAGAAAACTTGAACTCATTAACCTCTGTGAGAAAATTTGACTTATTCTTCGCGGTATGAGAGTACGGTTTGCTCTGGGTAAAACACAATTTATTGATTTTTGAGAAACGAAACTGAAATCCCTTAATAGTGGAAGGAAATGAAAATTTTTCTGCAGAATCAACATTTCTCATTGCTGTGGGTTTGAAGGTTACGAACCACACATCTGATTGGTTTTGCTGCGCTCTTACACCAAAAGCATACCTCTGTTTAGAGTTCTTTAATTTGCTTTTTGTGAAATGTACTAGATATCGTGAAGCAATTATCATTTCCCAAGACTACGATGTCCAAAAAACGATAACGCTTTTAATTTCATGGTTCAGGTAAAAAATTTTAATTAATCCGAAATGTAGTTTTTATACACCATACATCATTCAACTTTTAAATTAAAACACAGCTTTTATTTTCAGTTACAGACTCTCTTCCTTATTGCATTTCTTACTCTGCATTTGCAAACGATAAATGATGGCAAACAGTTCCATAAACCCAGAATGAGGTTTTCGCTCTGCAGCGGAGTATGCGCTGATATGAGAACTTCTGTAAAGTTTGGAAGGTAGGAGACGCGATACTGGCAGAAGTAAAGCTGTGAGGACCGGGCGTGAGTCGTGCTTCGGTAGCTCAGATGGTGGAGCACTTGCCCGCGAAAGGCAAAGGTACCGAGTTCGAGTCTCGGTCGGGCACACAGTTTTAATCTGCCAGGAAGTTTCAGTTCCATAAATGTTAAGGATTCATTAAAGACTCGAAACGGAGAAAAATATCAGGACTTAAAAACGAATATCTGCTTCAAGCCAGCAGTGCCCGTTGAACTGACTAATCTGAACACTGCTTCTAGACGGACTCAAACTACAGCCCCCACTGGTTTATTCCATTCTTCAACGAATTGTTGCTAAATATCAATGGAGCGAACACTGCAATGAAAGGCCTTCCCGTTTGCTGTAGTATAGGATAAAATGGCGCATACTACAATATCTACAAAATCGAGTGGAGGCAATAAACGCAGGTTGACGCTAAGGAGCACGTAATGCAGCGTTTAGACTCATCAACAGTATATGACATTCATTTCTAGTAAGCAATAAAACAAGTGAAGGACGTTTACAATTCGGAATAAAAAAGGTAAGGAGAACATACGCTGAGGTAAAAAAAGTCATGGCATAGCGATATGCACATATAGAGATGTCGGCGGTATCGCATACACGAGGTATAAAAGGGTAGTGCATTCGCAGAGCTGTCATTTGTACTCAGGTGATTCACGTAGGAAGGTTTCCGACGTGATTTTGGCCGCACGATGGAAATTAACAGACTGTGAACGCGGAATAGTAATTGGAGCTAGACGCGTGAACATTCCATTTCGGAAATCGTTATGGAATTCATTACTCAGAGATCAAGAGTGTCAAGAGCGTGCCGAGATTACCAAATTGCAGATATTATCTCTCACCATGGACGACGCAGTGGCCGAATGACTTCGCTTACCGACCGAGAGCAGAGGCGTTTGCATAGATTCGTCAGTGCTAACAGTAAGCAACACGGAGTGAAACAACTGCAGAAATCAATCTGGGACGCACGACGGACGTCTCCGTTACAACAGTGCGGTGAAGTGTAACGTTAATGGGCTATGGCGACAGACGACCCACTCGAGTGCCGTAGCTAACAGCACGGCATCACCTGCAGTGCCTCTCCTGGGCGCATGACCGTATCGGTTGGACTCTAAGACGACTAAAGAACCGTGACCTGGTCAAATGAGTCCCGTTTCAGTTGGTAAGAGCTGATGGTAGGTTTCTAGAGTGACTCAGACGCCATGAAACCATGGACCCAAGTTCTCATCAAGGCACTGTACAACCTGGTGGTAGCTCTGTAATGGTGTGGGCAGTGTTTACATAGCAACGACTGGGTCCTCTGGTCAAACTGAACCCGTCATTGGGTGGATATGGTTATGTTCAGCTAAGTGGAGATCATTTGCAGCCATCCATGGTCTTCATGTTTCCAAACAAGGACTCAATTTTTATGGAAGGCAATGCGCCCCATCACCTGGCTGCAATTGTTTTCCACTGATTTTAAGAACATTCTAGACAATTTGAGCGAATTATTTGGCCATCCAAGTCGCTCAATATGAATCCCATCTAACATTTATGGTACATAATCGAGAGGTCAATTCGTGCACAAAATCTTTCACCGGCAACGGTTTCGCCATTGTGGACGGCTATAGAATCACTATGGCTCAAATGACTTCCAACGATTTGTTGAGTTCATGTCCCGTCGAGCTGCCGCACGACTCCGTACAAAACGAAGTCCCGACAGGAGATTAGGAGTTACGCCACGACTTCTGTCACCTCAGTGTTTACGAACGCTCAGAGACAAAAATACTCAATTTTCCACCTTGAAGGAAGGAAGTGGGAAAGGCAGGCAAGAGCTGTTGACTTTAACTGACCATATACTTTGCACAGACTACTAACAACTATATGTCAAACTAATAGGGAGCAAGTTTTTGCACGTTGGCGGGGATTATCAAATTACAGATTGAGAATTGTAGAATGTGAAAGAAACATTCCATTAGTGAGGGTCAAACTGGTTTGATATTGAAACGTGATTTTACACAGACATACGGTCTGATAAAATTCGAAATGAACATGTATTATCAAGAATGAGACAACGTAGAAATTTTAAGAAAATCACTAACAGAAAGATATACTTGTGGGACATATTCTGTGCTATATAGTAATAGTTTCCACACAACAGGGAGGTTCAGTAGGTGGGAAAACTGTAAGTGTGAATAAATATTATAATAAGCTACATACATTGCGAAGAAATGTTGGTGAAAGACGTTCAAAATGGCTCTGAGCACTATGGGACTCAACTGCTGTGGTCATAAGTCCCCTGGAACTTAGAACTACTTAAACCTAGCTAACCTAAGGACATCACACACATCCATGCTCGAAGCAGGATTCGAACCTGCGACCGCAGTGGTCGTGCGGTTCCAGACTGTAGTGCCTTTAACCGCTCGGCTACGTGCCAGACGTATATGGTGATTCAAAGACTGGCCCTCGATAGAAAAATATGGAAGACGACATTCAACCCGTCAAACTACTGGTTACTTGAAAAATATGCATGTAAATAAGGGGAAAATAATTTCTTTTTCTTCAGGCAGGTAAAGAAAAACTGTTTCCTCTTGTTGATGACCGGAACTACAGATGTTACTACTACACACTGCATTGTGAACGCATTATTGTGGCCAATAGCAGTACAAGTTTATACGCCAACTAGCTCAGCAAGAGGTTGAAGAAACTGATGAAATGTATGATGAGATAAAAGAAATTATTCAGGTAGTAAAGGGAGATGAAAATTTAATAGTCATGGGTGACTGGAATTCGACAGTAGGAAAAGGAAGAGAAGGAAACGTAGTAGGTGAATATGGATTGGGGCTAAGAAATTATAGAGGAAGCCGCCTGGTAGAATTTTGCACAAAGAATAACTTACTCATAGCTAACACTTGGTTCATGAATCACGAAAGAAGGTTGTATACATGGAAGACCCCTGGAGATACCAAAAGGTTTCAGATAGATTATTTAATGGTAAGACACAGATTTAGGAACCAGGTTTCAAGTTGTAAGACATTTCCACGGGCAGATGAGGACTCTGACCACAATCTGTTGGTTATGATTAAAACTGAAGAAACTGCAAAAAGGGTGGAATTTAAGGAGATGGGACCTGGATAAACTGAAAGAACCAGAGGTTGTACAGAGTTTCAGGGAGAGCATAAGGGAACAATTGACAGGAATGGGGGAAAGAAATACAGTAGAAGAAGAATGGGTAGCTTTGAGGTATGAAATAGTGAAGGCAGCTGAGGATCAAGTAGGCAAAAAGACGAGGGCTAGAAGATATCCTTGGGTAACAGAAGAGATACTGAATTTAATTGATGAAAGGAGAAAACATAAAAATGCAGTAAATGAAGCAGGCAAAATGGAATACAAACGTCTCAAAAATTCCATTAGAACTACTGACAGAATTGGGAGAGACGGTCCTGACAAAACTCTACTATCTGGTGAGCAAGATGTACGAGACAGGCGAAATACCCTCAGACTTCAAGAAGAATATAATAATTATAATCCCAAAGAAAGCAGGTGTTGACAGATGTGAAAATTACCGAACTATCAGTTTAATAAGTCACAGCTGCAAAATACTTACGCGAATTCTTTACAGACGAATGGAAAAACTGGTAGAAGCCGACCTCGGGGAAGATCAGTTTGGATTCCGTAGAAATGTTGGAACACGTGAGGCAATACTGACCTTACGACTTATCTTAGAAGAAAGATTAAGAAAAGGCAAACCTACGTTTCTAGCATTTGTAGACTTAGAGAAAGATTTTGACAATGTTAACTGGAACACCCTCTTTCAAATTCTAAATGTGGCAGGGGTAAAATACAGGGAGCGAAAGGCTATTTACAGTTTGTACAGAAACCAGATGGCAGTTATAAGAGTCGAGGGGCATGAAAGGGAAGCAGTGGTTGGGAAAGGAGTAAGACAGGGTTGTAGCCTCTCCCCGATGTTATTCAATCTGTATATTGAGCAAGCAGTAAAGGAACCAAAGAAAAATTCGGAGTAGGTATTAAAATTCATGGAGAAGAAGTAAAAACTTTGAGGTTCGCCGATGACATTGTAATTCTGTCAGAGACAGCAAAGGACTTGGAAGAGCAGTTGAACGGAATGGACAGTGTCTTGAAAGGAGGATATAAGATGAACATCAACAAAAGCAAAACGAGGATAATGGAATGTAGTCAAATTAAGTCGGGTGATGCTGAGGGAATTAGATTAGGAAATGAGACACTTAAAGTAGTAAAGGAGTTTTGCTATTTAGGGAGTAAAATAACCGATGATGGTCGAAGTAGAGAGGATATAAAATGTAGACTGGCAATGGCAAGGAAAGCGTTTCTCAAGAAGAGGAATTTGTTAACATCGAGCATAGATTTAGGTGTCAGGAAGTCGTTTCTGAAAGTATTTGTATGGAGTGTAGCCATGTATGGAAGTGAAACATGGACGATAACTAGTTTGGACAAGAAGAGAATAGAAGCTTTCGAAATGTGGTGCTACAGAAGAATGCTGAAGATAAGGTGGGTAGATCACGTAACTAATGAGGAGGTATTGAATAGGATTGGGGAGAAGAGAAGTTTGTGGCACAACTTGACTAGAAGAAGGGATCGGTTGGTAGGACATGTTCTGAGGCATCAAGGGATCACAAATTTAGCATTGGAGGGCAGCGTGGAGGGTAAAAATCGTAGAGGGAGACCAAGAGATGAATACAATAAGCAGATTCAGAAGGATGTAGGCTGCAGTAGGTACTGGGAGATGAAGAAGCTTGCACGGAATAGAGTAGCATGGAGAGCTGCATCAAACCAGTCTCAGGACTGAAGACCGCAACAACAACACAACAGATACCGCCACTGATGAAAAATATATTCTCCGTCATGTATTCGCTTGGGCCTGCGAAAATATTCCACTCCCATCGAAGTTTTTAAGCTTTCCATTCAAAAACAGAAGTAATCACTAATTCTTCCTAGTTTATGGCGGCTATGATACTGAATTTCCTTGGATCATCTTTTCAAGTTTTGTAATACATTTTCCCGAGAAAATGACGTTGGGGACACAGACATACTACCATCATACATAAACTCTAATGGTGTTCATTTGAGTTTTTCAGTTTCTGTCTTACTTAATCAACTGATCGTTTCAGCGAAGTTCTAATATTTGATGGTGAAGCAGTATTGTTCTCAGCTATTCAACATTTTGCGTATCTCTTTGATTATTCTATGGGAGTACTGTGATCTTTTACCTGAAAATATCACCAAATCAGTAACGTAATTAAACACATCTATACGTTTAGAAATGGACGTTTAAACATCTAACTGTGAAGACAGTTCGCTTATAAGGTCCATACCCATCGGGCCGGCGACATCTCTCGGAATCAACCACAAATATTGCATTGCAGTCAATTAGTCCAAGCGACGCCTCATGTGTACCATCACTATATGAGTTCTGGTTTTGCAACAGAGTATCAAGGCAAATTTATACGATTTACATTTGGTGAACTTTTTTAATACCAAATAATTACAGTTTAGGCATAATGTAAATCTAGAGGCTGGAATAACAGAGTCGCACTTCCTTTTAACAGAGCATGTATTTTACGAGTTTCTGGGATGCAGATTTGCTTCATGAAGAATGAATCACACAGACACACATACAAATAAATGGAAAGCATGGATTTTCTGTATTTGGTTGATTCTGCTTAGTTCTTCTCGAATCCAGAAGACATCATCGAGCATATATGCCGATCACTAATTAAATCAACAAAATAAATCATTTTGTATATTTTGTTGTTTCCTGAACAACATTTATAGTCAATTGTGCCATTAGGATAAACTGATATACTCTGGTACGAGAAAAATCGTGGCATGCTTCCACTGTACACAGGAATAGATTTGTAGATTCACAATCGCTATCAAAGTTTTTTCTTTTTTAATGGTAAAATTGATACTAATGGTGGAGACGTAGCGATCTGTCTGTCTTTATGCAACTTACGCAACACTAATCATGGGACCGAGAATCGTCTTAAAGATATAAGAATAGGTTGCAGTCTAAATGTTTGTGAATATCATAAATGAGTTTCTAAAGGTGAATTGTCATCTTCAATCCGCTTTTAAATTAGCTGTTCAAATAGAAGGAGGTAGTTGACAGCATTAAGACCTGAATTTAGACTGTGATTATAAATTAATGAATACACATACCCCCCGACGCCCATTCCTTAGCGTCACCATCATATATGCGGGGGCTGTGCCTTGTTTATCTAAATTAAAACTCCGTCTGGATCATTCACTGTGTAATATAGCGACACAGCCGGTGTTTCCTTTCTTTATATACGGCTTTATCATTACTGTAAGGGCCATGTCTTCACTTATGAATCTGTTCTTTGCTAACGCAATTACCCAAGTTGGTCTAACAGACACGTTTCTTAGGAAGAAGCTGAATATCACAGAAAATGAAGACCTTTAAATCCATAGAGAGAAGTTAACTAATCCTCTGATATCCATAAGCTGTTCCCGTAAATTCATAAATAGCCGTAATATCAATGTTATCAACTGATGCAATCTTTCTTCTGTAGAACTGATATTCCCAACCGCTTCCATTTTAATCTTATCTGTTCTTTCATGTTTCGTCAGTTACATATCGGGGTGACATAATTTTAAAATTTATGTAGTTAATGAAATCTTGTTCTGTGTTTCTATGTATTGTATTATTACATTTTTACTAATGCATCTTATTATTATTGCCACTGTACAGGTGTCGGTACACATTGCTAGAATTTTTAAGGAGGTGTGAGTCGAAAGGGAGCTCTTTTACAGATGAAAGAAGTATGGAAACCTTTTCCATGTATTCTAAATGTACGGAATACAGCCGGCCGCGCTCAGGGCAGAATGACAGACCATTTTCAGTGATGGTGGCAGTTTTGTCGGAACGAAGTTCAATCAGAGGAGTGATGAGGGAGTGCACATCATGTCTAGGTGGAAGGAGGGGACAGACAGAGCTTGCTACATTCGACAACGCTCTGACTGTGTCTTACAGCCAACACGTGATTCCTCTCCCACCGTTTTATTGGCTGTTTACAAAAGGTGCGTAGGAGACTGTAGGTCACAGGATTTTATGCGAACAATCATCCATTGCTGAAGTGAGGATTCTACGTGGTATGTAGGCCACAATAGTTGGTTCTTGAGTGCTGAAGATGAGAATTTAAGCGTAAAATATCATAATTAGCAAATAAATTTGTGGATCCCCTTAGACTGGCTAGTTCACCTGCGTATTACTCTTATTTGTATTGTAACTACAACTATCATCAAAATAATTATTCTACATATAAAACTAGTTGTCTGACTGACTGACTGGCCATCGCCCAACGCAAACCGCTAAGGATAGAAGCTTTAAATCTGGAAAGGGTATTGCACTTAATAAAAGAAGGTTCAAATGGCTCTGAGCACTATGGGACTTAACATCTGTATTCATCAGTCCCCTAGAACTTAGAACTACTTAAACCTAACTAACCTAAGGACATCACACACATCCATGCCCGAGGCAGGATTAGAACCTGCGACCGTAGCGGTCTCGCGGTTCCAGACTGAAGCGCCTAGAACCGCTCGGCTACACCGGCCAGCTATTGCTCTTATAATGCAGGCATCGTTTAAGAAAGGAATTTTCGAAATTCCACCGCTAAGGAGATGAAATAATGGATGAAATTGTTTCATTACATTTTATAGCAAAATCTACGAAAAAATGGTATTTGACTTCTAAAGAAATATGTGTTAGGGCTTGGCAGCTTCTGTGTAAATATCCCCACAAGATCTCAAAAGTCTCAAGCTACCATAATCGCTCCTAGGTCAGAAACACATTCGGGAAAGACGGCCTTTATATAGGATTAATTAGTGTGAAAAGCTTAGAAGTTGTTGCAAATTGTGAACAACAAAAAATTCGATTAAAAAAATCAGTGTTGACCATAACATCTATGCGAGCGAGCAGCGGGCGCTAAGTCAGTCACAAATATTACACAAGATGAAACTGGATTATGTAGAATGAGTAAAATCTGGAAGCTAGAAATGCTGAGTGTAAGTTTGATCTATAGCATTTGTGGTCAGAAATAAGAGAGTGGCCAAAGATACGATGTTTTCCGACGTAATAAACAAATAACTGAACAGATATAGTACTGAAATTTGCACGCTGACAGAAAAAGAGTAATAAGCTAACAATCGAAGACTGTGGGACGTTATTGAACTGTCTTATTTGCTTATTTATTTTCCAGGTACCGGGAACCATGCGAGCCAGGTTACTTGGTCATGGAGCGAGTCTGTGGATATTGGGTTGGTACATTCGTTCGTATCGTTTCTCCACAAGTTTGAAAAACAGAGCACATGCACATAACAGAGACTTTACTTTAGTCATCTAGTCATCAATAATATATTTATATACAACAGTCTGCCACCGCTGGAATAACACTTTGATTCCGCGACTGAAGAAATCACATGGTTCGACGCGAACTCTTTGAGCCATATTCGGAACGCACTTGCATCCGGAGAGGAAGTTTCTTGAAGGTTGTTCGAAAGAGAACGGAAAAGGTCAAAATATTGTTCTTTTTTCTTTCTCAGCAAAATGCGGGCGACTGTTATCGTGGAGTAGCATCATTTCTCGCTGTCTTCTTGGTCGTTGCTTTGGATTGGGCCTGCCAGTTTTTCAGATGTTGATAGAAAGAGTCAGCAGTGGAATTTGAAGTGCTATACAATGCACACAGCAACACCGATCAAATACAAAACAATAGCACACAAACAAACACGAACACAGACAAGTCTGTAAACCTAAACAAACACACGGAAAACGAACAAATGGACAATACACAGAAATCTCACGCAACACCTGACTATGCCAAAGCTAGCAGCGAAGAAAGAATAAACGACAACACACCAAAAAGGTATAATACAAAAAGATGTACAGGATATATAAAACCAGTGAATTTTGTATCTGGAGGGATAATTAACCCTGCAGATCATACACAACAACGCATAACACCTCAACAACATAATGAAACACAACAGATGACCGGATGTAACGAGACATATAGGAAAAAGGTAGTAGTCCTTGACACAAACCTACTTACGGGTGATCACGATAGTGACGATGAGTTTACAGATAGTGATAGCAAAAAGAAAGGTGACGACAGTGCAATAGGTAGTGTAAACATAAGAAAAAGTGAAGGTGAAAGAAGAAGAGCCGCAGGTAGCAGCTCATCAGCCTCACCACCATTGAAGACGGAACAAGACACCACACCGGTGACATCTGCACTTCGAGATAAATATAGCGGAATCATCCCATATGTAGAAAAAGAGCAGAAGGGAAAAGTCGGCCAAACACCATGGCATGCTGACTACAACAATGTAGAACTAAACTTAAGACTAAGTAGGCTAGAATATAAGGACACATTCATCACAGCACAAAGACTGCTAACCAGACTACTTCACCCACTAGGCAGCTATGTATGCTTCCCGACCACTGAACAATCTGACAGAATGACTTTAAAGACCGCAAACATACCTACAGACCCAGCAGAGCTAGAAAAATTAGTCATACTAGCGTGTAGTCGGAGGGGGGAAACATATAACCCACACCAAGTGTACAAGGACCAAGTGAGGGCACATGGCAGAACTGACTTTGACTACTCGCAAACAGGACACAAATTCTATCTTCATGTGAAACACCCATGAAAATAATACAACTTAATGCTAATAGAAGCACACTCGTTAGTGCAGAACTGCCGCGAGTAGCTCTGGACTTGCAGGCGGATATTCTCTGCCTGCAAGAACCTTACGTGACAACCCAGGGGAACTTAACTAACCTACCCTGGGACGCTGTCACAATCTCAGACAGACGAAACTACAAGGCTGCCATAGTTGTCCTCAACAGAACTTTAAATATCACTAAGATTACGCAGCTATGTAACAGTCATCTGGCCACGGCAGAAATAACTAAGGGTCGAGACACATGGGTGGTCTCATCACTATACGCACAGTACAGTGACAATATAGAGCCATACCTACATATGATACAAGACATTGCTGAGTATTCTAGAAATAAGAACCTAATTATATGTGCAGATATCAACGCTAAATCCACACTATGGCACTCGAACAGAACGGACGACAGAGGACGGAAAGTCAACGACGTCATACAGGAGACACAACTACATATTATAAATGAAGACGGACCTACACCTACATACAGAGGTGCAGACGGATCTGCCACCAAAATCGATATTACTCTGGCGAATGACAGAACATTAGGACGACTGCAAAGATGGACCATACACGACTCTCTGACCACAAGTGATCACAACATAATAGAAATAAGTCTCACAACAAACAATTACCGCACCACACACAATACAACACACTTCAACTTTAAAAGAGCGAATTGGGACAGACTACAACAAATTGTTCAAAATGAGAATATATACAACATACAGGGAAGCGTGGACTACAGAGCACACAAACTGACACAAATCATCCAAACAGCACAAGAAACAGCAATACCTACGCACACACATAGCAAACAACGGGAAACACCATGGTCAGACGAATTAACCAGACTCAAACGTGACATGACAAGGAAACGAAAACTATACCAGAGGACATGGATACAAAGAGACAAACTACTAAGACTAGCTGCATATAGGGAAGCCAAAGAACTCTTCAAAAAGACATTATTTCAGACCAGGAAACAACATTGGGAGAGCTACTTGACCTCACACACACAACAGAATATCTGGGGGGAACAATACAAGATCCTGACAGAAAAAATAAAGACCCCATTGGCATTAAGCACGCTACGGCAGGATGACGGCACAATGACAGTGGGGTGGAGAAACACAGCACAATATCTGCTGAACAAACTCCTCCCGGAAGATGCCACAGACTCAGACACACAGGAACAGATCACACTCAGACAAGAACTTCATGAACAGTATAACACCGACGCCGTCACCTGTCCCTTCGCGCACGAGGAAGTTGCGGTAGCGATAAGAGAGCTAAAGAATAAAAAAGCACCTGGACCCGACAGGATCCATGCAGAAGTGCTTAAGAGGCTAGCACCACAGATCACCCCATACTTAACAGAACTACTAAACGACGCCTTAAGGCTAGGCCGTGTACCGACAGTCTGGAAAACCTCAAATGCAGTCATCATACGAAAATCATCAGACAGAGACCAATCAGATCCGAAATCCTACAGACCAATATGCCTCATAAACACCATGGCAAAAATCCAAGAGAGGCTACTGTGTGACCGCCTGCAGGCTCACAGAACCCTACTTGGAATGAATCCCCACCAGTTTGGATTTCGGAAAGGGAAAAGCATCGATGATGCAATAAACAGAGCTTTAGAAATTACACAAAACACAGATAAAACATACTCTTTGGCAATCATGATAGACATCGCAGGAGCATTTGACAACCTGTGGTGGCCAGCACTGTTTCTGAGGTTACGCCAGATGGAAGTACCCGCAGCCCTATACAACAGTCTTTTAGACTACTGTAGAGACAGAATAGTGGAATGGCGCGTGGGCAACCGGAAGGTAATAAGGAAAATTACCAAGGGATGTCCGCAGGGATCGATCTGTGGACCCATCTTCTGGGACATAATTTTTGAACCTCTCCTGCAACTGCTGGAGGAGGATATGAGGACAGACGGTGCTGTCGCCTATGCAGATGACCTATTGGTGGTTATCTCAGCAAACACAAGAGCCCAGCTAGAGGAGAAGGCGAGTGGCACACTGCAAACAATAACACAATGGTGCAACACAAACAAGCTCAAGATAGCGGGCAACAAAACAACATACACACTGCTCAAAGGGCAACTCAGACGCAATCCATCTATTAAAATACAGAACAACAACATAAAGAGAATGACGGTAACCCGCTACTTGGGCGTATACATAGATGAGAAGCTGAACTTCCATGAACACATCAGAATAACAACAAACAAGGCAGAAAAATTACTACATAAACTGGCAAGGATTAATTCAGGACAATACAGACTTCCTCTGTCAGTCACACGAACTTACCACTGCGCACTCTTCGAATCAGTGCTAAGCTTTGCGGCCAGTACATGGGCGCACAGACTCAACCTCGTCACAAACAGAACAGCGGTTAGGCGAGGGCAGAGAAGCGTCCTTCTGCGACTATCGGGAGCCTTCGGCACTACATCAGTTGAAGCACTGTGTGTTGTGCTAGGAATCTTCCCGATAGATATCACAATCAAATATCGGGCCGCTCTGTACTGGTTAAAGATGGGTAGACTAGACCAGGTCAACATATTGACTGGTTCCCCGCTGAACAATAAGCGGGACCTCAAAAAATGGAAAATCGACACATGGCAACAGGAATGGGGCACAAGTGATAAGGGACGGAGAGTCTATACATTTTTTCCGAACATAACGGAAAGATTAAGAATGAAACATGCCGATCCTAGCCGCGGCATGGTGCATTTCTTGACTGGCCACGGACCTTATCCCACGCACTTAAATCGCGTGAGTCTTAGAGACACATCAACGTGTACATGTGGAGGTATGGGAACCCCCGAACACACAATCCTATTCTGCGGGAAATACAGACAGCACAGGAACACACCTGGGATACAACACCTACAGACAGAGGAACACATATACGATGCGATCAGAACACCTGAACTTTGGGACATAATGAACGCACTAACAGACAAAATTTCTGACGAATGCCACAAAGAGTACAGGAACAGAAGACCACACAGACAATAAACCTATATGCAGCACCCAGACAGACACCATAGTGTGGAAGAACTAAACTAAGTCTCAATATAAAACAACTGACATGCAATAGACTTACATAAGTAGACCTAAAACTGACAATAGATTAATGTATAAAATTAGACATAAACAGTGTCGGCGCACCGTCGCAATTGCCATCAGCTACCACGGCACTCTAAACCTGTATACAAGTAACCAGATAGAACATAAATAGAGATATCAAACGCCATAAATAGAATAGAATAGAACTTCCTAGGCTAAGGTGAGGGGACTGAGGATCAGAGGCTTGAAGATAAATCCCAAGGCGCTCATCCTCAGTCCCCTACGGTGGTGGGACTATCATCTCTTCCTTTCCTATCGTCTTTTCTCCTCTTCAGTCTAAACTATTCCTTGTATTTCCTTCTTCTAATTCAAAATTTATTTTTGTAAAAATTTTGTTAAATCGGTTTTGGGAAAGCTGCCAAAGTAAAAAAAAAAAAAAAAAAAAAGCACAGACCCGCCTCCACGTGGCGGGCACGGGCAACGGTGCGACCGGATGCGGGAACTGGTGTGAGTTTCATCTACTACATCAGGGTCCGCACACCGGTCGTAGCGGCCAAGTGGTCAAAATAGACCCACCTTAAGCACTTAGGTGGTGGGTCGTAAAATCAGGGCGGCAAGTGAAAAAAAAAAAAAAAAAAAAAAAGTCTTTAACACTGGTAGCATGCCGCGACAGCGTGGACGTGAACCGTATGTGCAGTTGACGGACTTTGAGCGAGGGCGTATAGTGGGCATGCGGGAGGCCGGGTGGACGTACCGCCGAATTGCTCAACACGTGGGGTGTGACGTCTCCACAGTACATCGATGTTGTCGCCAGTGGTCGGCGGAAGGTTCACGTGCCCGTCGACCTGGGACCGGACCGCAGCGACGCACGGATGCACGCCAAGACCGTAGGATCCTACGCAGTGCCGTAGGGGACCGCACCGCCACTTCCCAGCAAATTAGGGACACTGTTGCTCCTGGGGTATCGGCGAGGACCATTCGCAACCGTCTCCATGAAGCTGGGCTACGGTCCCGCACACCGTTAGGCCGTCTTCCGCTCACGCCCCAACATCGTGCAGCCCGCCTCCAGTGGTGTCGCGACAGGCGTGAATGGAGGGACGAATGGAGACGTGTCGTCTTCAGTGATGAGAGTCGCTTCTGCCTTGGTGCCAATGATGGTCGTATGCGTGTTTGGCGCCGTGCAGGTGAGCGCCACAATCAGGACTGCATACGACCGAGGCACACAGGGCCAACACCCGGCATCATGGTGTGGGGAGCGATCTCCTACACTGGCCGTACACCACTGGTGATCGTCGAGGGGACACTGAATAGTGCACGGTACATCCAAACCGTCATCGAACCCATCGTTCTACCATTCCTAGACCGGCAAGGGAACTTGCTGTTCCAACAGGACAATGCACGTCCGCTTGTATCCCGTGCCACCCAACGTGCTCTAGAAGGTGTATGTCAACTACCCTGGCCAGCAAGATCTCCGGATCTGTCCCCCATTGAGCATGTTTGGGACTGGATGAAGCGTTGTCTCACGCGGTCTGCACGTCCAGCACGAACGCTGGTCCAACTGAGGCGCCAGGTGGAAATGGCATGGCAAGCCGTTCCACAGGACTACATCCAGCATCTCTACGATCGTCTCCATGGGAGAATAGCAGCCTGCATTGCTGCGAAAGGTGAATATACACTGTACTAGTGCCGACATTGTGCATGCTCTGTTGCCTGTGTCTGTGTGCCTGTGGTTCTGTCAGTGTGATCATGTGATGTATCTGACCCCAGGAATTTGTCAATAAAGTTTCCCCTTCCTGGGACAATGAATTCACGGTGTTCTTATTTCAATTTCCAGGAGTGTAGAATGAAAATAAGCGAAACCAACAGGTGTTTGCGTTTCAGTAACATCGGAGAATATTCTTTTAATTAAAATAGCAACATTCACTTTCTGCACAAGATCCTAGACGCATTACTTACAAATGATCTACATCACTGGCTGTTTAACCATCTTTCGACCACAAAATTTAGCTCTTACAGTTAAAAAAAAAAAACAAAAAAAAACACTCCGTCTTTAGGCCACTAGTAGCCTACCGGGACCATCCGACCGCCGTGTCATCCTCAGTGGAGGATGCGGATAGGAGGGGCGTGGGGTCAGCACACCGCTCTCCCGGTCGTTATGATGGTAGTCTTTACCGAAGCCGCTACTATTCGGTCGAGTAGCTCCTCAATTGGCATCACGAGGCTGAGTGCATCCAGAAAAATGGCAACAGCGCATGGCGGCCTGAATGGTCACCCATCCAAGTGCCGACCACGCCCGACAGCGCTTAAATTCTGTGATATCACGGGAACCGGTTTGTCCACTGCGGCAAGGCCGTTGCCAGCTTTTACAGTTCCGTGTCAAAAACTGTAAGTACTGCTTTTTGCTAGAAGTAAGCGCTAATCTTTTCTCTGAAACCTAAGTACCGATGTTACTGACTACCATGTTAGTTTAATTATTTATTTTGCGTTTGACTTTTTCACAAAAACTTGCCATGTGCAATGAGAACGATACTTGTATAATCTGTCATGTGGCGGCAGATCATTGATGTATACCATGAAACCAGTGGATCCAGAATAGAGCACTGTGTCCCACCACACTTCGCACGACAATATTCAGATTAAAAAATCGTCCCTGTTTTTGATACTCGAGGACAACGCTCTGGTTCCTACTTTGCACATATTAAACAAATCAATTTTCAGCTTTTCCCGTGATTCCACATCGTACGAAACTATACAAAAGTATTGTGAGTTCAACACAACATTTTTAAAATAAAATACCTGCTGATCTTAATCTAGGGTCTAGGGCTACTGTGCTTCACACTCAAAAGAATAAATAGCACTTTCTGTGGCTAATCTCTTCCTGAAGACACACTGAGAGGTTGACAGCAAATTACGTGTACTGAGAAGAGCTACTTCTCTCCAATAAAATACTTTCTCAAAACATTTTAAAACACTGCCAACATAAAAATTGTACGATAAGTGTCAACGCTCTACCCTCCACCCTTTTTAATATGTGGTTTCACGAACGAGTACTTCAGTCCGTAAGACAACTGAGCACAGGTGAGAGATGCATTGTACATACGATATTGCAGTGACTGTGAAGAGGAAATGATTCAAATGGCTCTGAGCACTATGGGACTTAACATCTGAAGTCATCAGTCCCCTAGAACTTAGAACTACTTAAACCTAAGAAACCTAAGGACATCATACACATCCATGCCGAAGGCAGGATTCGAACCTGCGACCGTAGTGGTCGCGCGGCTCCAGACTGAAGCGCCTAAAACCGCTCGGCCGCCGCGGCCGTCTGTTAAGAAGAACTGCATCGTACTTCTTAACACCTCACGCTCTGCAATATCGTATTTATTAGGCCAGACCAGGCAGACACTTGTAGTTGAAACATCCTACCCTTTACAGGAATACACATAATGTGGTACGAGTGCATGCTGTGACGCGGGAACGACGACCTATGGAACTTGGGGTCTGACCGTGAGTCGTGCATGAATAGGGAAAGCGTCTCAGGCGACCGCTTGCTTAAAGCGTGAAACCCGGGTTTGGGGTCGCGGTCTGCAACCAGTTTTCATAGCTATCAGTCCCTAACACAGCTGATGGTTGTCCGTATTCGCAACTGCCAATACATTTCATGTCAAACACTGTTCAAGTGACTGAGTATAGAACTAATGTACTGCATACGCCAACTTGAAATTTCATCTCACCAATGGCAGCCTGCTTTTTTCTCCCCTCCCTCTCCTGCGCCAACATGTTCATCTCAGAGTAGCACTAGCAAACTACGTCTTCAATTATTTGCTGGACGTATTCCTATCTCCGTCTTCCTCTACAGTTTTTACCCTCTAGTACCACGGAAGTTATTCCCTGAAGTCTCGACTGAAGTCCTACCATCTTGTCCCTTCTATCTGACAGTGTTTGCCGCATATTCCTTTCCTCTCTCATTCTGCGTGGAGCCTCCTCATTCCTTACCTTATCAGTGCACCCAGTTTTCAACACTCTTTTTGTAGCACCACTTCTCAGACGCTTCGATTCTCTTCTTCCCCAGTTTTCCCTCAGTCCATGCTTCACTAACGTACAATGCTGTTTTCCAAACATTCTCAGAAATTTCTTCCTAAAATTAGGGCCTACATTTGACAGTCGTAGACTTTTCTTGGCCAAGGATGCCCTTTTTTTCAGTCGTAACCTGCTTTTGATGTCCCCCTTGCTCCGTCCGTTGTTGGTTATCTTGTTGGCTTGGAAGTAGTGTTTTTTTAATTTCGTCCACTTCGTGACCATCACTCCTGAGGTTAAGTTTCCCGCTGTTCTCATATCTGCTACTTCTCAATACTTTCGCCTTTCTTCGATTTGCTCTCAAACCTGATTGTGTACTCATTAGACTGTTCATTCCATTCAGCAGATCCTCTTCAGCTACGCAATAACTGATGCAGTTTCATGTTTGCGTCTTTCCTGTAGCGGCACCTACCTTGCACCTGTGATGTGCAGCCGTCAAGGCATTCATTGTAGGACGACTATTCGGAAGATTTTATGTACCGTGCTTTTGTGTGGCGTGACTTTTGAATGACAAGAGAAATAAAACTGAATTGGAAAGAGGTTACAGATTCTTGATGGCTCCTGCAGACAGTACGAAAATAAGATTCAGTTTTCGGAAAGCAGGTTTCAAATCGAAGTCATATCGTCCATAGTCTCTAGTTAATGTCCATTTTCTGCACTACCATAAGACTTTTCTTTTATGTTTAATCTTCCTGCAAACAGAAACTAGTTCTTTCAACCTACCTAGCCTGAAGCTGGGAAATAATGTCTGCCCATACATTTATCTAATTTTTTAGGCCACACAACGTCTGACGTTAATATATCTTAGATTTTAGAGAGTGCAAGACGAGGCACACAGTGAATATTTCGATTTTATAACTTTCGAACAGGATGAGTGTAATATTATTGTGAAGCAGTGAGCGCCTGGTTTGATACGACTTTTCACTTTGCCGTTACCATCTGAACCGAAGGAAACACTTGTAAAGCTATGTGTATTTTAGTTTCCATCGTCTCTTGATGTGTATCACGTTATTTATGTATATCAAAGGACTCGTCTATGGCATATACACTGATGAGCTAAAACATTTTGGTCACCTTTTTAATACTTTATTTGTCCATCTTTGGGACGAAATACATCACAGATTCTCAGTATCAGGGATCCGACATTTTGTAGGTAGGTTTGTGGAGGTATGTGGCATTAGATGCCTACGCACAGGTCACGTAATTCGCTTAAATAACGGGCTGCTGATTTGTGTACATGGTAATGGGGTCCCATAGCGACCCAGGTGGGTCCAATAGGATTTTCATCAGGCGAATTTGGGCGCAGAACCATCAACGTGAGTTCACTGTGATGCTCCTCAGTCACTGTAGCACGTTCGGGCTTCGAGACATGGACAACTATGTCGCTGAAGAATGACGTCGCCGACGCTGAGGACATCAATCATGAAGGCATGGTTTGCAGCTATCAGAATGTCTTCGATTACTACCACAGGTCCCATGCAAGCGCAGGAGAATGTCTCCCAAAGCATAATACAGCTTCCACGAGCCTGGGTCCGTGGCACGCTGCACGTTTCGAGCCGCCGTTCACCTCGATGACGGCGTTTGTGGAGACGACCGTCAACCTAGTGTCGCAAATATGTGAATCACCCGAAGACCCGACACGTTTTCATACAATGATCGTCGAATCCCTATAGTTCTGTGTCCACTGCAATCGTATTTGACGAAGTCGTTGGGTCAACGTATAAACAGGTGGGTGTGGTCTATTGCGGAGCTTCATGTTGAATAATTTACAATGAACGGTGTGCTCTGAAACACTTGTTCACGCACCAAAAATGTGCTCTTTCGGCAGAGATGCCACAGCTCACCAGGTGTCCTACTTTACAGAGCAGGCAGACCTCCGAACCCCACGTTCTGTGAAGTATCGTATATGTCCAACCATTTAGCGCCTAGTGGTGTTTTCGTTCTCCATCTACCACTTTCCTTAGACGCCCACGACAGTAGCACGTGAACGTTCGACCAGCTTTGCTGTTTTTGGGATACTCGTTCACCGGCTCTGCATAATAATAGTCTGTCGTTTGTCAAAGTCGTCTGTATCAATGGATTTCCGCATTTGCAGCCCCTATCTTTGTTAGGGTGATTCCCAGTCCGTGCCTGCTCCGCTTACGTACTTTCGTTAATGCGTCACTTGCTCGCAACGCACGTCACGGAGGGCAGTGGGTAATGCTTTGGCTGCTCATTGTGTATTTCATGCAAGGAGGGAACCTGTAATCTATTATTAATCATGTATGTGTTTTCATTTTTTTTCATCGGGGCACGGGATCCCGGGTTCGATTCCCGGCGGGGTCAGGGATTTTCACCTGCCTCGAGATGACTGGGTGTTTGTGTTGTCCTCATCATTTCATCATCATCCAGGAAAGTGGCGAAATTGGACTGAGCAAAGGTTGGGAAATTGTACGGGCGCTGATAACCACGCAGTTGAGCGCCCCACAAACCAAACATCATCATCATCATCATCATCATCATTTCATTGGGCAAGACGAGAAAAGATCGATCATTTCGCACCAAGAAATTAATTTAGTTAATACTTCAAAGTATTTTTTTCTTTCTACCACTTTATTAGCAGACCGTATAGTTATTACAGATTGTAAGCATTTGTTGATTTAATCATGGAATTAAGAAACTGAGGGTTTGTTTCAGGTATTCCCGAATGCCGCAGGTGATGCTTACGGAATGTATTTGAATCCCTGACGTAATTGCCGGCTGAAGTGGCCGTGCAGTTCTAGGCGCTGCAGTCTGGAACCGCCAGACCGCTACGGTCGCAGGT
The DNA here is from genome assembly GCF_023864275.1 of Schistocerca cancellata. Taxonomy (NCBI): domain Eukaryota; kingdom Metazoa; phylum Arthropoda; class Insecta; order Orthoptera; family Acrididae; genus Schistocerca; species Schistocerca cancellata. The sequence goes on from NC_064631.1 coordinate 130,159,944, forward strand.
TCGAATCCTGCCTCGGGCATGGATGTGTGTGATGTCCTTAGGTTAGTTAGGTTTAACTAGTTGTAAGTTCTAGGGGACTAATGACCTCAGAAGTTGAGTCCCATAGTGCTCAGAGCCATTTTAACCATTTTTTGAACCTGACGTAATTTTAGTTCCTTCACTTCAACAGGAAAGAGGTAGTTTTATCCAGAAGGACATCAATAAATTAATGTGCGCAAACACTTTTGCATGGTCTTAATATTTAGTATGTCCTCAGAGTATACATCTTTTTTCTGCAGCAACACTGGCTAGCCTATTTTTATAACATGTATGGCACACGACAGAGACCATTTTTAGAAATTATGGGATATCCTATGAGTATGTCAGTAGAGTTCCAAAAGCGCTCCCTCACACAGAAATTTAGATTAAGGCAAAGCGTCCGCTGGTAAATAATTGAAATCATTGAAATGGACAGCCGTTTGGGAACGACTCTCATCGCTGAAACCAATTAAACTGCGCATTCACGTACTAATTTCTCCTCTCTCGCTCCCACGGTGAAAATTTATTGTATTTCATTTAGGGAGGTGCGTAACTGCGAACGAGTGGTAACTGCAACACCTGCTTGCGGAGAGGTGAAAAATGGCGTGGTGCGCTCATGCAAACAATTATATCTCTTTCCACATCTGCAACACAGTATTTGAACTCTAATTTCATTCGTAACATTGCACCTTCTTGTCAGAAATAATGTTTCCACGAAACATGAAACTCCCTATACGCGAAAATCCGCACCTATATTACATCCACCCACCAGGCTGTGCTTGTTGACTCGCGTGGAATGAAAAACTGCAAATACAGATATCGCGCATTTTCGTTCTCTGTTATGCTACTGAAATGCAAATAACAACGAAGTAAAAGAGCTATTCCGGCTTCTAGGAAGTGACAGTCATGAAAAAATGATGAACAAATATTTTTAATTGTTTTGTTGCTACAAGGTAGCTCTTTCCTCCCTGTAGGAGGCCGTACAAATCGAACTGTACAGACAACGCTCGAACAACTTCATGCTGGCCAATTTTATGTCTATCATCACATTATATTACTGTTACTATTATTATTGCTGTTGTTATTATTATTAACTGCGACAGGACCCTGTTGATATTCGGAAAGCTTTATGATTCAGTTTTTTGAGATTCCACTCAGGTTTCTATTTTTTGCTCTTATTCTTTTATTTTTATATCATTGTAAATCCCTTTCTTTCTTGAGTTTTCTCTGCAGTTTCGTATTCCAGTTGCACTTCTCATTTGGCATTATTTAAGTGTCTGAAACCTCCGAGAAATTTATGTGGGCATGTATGAAGGGTGTTGAAAAACTGTGTACACAGTTTAAATGCGTTTAAAGGAGACAGAAAGATACACTTTTTTATGTGCCAAACATGTTATCCTTATAGTCATGGAAGTTTTGACGCGTTTGCATTATTCAGCAACTCGCATCTGTTTACTAATGACTGGTGGTTGGTTTGGGTCGGGGACCAAACAGCGAGGTCATCGGTCCCATCGGGTTAGGGTAGGAAATCGGCCATGTCCTTTCAAAACAACCATCCCAGCATTTGCCTGAAGCGATTTAGGGAAATCGCTGAAACCCTAAATCGGGAGGGTCCGACGCGGGTGTGAATCATCGTCGTCCCGAATACGAGTGCAGTGTCCTAATAACTGCGCCATTTCGCTAGGTGCTAGTGGCTGTCTACCACACTCAAAGCAACCAAGCGTTTCTCGAATACTGTCTGCAGCTTCAACCAGACTAGCTCTTCTGGAGTGTCTGTCGATGTCTCGTACAGGAATCCAGAGCAGAGTCAACAGAGTCTCTAAAACGCTATTCATCATACAGCATTTCGAACACCGTCTGTGGACATCAGCAGTGTCAAAACTTTCATGGATCCCTAGCCATGAAACGGTGCACCGCTGATATATTTTTCGCATAAGAAATGTTTCATTTTATCTGCAGTATACGCTCTAAAAATGTACCCTATAGCCTATATCATTGTTTCGTAACAATCTGCACTTTCTCAATGAAAAAGAGGAAGAGTGTAAATGTTCGTGGAGGTATGCAAAAGGAAACTGCTTCACTTACCAAACTTGCGAAAATCTAATTGTTAAACGCCTTTTTCAATATACAAATAAGAACTTTTGCAGCTGGTATCACCTGCTTAAATATTTCCTGGGTGATCGGTTTTGACAGATCTTAGCTGCCACCCTCGCATCTTCTGGAAGTAATATTACTGCATATGAATCGAACAAGAATAGCTAGAGCACACTCCTCATATAAAATAAAGGTGCAACATTGGCTTGCCAAATACATAAAGCAGAGTAAATAAAAAATCCACATCACCAACAGTGTGCCCCGAAGGGGAGGTGAGCTCGTCCGTAAAACCGTTACAGCTACGGCCAATTAGCAGAGACTGAGCCTTTCTGTTCAAATGGTAACACATTATTACGTTTTTTCACAAAAATCACTTCCTTGCCTGTTTGTTCCACTAATCTGTCTCTATCTGTGAATACTGTGTTTCGTTTAACTGTTCCTACGACTACGTTTTCAGGTCTAATCTTTATACTACTTGTGTCAGTCTGCAACTCTACACACACCTCTTGGCAAATTTCTACAGCTGTAATTTCTGTTTTGTGTAAAGTTTCATCTTGTATTGTGTTTGTATCATCATTCACCGACTGACTTCGCCCCATGTTTTTGATCTGCCAATGCATTGGTACTTTTGCGTACTGCTAGAGTGGTTACTGACTGGTCTTCCATCATTGTCTGACAACTGTTCTCATTATTTTCATTGGGTCCGAGCTCCTGACCCATCACTGTATCAGATTTTTTTTCTTTCAGTAGGAGAATGTCCAGATTAGTTCGTGCTCGTTAGCTGATAGCTGTACTCAATGTTTTCATTCTGCTCTACATTTTCGCTTACCATTGTATCAACAATTTCAACCTCTGTTGGAGTGGTTCCTAATTTATTTACGTATACTACCTGACAACTATACTCAGGGATCTCAGATCTTGGCTGGTCACTAGGTGTTGGTTCACTACTCTCAAGAATTTTTTGTTCTCTAGCTTCTTAGTAAAATTAATAATATTCCCGATCTTCTCTCATCTTATCTATTGGTACCCTCAGTTACTACTTCCCTAATCTCTTCGTACACTCTTTAGTCCAATTAATCAACAATGAAACTCTCATCATTCCAATCACAATCCTCATCATATTCAATATTCTCCTTATTACGCTCTTCCACCACTTATATACCTGTATTCTCTTCCTGCTAACTAATACTATTATCTTCTTGGTTTTTGTTGTACTCATCTTGATTTCGATCGCTGCTTAGCACGCCTTTTACAAGTAAATATCCTTATACTTTTTGTACTAAGCTGCTATTCAAATCATTTCATATCTGTTTCGCATCTTCATTTGCCTCTTTCTCTGAAAAAACTGCTCTGTTAACACCCTCACTCAAATCATTAATTCTTCGCCTCAAGTTGGCAATATCCTTAGTTACCCCATCTCCCAACCCCCACATGTTGCCTTTCAGTTGTAATGTTATTTCAGATTCTGTTAACTTTGTATACATATCTCTACTTGTCACTAGCCACGTTCCATAAGAACGTTTCTGATCGCTATGCACAGGCTGAGTGCCTTCCATCTGTGACTGAGTAGTCTCACCCACGGAAACAAGAAAGAAAGATGGATTGAATACTAATGAACACAGAAACTAACCCCCCTGCGGGTCCGGGGATTAGAATAGGCCCGAGGTATTCCTGCCTGTCGTAAGAGGCGACTAAAAGGAGTCCATCCCCCTCACGGGGGTAGTTAGCGCCTGCGTCCGGAGACGGACGGTTCCACGACCTATAATCGTGGTTTTTCTGGTTTTTCACTTCTCGTCTCTTCCTTCCTTTTGTTGGTTCCTTTCTTTGCTCTTCTACACCTCACTGTCTTCCTTACTCTTTCCCTTGACTTCTCCTGGCCTTCTCATTGCCTTTTTCTCCTTGCCTTCTCATTGCCTTTTTCTCCTTGCCTTCTCATTGCCTTTTTCCCCTTGCCTTCTCATTGCCTTTTTCTCCTTGCCTTCTCATTGCCTTCTTCTCCTTGCCTTCTCATTGCCTTCTTCTCCTTGCTTTCTCATTGCCTTCTTCTCCTTGCCTTCTCTGGTCTCCGCCTCGGCGTTTGAGACAGTCTGTCCTCTTTCTCCCTCTCTCTCTTCTTTTTCCTCTTCTTCCTTCCTCCCTGTGCGTGCCTGAAGGCCGACCCACGCGTTCGCACGCGTAGCCGGTGACGGGGTAACGCGTAAGTCCCCGCCCTGGGTAGACATGTAAGGCACGCGCGTACCCCCTGGTAAAGGCCAGGCCCGGGGAGGGGTGATTGCCTGAGCTGATACCTTCTGACCATGCCGATTGGTCCCTCCGTCTGGTTCTCGGGAGGTGTGACCTGAGGTGTAAACATTCACCTAAGGCGGGAGTGCCCTCTGAGAGGGTCCTCACAAGGAAGGAGCGCGCCATCGGAGACGCTGGCAATCATGGGGGATTCCTCCGCAATGGATTCTACTCCATCTCTCTCGACTTCGACCCAAAAACGGAAACGTGACCAGCCAACAGTGACAAAAGTACTACCGCCTGCCCCACAGTTCCTCGTAGTTTCTCGATCTGAGGACGGAAAGGATTTTTCCTCTGTCAACCCTTTCGTTATTCAGAAGGGCGTAGATGCCATAGCCGGATCTGTCAAATCTTGTACCAGGTTGCGTAACGGCACCTTATTACTAGAAACTGAGAGTGCCTTTCAGGCACAAAAACTGCTTCGGGCCACCCTCCTGTACACGTTCCCTGTCCGGGTGGAGGCCCACCGAACTTTGAATTCGTCTCGTGGTGTAGTCTATACTAGCTCCCTCGACGGATTGACTGACGAGGAGCTTCAATCTTTCCTCGCTGAGCAGGGCGTGACGGCTGTCCATAGGGTCATGAAAAAGGTCAACAATGACCTTGTACCGACCCGGACACTTTTCTTGACCTTCGATAGTGTTAAGCTGCCATCGCGCATCAAGGCGGGCTACGAGGTTATTTCTGTTCGCCCCTATGTCCCGACACCTACGCGCTGCTACCAGTGTCAGCGTTTCAATCACACTCGACAGTCCCAATGCGGCTAAATGTGTCACTTGTGGCAGGGATGCCCATGAGGGTGACTGTCCACCTCCGTCTCCTCGTTGTGTGAACTGTCAGGGTGACCATGCCGCATCCTCCCGCGACTGTCCTGTCTATAAGGAAGAACGCTGTATCCAAGAAATTCGGGTCAAAGAGAAAGTGTCCACCTCGTCTGCTCGCAAGCTATTGGCTAGTAGGAAGCCCACGCTGCTCCCAGCGGGGAAATACAGTACTGTCCTCGCCTCTCCTCGGACTACCCGGGAGGTAGCAACCCAGACATGCGATCTGACCTTCAGCACCACGGTCGTCCGTTCGGCCAGTGCTAAGATCGCGCGGTCGACGTCTCCTCTTCCTCCCATCACCCCACAGACACCAGCCCCTTCCTTAGCTTCTGCTAAGACGAAGACCCCGAAGTCAGATGCACGGGCCTTCAAGAAGGAACCATCCCGTGCAGACTTCCTCCGTACCTCGACCTCCCAGCCTTCGACCGGTACTTCCACCAAACGTCCTTCCAAAAAGGCGCATAGGAAGCACAGTTCTCCTTCTCCGCCACGGCGCATTTCTTCTCCTGCGCCACCCAGCGGTTGCCGCCCCAGGCCGTCATCCGTTTCGCCTGGCCGCACCGCTGGTAGCCGTACATCTGGCCGTTCACCGGTGGAGGAAGCTCCCCCTCCCGGCCATCCTCACGAGATGGCCGATGACCCTATAGACCCAATGGACGATGACTGTCCGCCTACTGATAGCGGCGGCAGTGCTCGCTCGAAGCCAGGCCCTAAGCGGCCTTCGAGGTGACCCCTTCTCTCATCTTCCTTTTCTTACGATGGCACTTATTCACTGGAATATTCGCAGCATTCGCTCCAACCGAGAGGACTTGAAGTTGCTGCTCCGCTTGCACCGTCCGCTCGTCGTAGCCCTCCAGGAAACGAAGCTACGCCCATGCGATCAAATTGCCTTGGCACACTACACCTCTGTGCGTTTTGACCTACCCCCTGTGGTAGGTATCCCAGCTCATGGAGGGGTTATGTTGCTGGTCCGGGATGATATTTACTACGATCCCATCACGTTGCACACCGGCCTGCAGGCAGTTGCCATCCGCATTACTCTCCCCACTTTTACGTTTTCCTTTTGTACCGTTTACACTCCATCGTCATCTGCCGTTACCAGGGCAGACATGATGCAACTTATTGCTCAGCTACCTGCACCATTTTTGTTAACTGGAGACTTCAATGCCTACCATCCCCTTTGGGGCTCTCCAGTATCCTGCCCGAGGGGCTCCTTGTTAGCAGACCTTTTCAACCAGCTCAATCTTGTCTGCCTCAATACTGGCGCCCCTACTTTTCTTTCGGACACATCTCACGCCTATTCCCATTTAGACCTCTCTATATGTACTCCCCAACTTGCACGCCGGTTTGAATGGTATGCCCTTTCGGATACATATTCGAGCGACCACTTCCCGTGTGTTATCCATCTCCTGCAGCATACCCCCTCTCCGTGCTCCTCTAGTTCGACCATCTCCAAGGCAGACTGGGGGCTCTTCTCTTCCAGGGCGACCTTTCAGGATCAAACCTTCCCAAGCTGCGATCGTCAGGTCGCACACCTCACGGAAGTCATTCTCGCTGCTGCTGAATATTCCATCCCTCACCCTCCTTCTTCTCCACGTCGCGTACCGGTCCCCTGGTGGACCGCAGCATGTAGAGACGCCTTACGTGCTCGTCGACGTGCTTTACGCACATTTAAACGCCACCCTACAGTGGCGAATTGTATCAATTATAAACGATTACGTGCTCAGTGTCGTCGTATTATCAAAGACAGCAAGAAAGCCGGCTGGGCTGCTTTCACAAGCACCTTCAACAGTTTTACTCCTTCTTCTGTTGTCTGGGGTAGCCTGCGCCGGCTATCTGGCACTAAGGTCCACTCACCAGTTTCTGGCTTGAAGGTCGCGAATGACGTCCTTGTGGCCCCTGAGGCTGTCTCCAATGCCTTCGGCCGCTTTTTCGCAGAGGTTTCGAGCTCCGCTCATTACCACCCTGCCTTCCTCCCCCGCAAACAGGCAGAGGAGGCTAGGCCACCTAACTTCCGCTCCTCGAATTGTGAAAGTTATAATGCCCCATTCACCATGCGGGAACTCGAAAACGCACTTGGCCGATCACGGTCCTCCGCTCCAGGGATTGATTCTATTCATATTCAGATGCTGAAGAACCTTTCTCCTGCGGGTAAAGGTTTTCTTCTCCGTACATACAATCGCATCTGGATTGAGGGACATGTTCCCGCATGCTGGCGCGAGTCTATTGTTGTCCCGATTCCTAAGCCGGGGAAGGACAAGCACTTCCCTTAGTTATCGACCTATCTCGCTTACCAGCTGTGTCTGTAAAGTGATGGAGCGAATGGTTAACTCTCGATTGGTTTGGCTGCTCGAGTCTCGACGCCTACTTACCAATGTACAATGTGGATTTCGTAGGCGCCGCTCTGCTGTTGACCATCTGGTTACCTTGTCGACCTTCATTATGAATAACTTCTTGCGGAAGCGCCCGACCGCGGCTGTGTTCTTTGATTTGGAGAAGGCTTACGACACCTGTTGGAGGGCGGGCATTCTCCGCACCATGCATACATGGGGCCTTCGCGGTCGCCTCCCTCTTTTTATTCGTTCCTTTTTAATGGATCGACAGTTCAGGGTATGTGTGGGTTCTGTCCTGTCCGACACCTTTCGCCAGGAGAATGGGGTGCCACAGGGCTCAGTTTTGAGCGTCGCTCTCTTCGCCATCGCGATCAATCCAATAATGGATTGCCTCCCAGCTGATGTATCAGGCTCCCTTTTTGTGGACGATTTTACCATCTATTGCAGCGCGCAGTGTACACGTGTCCTGGAACGCTGTCTTCAGCGTTCTCTTGACCGTCTTTACTCCTGGAGTGTCGCCAATGGCTTCCGCTTTTCTGCCGAGAAGACGGTCTGTATTAACTTCTGGCGCTACAAAGAGTTTCTCCCACCGTCCTTACGACTCGGTCCCGTTGCTCTCCCAATCGTGGAGATAACCAAATTTTTAGGCCTTACATTTGACAGGAAACTTAGCTGGTCTCCACATGTGTCATATTTGGCCGCCCGTTGTACCCGTTCTTTAAATGTCCTCCGTGTTCTCAGTGGTATGTCGTGGGGAGCGGATCGAACCGTCCTACTTCGTCTATATCGGTCGATCGTCCGCTCCAAGCTGGATTATGGGAGCTTCGTATACTCCTCTGCACGGCCATCCATCTTACGCCGCCTCAACTCCATACAACATCGGGGTTTACGACTTGCGATCGGAGCATTTTATACCAGTCCCGTAGAGAGTCTTCATGCTGACGCTGGCGAATTGCCACTCACCTACCGGCGCGATATACTGCTTTGTCGGTATGCCTGTCGGCTACTGTCAATGCCCGACCATCCGTCTTATCGTTCCTTTTTTGACGACTCTCTTGACCGTCAATACGGGTTGTATGTCTCTGCCCTGCTACCCCCTGGAGTTCGCTTTCGGCGCCTCCTTCAACACCTTAATTTTTCACTCCCTGCAACCTTTCGAGTGGGCGAGAGCCGCACGCCACCTTGGCTCCAGGCTCAGGTCCGCGTTCACTTTGACCTCAGCTCGCTCCCAAAAGAGGTCACACCCGGTTCGGTCTACCACTCCCGTTTTTTGGAACTTCGTTCGAAGTTCATCAACATGACTTTCATTTATACAGATGGCTCTAAGACCAATGACGGGGTCAGGTGTTCCTTTATTGTCGGGGCACAAAGTTTCAAATACCGGCTCCATGGCCATTGTCCGGTCTTCACAGCTGAGCTCTTTGCCCTCTACCAGGCTGTTCTTTACATCTGCCGCCACCGACATTCTGCTTATGTCATCTGCTCAGATTCCCTGAGCGCCATCCAGAGCCTCAGTGATCCGTACCCGGTTCACCCTTTCGTACACCGGATCCAACGCTCTCTTCAGCAGCTGGTGGACGGCGGTTCTCCGGTTAGCTTTATGTGGGTTCCTGGCCATGTCGGTATCCCTGGGAACGAAGCTGCAGATGCCGCGGCCAAGGCTGCGGTCCTCCAGCCTCGGACAGCTTCTTGTTGTGTCCCTTCGTCCGATTTTAGCGGGGTCATTTGTCGGCGCATCTTATCGCTGTGGCATGCCGATTGGGCTGCACTTACAGACAACAAGCTTCGGGCCTTAAAACCTCTTCCCGTGGCTTGGACGTCCTCCTCACGCCCTTCTCGGCGGGAGGAGGTCGTTTTAGCCCGGTTAAGAATTGGACACTGCCGGTTCAGCCATCGCCATCTGCTGACGGCTGCGCCGGCGCCGTTCTGCCCATGTGGGCACTTGCTGACGGTTAGACACATTTTAATGTCCTGTCCAGATCTTAACACACTGCGCCTCGATCTTAACCTGCCAAATACCTTCGATGCCATTTTAGCGGATGACCCACGAGCAGCTGCTCGTGTTCTTCGTTTTATCAATTTGACAAACCTCGCTAAGGACATTTGATGATGTTGTTTTTTAATCCTATGCCTGTCAGTCTGTCTTTTATCGTGTTTTCCCTTTTAGTTGTTGTTTTAAACTTGTGCCTCGCGGTGCATTGTTAACGTTGTCAGGGCGCTAATGACCATTGAAGTTGTGCGCCCTAAAACCACAAAAAAATAAAAAAAAAACAGAAACTAAAAATTACCCAAAAGAATTCTCACTCCACAATAAGTCTAAGAATTAACAAGGGCACAGAACAACACTTCTATCTCTAAATATAAATTTCCAACAAAAATGGGCATGTATTCTCCAGAACGAAAGTACTACAAAAATGAATATTTAATACAACATCCAACGTAATTCACTGCTTAATTATTTGTCACCTTGGCGTCAAAAATAGTGTTCAATGGAAATAAAAACTTAAAAAATAGCACCTCCTCCAAAAAAATAGGCAAACAAAAGAAAATAGATTCAATGATGCACAAAATCTTCCTGTTCACTTATGATATACTGCATTACCCAAACACATATTAATAGTACATCAGAAGATCGTAGCACATCGATTAACTTTCACTGTAAATGCAGTGCAGAGCAGTGCCTTCCATCTACTGTGAAACCAGAAAATTACGAAAAAGATCGGATCCTGGCAAGTTCGCCAGGTGAAACATAGAAAGTGGTTGAAACTTCTTGTATGGAAAACTTGCGCACCAGAACCTCTTGCT